>NC_046365.1:41001236-41611322 GCF_011125445.2 Fundulus heteroclitus | reverse complement strand
TTTTACAGAGCCTCCAAAGTGACATTTTATTTTGCCTTCCTCACAAAAACAACAACCTAGTAGACAGTTCATATGGCATATTGAATATTCTGCTACAATATATGCTTTTTATAAGGTTTGTTCACGCAGGTTAATATCTAGTTAGATTGGTTTTAGCAAATCATGGAATTAAATTGTAACGTAAGCAGCAGGCGCTATGAGAAGGTAAGCAAATCAAGCCACCTCTTGCTGTTCCTCTAGCAAAGAAAAAATATTCTTACAAAACCGATGTGATAGCAGCAGCTACGCGTGCGTCCTCCTGCACTACCGTGTTTATGTTGGCCCAGCTGTGGGCTCAACCGCTCTTGCTGTCATTGCAGCAGTACGTCCCGCCTTAAACCTCAATACTGCAATGTGATTGGCCCGACCGTTATTGGTTTGGACCCAATAGGTTAAAGCCGGAGCGGAACAAGATGGATTCTTGTGTGTTTGTGGACGCAGAAATAACACGAGAATTCATCTAGCAGGCCAGGTTCCGGCTGAACTACTGCCAACTACCTAAAGTTATTGATTTATAGATGATATATTTGGCTATGTCTTTAAGTTATTAATCCTGTGTCTGTTCTAGACATAGCTATTGGCTCAGCTTTTACTCTATCTAGCTGAATGTGCTCTCCTTTATGCTCTAGACTTAAAAACTGGCTCAGATTTGCTTAGCTGGTTCTCTCCTAGATGAAGCCACTACAGGAGCTCCTATTATCAACAATTTTTACTTTTCTTTAACAGAAAGTACTCCTGTGTCAGTGCTTCTGTGTGTGTGTTTGTTTGTTTGCTCGGTTTTCACCAACACCAGTCAGTCGTGGCAGACAGCCGTTCACACTGAGCCTGGTTCTGGTTCTGCTGGAGGTTCTCCTCCCTGTTAAAGGGGAGTTTTCCTCTCCACTGTTGCTTCATGCATGCTCAGTATGAGGGATTGCTGCAAAGCCATCAACATAATCCCAACTTCCAGTCCCCAGGAAAATACTATATCTGTCTTCTCAGCACACAGTAGAGTTTTACAGAATCTTATTAATGACTTCATTATTTGACTGGTGTGTTGAAGCAGATCCTAAAGGAGAAAGCAGGAGATTGTGCCTGGAGACCAGGAGCTTGACATCCCAGTGAAAAATCCTATCTGGGAGCAGTTTTTCTTTGCCTTTATCTCTATGGGTGCCATGAAATGCATTAAGCTATTGTATTCCCATCATCACATTTCCCACCTGTTCTCTCCACAGTCCAAATTTGTCTCCATCTTTTTCTGGATTGTTCCTTTATCAAAATGTGACGTTGTTCATATGGCTGCTGTCTCTTTCTAATTGTATTCTCCGTAGTTGAATGCGGGCTCTCTCTGAGTAATCATTTACTGTATCTGTCTGCATTTGAACAAAGTTTCCTCTGTAATCAGTTTAACTGTGAAATATGGTGTTTAATGAATAACTGAATGGGACATGGCGACGTGATTAACTCCAGCTGCATAACACCTAACAGTTGAAGTACTTAACTTCTTCTTGACTTTAATTAGAGAGAAAGAACAATTTGCACCATCCTGTCTTTACACACTACCGACAGCTTGGCTGTTAAATCTTCCTCATGAACAAATGGCTTTGCCCAAAAGCAGTCAGAATCTGTCATCCCAGACTGCTGGTCTAATCCCTGAGTCTGGATGAATAAGGTGCCAGAGCCAGCGGTACAAAGGGACTGTTCCCAGGAACAGGTTGACCCGTGTGCTGCTAACTGCAGATGACTGACTGGAAACCTAATTGGCCCAAGGTCATCCCAGCAACACCCAGCCAGATCTGCTCTGGCAGTAGAACCATGGCACAAACCCAGCTCATGTTTAATGTCACAGCATGGGTCTGAACCCGTCAGAGATTTTTTTATATAAAGTGCTGTAAAACAGTCACAGCTGAAACAGGAAGTGCACAAAACCGCAGACTGAGAACAGAGTAGGGCCTGATTGTCAGATGCTGTTAAAAATGTTTCAGAAATTGAAATCAGAACATTCTGGTATATATTTGTCTTCATCCTCTCCTGACTTTTTAGAAACCCCTTTTTAATGCCATTATACACGTTGGTCAAATAGTTCAGGACAAATGTTTTGTTCTCATCTGACCAAAGATTATCTCATATGAGCTGTGGATCTCTGCAGCTCCTCCAGAGCCACCATGGTCCTCCTGCTTCTCTGATCAATGCTCTCCTGGTCCAGCCTGTCAGTCCAGGTGGACGTCCATGTCCTGGTAGGTCTGCAGGTGGTCCATCCTCTCTCCAGGCCCACATGATGGATGGATCAGAGCTCTGGGATGTTGCTGTAAAACCTGACCCTGCTTTAATAACCTAATCTGTTACTAATAGTTAAATGAGAAGCTGTAAAATTCATCTGTGACTTTGTTTAATATTCTTTATGTCTGGCAGCTTTATTCAGAGCATTAACGTTAATGTCAAAGGGGGTCTATGAGGTCTGGAGATCAAAAAAAGCAAAGGATGCAGTGATAGAAGAATCCGGATGGTGCACCTGGAAATTATGCAGAAATGTTGCCTTCCAGATGTGCAAAGGCTGAAGCAGCATCTGGATGTTTTACAACAATGTCATGCTTGCATAAAACCTATTATTCCATTATAGCAAATGGCTGCTATTTTTTATTTTTTAATCATTTGTGTCCTCGTGTCCTAATGGGACATTAAATCTGTTTGTTTGGTCTCAGTTTACCCACATAATCCACACACACTAATGTACGTCCAGATAAATATTTTAGCTTATAAACCTTCATCAAACAGACCAAAAGGTGGATTTGAAAGCTGCACAACATTTTAAACATATTCAGTTTTCTTCTCCCTCTCTCGCAGTTTCAGGCGTTTTCCTTTGCTGTCAGTCTCTCCTGGTTACTGTCAGGGATGCAGCTCCCATTATTTTACAGTTTATTCCATGAATTATTAAAGTTTTCAGATACATTTGAATGTTTGACACTGAAGAACTTTCAATCAGTTTTGTAAAAGAATGCAGTACAAAAACACTAGCTTCTGTTACTGCAAGTTATTTATTTTTATTTTACCTTTATATTAACACACAAAGTGTCATTTTTAACAGTAGTGTTTTGTTGAAGTCCACCACGAGTTGTAGTGAAAAAATGCAAACCAGGGTTTTTTCTTGGTTCATCTGGACCTGGACTATTTAAATAGTTCAGTTCTGGGATTTATTTTTCAGTTTTGCCACTGAGGTCTCAGCTTTTATTATTAAAGTTGTGTGTGTGTGTGTGTGTGCGTGTGTGTGTGTGTGTGTGTGTGTGTGTGTGTGTGTGTGTGTGTGTGAGGAGAGGAGGAAAGCAGGTACGGTGACAGATTCTGCAACAAGAAGGCATTCTGTGCAATCAATGTTTGAATGATTAAAATACTTAAAATAAAATACATAATTAATGCTTGATTAAATTGCTCAGTTAATCCAGGGTTAAAACAGAGTAGCAGTTTCAAATAAAAACTAATTAAACCAAAATAGTTTTTTAGTGCTTTTGGCTGAGAAGCCGATTCACTGGAGCAGCAAATTCAGTTTCATAACTGACACACCAGTTTTAGACTTTAAAATGGTTCCAAACTTTTTGCATTTTTGGTCTTTTTCTCTGATTCTTCACCCATTTTCCCTCCTAAATAAAGCGCCTTGCACACATAAGGCAATGTAAGGATAATTCTGGACTCTATTAACTATCCTTGTAAAACAGAGACATGTTTGTGTTTCTGCATTAAGTTTAAATGTTGGTCATTAATTAGTCTTCCAGCTATTTCTCAGTTTTTGTTCATCAATTTTAGCTCTAAATCGTTGTATGATTTTACCACTTCACTCTAACTACTCTGCTGCAGTATTTTAAACTGGCCTACAGCAGAGCTAGATGTGAACTTAAAGGCATCCAGAAGGCCAAGCAAAGGTACAAGCGGCGCATCGAGGACCACTTCAGCAGCAACAATCCACGTAACACATGGAGAGGCATCAGAAACATCTCAGACTACAAGCACAGTGACCTGAGGAATGATCCGGCTCTCCCTGACACCTTAAACAGCTTCTTTGCTTTGACTCTCCAGGCTGCAGGGAGCCTGAACATCTCCCCCAGCCAGAGGAGCACCATCAGCCTCTCGTCCTGCAGCTGCACCAAGGGACCTCCTCCCTGAAGAAGGTCAACACCAACAAGGCTGCAGGTCCAGACATGGTGTCAGCCTGGACGCTTAAATCGTGTGCTGACCAGCTAGCAGGGGTCTTTCTGGACATCTTCAACCTTCCCTGTTGTTCTCCACAGGTCCTGCCTGTCTGAAATCCTCCGTTATAGTGCCTGTCCCCAAGAAACCAGAAAGTTTGTGGATGACTCCACTGTGGTGGGTCTCATCTCCACCAATGATGAGTTCCACTACAGGGAGGAGGTCAGCAATCTGACACAATGGAGCTCCAGAAACAACCTGATCCTGAACACCAGTCAGACCAAGGAGGTAATGATGGACTACAGGAGGTCCAGGAGGACTGAACACCTCCTCTCTACAGGTGGAGGTGGTGGGGGAGTGGACAGCATCATGTTCCTGGACATTCACATCTCCTCTGACCTCTCCTGGACCATAAACACCTCCCACCTGGTGAAGAAGGCCCAACAATGGCTCTTCTTCCTCAGGAACCTGAAAAGGTCTGGACTTCCAATTAAACTGCTAAAGAACTTCTATAGAGCTACCATAGAGCTTTTATTTTTATTCTTCTTTTTCTTATCTACTTTTTTTGATCCACTGTATAAACAAGGACACACTGTATATACCTGATGTACCTTGTCCTACTTTTGGCACCTTCTTCTGATTACTGATTACTGAGTCGATGTGACAAGTGAATTTATTCAATGTGAGATCAATAAAGCCTATCTTATCTTATCTTATCTTATCTTTATGTTAGTTTTATGTGTCAGCATAACTGTGAGGTACAGGAGCTGTACAGTGCAGGAGAGGAAGGACCTAGCACAGGTGGTGAGAACAGAGCAGGGGATTGTGGGATGCCGTCTGCAGGATCTAGACTCAATTTATACAGAACGAGTCCAAAGAAGGTCCAGATGCATCTCCACTGATACGCCCCCCACCCACCCAGGCAATGTCCTGTTTGCCCCTTCAGAAGCTTCAAATCCAGAACTAATAAACTTAGAAACAGCTTCTTCCCCAGAGCTGTGAGGGCAATCGCCTCCTGCTGGGAGATGTGGTCCATCATGTTACAATAACTCTACTGTTATTGCCTGTTTGCACACTCTTATTCTCATTAATATCAAGTTACACATTTCTGTACATGAAGCCTCATGATCACTGCACATAAATGACATCATTACATGAGATTAGGGAAGGAGGGACTTATGCATGTAACAGTTCATAACATCCACTAAGGGACTGATATCAGAGCTCTGGGACTCTGATATGAATTTACATGCGTGGGGAAAAAACAACATAAATACTAAGTCTGGTGTGTTTATGTCATGTTATTTGTGTGCATCCTAAGCCAGTGTCTGCCTCATGGTAAAACATGGTGACAATAAAAGACTCTTTTTTCTTGATTCTTAAATAAAAACAATTAGTTATTTAATCAGCTTAGTCCCGATTTATCTGTGAATGTGGAAAGTATTTTCTTCTTAACTCAAAGTGATTGTATTGATTTAATCTATTGTGATAATTTTTCCACAGATCATTTCTTCATCTGCCATGTCTTGTTTTAACTTTTGATTAACTTTTTATTTTTTCAAAAATGTAATGAAATAGATAGACTCTTTAAAACTCTTTGTCGGGCCTGCTGGGACTGGAGGTCAGCTGGACTCCTGTTCTTGGTTCCTGTTTTTTTAAACAGCCTTTTTGCCTCAGTGGAATGTGTTTTTTCCTGATTTAAATGGAAAGTAGTTGTTAAGACTTTCTCTTGTGTCCTGCAGCAGTGCAGCAACTTATTTCCCTGAGCTTCCCTCACAAACGAACGGGTTCCTCTGTTCCTTCGGGTCTGCATGGACCTCCAGTGGTCTGCTGCCGGGGTTGCTCCCACCGTGAACACACTCTCACCATTTTATCAGAGTCGTTTCATTTCTTCTCGCCCTGATTGGTGCCGTGGCCACTGGACTCCAATCAGGGGTAATTGAAGGAGAGGACTTGATATTGGATTTATAATTTTTCTGAGGCTGCAGAGGGCGGAGATCTGATTCTGGATCAGGGTTATTAGGAGTAATTCTGGTCCCATTAGGAATGTCATGGTATGTTAATAAAGTTCATGAATTGACCAGGAATCTATCGTCATTTACTGTAACTGGTGAGGGTGCTGTGTGGGTTCAAGAGCTGTGGGTTCTGTGCCAACTTCCTCCTATCACACGTTGATGAGCCCCTGGGCAAGGCACTTAACCCCAAGTTGTCTTCTCCCTGTGTAACGGTGTATGAATGTGTGTGGGTTAGATGGGGCGATGGGGCTCTAGTGGTTCCATTTGAGTGGCCAGTAAGGCCAAAAAAGCACTTAATTTCAGCCATTAATCCATTTTCTAGTGGAGGATTGGCTGCTATTGGCTAATATCGCTGAGATATTCACAGATTAACTCAACGAGTGTCTTGTCTATTTCCACAAGTGCAATGAAAGTGCTGGTGAAGGGGCTTCAAACCCTTGATGCCGGCGGGCGGCCGCAGCGGGCCGGGCATACAGATGACCTAACCAGACTGCTTTTCTCAGAGCAACCAGGACCGTTCAGGAGGGGTTGGCTTGGTCCCGCTCATTCATCTCAATGTGCATCAACCAGGGTTCTCTACCCTGTGCTAAGCTGCCACTGATCCTCACCTTAATGAGCAAAATCCAAGGCACTCTATTGATGAAACGGAACGAGGAACGCTGACCCAGCAGCGTTGCTGACGCACCGACATAAATGATCAATTTATGTCCATCTCTCAGATGAGTCAAAAACTAATTTTTTATTTACTCTCTAAATTAGCTTTCAACAGGGTGAAAGTTTGGGAATGTGGTGGAGCAGAAACATTAAGAATTAACTGTTTGTTTCCCAACATTCCTCTTTGTCTTGCTTGGCTTTTAGTGACATGTTACCAAAGGAACACATGTCCAGAAGAGATTAAACATCCCCTGGTTGGGGTTGGACAAAAGAAGAAAAAACTGGTGGCACAGTTGGTAGCACTGTTGCCTTGCAGCAAGAAGGTCTTGGGTTGGGATCCCAACCTCCGCATTGATGGGTTCTCACCAGTACTCTGACTAATAATAATTAATAATAATAATAATAATAATAATAATAATAATAATAATAATAATAATAATAATAATAATAATAATAATAATGTGCTAACATTATTATTGTTACTAATTTTTGTGCCACACTATGCAGATCCTCTGTTTGTGTTATGACATAAGCTTTGTTATGTGTATTTTTAAATTAAATTACATTTGTTGGCCAATAAGCAATGTAAACAAGTGTAGTTTTTTTACCGTTGCCTTTCTATAAACAGACACTAGGTATTAATTAAGAAAGTGTAAAACACTTTACTGTACATGTTTTCAAGTTGCAAACTCACTTTTTTAACAAAGGGACTCAAATATTAAGTTTGATGTTTTTAATCTGCATGTCTGCATCTGCATGGGTCAAAAATTAATTCTATTCTCCAGTCCCAGTTTTAACCCACATAACACAGATTTTTAGATAAATTTGCGATGCTATCTTGATCATATGGCCTAAAATCTCTGACCAGTGTTTATGACACCGTGTCAAATCTTTGCTACTTATACTTAAATCCTGAAGGTATAAAGGCAGCCCAACCTGATTCTAGCAAGGTCTACATAATAAAGTGGCCTTTTTTTTTTCTGTTTTTTTTTTTTTTTTTTTTCTTTTTTTTGTTTCTACATTCTAATTCAATTCAATTCAATTCAATTTTATTTATACAGCGCCAAATCATGAAACATGTCATATCAAGGCACTTTACAAAATCAAGTTCAATCATATTATACAGATTGGGTCAGATTATACATTCTATCCCTACTTGCTTTTATTCCTATATTTTAATCATGTAAAGCACTTTGCATTGTCTCTGTACTGAATTGTGCTATATAAAAAAAATTGCCTTGCCTTGCCTTGCCTTTGGGATAATATTTTTGGGACAATTTCAATGTAGTTTTTTAATCTTAAATGGAAAGGTTTGGCCTGAGTGTGCTGAAAGGACAGCGCACATTTCCTACAACAAACTGTGAAACATATGAACAGAGGAACTGAAAAGCCACCTTTGTCATGTAGTCACGCTTTAGAAAGAAGAAGGTGATGCTGAGGACCAGGCCAGTATGAGGAGGACCAGCAGGAGAGATCCTCGGTGAAAGGACCATCAACAGTGAATTTCCCAGTAATTTCCATGGTTATAAGACAGAAGTGAATGGGATGAGAACCAGTCCAGTGGAGTGCTATGGACTGATTTTGGTTCCAGCAGCCCTTTCATCTGCGAGACCTTTTTAGTAATGAATTCATCCACAAACCAAGCTCCAGTGGAAAACCTTTTCTTCCAAGCCTGAGAAAAAAATGGAGCCTCGTCGACCTTTAAACTGATATTTAATCTCTGCCAGATTGCAGCGAGTGGCGTTTGAGGGGCATGGGCCGTGTTGCTCGGTGAGTTTGAGTCGCCATAAATAACCAACGAAGGATGTGAAACCGTTGTTCGCTCTCAGTCACTGAGGGACGACAACTGTTGGCGCCGAGCAGCCAGCTGCAGAATTTCCCTGCAGGTCTCCTGGTATTTCTGAGGAACAAAGGAAGCCGCTGATGAGATGTAATTCAGTTTCTGTTCACCGTGAAGTGGTCTGATGCTACCTGATGACTCCTGTATAATTCAGAACCACTGAAGTTTTCAAGCGTTTATTAAACTATTTAACAGAGCCAAAAAAAGAAGAAAAAAAAAAGTCTCTCCATTTGGCAACTAAATCGCAGCTCTCAGCCTCAATGAGGCAAAAGGCATCAAGGACAAGCAGCAATTTCCAGAGAGCGAAGGAAAAGACCAGGTTGGCTTTTTTATATGCAATTCCAGATGCCTCATTAGGGCTGGATGTCTTTCATCATTATTCTTTCATGTAATTCTGTGGCACACGGCATCTGTACTCCTCTCACGGTGTTTATTCATGCAAATCATTTTCATCAAAACGCAAATCAACAACTTTGGAAGAAAACATTTCTAAAGCATAAATCAGCCGCTGAACCAGCTTCACGGGCCAGAGCCGAGTTTGTAGCATAAAACGGAAACACCGGCTGCCTTTTCCCTTTTAATGTCTTGTTCAGGTCGCCTGATTTACACGTGGCACATCTGCTTCTATCTAAATATCACAACACAAAAAAGAAAATATGCAAATTTTCAACTCAGAGATTTCAAATAACATCCTTTCTGCCTTTGTTTGCTTATAAAGACAAAGGCAGCAGTTTTATACGATGATGCATGCTTTTTAACATTAATTTTTTATTTAGTGATTATATTTTCCTGTGTTTAAATGGGCACCGAAAGAGGGTTAGAAATGCAACAAAGGTTCAAATGTTGGAAAGGAAACCCAAGATGGACGCGTCATGTAAGTAAGTGTAGGTTTGTCTGAGTAGAGAAACCTACACTTACACTTATACGTCTATTTTCCATATTTTTGTCATGCTTTAAAGTTTCATGTCAAAAAATTTTAGTACATAGATAATACAACAAAATTTTGAAACTAATTTTTTGCTTGATAAAGATAAAAATGCTCAATTTGGCCATATGTGAAACAGTAATCTCCCCCTCCACCAAAAAAAGAGCAAAAAAATCAAAAATATTTTTTCTGCTTGAGTTGCTCAGTCACATTAGGCCTATTTAACCTGATGTCACAGAATATTCATAAGATTTTAGTTCAGACTTTCAGCAGACTTTTTTAAATTTATTTTAAACTAATTATTGGTAAACTTGCAGTTTGTTGCTAATAACAAAGTGAACCAAGAACATGGAGGCATCCTGCTTGGTTCTGATCATTTTGTTTCCTTCAAAGGGGACATATCACATTTTTCCCCCTTTTCACATTGAAATCATTCAGTTGTGGTCAATATAAAGTGGGATTCATTGTTAATTTACTGCGTTCCCTCTTTTTAGCCCCGTCCTTAGCTGCTTCTGAGAGCAACTGGTATTGGTGCGTTCTCTTTAAATCTAAAGGAGGCACTTCACACACTGCTCCCCTTCAGGTCACACAGTACCAGAAACTGAACATGTTTACTTGTCCACTTATTCTTCAGCATGGAAAACAACGACAGCAAACAATAAAGATTGTGAACTCGGGATAAACCCGTGGTCCATGGCCTTGTTTAGTCGCTCTGCAGCAAATACTGTGACATCATTTTTAAAAACGTAATAGAGAACAGAGAAAGACGATGTAGCTCCTGGAGAGACTACATTCAACCTTTCTGCACTCCTAGATATTCCAGGGAAACAACATTTAAGGGCTAAAAACAGTGATATTTAAATTAAATGATTACTTGAACAGAACCTGGTTCAAGAACAAAAACACACATAGCGTGTAACTTTCCCAGAAGTTTTAGCGGTGAATGTCGTGTGCGTCATTGTGCAGTCTGAACAGGTGGGGGTAACCTTGCTTTAGGCTTTCTCTCCCTGCAGGGGGTTCACCACCCAAACCATCAGCTGCCTCCGCTTTCATCTGCCTCTTGTTAAAATTAAGAGTTACTGGAAGAATAAGCGAAACTGAAGGCACATCTTGAAGGTTGTACGCTGATGGTTCAGTTGAATGACATTATCCTCCATTAGAGGGAAACGCTTGTTGTGTGTTTTCCAAGCCGTTGAAGGCACAATCGGAGCCGCAGTCAATAGTTGAATCATTGTGGAGAAAGAAAGGATTTCAGATTAAACTGATGCATCTGGATCCAAACAGCCAGGTGCAAGGACCCCCGCCGTAGTGCAACGAGCTGAAAGGTCTGCACAGAAAATGACTTCAGACAGTCTCCATATGGGGCGTTACAGACGGTAAAATTGAAAATGAAAGCACAGATGCTGTCGCAATACATCTGGGGGATCAGAATTCAACAAAGACTCTTGGAAGTGTCAGGATGCGGCAACACGTCTGCGGCGACTTTTTGCTGAGGAGAGACACCTTGTGACAGCTTCACTCGCTGCACCGTCCTCATTTTCATGCCGACTGAATACATCATATTTTAGATGTCAGTCAAACATAAAGACGTGGCTGCTATCCAGCTGGCTGCAGCAGGAGTGTGAAGTGTGTGATAATCAGGGTGAACACTGTGATAATCTCCCTTATGAAGTACTTTATGATTAAAAACTTTAATAAGTTTCAATCCATTTAGGCCTCTTAAAAGCAATCAAACTCAGTAAATGCTTCAGAATCCTTTGCACTTATCTTTTAATGGGTTATTCTAATGGCTTGTGCTAATCCAAATATCTAAATTATTATCAAGATGCTGCTATCGTGTTGATGTTAGACTCTGATACATCTGGCTTATCTGCCTCTGCCGCCACGCTCAACCCTCTAATTGGCCTCCGTGACCTTCACTTAACTTCACACGACTTCGCTCTGAGTTTTTACATCAACCTCGTCATTTACAACCAGATTTTGGGGTTTATAGCATCTTCAGCGAGCGGTTTTACATTTTTAGGAATATTATTTCAGCCAAAGAAAACCTGATATGTGGTCAGCTGTTAGGTTGCCATGTTTAACCGTCAAACTTTTTAAAGATGTCCAACTGCACAGGGTCATCTTTCTGTTTCTGGTTTCTAGATCCTCCACCATGTCTGGTGGAAACAAGTCAGGACTGCAGGCATGGCAGTCCAGCAGCCATACCCTCCTCTTCATCGGCCTCGCCTTTGGTATGTGTCTGGGATGGTTTTTCCATTGTTTTGGTGAAAAATGCATGAACATCCCTAGAAAAGATGTTTGTAAAACTTTATATAGCATGTTTTTTTAAAGACAGACACAAACTGCACAGTTTAAATGCAGCTTAAAGCCTCTTGGAATAAAAACGTCTTCAGCTGCCTGTAAAAAGTATCCACAGAGTCCAGACGCCACAGGTAGGTGGAACAGCTTGATGGTCTCCTCAGGTTCTAAAGCTGGTGCGGGGGGGGGGGGGGGGGGGGGGGGTTACTGAAAGGTTGTGATTCACTGACCTCAGACTACAGGAGTGGTATATGTTTGAATCAAATCAGACATACAGAAGGAGCCTGTCCATGTAAAGCTCTGAAGTTAGGACCAAAGCTTCAGAATAAAACCTAGATCTGACTGGCAGCCAGAGCAGCAACCTTTGAGCCAGTCGGTCGTGTCGCGGCAGAGTTTTGAACAACATGAAGATGAGCCAGTCCCTTCGCGTAGAAGCAAGTAAACAGTCATGTAGAGACAAAAGCATGAATTATCACCTGATTCCAGCCGCTGACACCACTGACCGAAGGTCTGAGCTGCTCATGATGTGGTCTGGAAGGCAGCACATGTTGGAACCCCAAACTGACACCTTGATCCAACCCTGTGGTTCTGACACAGAGTCCGGCAGCTGGGAGGGTTGCTGGGAACACGCTGGCTGCTCCTTTTCCTCTGTGCTTCATTTCTTCCAACAACTATCTGGACTACGGACATGTCTGCCCATCGTTCTCCTTGCCACTGTGTGATGGTCCGGTCCAGAAGTCCAGAGGTCCAGAGGTCCAGAGAAATGGGAACCCCATTCAGGACAGAGGGATAGAAATTTCTGTTTCACACAGCAAAGCTTGATGTAGCATTCAGAAATGGACCTCTGTGTTGTTAAACTCGACAGCTTGAGCTTGGCTTTCTGAAAATGTGTCCAGATTCCTTGAATAGTTAAAATATAGTTTGGTCTGCAGAGGGAGAGACAGGAAATGTCACGTTTATCATGTGAATTTAATAATTCTCTCCTCAATTAGCTGTCAAACAGCAGATATTCCCTCTCAGCCATCAATGACTCCGTCTACAAGCAGGTGATCTCCGGCGTTGCCTTTGTAGATCTCTGAGCCGCCAATACATACATTAACAGATCAAAATTTCAGATCTACGAAGATATAGGAGAAACCCTTCTGCCCTGAGACAGGATCAAGTTTATATAATAGGAGGACAGGCAATGTTAAAAAAGCTTTAAAAAAAGACAAAATTATAATGAAGGTGGCATTTTAAGCAGGCTTTATTGTTATTGTGAAGAAAATGTAGATCTATATTTTAGCTCTGATACATAATAAACTGATATAATATAAAGCTGAGTAATTTAGGGTTACTCGCCCTTCCTGTTACCTGCTGAAGTCTCTCTCTCTCTCTCTCTCTCTCTCTCTCTCTCTCTCTCTCTCTCTCCCCCCCCCCCCCCCCCCCCCCCTCAGTTTAAGGGAACCACAGACAGGGATTGGCCCTTTCTACATCCGGTATCTCATTAACTGGCTTTCATAGTCTTGACGTGTTGTCTAAATTTACTTTTAGATTTTTTGGCACCAGCTGATTTAAAGTGATGATCCGTTTCTATATAGAACGCCAGATTAGGTCTTAGAAACAGTGAAACTCTTAACGCTTGGTAGCAAAAAAAATGGTGAGTTTGGTCTTCATCATTGGGATGTAATTTGATGAAATAAGAGGTTTATTTGTCATTGCACACTCAACTGTAATCATTAAAATGAAACTATGTTGGCTCCTGCACCAAGAAATAAAATAAGTAAACAAAATACTTAAACATTAATGAGAACAAGAATATAGTTTAAGTGAACTGAAAAGTCTGAAATCTGGTATGGGCAGGTATAAAGAAGTTTTAGATCAAATAAGTGACCAGTAGTGAAACTTACAGACGGTAATTATTAAGGGGTGAAACAGGCAAGACAGTCTGTGGATGAATAAGTGAATAAATGTGAGAGAAACATCAAGAGGAAAATGTTGCAATGAACAAAACAAGGAAGAGAAATAAAAAACATGAAGCTGGTGGCTACAGAAGTAGGATTATATAATAGTGTGTGTGTGTGTGTGTGTGTGTGTGTGTGTGTGTGCCACATCACTCAGGGATGCACAGGAAGTTGTTTGGGGTCCAGATACTTTGGATGCAGAAGCTCTTTATTTCTTTCTCTCTCTGCGTTTCCTTTCATATCAGCTTCTCCTGAGTCGAAGCTCTCGCCGCTCTTACCTGAGCAGCAGGTGTGTGAGCAGGTGCTCGGCCGTTCAGTGGAGTTTTAGGGAGGCAGGAAGCAGAACAACTGCCACAGACACTTTTGTAGACTCTGCCAAGCCGGCTGCTGTCTCCTACAACATGTTCCTATTGTTTAACTTTTCGCTCTGCTTGCCTGTGGAGAATAAGCACGTCAACACGTTTGGTGGCACTTCTCTCACACAGACTACAGGTTGTTCTTTGTGCTGCTCAGAGTAAACCACACCAAATGTTCTGGCTTTTGCGTTTGGAACAAATAGCTCTGAGGACGCCGTGCTGACAGGTCAAAGTAACGTCCGGCTCTCTGACAGCTCAGAGGCGGGCTTTATGATGCATATTTATGACTTCATCTCTGAGCACATAAATAATAAAAACTCTTCTTTTCAGAGAGAATCTGTACGCATCCAGTGATCTTAACAGTTTAGTGAAACCGAGCATTTAGAGATCGCTCCTGCTGGCTTTCTCCAAACATTACATCAACCATAAGATGTAAAAAAAAAAGAGTCCTTAACATTTGTGTTTGCTGGAGGATAATCTCATTATGAATTCATTACCACTTCACTCACACTTTGCATTTGATACACCACTTTGATTTGGTTTGAATTTTAAGAAAAATAGGGACACAGTCTAAAAGTTCTAAAATCTATTATCACATTAAGGTCACAGAAACATTGGCATTCACATATATATATTTTTTTGTTGAAACACAAAAAATGCAGATACCTTAAACGGGTCAAGGAGTTTGTATGAGTTTACTTTTACTATGGGAAGTGGAAGTGCTTTAGGTATTGTTTGCACATGTTTACAGAGCTTGTCTATACTGTTTCAAAGTCAGTGAGTGACACAGAATTTAAATTAGTACATCTATCGTCGTTCCTGATTTAACTTTTCCGCCGTGGAAATCAAATGGTGCAGACTCCGGAATAGACTACGGCATCCAGAGTTTACCTGTTTTTGCACATCAAGCTTCCCCCGCTGCCTTTTTTCTGAGACTCTGCCCTCAACCCAACGTGCGAGTCTATCAGTAACCGGCGCTGGGTGCTGGAGTGTGTGTTCGGGATTCTAAAAGACCTGCGATGCATTGTTTCAGGCTGCCAAGGTGAAAAGGAGAGACAAGGGCCTGAGATTAATTCGAGCCCCAGTATAATGAGGCTTCTCTCTCAGTTCCCTGGTGAATAAAGACAAATGGCTTTTGTTTGTGCCAGCTTTGCCATTGTGCACTGATAACTTCAATAAATCCATTTCATGCTCAAGTTTCATCTGCCACCACAGGAGGAAACGGCGAGAGAAAATGTGGCAAAAATAACTGTAATTGAGGGAGGCTTTTATCCAGTGACAGAAAATGTTCATTCTGTCGTTGAGGTAATCCCAAAAGGCTGGGTGGGTGGAGGCGGGGGTGGGGGGGGGGGGTGGTGGGACTGAGATGACAGAGCTGTCCTCTCTCTGAAAACCGGTACTTCATCAGGCCACAACAAACAAACATCCGACTTCTAATCACTTCCTGCTTAACTGAGATGGGTGTCCAGGGGTCTGAGAATAAAGTCCTCCAGAATAAAATACCTTTGCATCTCCAAATTAGTCTAAATTTTAATCTGTCTTGAGGATTGGATTGAATTGATCATCCGTTGATTTCTATACATAACGTCAATCAATTTGTATGTAAAGTGCCTCGAGATCACATTATGAGTAGGCTCTATTTAAATATACTAAATTAAATGAAACTGAGTGGGTTCCTGTTTTATGTAGGCAAACCGGTTGGACTGCTAATGATTGTGGCGCTAACGACCAACAAGATGCTGATACAATGATTTATGATTTAAAAATAGCAAACATAGCTGCTCCATGATAAATATGAATAAAGAAAAGGTTTATTCTAGCATTATTCATATTTTCTAAAAAGCTGCCAAAGGTATTCTGCCAGGGTATGTAAACTTATGAGAAAATCACGGGAAATCAGGGAGAAAATCTCTGGTTTAAAAACAGAACCAGAGCCCGTATTTACAAATATCAGATTCTAAGATTTTTATTAGAATTTTACCTCGGTAAGATAAAAGTTCTTCACAAAGCATCTTAGACCTTCAGAGAGCTCCTAAAGTGGAAAAATGTTAGGAGTAGTGAGGAGGACTTTTAGTGAGCCTCAGAGTGAAGCAGGAAGATGGTGGAAACGGAGAGAGCTGATTGGCTGATCCACCACCTAAACAGTGGAGGAAATGAGCACATAAATGTATTTTACAATCATACAATTATTAATATTTAGATAAGACGTAGTTCATCATCCCCACGGGGGGGTCCTGCACCTTTAACCCATCTCAGCACCCTGATTGGTTAAAGCTGCAGCTCTGTAATGTACTTTTGTTGAGGATATATAAATAATAGAAAAAAGTATAGAATAGGTATAAATAAAAATTGGATAAATGTACAAAGAATATAGTACAGAGAAATGTTTATATTATCTACACAAATGCTCTGAATAATAAACATTTTGAAGAAAAATACTCTCTGAACAGGATAAAAGATGTAAGAAAGTATTCTCTGCATTGCATGATGATGTCAGTAGAGGTTTGTTTGTGCGATGCTTCACTTTCCAGGCTGGTGTGTTAAAGCAACATGAAGCGCAGAGAAAAAGACGCATTAATCTGCAGCAATGTTCTACAAAGTGCTGCGATGCAGGAAGCACTTTACCTTTCAACGCTCCTCCATTCTCCTCACAGATCTATGCAGACAGAGGCGCCGCTCCTCTCGGTTCTATTCACCTTTTTCACTTTTTTATGATTTTCTTTGAAATCTGACAACTTTATACAAGCAGGCAATTCCCTTTTAAAATGCTGACAAGTGAGTACACCTTAATATCAAAGAGATAAATAAAATGACCAGTATGGCGAGGGAACATAAGTAAATCAAAATTATGATGAGGATGTAAATAAGGTGTGTTCAAACATTTTGATGTCGTGTGACAATTATTTCATTTTGCTAAATTTAATCATCATTTCACAGATTGTTTTCATCTAGTTTAATCAATTTCTCTCCATTGATCACTAGGAGCGCATTTGTATGTTTTTCTTTTTCTTATTTTGTACAATCAACCAATCAGTTCTTAAAAGGCTGCGGCAGACCTAGCAACAGGGTCACCCCCCCCTCACTAAGATAAGCGTGTCCTCTCCTTCCTCAGAGTCACTCTCAGAAACTATCTGAATCACTCTGGAGCTAAAACTCCTAGGTAGGAATTTTTAGGGTAAGATAGGAGCTCTGAGGGGTTTTGGGAATGGAGGCTCTGGTTCCTTAGCAAGGCTCAAACTTCTTCATCTTCACAATCTGATCTAGCTTTAGTGTCCAAAACTGTGCTGCTGGCAGCCTCTAATCGTCACGTCATTTGTGATGTCGGTGCCAAAAATGAAGGTTTATTTTCCAGATTTTACCAAATAAGCTGAAAAAATAGCTGGCGAGGCTGTAAGTGTGACATATAAATCAGAGTCAATGCAAATCAAGCTGGACTTCCACAGGCAAATTGTGGGGGATTGTGGGGGAAACATCGCTCAGTCCTGTTGCTTTAAATGAATTAAACATAATCAGAATATCTGTCTTCCTCTCGTTTTAACTTTCCATGCAAGGTTCAAACATCCAGCCAGAGGAAGGAGGAAGAAAGGTGGAGATGTTTGAGTTCACAGAGGATTTTCTCCATCAGAGCTTAGTTTTTTTCCAGGTGGTTGAAAATGAGGAATAAATCCAACAACGTTTAATGAGTTGATCTCTTCTCTTTCTGATGGTGATTGTAGTTATGTATCTTTTAATCAACGTTTATGTATCTTTTAATCAAGGTTTATGTATCTTTTAATCAGAGTTTATGCCTGCAGGGTTCACTTTCCACAAGAAAGGCTCCAGCTCACAGGTTTAAGCCGACGGTATGAACACGGTCATATGAATACAGTCATTGTGTTTGTCTGGTTTCTGCAGCTTATTTCTCACCATTTTAGTCTTTGTGTTCACATACGCTGTTTTAAAATGGCCTGGTTTTCCTGCTCACATTCAAACATCATTTTTGATCCTTCTATTTATTTCCAGATGTCCAAAAATACAGAAACCCGACAGACAGGGACTGATGAAAAGTATCACTGCAAACAAGATCCGTTTCAAAGTCCTGACACATACACATCAGGGGTCAAACATACTCCTAAGTATTTTAAAGACAATAGTTAAATGTAATACTGTCAAAGGGAAAATGTTATGGGTTTTATTCTGTCTCGAGGCTCTACAAGCTACGACTGAAGTGCAATCCAACAGAGCAGAACCTGACCTGCAGGAACACCTCTTTATGCTTTAGCGGTATTGACCATTAAGGTGTAGGATTTCTTTTTTTATGTGTTAGTTAAGAGGGAAAAGGCACGCATTAGGTTTTTATTTTTCTACAAGAAACAGCCCAGAAAATGATCGTACTTCACAGCAGCTCTTCACTCCCAAATCGAACTTCATTTATCTCTTGAGCTCAGTTCAAGTTTCTTCTGGGGAAAATGGCCGTGTTGCGTTCTCCACCCATCAACACATTTATGCCCAACTCTGCCTGATTGCTGCACGCTGCAGCACGCATTGCAAGGTCTTTTGAAACAAACTTGTGACTTCATTTGAAATTCAATCTCTTTTATAACCATGTTTAGGGTTTTGAAGCCGAGTCATCGAGCTGCCATCGGGACTCAAATCTCTTCCTGCTTCAGCCAACTGAGATCACTCATCTATCCGACCCGACACAACGCCACTTACAGCAACACTGAACTCTCCCCTAGGGTGACTTGGATGAATAGTCGCAATGAAAATTATTTAACTATCACTGTGAATTAGGTTTATGGAAAAAACAAAATCTCTTTTTCAGGCATTTGCAATAAAGAAATGAAACAAAACCAGATTTCTTGTTTAAATGTATCCTCAACATTAAACTCTACTTTCAGTTATGACTTTGGTCTCACCAGGAAAGCAATCTCCCACATTTGTAAATCAGACACATGAGGCAACCAATTAACAGCTTCATTATTTTCATTACATGTGCTTCAGACAGAACCTCTCAAACACCTCAACTGTGGATGGCAACGTTTCATGGCACACTAGAAACACAGCTTGGTCAAACAGGTAAAATTATCCCCCCAAAAAAAGACTTGAATGTTCCTATAGAACCAGCATAGTTGACAAGTTTGACATTTAAGAAGCTACAGAGGTCTGAGGCTGGAAGTGAAGGATGTCAGTGATTGAAACCAACTTCCTAAGGAGGCAGGTGATCCAAAACCCTGAATTGACTGCAAAAGACCTACAGCAAGACTTTCTGCCGCCACGGTTTCCACAGTAAGGCACATACTAATGGTACGTGAACTCCAGGATGTAGGGCATTATGCACCTAGAAGCACAAGCAAAGTGAGCTCCAGTCATCCATAATAACTAGCTAAAGAGGTTTTAGGATTCTTTTCTGTGGGGCGACGAATACAAACTTTAAATTCCAGGGCATAGGGATCAACGGCATGTCTGGAGGAGGAGGAGGAGGGGGAGGGATGAAGAATAGACTGAAATGCTGATAGAGAAGCATGGCAGTGGCTCAGTGATGCTGTGGGGCTGCGACTCTGGGAACCTGCAGCATCTGTAGAGCAGGAAATGTCTCTGAGTGAAATTTACTTACATTGAAGGACAGAAGAGGAACCAAATGTTTAACTTGAATTTGAGTAAATTTTACTCAAACACACATTTCCTGCGTGGAAGAAAATGTCCTGTCATCTGTGAAGAAATCTCACTTCAGGCCTCATTAGACCTTCAAACAGACCTTAGCATATCTCGGAAGTTTTCAGAAGGAGCCCTGGAAGATACCAAAGTGGCCATCACAGTTGCCTCACTTGTATTCTACATAAAATGTCTGAGATTTGAAAAAGGTTTCTGCACAAAAGCCCAAAAACATGTATGACCTGGAGGCCTTTACCCATGAAGAGTGAATGTTTCCTGCATCTGGTGTCTGGCTTTACGTGTCGTTTGCAGCAGAAAGGTGCTCTACTACGTGTTATACATACTTCTGATGACGGGACTGAATAACGCTGCCATAGTTGACTGTGTTGAGTTCATTGCTGACAGCTTCTAGTGTGTATATTCCACCAAAGCGAACCTACAGTCCAGAGGGAGTTGAATGACTTTGATTGCAGCTGTAGATGCATGAAGCTGGCAGGTAAAGAGCATTAGCAACATTAATTAATCCATACGCTGAAGAAGAAGAAGAGCGGGAAGAAAACGAAGAGCAGCGGCGGGTCCAAAGCACAAACATACAAACACATTTCCAGAGAGAAAACAAAGTGAAGGGATCAGACAGCGAACAAAGACGCCCCACGGCGCATCTGTAGTCGGGCTATGGTAATACGCCGGCTAATGAGCTGCAGGAACACCGACACGCAGCCAAAACAAAGGAAGACACAACTTTAACCGCAAAGGTGAAAACAAGAAACTAGAAAATAAAAATGAAGGATGACACCAACTTCACAGCTCCCTGGTATCATTTTCAGTTTTTTTTTCTTTTATAAATCCTCTTTTTTTATTTTACCTGCCATAAATAACACTGGAAGAAGTCAGTTCAGTTCTAATGTCATTAAAGTTGCTTTTTCCTTCCAGAAATAGGACGTTTTTAGTTAATTTTAGACATATTAAATAATGATTCTGCTCTGACGATCTCTGCAGGTTTGAAGATGACAGCTGTTGAAGACGTTAAAGTGTGACCGTTGCCATTAGGCGCCGTCCGGTCATTTTCATACAAAAGTGACGTATTCTCAGAAATCTGTGACCCAAACTCCCACGATACATTTTCACAGATGAAAATATAACCGGCCGACCCTTCAAACTCTTCACTTATCTCTCTATTTTTATTTTTATTCACAGCCACGGGTCCTGGTTGGTTTTGTTAAAGCTGTCTGAATCTTTGACTCGGCGGCATCGTGTTTTATCTATAATTAGCGGACGCTGCTTTTCCAGGCTCTCCTTGTGCTGGTTCCGTTCCACTGGGTCCTTCGGGAAGCGGGCATCACCTCACTGAAGGTCATCCTTTCAGCGCAGAAACGACACCACACCAAAGGAGTGAGCTGATGTACAAAAATACATTTATTTGAAACAATTTCAAAATGACAGTTTCCTTACCGTAGAAATATTAAAATAAGGATGGATCAGAACATTACTGATGATGCATGCATCATAGCTTTTTTTTTTCTTTTTGTGCACTGAAAAAAACATTACAATGCTTTTTGCCTCCAGAAAAAAAAAATCACAAATGCAACAAATCAGTTGAGTTAATGTTTGCCTCGTCTGGGGATCAGTTGCTCACAGTATACAGCAGATGTTAGATGGGAGGAACTTCCAGTGATCAGAGTCATGGGATTGTTCCAATGATGACGATCTCAATGTACAGTTGTGTTCAGACTATCACCAGTGTGTTTACAAAAGTCAGTAAAGCTCAAGATCCTTACAACAGATTTATTTTCATACCCTTACAGGCTTTGGGAACACTTAGCGTCCTGCTTTAAGGTAAAATATGAAGAACACATGAGTGAATTTGTTCTTTCTGCACAAAGTGAGGAAGAAGGCAGATCAAGCTTTTAAAAATAGCCGCGTCTGCAATTTTCCTCCAAACACAGATATTTACAGTATAACCTGTTAGCTTTTTGAAGAGTTAACTTTCCTGTGAATAACTGAGCTAATGTCTGAGAACTGCACCACATGTGGGCTGCATGGAGCGGAGTGACTGCTGGTTCCTGTGAACAGGTGTCAGGATGACTGGGCCATATTCAACGTTTCTGCTGCACCTCCTGGTTTTACCTCAGAAACAGCAGGTTTGACTTCACCTCACACATTTTCTAGTGAATTAAGGTCCAGGAGAAGGCCTGGCCGCTCCATGAAAGCTAACCTTGCTGGTCTAGAACCAGGACACGGTCACTTCCTGGTCTGTTGGTGTCATCGTATCGTTGGAGCGCTCATATCTTCATAGTTTTGGTTTCCATTTTAAAACATTTAAGTTCTTCTGAGATTAATCTTCTTCACATTTCCCTCTCCAATCATATTTTTAATCAAAGTATGCAGTTTTCTAAAAGATGCCTGGAATATTCCGTTTTCTGAAACCAATGGCAATTATCTTGAAGGAGCACTAAGCGAAATGTCATTATTTTTTAGATATACAGACCTATAAATTAGTGATTTGAAGAACTAAAGGTATGTTTTTAGATGGACTATGGTATGAAGTCATACACCATCTCTCTGTGTTGTTCTCCAAACTCTTGTTCATAAGACGTACGTCCCTGTGAACAGCCCCACTCAGGGTTTAACCCCTCCCTGCCCACAGACAGCCACCGTTGGAGCGCTGTAGCAGGAGCAGAACGACGGAGAGCACGCCCAGTGGGTTGAAACGTTCTCCTGCTAACAGCATCATAAAGCTACGAGTTACTTTCTTCTACACTAGACATGTTCCTCCGGAAGGTGACGCGGTTCTGCTGGAGGAAACGGGTGAGAAGGGAAGGGGAAAAGATGGGGCCGAGTTGCAGCTGGAGTGGAGGTAGAGAGAGGCGTGGCTTGATACACATCTTGTTTTGGTCTACAGACAGAGCTCAACAGCGCACCTAGTGGTGAAAATCACTTACTGCTCCTTTAACTATAATCTTATTTTATCTGTGAAGTAATTGGGTCACTCCATCGTGTGTAATAGTGCTATCTAAATAAAAATTATTGACTGATTGATTGATTGATTGATTGATTGATTGATTGATTGATTGATTGATTGATTGCACTCTAACCAGCAGCTTCACATAATGAATGACCTCACTGGCTGAACTGTTATTTTAAACAGATTCCTTTCTATCAATGATCCAGTTACACACATTTAACAGTATGCATCTCCTCTCATTAGTTTTCTGTTTTTCTAACTGCTAGTAAATGATTTTGTTGTGTATAAATATCATTTCTCTCAAAAGTAACAGCAGTTGATCTGACTAGCGATGTTTGAGTGATCATTCAGAAAAAGCTGAGATACCAGAATTGTATTAACAACATTTTGACATGTTTTATTTTCACTCATTTTGATGGAACTAATTTTAAAAAGTTGAACGAACCCACTGGCTTTGAGAGACATAAAGATAGAGCAGTATATTTTACCCCATCACCCATGATTGTATTATCTACAGTAACCATACTTCCTGTTTCCCAAACTTTTTTTTTTTGTGTGTTTCTTCCTAATCTCATTTTGATGAAAGACGTCAGATCAGATCAAAGCTGCAATCAGAAACAAATCCAGCCAAACAAACAACCCTCAGCTCCGACGCAAGGTGAACACAACAAAGCTGGAAATAATCTTTGTTCAGCGTGTTGGGTATGCGGTAACAAGCGGCGGTGTGGCCGTTTGCTGGGGGATGAGATGCTCTGTTCGGGGTATGTGATGTGATGCATATGTGATGCGACAGCCTAGATCTCTGCGTCGAGCTCTCGCGCCTCTTCTTCCTCAGATGTTTACATGAGCTTGTGGGGAAGCTGTGCATGCTGGATCTTCGGCTTAGTCGTCCGGCTTTCTCTCTCATTACGTTCACCAAGCAGAGTGCTGGTGGAGAGTTGCATGCTGGGAGAACAACACTGCCTCACCTCAAATTATATTTTTATAAAAGAAGAGAATTTGATAGAGTATAGCCAAAGTAAGAAGAAAGTACACCTTTAGAATGTTTAATTATTCTAAAATTATTCAAATATACTATCCGGTGGTGTACCTTTTCTCTAACTGTTGTACACTGACACTACAAAACACAGCTGGGTAATGAGGTATGGATATGCACAGCTGGATATTACAAAATATAGTTTTTAAAAAGCTTCTAAAAGAAAAATAATTCAGATTCTGATTCCGGTTTCTGTATGGGACAACGACCTCACAAGAAGCAAAAGAATAAACGCTTGATGTTTGCTTTAAATGTGAATGAAAGGGGGAAATAACAGGAAAATGTTACATGGACAAACTGAAAATAACTCTGAACTAAGGCCTCGATGTTTGCGCACATGCCAGCTTGTTCTGGGGTTTTGGTCTTTGCATTCTCTGGCCGTTCTGAATCTGCTGGAACATCATTTCCTGTAAAGATTCTATGTTTTCTGCCTAGTAATAATTATTATTTTCGTTGCAGAATGATGGCGCTCATTTTACAGATAGATAAGCGCTAACAGCTGCTGCGGTCTTGGCAACACTCCTGCTTTCATACAGATGAATTTACTGATGATCATTCAAGCGCTTTAATTAGCAGCAGTTCTATAATACTTTCTCTCTTAAGTTATTAAGGTCATCATAAAGTTTGAACTTTGTTTTTTTAGACCATTTTAACATGATGGCTATATTTTGCTTTAATGAACAATGGCAGCGTGGAATATGTTGCGAGTTATTGTACAATTGAAAAGCTATTATAAAGTAGTCGAATATTTTGTATTTTTTAAACAAAAAATATGTTCTGATATTTTAAAACTTAAATAAATAAAAACAGGTGTACTTTCTATTTTCTTCAACTGTACCTGCAGGAGTTATTTTTTTTGGGGGGACGGGACATGGTCATCAAAGAGTTTTATAGTCTGTAGTTTTTAGTAAGAGAGTTATTTATTTTTAAAGGAGCAGGACAGATGATTTAGGGACATCTGGTGAAACTATAAATATCTATCAAATGTGTGCCGATGACTGGAACAGGAATCATAACGTAACTTCTTTAAGAAACTAGAACTGTGTTTAATTTCTTCTCTAGACTGAAGTTATAATTTAATGGATGAAATAAGATTTTAGATCTGTCAGCTTTTAAATGGGAGTCGGTTTCAGCATTGAACCATCAAACATATGATTTTGAAATAGAACCGGCCATTAGAGTCCAATTGTAGGAGATATATAAACAGCACTTTATACAATTATAAATTACAAAGGATAATTAGTGTCATTTGGAGGGAAAATAACAAGTGTTTGGTGTTTTTCGAACACTTTTTCCTTTTTAATTTCAGAATAATGTTAAAATATTGAGATTAAAGTTAAAATATAATTTCAAGAATAAAGTCAAAATGTTGAGAAAAAAGTCCACATTCTATCAGGCAAACAAAGTTAAAATACTGAGAACAAACTAGAATGTTTTGAATTAACAGGTTTGCTATGCATTAGGACGGCCTACATGCTAAGAGCATACATGATGTTTATTTGCTAAAGGAGATAGTTAGTTTATTAAATCCTTTTCTAAAGTACACAGGTATGATCCCATTTACATAAAGCATAGCCAGTATTGGTTTGGTTTAGTAGTTACGCTCTAATCCTAACATAGAAACTTTATTCTTAACATTTTGTCTTCATTGTTGAGTTTCTTTTTCAACATTTGTTTCTAATCAAGTCAACATATTTTTGTCATTTTGAGATTCATCTTAAAATGGGTATGAAGCAAACAAAACTTCCTTCCTCCTCAGGTTTCTTTTCCTTTGCCGGACCCTAAAACTCGGGTGAAATAAATCGAGAAAGAACAATCGCTGCTGTTTTTGTCGTTGGCCTGATAAATTGTTATAGTAGAAATGCCGGACAGTCTGGGTCGTACGTTTCTCCCACTGTTATTTGTGGGGTTATAAGCTGAAAAGTTTAGGAAACACATACTTTCTGACTGAATATCTATTTAATTTTAAACCATTTTCTCCAACCGTCGCCCTAAAATACTGTGAACTGTTCGCTGCAATATGATCTCAGTTGTGTTCAATCAGAGGCTAAACGTAACTTAATGATGCCAGAAGCTATTGATGTTTGGTTCAAAGACACTGAACTAGTTAAAATGTCTGCTTATCTCGGGTATATTTCTACTGAAAATATAAATATATCATACACGACCCTCCCAGTGTAGATCCGTCTGGTTTTGTTGAATCTGTTAATCGTGGCTGAACATTAACAGGTCGACCCGTTTCAACAAGGTCCGTTTTAGCCAACAGTAACTGAAGAGGACGAAGGCAGAACAGAACCTGGCCAGAGCCGACTGGGCTTGTTTGACGAATGTTTAGAAAATAACTATATACAGCACTTGCTTATCTACAACACAGAAACTGTGTCCTCAGTAGGAACATGCACAAGTCAAGGACGTCAGCAAAGCAAAATGTTTCTTTTTAAGTAATGTCTTACTTTTTAAACACACCTTCAAAAACCAACCGTCGTCAGATCTTACATCGTCGCCATGAGACTACGAGCATGTAGAAAGGAAGGATATTTACATATAACAGAACAAAAGTTAATATTATACATTTCAGTAATATTCCCTGTTTGATTGAAGACTTGGACATTATAGTCTACATTTAGGCAGAAATGATTTTCAAAGCAAACTTCTCAGGAAACGTACATCCACAAAAAGATATTTCCCTCAGCAAATGAATGCAGCGTTTACGTCCACAAAACCAAAAAGTCTCGTCATTAGTTACAGAGATCCCATCGCTGCATTGGATGTGGCCCGACGACACATCAATGCAAGTCTGTATAAATGAGGCTTTTTAGAAAAACTATTAACATCAGTCGTCTCCATAATTACAAAACAGAAATAGAGAGGAACCGCGGACACTGTGATACCTCGCTCTGTACACAAACGTCAGCTTTCACACACTGGTGCAGTTTGGAATCTCCCTTGTGCTCTCGCAGGCGTTTCCGACCCCTCCTGAGCAGGAAAAGGACAAAAGAAATCAGAGAGAGAACTGAAAAGTTCAGTGATTTCAGTATTATTACTTTCATTTCTCCAGATCAAATGAGGCTCTTTAGCTTTAAAACCATGGGAACAAACAGGTAGCTAACTTTAAAAGAAGTTGAATTTCCTTAAAAAAATACTCTTCCTTTATTGAGAAGATTTAAATTGTTCACATCTACTATGAAGAAACTTAGACAATTTTATAAAGGTCTTCACAATTTCATTTTTGTCATTTTACAGTCAATAAGATCTCAATGAATCAGGGATGTTACCAATCAGAAGCATATATATGGTAAAGAGAAATGGCCCAAGGACTGAACCTGTGGCACTCCACAAGTATTAAATTATTAAAGTATTTCTGATTCTGAAGTGACCCTAGAGTTTGAATCTGTCAGACAAATAAGATTTAAACCAGCCTAATGCTTTCCCCTTAATCCCTACAGTATGCTCAAGTCTTTGTAAGAGATTATTGTGATCAACTGTATCAAATGCAGCACTGAGATCTAACAGAACAAGTACAGACACAAGTCCATTATCTGAGGCCATGAGATGGTAAATGGTAAATGGCTTGTATAGCGCTTTATGAGAGTTAGCCTGGCCATCCAGATTAAGTTTTGCTTTTGCTTTGCTACACAGGAGCCCATTAAAGCCCATTTTCCTGATACCGACCAATCACAGCCGTGGGCGGTCTTTATATTTTGAGTGACATGCAGCGGCTGAGAGTCCCTCAGCCAAAACAAACAAGATGGCCGCCGCTACGGAGCGTTTGTTTGCTAGTGCCCCAGGAAAAGCCCTCGATGGGAGCAGTTCCAGACTAACTTCAGCCGTATCGAAGAGAGGCAAGAAGTTATTCTGGCCGGCCAGACTACTTGAGAATATCATTAGTGACCTTCACCAGAGCTGTTTCAGTGCTATGATGCCTGACTGAAACTGACTGAAATTAGCAACAATGACGGCTTGAATCTCTTTACAGTGGTCAAGTTACTTCCCACTGCTGCAACCAAGGGTTTTTTCCAGCATGATTTCTGAGACCAGGCCTTCTTCTTCCATTGCCACATGGTCCAGTAATTTGACCATTGATGGTTATTTTGTTAATGGATGTGTCAGCGTCGGCACATCGACTAGTCTGCAGCAATTCAGTGTAATTTGCAACAAATTAGGATGCATTGTGTATTCTGACACATTTCTATCTAAACTGACATTAACTTCTCCTCCAGTTTTAGCTACAGGAACTAATTTGTTGGATCAAACAACATGGCCCAGCCTTCACGGCCTGCATTTAGCTCTGACTGCCGTCGGTTCTCTGCTCTTCCTTCTATGGACCTCTTTGATAGATACTGACCACTGCAGACTGAGCAAACCCAACATGAGTTTGACATTTGGAGAAGGTTTAGTCCAGACATCTAGCCACCATAAATTGGTGCTTGTCAAACTCCCTGAAATACTCACACCGCCCATTCTTCTGCCACTAGCACATCAAATGAGAAGACAAAATGTTCACATGCTGTCTTATATATCCCACCTACTAAAAGCTGCCATGATGAAGAAACAACCAGTTTTATTTACTTCAACTTTTAGTGCTCATAATGCAATATCTGATTAAACAATTTAATTTGACAAATTATAAATAATGTTAACTCCTTTCGAGATATGCTCTACAGAGAGGGCTATACTAAAAACCTGTTATTATATTACAGGTTTGCTTTTTGACCTCTTGTTTTATTCTCTCAATGAATTAAATTGCATGGAGGATATCCATTTAATAAATGTGTTCACAGAGATGAGTGACGCCAACCTTGCAGACTAAAAAAAGTATTTTTCTCAGGGAAAATAATCTGGCTCCTGTTGCTTGTCTTTGACTTACTCTTGACCCGGGCATCCAGTTCCTTCTCCATGAGCTCTTTGGATGCTGTGAACTCACTCAGAGTGATTTTCGGCGTGCCATCGCCTTGACCAACCGAGCCAATCATCTCCTGCTCCTTCTCCTGGTTCACCTCAGCGTATATGTTGATCCAAGGTATTTTTCTGCAGATTTGAAAAGGACGGCTCAATCAATCAGCCATGGAGCTGTTTTTCTGCATCAGAAGGGATTTGCTTTACATGCAATCATCTGTTTAAGCAGGAAGTCATTGCAGAGAGTGCAGCTCTGCCATCTGGTGCTGATATGTGGATGCCAAGGTTAAAATGATCTGTAATGCAATTATTTTCTGGAAGTTTATTTATGAGAAAATAACAGTAACATTGGAATTTTCCCTGCATAATTTACATCTCATATCTCTTCAATTGAGCACCATCCAATTTATTTCCAATTACTCTTCATTCCAGTTATTAATTGCTCTGTTTTGTCAACTGTGTGATTCTCTAAAAAATGCATCTCTTCTGACTGACAGGAGAAATTACAGATCTATAATTAACAGTAGCTTTTCCAATTCCCGCTGAGTTTTCTAAAGAATCACTTTGAGGTTGAATTATTTATTCGGCAAATAAAAGCACAAACTCTGCATATCAAACCACTTAAGGGATTTTTTTCCCCTGCCTATTCATCACTGATTACAGAGTGCGCCTCGTGCATTGTAATCATTAAAAAATAAAGACAACCTTTGGCTGGACTTCTCAGATCAAAGCACCAATTCTGACTGCAGCTGATCGGTACAGACTGTGTTAATCTGCTTTCATCAATTATGAAGAACATACTAATAGATGGATGTGGGAGCTTGATGTGATCATGCTGTGAGTGCAGCAGGTGGATGTAATCAGAAAGTCGTCCACCTCTTAAATTTGTAGATCAGGAACACAGCCAGGCCCAGGAACACCACAGAGAGGAGCATGAGCATCGCCGAGCTGCTGTGTCTGGGACTGGAGTCCACCAACGGGGCTGTGGAAGCATAAGGACAGAGCTGGTGAATAGTGCAGCGTCTCTACACGCTTATCCACGCAGAGTCACGAGGGGATTGGTGCCTATCTGCGGTGCTCGTTGGGTGAGAGGTGAGGTAAACCCTGGACAGGTTGCCAGTCCATTACAGGAAAATTAATAATCTTCATATTATATTCAACTTGAAGGAGGCCTGACATTTCAATCACTGACATCTAAGAAGTCCAAATCCGGTCACAAGGAGACTGAAATTAAATGGTTTTAAAGAAAATATGGTGGACCATGTCACATGGTAATAATGTAGACCTCCTTCAGGAACATTTATGGTCTGTGACAATTATTTAAGGGTTCACATTTCAGTATAATTGATTTCTTACCAGTACAACAGGTTTAGGTTTCCTCATTTCAACACCTGATATCCAGGTCAGGTCAGAAGTTAAAAATGTAGGTACATCTCTGTATGCTGGTGAAGATTCTCAGACATCCAGGTCATGATTATTCCAAAAAAAGTTAAAAAACAAAACAACTGGACTTTTTTCCAAAGTTTTCCGAAGCGAAACGTCTTCAAACTTTGGAAAAAAGTCCAGTTGTTTTGTTTTGTAACTTTTTTTGGAATGGAAAATCTCTGGATTTACTTGTACCTATAGGTCGATCTTTGACCCAGCAGAGAAAAAAAAAACCCCCCCCAATAAATTCAAACTTTAAACAAGCACTACTTGTTAAGGTTGGTAATGACATAATCCAGATGAACAGTGTAAATACATCATTAAATATAATATTTATTCCCATAATTAGCAGATGTGAACATGTGGTCCATCCATACAATTGTGGTGCTTTATTGAAATAATATATATTAAAAAACTATTTTAATGACTATTGGACATCCAACAGGTCAGTATGTCAGCCAAAGTTCAGAATAATCATCTAGAATACACCTTGAAGTCACAATTGTGCAGTGAAAAGACAAACGTTTCTGACAAGGCTAAACCATAAATCCAATATGGCGGCTCTGAATAAAAACATGAATGGTAACCATCATGATCAGCAATTATGCAATTCATCAAATCCTACTGTTTTCTGACTAAAACTGCAGCATGACTGAGTTGGATGTAAGATTATTCCTACATGTGGTGTTTTTCCACCGTTGCTACATGCATGGTTGGTATGAGGGATTGCTGCAAAGCCAGCAACTGTCCACTGTGGCTCCACGCTCATCCTGGAGGAGCCAAAGACTGGATGCAATCTGCCGGGTTTCCTTAGAGAGAAAACTTTGAACAAACCTTGTCTGGATGATTTGAATGAATTGAATTTGTAAAGAACCTTGAGATGAAATGTGTTGTGAATTGGTGCTTTATAAATAACCTTAATTGAATTGAACAGTTTGAAGAAAACTGTAACATTTAGCACTCTCTTTAAATTATTCATGACACCCTTTGAGCCTCTGAGGCTCACCACTCTGCTTCTGCTTTGAATATTTTGGTAGTCCAGATGATTTATCCAAATGATTTTACTTTATCCAAGCTGTACAAAAGTTTCAGCTGAAAATATAACAATTCACATGGAATAGTGATGCATGAACAGTTGGAGGGAATACAATCTACTGTCCATCAGATAGAGTGGAGCTGCTTTAAAGAAAAGGAGAGAGCAGAAGAATTTCCTGTTCTCTTTTTACAACTCTTTATTTTATATAACTTAATAGGGTGATGTTTTAAAAAAAAGAACATTCTCTCTTCACATGTGTCCTCAGCTAATTTGCATGGCAATAAGCCATTATGTCGGTAGGATTTATTTTAATATCTGAAACATCTGAAGGTGTAGCAGCATGAAATTGTTTCTGAGCAGGTGACAACAGCAGGCAATTCACACATTTCGGCTGAATTTGAAATGTTTTCATGCACAGTTCTTTCACACAGGAACCCATTTGCACTTTAGAATATTAATATCACCATGCACGGTTTGTCTCACAAGGCACCCTCATTAAATTTCTTCTCATTGTTTCAATGACTGCAGGAATATTTGTCTCCTTTGTCATTCACAGGCAAATAACAACGCTATTTTCACGGCTTCCAGAGGTCTCCCGTGTCGTGCGACTCGGAGATGGAAGTGCACCTGCTGGTGACCTTTGTGGTGGTGCTTGAAGGCTTTTCAGACCTTTTCTTGGGAGGTGAAATATAAATAGGGATCAGAAGCAGAGTCAGAAATGGTGTGGCTAATAAAACCAGCCGGGCAAAGAATACAAGGTGCATTTGTCTAGTAGTAGGGGACAGGAGCGTCACGGAACCACCAGGCCTTAGGTCAATAAAAAGCAGAGTTTCTAGTCAAGTCAATGCATTTAAAGTCTCTCCGTCTCCATAAATCAGCGCCAACTGCAGAGAAACTGCATTCAAGGGAGAAAACTGTCAACCAGCTTTCTCCTTTCAGGCAGTTAACAACTTCTCAATCCCTAATTCCATCTCTGCCCTCAAATTGTACACTGTTCCTTCTCAAGGACTAAATAATCAACATAATTACACTCAGTGTAACACTCATTTTGTGGTTGGATGGCTGTATAAGAAATGGAACAGATGTTCAGCTTTTGATGGAAGGCATAAAAGATCCCTCGTCTCAAGGAGCGCCACTTAAAGCCCAACCCCTCCCACACTCCCCTGTGTTCCTGCGCCTTTCGATGGAAGCTGCCTGAAAAGAATTTTAATTGGGCTACCAAAGAAAAATTTTGTTGTTGTCAAAACATGGTTATTACTATTCGGTTTGCCCAAACTTCTGCTACAAAAAGAAAATCTGAAATGAATTAACGACTGCCAGAGGATAACATTACTGTTGACAACTTAATGACGGGATAGGAAGCGGGGAGATGAAACCTTCCTCACCGAGCGTTAGCTGCGTGTTGTAGACGATGACTCTGACGCCAGGCTTCAGCTCAAACTCCACAAGGTTTTGATTCAGGGCGCTTACGATGATGCTGGACGCCTGTTGGGTAACAAAGAAAACACGTTTACATGTCCAACTCTGAATCTGAATGGCTTCCAGCAATTTCTGAAAAGGTAGATCATGCTCACCTTTTCTAGCTCTTCCTCGCTCTTTTTCTTCCCCTCGGATTGGTTCTTGTTGGGTAACAGGAAGAGCTCTGCAGCTGTGGGAACTCCTGGGAAAACAGCCACTAACAGCTGCTCCTCTGGGAAGTCAGACACCTGTTGAATGTATAAATAATTTACTACATAGGCTCAAGAAATAACCTAGGTTGTTACAATCCAGGTAAGGGATAAATCACTCCATAACAAGCAGCAGTTTGTCAACTAAGCAAATTCTGATCAACCTCAGTGGACCCATACTTGTGGAGATCCACAAGGGCTGGTGCAAGGTACACAACTGTTCAAAAGATACAGAAACCACAATATCAAGGTTTGTCGTCAAAAAACGGAATAAGCATTATGCACGCTGATTTTTATCTTTTGTTACACTGAAAGTTTTTGACATATTTTTATAGTCACACAAGGAATGACTTCATTCAAATAGTGGTTTGTCTCCAAGCAACAATTACATTTCCATTAATAAATTGATAAATAAGAGCAAATCAAAAACTTTGTGGTTTGAAAAACAGACCATCTGATCAAGTTCTGATAACGATAAAATGTTTTAGTAGAACAAATTCCTGGCTAAAATGTTCATCTCTGCTCTACATTGGTTAGTTATGGTTATAGTATATAAATATATAACCTAAATATGTACATGTTCATATTACAAAAAGAAAAATATACACAATATATATCATTCTACAATGTGGATATGTGCTAGTTCCAAAATAATGACCATAATCATTTTTATAAATCTCTCCTTAACACTTACAGGACAGAGAGGCAACAACGTTGGAAGGTGTAACTTACGGTCACTCCCTCAGACAGTGAGGTTGTAGCGGGTGACAGTGGAGACAGTGGGTAAATGGTAAATAGCCTTCACTTGCACACCGCCTATCAAGTCCAGAGGACCCCAAAATGCTTTAGACTACATTCAGTCATTAACTTACTCATGCACATATTCACACACTGACGCTGATAAGCTACAATGTAGCCACAGCTGCCCTGGGGCAGACTGACAGCAGCAAGGCTGCTATACATCTGCATTACTAGCCCTCTGAGGACCTCCAGCAGGCAACGCAGGAGATGAGTCTTACCCAAGGACACAACAGCTGAGATGGTCTAGGTTCAGACCAGCAGGTTGCTAGTTCAAACCCCAGAATTAACTCCCTACCATCTTGAGCCACCATGGTTTCCATGTGAGGAAGGGTGGGTCCCTACGCCTTGGTCAGGCAGGGGTCAATCAACACAATAACGTGTGTAATATGTATGTGTGTATGTCAGAGGATGAAGAGAAGCACAATTTCAGAATTGTGCTTCCTGTTTTCTTTCCACAAATATGATGTACATCAGCTTCACATCAGCCAGCAATTGCCTCCCAAGGTTCCATGCAGAATAGGGAATGAGACCCCACCACCATCATCACGCACGCACGGACAGAAATACATGTGAAATGTTCATTTTAGATGTTTGTTTAGATGCTGTTTAAATGTTGAATGAATTCCTGGGTAAAACTGCTTATTTTTGTCAGAACTTATTAATTTGTCTTATATACCACTTGAGTCTCATGCTTGATAAATCAATAGGAACCATAAAACTCATAAAAATTGGGGTAGAATATTTTCTCACCAAGAAATAAAAGTTTAAGCCACAGAGGGTTAAAGTAATCTTGACCTTAAAGAAAATGACCTTCAAGAGAATCACAGCTCCCCCTGTTATCTTCAAAACACCCCCCAGTGGGTGGCCGTTGACAAAACACTAGCTTAGGACGTTATTTCTGTTACCCGCTGTATGTTAGTCATTAAAACTCATAAAACTCCATAACAGGGAGAACGTATGAGGCTGTAATGCTACTTGTTAAGTGCCGTGATGAAAGAGGACTAAATTATCTTGGTAAGTGGTTATTCTTTGACTGTAATTGACCAACGCACAGATATTCTAGCTTAATTGAGATGAGAAAAGTGGCAACACACTTTTTCTTATAATAAAAAAGGTAACAACTTAGATAACTGGAAGAAAAAAGATCTTAAAGATTCTTAACCTGCTGCCTTCAGTTAGAGATGAAAAATATTTGTGAGTCCAGAGGTGTTCAGTATCAGCAGCCCTAAAGGGAATCAAAATGTACCCGTTTCTGCTTTAGCCATTTATAAGGCGCCGTTTTGATTGAACAAAAATATTAACAGTTTAAAACAGTTTTATGACATAAAATATCTAATTCCCTCTGTTTTAGGAAGAAATCAGAGTAAACTTTGAGATGAGAAGCATAACTGATGTCTGACTGAAAGAGTTTCTAAGAATTTCAAATACGCTTGTGTTTAAATTGACAATAAGCAAAATGTCATTATTTTAAATAAATATTTCAGATGGACTATGGTATGATGTCACACCACATCTCTCTGTGTTGTTCTCCATTCTCTTGATTACATAGCTGGTCCCGCTGCATGTGCATATACGGGGTGAAATATCGCTTATTGCTCCTTTAATGAGAAGAATATGAAGTATTTTGGTCTGTGTCTGGTTTCAATCAAATGGGGTAATGTTTTTTTGTCAATTCTGTTTATTGAATTTTCACATTTAGAAGGAGCAATTACAGTCACACATTCAGCACCATGTTTCAAACATTTTTGCGAGGCGAGCTTTGGTATAATGAGCTCGGTGCAGAACGCTGCACTGAGTGAAGCTGTGCCTGCCACAAATAGATGACATATCTACTCTTCTTAAAATCTCTTCCCAAACATTATCTAGAATTATCTTTTCCATCTGTGTCCCAAACAGTCTTCAGTCGAGTAGATGAGCCTAAAGAAAGGCGGTGAATATTCTAATAAATGGTATAGATCTCCCCCTTCAGTGACAATATGGGTTCTAAAAAGATGTCAAAATTTGAAACCTCAAGAAGGACAGGGAAATGTGGATATGAATTGGAAATAAAGTTGCAAACCTGAATATATCGAAAAAAAAAGTGCTCTTAGGAAGTAAAAACGTATCTACCAGCTGTTATAAGGATACAAAATCAGCATCTACATATAAATCCTTCACAATTCTCATCCCCAGTGTGGCCCAGACAGAAAAAGTACTATCTAACAAAGATGGAGGAAAAATAGGAATCACATCAAGTGGGTTTGAGTGGGCACTACCCAACATTTTGTTTTATTATTGGGCAACACATATTAGAAATATTAATTACTGGATTCGATATGAAGAGACTGAGGCCCCTCCATCATGGTTGTAAGTGGAGGCAAACTCCACCCTTCTGTAGACATTGAAGACATTATTGCATTCATCTACAGTCTCCTCTATCTTTTTCTGTCTTTCTTATCCATCCATCCATCCATTTTCTGACCCGCTTATTCCCTCATGGGGTTGCGGGGGTCGCTGGTGTCTATCTCCAACGTTCACTGGGCGAGAGGCAGGGTTCACCCTGGACAGGTCGCCAGTCTGTCGCAGGGCAACACAGAGACAACCATTCACACACACACTCACACCTAAGGACAATTTAGAGAGACCAATTAACCTAACAGTCATGTTTTTGGACTGTGGGAGGAAGCCGGAGTACCCGGAGAGAACCCACGCATGCACAGGGAGAACATGCAAACTCCATGCAGGTTCAAGCAGGTAACAGGAAAGTCCATCTCCTTGGCCACATTTTGATATAAAACCAGGATATTGATTTTTCCAGATAAAGTAGTGGAAATGATCTGAAACAGAGAGTGGTCAGAAGAAAATAGCGCTTCATGGAATTGCATTAAAGTTTTATTAAACTCTAATGGGTCTGACAGGCGCCTTTATGGTTTTCTGGGATCAGCTGAGATGCAGATGTTTGTCACAAATGATGATCCAATAATTTGCCAGCCTTATCTCTCTGCTCAAAAAAATTGGACCTGGAGTGAAGTAGGATCAACAACATTAAACTTGAGCATAAAGTATTTGATTACTTTGGCCGATTGAGATTGAACAGCTAGAGTAGAAGACCAATCTAAAGAAGGATCCATCCAACAATTAAAATCTCCCAGATTTGGATAGTAGTGAGAAAAACCTGGCAACCTCTTAAAGACCGTCTCAATAAGGCGTTATTGTCATTAGCCCTTGTAAATGTTTATGCTCCCAACTGGGATGATGAGCTTTATCTTAAAGTATGGCAACCCCTCACACCCTATTGGAAAAGGAGGAAAAATATATTTGATCAACCCAGCCTGCTGATATTTCTCAAGTGAGTTTCTTGCAGATAAATAACATAGATATCAATGAGCTGTAGATAATGTAAAATGTTAAAACATTCAGACTTCTACAATTCAAGCTAGTAAATTGAATATCTCCACCTACTACAGGTAATGTACTGTTAGGCTGGGTCATCCACTAGTAGATAAATGTAGCAAGTAAGTAAACTTGGAAAATATGAGATAGGTGCCATTCAAATCAGAACTGTCCCCCCCCCCCACACACACACACACCTAGCAAAATAAAGCTTAAAATGCTCTCTCACCCCCTGCTAACACTAAACCTAATCTAACAGGCAGATATCTGACTCTTAGATAAATTGGTCTCTCTAAATCGTCCTTAGGTGTAGGTGTGTGTGCCTGGGTGTCTGTCTGCTTTGTCTCTGTATTCCTGCGATGGACTGGTGACCTGTCCACACTGTACCCTGCTTCTGGCCCGATGACTGCTGGAGACAGGCATCAGCCCCCCCGCGAATACTGAAAGGATAAGTGGGTATAGAAAATGGATGGATGCTTTCAGTCACGACCCACACAGAGGACCCAGGATTTCTGCCATAACACAAGAGTCTAAGTTACAATAAAATAGGTTTATTGAAGCAGAATCAATACAGCAGGTCAGGAAATGGCTTGTCACATGAAACTCTGTGGGCAGAGGGAACAGGCTGGTGATGGCTTGGGGACAAAAGAAACTTGAAATGTTCACTTCCACTAACCTGCAGCGCTTTACAGCAGGCAGAGCGGCAGCGACCTTGACTTCAGAGTAGTTGGACAACTGCTCAGTCAAGATATGTGTGGTATGAGGGTTAGGTTGGAGGATTAATCGGGGAATCCTCTTCAGTCTGTGAGACCTGATGCCAGAGACGACATCGACTCTAATGATCCCTTCACAGATCCGTTACCCGGCATCAGAAAGTGAGGTTAATGTCCAGGCAATGGGCAATTAGGGAGGCAACTGAGACAAGAATTAGTAGCTGAGAGAGCGAGGGTTGGTGTCTAGCTATCCGATGAGCAGTAGAGATCAGTCACGGGCAAAGGGGAAAATCCATGGTCATGGGATAAGGTCGATAAACGCTCTAGAGAGCATGCAAAGGAACAGCTGGACTTCTACTAGCACAAAGTGGTCACTAATCTGGCGAGGAGGCAGTAGCTGTGAAGCGCTTAGGTAGTGCAGAGCACAGGTGAAGCAAGGAGGCAATCAGGCTCTGCACAGGTGGACTAGATGAGACTGATTAAAGCAGGGAGAAGGTGGCAGCAAAAAACAAACATGACATGAGAAAACGGGAATCATTACAGTTTACATATTGGAACACCGTTCTGATTTATCCATTTATTGTCTGACAAAGAATAAAGCTGGTGTAAGATGGCATGGCATGGAAAGGTTGTTGACTGGCTAGGCATAGTCCTTAATGAGCAAGTTGTGTCAATCACCACGTTGTACTGCTTTTTTATTTTGTACTTTATTTTTGTCACAGTTCTTAGCCTTGATTACTCAAAGGATTTTTTCTTTTATGTATGTACTGTTCTGAAAAATAATTTCTAAATAAGAGTAAAGTTCATCAAATTAAACCCTTCTTTATACACTCTCTAGGAACCCTGAATGGATTCATTATGCGTAATGTACAGGGACATAACTGATTCATACTGCGTCAACAACACACTGACACCCTGAGCTGTAATAAATTCTGTTTTTTCTTCTCCAGCATATTTGTTCTTCAGCAAAAAAGAGAAATATTGCTACACATATATGATGTTCTTGACGAAATCACAGACTGTTAAACTCTTACTGCTACCTCTAGTCGTTTTAGAACACAAAGTAGATTCTTTGACAATTTAAAGAGTTTTAAAAAAAATTCTGTATATATGGAGCAAATGTAATATTCAGTGTTTTGTGTATTTAGTGGTACATAATAAGACCTTCAGATTTGAGTTACGTGTTTTTAAACAACACTCGGGATGATTAAGTTCTGGACTGATCCTAAAGGTTGAGAATTGAGAGTAAATATTTTCTGTCTTTGTTTCCAGAGCAGCATTTCATGAAGCCCTTAGCCCTTAACAAGTTTACAGAGTCAATGGGAGAGACAACCTGTGTGGCAATCATTCTTAATTTTACAGCCTGCCATGTTTTTATGTTGTCTCTGCGGCCTGGGCGGACAAAGGGGCCCATGCAGCCAAACTACATCAATTACCAAGCCCAGAAATCGCTATTGGAGCACCCAAGTATTGGGCAAATGATAGCCACGGGCACGTCTAGCAATGAGAAAAGGAGTAGTGAAGGGAGTGATAAAGTGAGTCAATGACAAAAGAGGCAACGGCCCCTGAAAAAAAATCAATACCCTTGAACCATGTTTACACTCGGTGCAATCAGTCATTAGTTTAAACATATGGTGGGTTCATCTGGAGTGCTCCCTTTTTTGATGCACAGCAAATTTAGTGCTAGATACAAAGATTGGAGGAGAAAGAGAAGCAGAGATGGGATCCACACTGAGGACAAGGTCACTTACTGCTTTAAAGCTCCTAGATCATCTCTATGTGGACTGTTTTTCATCTTTGGACAACCACTTAGCATTCGCATATTAGCGACAAACACTGATGTCATTCCTTTTTATGGAAAGAAGAATGCATCTGATTATGCTAGGTGATCACAAGCTTAGAGAACACAAGTATCCATGTGCAGTGGTTCGAAATCAAAACCAAATACACTTTTACTCTATTTCAACTTTAGAGATTACTATTTACTATTTTACTGCTTACATACAACGTGAGCTTCTGTGCTTTCTGTGTCTCTGCTCTGTCTTCTCTACCATAGAAAGTACTCCTGGGTCAATGTGAGCTTCTGAGCTTTCTTTGTCTCTGCTCTGTCTTCTCTAAGCCCCAGTGGGTGGAGGCAGATGAGCGTTCACACTGAGCCTGGTTCTGGTTCTGCTGGAGGTTCTCCTCCCTGTTAAAGGGGAGTTTTCCTCTCCACTGTCGCTTCATGCATGCTCAGTATGAGGGATTGCTGCAAAGCCATCAACAATGCAGACGACTGTCCACTGTGGCTCTACGCTCTTTCAGGAGGAGTGAATGCTGCTTGGAGAGACTTGATGCAACCTGCTGGGTTTCCTTAGAGAGGAAACTTTCTCACCAACCTGGAGGATCTGATGGAGTCTGACTTTGGAAAGAGCCTTGAGATGATGTGTGCTGTGAATTGGTGCTATATAAATAAAATTGACAATTTCAAGTTTAATGCACCAACAATGCCACCTGAGATGCTAAAGAGCATGAAAATAGTCCTTAGCATCTAATAAGATTTAATCGTTACTTTACAGAATACTGTAAATTACTGCGCAATTTGCATGGATGTCTGAACAAACACTCCCTGAGAAACAAGTAGACATTAGCAGGTGAATAATAATTGTGAATTTAATCAGTTCGAGTGAAGTTTCCAAAGACAGTAATGATTTGTGAAGCCATTATGTATATATACATATATATACATATATATATATATATATATATATATATATATATATATATATATATATATACACACATATACACACACATATACATATATCACTTTTTGAGTTGAATTACAGAAATAATTACCCTTTACAATGAAATTATCTTCAATGAGATGCACCCGTACATTTACTCATAAATACCTGAGCGGTTAAGATCAAAGTTCAGTTATTTGTTTTTAATGAAGCAGCATCCGCTGAGTGGAAATGTTCTTCAACGCCTTTCGGCCAGCAACAGTAAGAGGCTTCACTAGAGTGATGGGCTGCATTAACCTTGGAGTGAAGATGTGGGGGAGGACCAATATTGCAGACTGTTTGAGGCCGGGTTGTGAGAAATGTTGATGGAAATTGTGAGGGAGGTAGCTGCAGACAGGGAGAGTGGAATGAAAATCTTTATTGCTTAAAATGTGATCAGGACCAGGAGTGGTACTGAAACGAGCCCAGGTGAAGAGTGCAAAGTCTTTACTTTAGAGACCTCAGTGGTGAACTTAAAGTGAACAACCAGTCCGTTTAATGGACCCTGGCTTTAATTGTGAGTTTTTTTTCCCTCTTTGGTTTCTATGTTTTAAAGATGTTTACTGTTCCGTAGAGCCACCGGCCTCTGAGGGAAGCAAGAGAGCTCAACTAGAACAAAATGGAGGAGAAATAAACCGTCCTGTCAACACTTGGACAATATGTTTGCCTGGAAATGAACTTGATGTCAGCAGCCCTCGGATAAACAGATCTGCGCCGATGGAGAGGAGCTGATATCAAACTGTGACAGGATATTGTCAGAGGATAAAAACAAACAAAAGCAACAATTCAGCCACCAGCGTAATCTAATAAAAGCCGTTTTAACCTGCTGTTTTCTTCTAATATTTCACCGCAACATGGGCTGTGAGGAGATTTGTGCTGTTTGGGTTAAAGAAATGAATAAGAAAATGATAAAAAAGTATTAAATAGAAAACGGACAAAACAAATAATTGGTTTATTTTGACATTATTTTGTATTTCACACCTCTATGAACATTAAATAGTCGGAGTTGCAACATATTTGTTTCTTGTTCATCAATTGCTGCATTTCAGACTGAAATTAATTTTCCTTTTTTAAAAAAACAACAACAATTTGAATTTGTAATTCCCTCCCATTGCTTTGATTCTGGTATTAAATATACCAAGTCATTAAGAGTTTCACATGTTACTTTGTCAAATTGTGCAACATCCTGGGAATGATTTCTTTAACCTCAGCCATTGTCTTGGTGAACAATGCTTGGGCATCTCATTTATGAAGCTGGCTCAACGGGATTCAACGGGATTCAGAATTTCACTCCTGAGACTTGTAATCATAGATAAACTTTCTCAGCATTCAGAACTGCAGTGGTATTCATGCTTGCTGTGGGGGGGCCATAGCTACACATAAGGAGACTTTAAATGAATAAACAGGCCTATAAGTCCGCATCTATTTTATCAGAGTTTTCACATTCCTCTCCCCGATGATCACCAGGTTGACATGTTCCACAGATCAACACATCAATGGTGCAACATGAATTACTGAACAGATTTAAATATTGACGCTATGCTGCACAACGGATGCTGGAGAACCTTGCACATGGGAGAATCAGGAAGGCCCATGATGTTAACTGGCTAACATGCTGATTTAGACGTAGAGGAGGAGGCGCTCTTTTTGACACCATGCATGCTTAACATGGAATCCTAAGCTGGCGGCGAAGTTTGAGAAACCCTCACCTCTCCTGGCCTCCACCCCCCTCAGAATGACGCTCCAGATGCACAGCTTCCTCCATCACAGACATTTCGACTGAGATATTTCTGTGAGGATGTCTTCTGAGATTTAAGACTGCAGCAAGGTTCACTTTTTATCAAGTTTGCCATTGTTAACAATGGAATATCAGCTGACTCATTTAAATACACATTGCCTTTCATGAGGTGCTTTCCATTCACCATCCACGGCTGAATGTGGGCGTGTTGCGAGCAGAGCATGAGGAGGAACCTGGTTACCAGACCTTCACATGCAGCTGTCATTTATAAAGAGAAACTGATTGCTGGTGTGTGCGCATGTTTTATAAATCTGCATTATTTTTTTGCCATATACCATTTTGAGCTTTTGGGCATATGCAAGCTTTTAATATAGATCCTACACAATGTTTTATAAAGGAGAGCTCTGGTCTTACAGGCAGCAGTAGATGCTCTAAACCCTCAGCTGGATCTTTCTACATATTGATAATATGATAGAGGCTCTTTTACCTTTTCCAGCAAGGATCTGGAATTCTGATCCATCAAAACACAGTTCACATTTTTAATATAAGATTGTAAGAGAAATTAAAAATTGGTAGAAAGAATATTCAGACCTTTTATTCATATCCATTCTGCAGTTCCTTTGTTATGTGTTGTAATCCAAGTAAAAACACTAGTATAGCTACCATTGCTCATAAAATCTGCAGGCGCCTTGTGAAATGACAAAAATAACCCAGCAGGGTTAAAATAAAGTGCTCTGTATTAAGTACGGTAGTTTATCATTCACATTTCTGCACCATAACGAGATACCTGTAAAGGGGCACAACACAAGACAGATGTTCTGTGCTTTGAACTTAGTCAAGTGTAGGTGGGGAGTGTGATATGCAGCAGCAGAAAAGACACACATAGACTTGACATGAAGGGATGTGACAGTGTGCATTGTGCAGGGAAGGGATTTTTTTAAGGATGTGCAGTCCTCCATGCACAGCTTTCTCATTGTCTGCTCATTTGTATCATGGCTTTTACATCTAAAAGGCTTTCTGCTGTTTTAAGGAGTAATTCGCAGCTCTTTATGTGTATTTGTTTAGTTGCAAAATGTGCAATCTTATCAACGACAACCTAATAAAACATAATTGAGGTCCTGAATAAAACAAATGCTCGGAAGATATTATGCTATTATTTATAATAGGATGGTTACTAAAATAACAGCTGCAGGGTATTACAATGTTATAAACTGCTCCTCCTATATATACGATAAAAATGATGTTTTAATAAAACCAATATATATATATATATATATATATATATATATATATATATATATATATATATATATATATATATATATATATATATATATATATATATATATATATATGTGTGTGTGTGTGTATAGGCTGCACTTGTCTATAAGCCACAGATATCCACATTGTAATGTGGGATATTTACACACATAATGTTACACGGAAAGCTTTATCTTTTATTTAATTGCTGGTAACATATACAGTTAAATTTTTTTACCCACAACTGCATCCTGGGTGCATAGACGACAAACAGACAGATGAGCTGGGTCAAAAGCATGAATGTGATTCTGGGGGTTATCAGCGGTGCTCATGAGCTCTCTTGCTGTCATTATACAATATTTCTCCAGGAGCCCCACCTGCAGCTGCAAGACTCAATCCGCTGCTAAGATGGCTTCAAACACCGCCATCAAATACATCTAGATATTCATGAACTGTGGATCGGGAGATGAGTAGCACTTAACAATGATAGGCCACCTACCCACACACACTCTCATACGCTGTCCTCCTACGACCGGGCGCACACACACACACATCAGTGTGTGACAGTGACAGGAATCGTTACTCTTAGGTCTCCACCAAAACCCCCGTGAATTTAGTTCTGGGATAATTTTATCGGAGACTGTTCAAATTAAGGAACCGGAGTCATCACGAAGCCATCAAGGGAGGGAAGGAAGGCAGAGGCGTCTTCACACCTGTCTGATAATGAATCGCAGGGTGGCCCGAGGGTGTTCGCTCGTCGCATCGCCAAGTATTGGGCAGGAAAGAGGTTTGGGAGATAATTGTAAAAGAGCAAACTGAGACAGAGAGAAGGGCGGATCTGAGAGGCTGAGACAGACTGAGGGAAGACGGAAGTCAGAATGAAAATCACTCACTTGTAGCAGAGCCTTCTTAATTACTCTGCCCACATCCTGCCTCCACTCGGGTATGTCGGGGTTGAACTCGTCCAAGTTCGGGGAGAAAGATAAAAGCAGAGACTTGAAGAATTCTGGGGACGAGAGTTGGGGGAGAATCAGCCATTAATTCAGTGATCAGAGGCCATCCCTCTGAAGGAGCTGCTCCAAATATCATTCTACTCAAGTTGAGTTTTCAGGTAGTTAAAAGTTGATAAAACCAAGAGGCTTCCTCATAACCCCTGAACATCCTGATAATTAGAAAATGTCCAAGCTTCAGCCCAATTGCTGCCTTTTCCAGGTACTCCCTTTAGTCAGACTCAAATAAGGATAACTACTGTACTCTGGAGTGTCCAACTGTAATGTGACTCCATTAATGTGTGGGTTCTTTCTTTTCAGATACCGTTTCATTATAATTAGATTAAAGTTTGGAAAAAAAGGTATTTAGTCAAGTTCTCCTATTTAGAAAGATGAGAGAGGTCTGTCATTTTCATCTTAGGTACACGTCAGCCATGAGAGACAAAATGAGAAGAAGAAAAACAGGGAATCACACTGTAGGATTTTTAAAGAATTTATTTGTAAATGATGGTGGAAAATCAGCATTTGGTCACCCACAAACAAGCAAGATGACTGGCCTTTACAGACCTGTGACTTATTCTTCAAGAAGTTCTTCTGTCCTCCACCCATTACCTGTATTAATGGCACCTGTTTGAATCCGTTATCTGTATAAAAGACACCTGTCCACAGCCTCAAACTGTCAGACTCCAAACTCAACCACGGCCAAGACCAAAGAGCTGACGAAGGACACCAGGAAGATAACTGTAGACCTGCACCTGGCTGGGAGGAGTCAATCTACAACAGACACACAGCTTGGTGTGAATAAATCAACCGTGGGAGCAATTGTAAGAAAATGGAAGACATACTAGACCATTGATAATCTCCATCTGGCGCCCCACGCCAGTTCTCATCCCGTGGGGTCAAAATAATCAGGAGAACGGTGAGCAAACATCCCAGCAGTATATGAAAGACCTGCAGAGAGCTGGGGCCATAGTAACACTACGCCTGTCCCCCTGCTTCAGCCGGCAAATGTCCAGATCCGCCTGAAGTGTGGCAGAGAGCAGATGGATGGTCCAGAAGAGGAGCGGGAGAATATCATGTGGTCAGATGGAACCAAAATAGAAGTATTTGGCACAAGCTCAACGTGTTGCGTTTGGAGGAAGAAGAATGTTGAGCTGCATCCCAAGAACAAGATGCCTACTGTGAAGCATGGGGGTGGGACCATCATGCTTTGGGGCTGTTTTTCTGCAGGGGGACAGGAGGAATGAGCCGTATTAAGGGAAGAATTAACGTGAGATTTTAAGCTAAAACCTCCTTCCATCAGTGAGACCATTAAAGATGGACCATGGCTGGGTCTTCTAGCACGACACTGGTCCCAAACACACCACTCAGGTAATGAAGGAGGGGCTCTTTAAAAAGCTTTTCAAGATCCTGGAGTGTCCTTGCCACTCTCCAGGCCTCTGCCCAGACCATTCCAGCTGTGGAGGAGATCTGCATGGAGGAATGGGCCAAACTACCAGCTAGAGTGGTGCAAACTGGTGAAGACTAACAGGAAACGTTTGACCAACAAAGGTTATGCTGGAAAGGCTTGAGTTGAACTTTAGTTATTGACCAAATACTTATTTTCCACCATAAGTTATAGATACATTCTTTATAAATATCACAAAGTGATTTTGTTTCTCTCATTTTGTCTCCCATAGTTGAAGTGTACTTCTAATGAAAATTACAGCCCCCTCTCCTCTTTCTAAGTAGGAGAACTTGCACAATCAGTGACACACTAAATACATTTTTTACCCCCACTGCGTAGAACACACTGCTAAAATATAAACCATACTCCCGCGTTTTTCTTGGGTCATGTTGAGAGCAGGAACTGACCTTGGACGGCTATGGTCTTGGTGTCCTGAAGGATGGTGTTAGCGGATGCTACTTGAACTGTGATGGTGTGCATTCCTTCACTCCTGAAGGTGTATGAGATACTTCCATCCAAGGTTATCACCGGCTAAAAGCACAAAGTCAACGTAAAGATGAACAAAAACCTACAAGTATTTCAAAGCATCCAAAATTTAAAAGTATAGCAATTGTTTAATAGAATAAGTTGCCTTAATGTTGCTGCAGATGTAAAGAGGACAGAGAAATCTGACCTCTTTACATCTGCAGCTCTTTAAATGTTTAGTTTCTGATATTTTGCTGTCTGAAGCTGACACCATGCTGCTTATATATATATATATATATACACATTTCCCATAGGACGATTCCATATATATATATATATATATATATATATATATATATATATATATATATATATATATATATATATATATATATATATATATATATATACATATACATTTTTTTTCACGGTGGTGGATGGGGGTGATAACCACTAAGGGAAGAAGAAGCTGTCTGATTAGATGGTTTCTGATGTTAATTTGGGTTTTCTGTGTGGGATTTCTATGTTCTTTACATCCCTGTGAAGGTTAGTTTGAGGAGTTCTCCATTTTAACGACAGTAAGCTTCCTAAAAGCTTACAGATGTTGTTTTTCTAATGCTGCCTGTAAAGAGCCAGGACCAGACTAGAAAAGTGTTGCCATAGAGAAGTTACCTCTGTGCTGTTGCCAAGCCACCAGAAGTAGGTGACAGTGCGTGATTGGCTGGGCAGGACCACCGCTGTGATGTTCACCTCCTTGTTTCTGATAACCACGAAGGGAGCAAGAAGCTGGACGTGCTCCACTGGACCTGTGGAAAAAAAACCCAAAGAAAAGAGATGATCTCATCGACAGTAGCCTGCAACAGGTCAAGTCTGAGAGCGAGTTTCTTATTCAGACTCAGAACGCTCAGAGTCAAGATCACAGATCCCCAACATCCAGGGCTGTGGAGGTTATTCCAGGAGACTAAACACTTCAAATCCCAGCACTTTGGTTTGACAGGTATCTGTTTCTGCTTTTTATTTTTTCCTCAGACAGAAGCTCTGCACCTGAGGTGAAACCATGAATAATCCAGAGGTGTGAAAGCGACTGTGAGCCTTTACGTGTCGGCTCTGCAGTAAACCGTCAAATTGTCTGACTTGTTTTTCTTCATCTTGTCACGAGCATTCTGGGACGTGATCTGCCCTGTGCCCCCGTCCTGAGAACAGCATAAATAAGTCAGGGAAATGGATGGATACAAACATTTTTAGAGCAATTATAGCAACTCCCAGAGAAGATTACCTCACAGAAAGAGGGCTCAGGGTGCTTTAGCCTGAAGTGATGAATGGAGCTTCTAACCTTTTATGGTACTTACTGGATATGTACTTCTCATTGAGCGTCATGGGGATGTTTTTTACACTATTTCAATTAGACAGGTGGCTTTTTACTTTATTAATTAAAACAGAAAAAAGGCTGCACAGGGATCTACACATTTCCCATGGGGGTGATTCCAATTTCAAATTATCTTAGAGCCTGAAGTTGTACTTTTTTAATAGTTTGGCTGATCCTGTGACTTAAGGTGTGACTTATATCAAATAATACAATATGTTTTTAAATGGTAATTCATACTGACCAACATGAATCTAAGGAGTAAACAATATAGCCTCAAGAGCGCACTCTAGGCTTCTGAAAACGATATGCTGCTCATGTACCGCTTAAAGATTAATTTAAACATTAACTAATGGAAAAGGGTAGAGTGCCTTCTCCGGGTTGGGGAGGATGTGCTGCCCCTAGTGGAGGAGTTCAAGTATCTTGGGGTCTTGTTCACGAATGAGGGGAAGATGGAGCGGGAGATCGACAGGCGGATTGGTGCAGCGTCTGCTGTGAAGCGGGCGCTGTACCGATCCGTTGTGGTGAAGAGAGAGCTGAGCCAAAAGGCGAAGCTCTCGATTTACCGGTCGATCTACGTTCCTACCCTCATCTATGGTCACGAGCTTTGGGTCGTAACCAAAAGAACGAGATCCCCGGATACAAGCGGCTGAAATGAGTTTTCTCCGTAGTGTGTCTGGGCTCTCCCTTAGAGATAGGGTGAGGAGCTCAGTCATCCGGGGAGGACTCAGAGTAGAGCCGCTGCTCCTCCACGTCCAGAGGAGCCAGTTGAGGTGGCTCGGGCATCTGGTCAGGATGCCTCCTGGACGCCTCCCTGGAGAGGTGTTCCGGGCACGTCCCACCGGGAGGAGGCCCAGGGGAAGACCCAGGACACGCTGGAGGGACTATGTCTCCCTGCTGGGAACGCCTTGGGATTCCTCCTGAGGAGCTGGCCCAAGTGGCTGGGGAGAGGGACGTCTGGGCCTCCCTACTGAAGCTGCTACCCCCGCGACCCGACCCCGGATTAGAGGAAGACGATGGATGAAACATTTACTTAGAGACAAGAAAGACTGAACACGTTTGTATGCTGTATCTCTGTTTCAGCATGCATTCAGCCAGTGGAGCGTTGCGTGGTGCAAGTTGAAACAGGAGCCCAGACTGCAAAAGATCCCCTTCATTGGGCTGTCTGTGAAGCTAACAGCAGCTAGCATCAGCTTATGTTGTTCAGGCAGTTTACAACATTGCTGATGCACTTTCAAAAACTTCTCTGACCTTTCTATGTTGCTCTGAAATATCTGCGCCGTTAGTTTAGGATGCAGCTACACCCAGGGTCTAATTTTAGCATAATTTTGACAACTTTCAGCATAACGGCCTGTTATGCTGAAATGCACTGGTGGTAACTTGCTAGTTAGAATTTCTGGCTTGTAATGCTAATTTAACCAGTTCAGCCTCCCATGTTATTCTGCCTGCTGTGGATGCAATCGTGTAATTGAATAAATTGCCTTACCAGATTTAATGTCCGTTTTTAGTTTTGGATTTTTTGTAAACAAATTTCTAAATAAATGCAATTTATAGTCTGGTGCAATTTAAATAACCCATTTATTAACCCAGTCATTTATTTTTCAAGAGTTTTAAAGAGCCTAAATACAAAAGTCCAACATAAATTTATAGAAGTCATTTCCACAATTCCACGAGCGCTTTGAGCATACAACATGCAGAGATTGATGGATGGATGTTGATTTTAAGCTAAATGCACCAAAAGCACACGACTGTAAACACAATTTGGATCTAAAAAAAATCTGATTCCTGACCTTGTGTAGAAACACTGGTTGCAACAAAGAAACTAATTTAGTGTCAACATTTACTTTAACTTAATGTTTAATTTTTCAAAGGAACTGATCATACAAGTCATGGTCAATATTACGCAAGCAGAAGCACTTTATTTGTAACCGTTAAATAAAAAGTATAACCTGTTTGCAGGGAAGGATGAAGGAGAAAACATCTTCTTTCTAAACAGAATGTAGCGGCACAACCTATTTTTATAAAGCTGCACCTGAATGAAGAAAGATTTTTCAGGAACAATGTCCTTTGAAGAGATGAGACCAGTTATTGCCTCTAATTAAAAAAAAAACAACAAAAAAAAAACAGATGGGGACCAAACAGTTCAAACCAACCGTCAACCAAGGTGGCAGAGGGTTGATGATTTGGGCTCGTTTTGCAGCCACCGACCCCTGGCACCATAAGTCACCAGTTCTTACTCTGCTGAATACTAAATATTTCTGGAGTCTAATGTGAAGCTATGTGTCCAAAATCTGAACAACAAAAAAGAATCAAAGTGTTTCAACGGTCCAGGCAAAGTCCGGACCAAAACATGGTGGTAAAGCTGTAAATTAGCTGTTCAGAAACTAACTTCTTGAATTCTCAAAGACGTCGAGATTCATTTACGCTACGTGCTGAAATGAAAAGCTCAGATGAAAGATGATTTATTTTCTGTTTATCTGTGACTGTAATACTTATTTTTTTTAATAAGGAGTGTAAAAACATTCAACCCATCCACTCTGGTGTCCAAAATTAAACCTGCCAAACAACAGAGCTCCTGCCTGTCAAATCTCTGCAGGCACTAGACCTCAGCACTGATTCTCAGGGAATGTTGAGTCTGTTGGTGCTAAAATAATTAAAAAAAAATGACTCGATGACATCAGGTATTTAGTTTGACATGATACGTTTTTGGGTGAAGCCACAAACCTCCCTGCTCAGAGAGCCTAATGTTAGCCGACAGAGCTCATAGCTGCTTTACACTAATCTGAGGCTGAACCTTGCTGCTGTGGACAGATGTAACACGCCGATGCATGGAAAACCTCTGACAGCATCTGTTTGTGTGGCGCTGTGATCCGGGCTGCTCGTCTTGCTCACTCTCATCCTCTTTAACCAGAACTAATCTTTATCCCCACTGTGAGATGCTCGGTGTGTCTTTGTGCGCCCGGGCCCGCTCCTCTGTGTAAACGGGACAAGATGAGAAAGTCGTTTGGCATTAAATACGTTCAGCTGAGAAACGGCTGCAGTTTTTGGCGTCTCCCCCTGAAGGTATCACCATCCAGCTAAATTTACGGCTGTCAGAAACGTATTAATACGGAGCGCACTGACACGCGAGGATGGCAGAGGTTAAATCAGAATGGATTGAACGAATCAGGGAAACAACATGACAGAGCGACCATTTAACACTTACTGAAAGCAGCTTGTATAATTCCCTCAGAGTGCTGAAAATTATACTTTTTTTTCGTTGTGTCTGAGCGGAGCTGCGGAGCATGACAATCGTGTAATTTGTTTTGTTTGCTACGGTGTGAAAACCTGCTTCAGCTTTAAATTAGCTATTGTTCTAGATCTTGAATCTGATGAAAGGTATTACCTGCAGTGGCCTTAAAGGCCTCCCTCTCCGCGCGCTTCCCGCTGCATGAAAACATTTCATAAGCGACTCAGTTATGACCTTTTCTGTCAAAATCTGTGTGAATAGCAGACGATGCATCCTCCGTAATCCTCGGTATCACTCAGCGCCCTCATTCTTCAATAAGTTTAGCTTGGATCAACAGAGTGTTATTGATCTGAAGTTACTTTTGGCACCAGAAGCATCACCAAATGCAATGAGGAAAAGATGGTGAAGCTGCAGGTCAAACGTAAAAAGCCTTAGCAGGAACTTCAACATATTGTTCTGAGAAAGATCGACAGAAAGAACTGATACAGTGGCTTGGAAAAGTATTCAACCCACTTATAATTTTTCATATTTTGTTGCCTGTCGAGTTTTTATCATTTAATCTACAGAACATGTCGACAACTTTGAATATGGATTATTTTTATTGTAAAGCAAACAACAAATAAGACAGAATAACAGTAAACCACACACACACACTAGAGTCAGCACACCAGCTGCCAGCGTCTTTGTATCAGCCTCTATGATCTCACCACCTCTCTGCCCATTCCTCTGGACTTTGACTAGGCCGTTCCAACACATTGAAATGCGTCCCCTTAAACCAGACCATTCTTTATCGCCATGCTTCGGGTCATTGTCCTGCTGGAAGTGAACCTCCGTCCCAGTCTCAGATCACAGACAGACGGTTCTGATCCAGAATATCCCCACAGCAGGATGCTGCCACCGCCATGTTTCAATGTGGAGATGATGTTTTTTTTGGGGTGATGCGTTTGGGCCAGATATGAAGGTAGTGGTCGACAGATTACACTTTAGTCTCATCAAACCACAACACCGTCTTCCATACATTGGGGAGGTGACCACGTGCCTTTTTGACAAGCTCTAAATATGCCTTTTTATTTTGACCATTAAGGGCAAAGATTTGCAAAAGCAGAACTTCCTCCCTGTCCTATCTGCTGGGTTCCCTGGTCTTCATGATGCTGTTCTTCAATGATGTTCTTCAACAACCCTCAGAGTCCTTCAGAAATCTGCTGCCTGAATGCAGAGATTAAATTAGACAGAGGTGACCTCTGTTAGTGATTAGGGGCTTTTTGAAGCCAGTGATAGGATTTCATTTCAGGGGTGTTTCTCTGAAGGGGAGCTGAATAGAAAGCCCCAGAACTAGTTAAAGGTTTGTTTAAGCAGAAAAAAAAGTTAAAACCACATGCACAATGCTTTGTTTGAAGGAAAAGCGAGCCCACAGTATGCTGAACGCACATGCTCACTTCACTTTTCAGATTTTGTTTTTTCCCTTCCTCCTCGTAATCACACACTATTCGGTCTTCAACATAAAATACCAATAAAATTCCCTGATGGTTGTATCATGAGTAAAGCTCATGGGGTGAGAATGCTTTTGCATTGTGCCGTATGTGACATCACAGGAGGCAGAGAAGCAAGTACGTCTGGATGTTTCTCATCACTCACATGTGACGTGCAGGAATAACGTCGTGGTGTCTGAGCCCAGCGTGTTCTCTGCCAGCGCAGTGACTCGGAATATCCCCGCTGACTTGTAGACGTGTTTGATCCCCTCCTCGGTCCAGCTCAGGTTGGAATAGGAGACCGCCGTGCCATCGCCGAAATCCAGCTGGATGTTTGTCCTCAAAGAGTCTCCCTGGAAGGCAGCACAGAAGAGCTTAGCTCATATTTAAAAGTATCGCTGTATGCATGAGTTCATTTCAGCTGAATGGAGCCCAAAACCAAAATGAAACAACCAACTGAGACGCTGGTTTCCTCTCTCATGGGAGGACTACTGTTCAAAATACAGTATTATTATTATTGCTTGCCTAATATAACACAGCATAACACATAAGATACAAATACTTAACATAAAGACACAATGAGGGGAAACCAGATTAATGTAGTATCAAGGTTGTTCGAAAAGGTTTTAAACACCAAGTTCTTAAAAATAGAACGTCCCCATGGCTCCGTCGCCATATTTCAGTTGATTATTTTTTGTTAACTCTTTGTTTCACAAGTTTTAATGACTATTTTCATCTTGAATCATCACTAATACATTATGTTTTGACAATAATTACAACACCTATAAACTGTCTCATAGAAAGTACAACAAATCTGTCTCGTTATCTTCATTGAATTTCTACACGCATTAAAAAGGACATTTGTCAATCATTATGAGAAATACCAATCAATAGAAGAATAAACTACAACCATGAAAGAAATGAAACTGAGATAAACTCAAAACTAAACATTTCCATATTCTATTTAGACTGTTTTGGAGTTGCCATAAATACGCCAGCTCTGGGATTGATGGGTAACGGCATACCAGATGAGACTGTAAGTGCTTTATACTTGGTTGGGGTCACAGAAGCAATAAGTGAAAATTCATTATTTTAGATAAAAATAACAAAAGAATAATGATACAAAGAACTAAAGGTAATGTTTCAGATGGTCTATGGTATGACGTCACACCACATCTCTATGTGGTTCTCCAGTCTCTTGTTTAAATAGCTGGGTGTACGCCTGTATGCATGCCTGTACGTGCATGTGAACAGCTGCCACTCAGGCCTTAGCCCCTCCCTGCCCTAAAATACCACCATCAGAGCGCTGCAGCAACATGGCGGAGAGCACCACCAGTAGCTTTATAACATTATGAGTTACTTACTTCTTCACTGCACATGTTACTCTGAAAGGTGATGTTGTTTTGCTGTGTTTCTATCCTTTGTAATTATGTGTACACAAGGCAACTGGTGAGAAGGGGAGGAGAAATGGGTGCCAGATTGTAGCTAAAGTGGATGTAGAGAGAGGCGTGGCTCGCATTGCATCTTGTTTTGGTCTACAGAAGGTGCTAACGTGCCACCTGGGGGTGAAAAATTGCTTATTGCTCCTTTAAAAGAAATAACTGAGTTTGATCCTTAACTTTGAAAGATAAATCAAAGTAAACATATTATGTATAACCCTTTTAGAAATATTATCCTGCACTATTAAATACATTTATTTTCCTTATCAAACCTTTGGCCCTGATCTACTTTGAGGAGCGGTGACAACCTGACAGCATTTGGCTGATAGGGGAACTTTAAGGTTTGTTTTTTTTTGGTTTACAATGATGACATCAAGAGGAAGCGAATCCCTGTTGTAAGCATTAAGGAACCTGGAAGCCCAGTTAGGGTATCTACAGGTTTAGAGAGCATCTTTGACGTGTTTCTGTTCTTTGTTCTTCCCTCCTGTCCTGTTTAGCTCGATGGTGTAAAGTTCTGATGACATAAAGTTTGTGTTCCAGATGGTGAGAATTAAAAATAAGATATTGGTGTGTGTGAGCAGGTTTACTGTAGACGTCAATGTTGAGGCTTCCATCGCTCTCCATGATCACCAAGCAGTCCAGAAAGGGAATCTTGCATGAGGTTTTGACTTGGCCTTTAAATTCCCCAGATCTTAATCCAATCCAGCATCCATGAGGGCCACGCCTTCCAAGTTATTGCCATCAGATACCAAAGCACACTTTTAGGAATCAGGAATGTCTTTTCAGGACAAAAGGGGCCGACACAGTATTGGCCAAGTGTCGTACCGTTATGCCTATTTTGTGTATATATTCTGCATGAAATGTATTTATGTAACTATTTGATTAGAAAAATCATTAATTAGTGATGGACCTTGTTTTTAGGATGTTTTTGGTTGTTAGGACACAAAAGTAAAAGCTGGAAGCTCTTTGAGTCTGAGCATTATTTACAGCCACACTTTAAACATTTACAAGTTTTGTTTTTCACAGAATGCATGAAAGATTAAAACATGACTATAAGCTAAACTCCTACTTCTCAGCTGTAAATAGATTTCAAACAAAAACAATATGGCTCAGACTCATCTCCATTGTTTTTATCTACAAACCACCAGTGAATTAGTTTTCTGTGCAGGTGATTCATAGGAAACTGGGTTGTGAGTGAAGGAGGAAAAATATATTTTTTAATTAACTCAGGGTTCTGTGTTTGCATCCATCAGAGCCTGCTAGCTTTCACACAGTGCACGAGGTCTCCAGGGAACCACAGCTGCTTCGATCCGCGTTTTGGCACACACGACCGTCGGTGGCTCCAGCTTCAACAGCAGACGAGGCCATCGAGTCGACCCACCAGACTTCCGCTGTCACAGCCTGGGAGTCCCTGTTTTCAGTCCTGGACTACAGGACCAGCTCCACCAAGGAACATATAACACAAAAATAAATGCTTTATTGTTGTTTTTCCTCCATTTTGTCTCTGCCCATCGGTATCTGAGTGTATTCTTTGTTTGCATTTGGATGTGGGAATGCAGGAGGTCTGAAGGAGGCTTTGGGGAATATTTTCTGTCTCTCTGTCTAGAAAATGATATTTTTAATAAGTGGATGGACAGAACAGGAACAGCTAGGCATCCTGGGTTGACACTCTGGCTATATTGCTAAGAACCGTAATGAGTTGGCACCAAAGCAAGACTCTGGCTCGGTGGCACCGATGCCGCTCTGCTCAGCATCTGCGGTGTTCACAGTCTATCTGAATTCACTCATCTGCATGAAAGTGACGCTGACCCGTCTCTCTGAAATGTCACCCTTTGTGTGCGTGTGTCTCCACGGGCTGGGCAGATCCAGACACAAGGCGGCGTGCAGCCTTGAGGCTGGAACGTTGCTGCTGGTTCCCAGCGACAGCGCCGCTGTGGAGGCTGACAGGCGTTTGGACACGAGGCCAGCATTTGTTAAGGTGTTAGTCCTGCACCTACAGTGTCACTGAGATGTGTGACAACAAAAGAACAAATGTTCTGGGTATATCTGCCGCGAGCAGACCTGATAACATGAATTTCTGCAGCAAAGGTCAATGCTGGCACTGACAAAAATATGCCAGCCGTTAGCCAAGAAACATAAAAATATCTGCAACTGTAATTTTTTTTTCAGATTATCCTCATTTTTATTCATTATTTAATGCTTGGAGAATTCCAAGTTGTTGTCCTTCCATACATATGGAAATCATAGACACAGACAGACCTGGCTGTGCTAAAATCAGCTCACCGCCATCTACAGATAATTTATTTATTTACAGAGAATCCTGTTGGGCAATTCTGGACCAAAACACAAACGTTTCTCACATCATCTTAATGCTTATTGGCAACAGAAGCTGACCGAAATCCATAAAAGTAACCGAAGATAGACCGAAAGGTAAAATGTTAAAATATATTTAAATATATAAAATATAGAGTGGGAAAAATAACTTTCAGTCACCAACAATTAACCGTTTCCCTCTTAATTGGATAATCAGGTATTTTGGATGTTAATGAATGCTTCATCTGACTGGAAGGCACCAATAAGGTATTGATAAAATCTAACAATTTCTTCTTTATTCTTAATTATTTTTGTGACATGCCTGTTTCATTTACTATCATCAATATCTTAGGTGACTGAAAATGATTTTAGATCTAAATCTACCAGAGGTTTGAATAAATATGGTCTTAACTGTGACTGATTTATTAATACTGCTTCAACAGGCCACTTTATCATTAGGTGCACCTGTTCAACTGTCAGCCAATCACATGGAAGCACCTTAGTTCATATAGGCAACTGGTTTTGGTGGAGAGGGCTTGACTTCACAGAGAGGATCAGAATGAGGAAGAAAAGGGATTTGAGTGTCTCTGAACGGCATGCTTGTTGGTATTTCAGAAACTGCTGATCTGCTGGGATTTTACAGAAAATGGTCCAAAAAAGAGTAAAAATATCCAGAGAGTGGCTGCTGTGTGGATGAAAACGCCTTGTTGATGTTTAAAGCTAAGGAGACTGGACAACCAGGTTGGACATAATAAATGGGCAACTGGGGCTCAAATAAAAACAGCCATGGTATGCAGAACGCCATCTCTGAAACTTGTATCTGATGGTCTCCAGCAGCAGAAGGCCTCACCTGGCACCACTCCTGCTTTAGGCTCTCAATGTGCAGCAAACAGCATCAAAGCGTGATAACAGACTTAAAAAAATACGATACTCTAATAAAGAAAAAAAATGCTTTTGGTTACTGAGCGATAAGAATGATTGAGGGCATGTAAGCTGTGATTCCACAGATCCTCAGATTGAACACAGTGGTTAATATTTTAGCTGGGAGCCCTGAGTGGCCTGGTGTGGCTGTCATGTTCAATCACCCAGAGCGTCTGTAGGGAAAGTCCTCGTGGTTTCCCACTGAGCCAAAAGCTCACTCCCCTAAATGAAGAACATGCACAAGAACAACTGTAGAGCATTTGTTAAAAATGAAGAAACACAATGAAAAGAAAAACGATAATCAAAGTGGAGAAGCAGAGTGAGAAAGTGCGCCCATGGCAGCAGTAGCTCCCTTCTGTCTGACTTCATCAGTTTCTCACGTTCATTGAGCGTCACACCACAGCATTTCAAGCAGATTGAGGTCATGATTTTGACTAGGCCATTGCAACCTCCTGATGTTTTATGTTTGTTTCTTCCAGGCATTCTGCTGTGGATCATTAAGGAGGATTCAGTCACTCAAAGAGAAAACCAACAAAGCGGACTGTCGTCGTTGTCTGCGCTCCAACTGAAACCGAAAACTGGCAAAGCTTTGGTTATTCAACAGAAATAAAGCCAAATCTGATTCAGTGCAGCTTTGAACTAAATTAAATGTTTATCCAGTAAAAGCTGAATGAGTGTCACGATCTCATCTAATCTTTCCTGCCTGCTGTTTTAAACATGAATCAGTCGTAGCAAAGTAAAGTAGCTGTATGTTCAGCAGTCAGGCTTGGTTTGCCAACATAGTACAAGGCACAGTTTTAAGGAGCCCAAAGCTAGGATTGTTCTGACTATATGACCAATTCTATCCTGTAAAATTATAATTTCTAATCTGATCTGGCCATCCTCTGGCCCCACAGTGGGGGTCTGCAGCAGCTACTCAGTCTGTGCAAGTTTAACCCTAACAGAGAGTTTTTGTGATCTCCACAACGAAGGAGCATCTGAAGCTGAATTTTCCAAATCGTTGTTCAGCAGACCAAGTATTGATGATGATGTGAAATGACAGTGCTGCATATTGTACATGTGCACAGGTGACGTTAAAGAGGCCCTTCTTCTAGCCTGTTCTACCTCTTTTAATTAAAGTAAAGCTTTAATGAGAAACCTGCAGGTGGCTTTCCTGGCGACATCGAGAGTCTTCATAGTTTTGTCTGCTTGAAGAATGATGTGTACATGAGCGTCTATGTGTTTCTTTTTTTTATTTATTAAATGGACTAATTTAGTCTGAAACAAAGGTTGAGGTGACGTCCTGGATGACTGAGAATCTGCATCAGCGTGTTCGTACCCGTGCGTTTTCAGGTCCAGATAATTTGATTGGTCACCATAGCAGGGAAGGAAATATTTAAATTCAGTTCATTTAACTTTTTGCAATCTCAGGATGCCTGAAGGGCTCAGATTCGTCTTTTCAGACAACTATATATACAGATAGGAATGAGGAAATGGTGAGCAATCACACCTTTCACCATGGAGATGGGTTCTGGGTCTTAGAGGCCAACATGTTCTGATGCAACATGTTATGATCCAGGGGGTAGAAACCGGCTCTCTGTCGGCTCGTTTTAGCCATCAGGGCTCTGTAGCGCCGCCCTGAGGGCAGAAGTCTGAATAATATGTGACCAGGATGAGTTGGGTGGACAGCTAGGTTAGCTGCTCTTTCACTGGACCTGGACCTGGACCTGGACCTGGACCTGGACCTGGACCGGTACCGGTCAGGCATGGAGGGAGGGTCGGTCCTGATGCTTTTTTAAAAGTTCTACTATTTTACAATAGTTGGATTTTTAGTTGTACTTGAGCAAGATTTGACTGGAGTGTTTCACTCAGTTACAGTTGAAATCAAATCAGTTACTGAGATAAAGAAAGAAAAAAACAACAACACTGGAAGCAACAGCTTATTTGAGCACAGAGCGACTGGCTGGTGCCACTGCAAACAAGTCATAACTAGAATGCAAAAAAATAAATAAATGTGCTGCCCAAAATCTTATTTGACTTGGATGTTTATTAAATTATACTCCATTCAGCTCACACAGGAATTATTCTACTCTAAGATGAGCCATAAACATTTAAAGAGAGGGATGAAATAAGAACGAGTCTCCCCATCCTTCGCTCGTCGATGCAGACGGAGGAAGGGACTGTTTGAGGTTTGGTCGTCTGAGATTCAGGCGTGAGCCCATCATCTCCCTGCCAACTGCTTTCTAAAACCTCAATCCATCTGAATCCATCTGTGCATGTAAATATTGTGTTGCATAAAAGTTTTCTGAACAAAACAAAAAGCGCAAGACGCGCGGATTTTATCAAACTCCCAAATATGTTTCAGTTTTTTTTCCTTCTAAATCTATTTTTAAATGAACCAAGGAGCCTTCTTTTCATTAAATATTTAGCACCATTTTCTTTCCCCGAGAAATCCAGCCATCTCGAGGTTCATGAATATAAATTAAACTTTGAATTCATCATGAGAATTTTCTCAAATAAGTCTGAAGCCACATGGCTCCCTCTGCCCACCCGTCCCCCTCCCCACTTCACCTCCCTCCCTTCTCTTGCTGCTAGTGACAGACAACAGGCACCGTTTTTTTTAACTTATCACACGGTGATAGAGAAACCGGGCCGGAACGACCTCCCTGGAGGCCTCAGCGCTAGGAAAACATTTCCAAATCCTGCAGCTAATACCGGCCGAGTGACTGCGGGTGAGAAGCTTGGAAGCGTTTTCTCGGTGACCAGGCAGCAAGGCCATCCTGGCTCTGAACACAGCACCTCTCACTTGCTAACTGGGTCTCTGGTGGCGTCTTTTATTTCTGCTTGTGGCTCAGAAGCGCTGCACGGTGTGGGCGAGGTGCAGGGAAGCGACTGCGCTGGTGTTAGAGAGCAGTAACTTTACAAGAACTCAGCAGACGTTGCTCAAACTCTAGCATTTGTGCCTCGGGGTTCCACAGACAGAACGATGTATGTTTGACTCCGTGCTCCACCTTTGGTCTCAGCTGTAGCTCCATCCGCTGCAAGTTTTCTCCCAAATGCAACATGATCCTGAGGGCCTTTTCTAACCAACTTTCTAAGTGTAGGCCATTGAGTTGCCATCTGCAGTGCTCTGAGGTAATATCTCCACTCCTGCAGATTTCTTCTTTTTCATTTTCTGTCTCAGGTTTTTCCCCCTATAGGTGAAAAACACCAGAGGAAATACAAAATGCAGTTCTCAGGTAACGATTTCCTGCTTTGGGAAGTGAGAGTTATGTGATGGTCTGAGGCTGCTTTGCTTCTTCTGGACCTGGACAAATTGGTGGAACCATGAATTCTGAAATTCCTGGAAAAGAATATCTGGGAGTTGGTTTGTGAAAGTCAGTTTATTGGACGATGATACTCCCTGGAAGGCTCGAGAAAATAGAAAACAGAGGTTCTAGATAGGCCTAATTAAATCACCCGATAAGCTACAACATGACCTTAAATGGGCGGTTTAAACACAAATACCCTCCAAAGGGACTAAATGACGTTTCTAAATTCCCTCTGCAGCACAATGACCAGCTCTCACCAGCAGTTATCCTGAGCTACGTCTTTGTCTCATGGAACCACGTTGGCTTGGATAGATCGTTTTACTCAGCAAATGGACCATCATTTAAAAACTGCAATCTCTTTCCAATCTCTTGAGTTAACATCTGTTTGATGATCTGAAGCAGTAAAGTGGGACAAAATGTTAATTGGACAGAAATCTGTAAGGGGGGTGCAAACTTTTTTTTCCCAGCACTGTAATTGTTTGGGAGTTAAAAAGTTCTAATTGTTGCAAAGTTACAGAAACATCTGCTGTGACTTCTGGTGCAGAACAGAATGGCCTCAATCCAAACTTAATAGACTTAAAGGAGCTATTAGTAATACTGACACCTTGTGGCTCAGATCGGTACAACAGCCCGTCAACCATAATCTACTATGTCGCTTTTAAACGGTGTGAAACCCTTCTGAATTTTCACTTCTCCAGGATAGATGCTGTTGTCTTCTGTTCTGGTTCTGGTCCGCTTCTCTTACTGGTTTCCATGTCTGCAGGCTGCTGCTAAACATAAAATACCAAACGCTGCTCTCTGTGTTGGGAACCCTGGGAACTCTCACTTGATTGGCTGAGAAACCAGGAAGTAAACAGGAGCTACACTCTGAACCAAAGTAGTTCTGGACCAACATGGACAAACATGACTAAGACATTGTTGATGGAGAGGACTGAATGTTACTTCCATCGTGGCTGAGAGATGAGAATGATTTAGGTTGATTTTACAGTAAATATCTTACAGTAAATATCTTACTTATAGCTCCTTTAACAAGCCACCATACTTAAATCCTCCAGCACACTGTGGGACTCCCGCTTGTAGGACGCATTCTCCATTGGACGACGTTCCAAAATAAATAAATAAAAGGTCTCGAAACATGTGTGGAATGAACTGCTCTTGACACAGTCAGTGGTTTAGCAGCTGTAACAACAGTACAAACATGCAGAGCATTGGTTCTGCATGCAGCATTTCCATTGTAGTTTTCCTAAATTACCAGGTCCATTTTGCGCCGTGGTACTTTCTGTCCAATGGGAGCAACAATCATCACACACATGGCTTTGTTATACGTCATAGTTTGCTTGAAAAAAGTACAATGTGGAAGCAAACCGCACCAAACTAAAAGAGAAAAAATATACCAAAGGACTTTACTGGTGTGAACACACCCTTAAATACTTATCACTCTTCAGCAGGTGGACTGATTCACATCCAAATTGGATCATTTTCATTGTTCATGCATGCAATGAGTAAACAAGAGATTGGAGCTGAGCGAGTCACAACGCCCAGCGGAGGTGCAAAAAGAAAGTTTAAGCAACCCTGACCCAGTGGATTGGGTCAGTCTTCCACCACACAGAGCTTTGCAGGACGGTCTGCTGTTTCCTACAGTAGCTACATCAACTGTTGCCATGTTGCTTTCTGGTAGCTCTGCCAGCAGATGCACTGCAAAAACTAAAAATAAGTAAAATTTTCTTAAAATTATTGTATTTGTCCTTGATTTGAGCTGTAAATAAGATGATTTGCCAATGGAATAAGATTTTTTCCACTTAAAATAGGAACAATTCATCTCCACCATCTTATTGGTGTGCAGGATGTCTAATTATCTTCTTTTAGGGTCAAAGATACTCATTCCATTGGCAGATAATCTTATTTACTGCTCAAATCAAGAACGAATAGACTAACTTTAAGAACATTTTACTTGTGTTTAGATCCGTTTTTGCAGTGTGGCCCAACAATGTGTCTGGTGCAAAGTTCTTTTCAGGCTCAAAAAGGACTAAGTAGACACTATCAGGATGAACGTTTAGCATATATTGTTATATTTAAAGATTAATATTTTTTATTTTTTTATGTTATAGTACTTAAAACTTCAACCTTCAATTTTCTCCTAAAATGCTAATAGCTAAGAGGAAATAGTGACCATTGTGAAAGAAAATATGTTTTTACAGATTCGTTTTGTTTCCAACTATCTTAGCCATCCCAGGAAGTGTTCTTCCACTGAACTTTGATGTATTTTTACTACCAACTGTGAACGTGGTGGGTGATTCAGCATGAAGATGCAGATTTGATCAAAAACAGACATCTGTTGAATCTAAGACACTCCCGTTAGTCCAGTTCTCTATAAACGTTCCTGATTTTATTATCCCAGGTATTCTACATGCTACAACTTGCTGCTGATGTCAAAATATAAAATGTGTTTAGATTTTACTAAAAACAATGAGATGGGTAGGTCAGGATAAAATTATTTCCTATGTAACTATGCAATAAAAGTTTAACAATTACAAATTAGAGATTCAATTATTTTAGAAGCTTCCTAAATGCTAAAAAATATTTGTGATATCGTTAAACACCTTGTGAAAAATATATTATCTTATAACAGAGAGAAACAACTGATCATAAATTATAAAGCTTTAATTAATAAAGTATAATTACATAGAACTCATGTCACCATTTCAAGTGAGAATGCTGTTCTGTAAGGAGGAAATAAAAATGACCTGCGTGAAGATAATCCAGTATGTGTGTAACAGCTTCCCTTACCTCTGCTGACCTAAATGCAGCTTTTAGAGAATAATGAATCATTCCCATAAGTCTTTAGCTTAGAGACGAGAGTGGCCCGGTGTGCTGCTGGTTTTCTCACCTCATCCAGGTGCACGACGAAGGTGACGTTGCTGCCCATGTTGGCGGTGAGTTTGCCATCTTTGGTGGTCAGGGTGAGTCCTTTGGGCGACCTGTTGGGGCACTGCTGCTTCCTCGCCGTGTACATCTCTTTAACGCCCTTGGTGCAGTTGTTCAACACCACTTTACGGTACCTTAGGGAGCGAACGCGGACAAACACGTCATTCCATTCTGCTTCACTCTACATGTCTTCTGCAGTTTCCAAACTAATTTCCTGCTGCGTGAGCTGGCGGCGTAGGAGAAGCTGAGCTCGGCGCGGTGTGGCTGTTTTGTGTTAACAGCCTCTGGGACTAGATGACAACTGACAAGACAGGCTGTGTCAGAGGCTGTGACACCGCAGGAAGTTTAATCAGTACAGCAGAGAATAAAACAGTGCTGTTGTGATCAAGCTTCGCCAGGTGTCGGTCCCCTGAGGAGTCGCAGAAAGCCAGGACACAAAGGCAGGATGCATTCTAACGATGGGGAAAGACGCACAGATATCCATCTACATCTATCAGGAACATCAGCGATAACCGTCTGCAGAGCCAACAGCGTCTTAAAGCGCCGTTCTCACCCCACTCACCATCTGGAGCTGATACTCTCTGGTCGACGGTTCAGATCCATCAAATCTGTTTTCTCTCTGCAGTTAGGTTCCTTACTAAACATTGATGAAAGATAATGAATGATCCCTCGTGAAGTAATGTGAATTAGCACATTGTAGTTGTTCCACTTAGCTTCACTCGATGTTTTTACTAGTTGGTGAAACAGGTCCGCATAAATGGACTTTTCCTCTTGCTTTTTATTTGTCTTTTCTGATCACATTGGTTACTGTATGCCTGGTGCTCATATTTTAGTTATTTTTGTATATAAAAGTATATGTGATGTAATTTTATTACGTTTAATTATTGCACCTTATATGGGAGGTACTCCTAATTTCACCGAACCGATTTATTGTACTAAAGCCAGAGCTACAGCGCCTTGCAAATATCTCATCCCACCATGCTAAAACCACAAGCTGTAATGCATTTTACTGGGATTCTAACTCAAGGTTGTGAAGAGGAAGGTAAACAATCCGGGATTATGTTAATTATTTCAGAGTGAAATAATCTGAAAAGTGTGGCATGCATTGATATTCTGTCCACCTGGACTAACAGAATTGGCAGGGGGAACTTTAATTAGACAAGCAGCCAAGGAGACTGGGGGACTCTGGGGGATCTACAGAGATCTCCAGCACAGCTAGAAAAATCTACTGAAACAATATGGAAAAGTGGCAAAAAGAAAGGCACAGATAGGAAGCCCAGTTTGCAGTTATCATGTTAGGAATGCACCAAACCTGCAAGAGACACTGCTCTGGTCAAAATTCAACCCACATACTGAAGGTTACACACCGTTTAATTTGGTTTACTGATTCAGAAACTTGTGAAGTCGCTTAGTTGCATTGGATTTTATTAGAGGGCTTTAAAATAAATGGTGCAGAAGACAAATGCATCCCATATGTGGAAGATGTTTGCTTGTAAAAAACAAACTTGAAAACCATGTTTCCGTTTCCTTCATGCACTACCTTGTGTTGTCTATATCATAACATCTCATTTAAATTCATTGAAGTTTGTGATTGAAGTTTTTCCTGCTGATTCGTCCACTTTTTAGTCCATATTTATAGGATTACTGAGAGATTTCTTTGTGACGGAGGAAATCTCTTGGATAACTAAACACATTTGTCTTTGTACTGTGAACTCATGCCAACAGTTTCCTCAGATGTTTTGTGGTTTCCAGTTTCCATCCTCAGCTGATGCGATATCTGCCCTGATCACGGGGGTTTCTGTGGCTGTGTTGTTTTAGTTAGGAACAGTTTTCAGTGAAACAGAGAAGACGTCTGAAACACCTGAGGCTGCAGGTAGATCTCAGGTCTTCATTACTTCTGTTTATGACGAGTAAAGTAATAAAACATCTTCCAAACTTTGTATAGCCTCACCCTACATCACCCTAAGAAAAGGATGCCTACCCAAAACCTGGGAGTGAGTGTGGAAACTACAACATATAAATATGCTGCAAATGAAATGAGATTTCTGCCTCTATTTGCTAAGAAAACTGAGAAAGAAGATATTTTTGTGAGCGAGCAAAAAATATATCATGAGGTTTTTATTTTTATTTTTTTGAGCTGTTATAACCTACAACAACACTTTAGTGTTTAGCGAGGAGCCCTAGACACTGGAAGAAGGCTACGGCCAGGCCCTGTTTATCTACAGCATCCGTTAGAATGTGGCTGGATCACAGCAAGTATAGAAGAGAACATTTTCAAGACGATCCTGCCACATGCACTCACCGTTACACCGGCATTGCACCGTCACAACTCTGTTAACCAGAATCTGGACAGCTTAAATGCAGAATACTTAGAACACTCGGCCAGGTTGCAGGTACAAATAACTTACTTGACATCTAAACTAATTTGAATATCTCTATGTTAACTTAAATTTCAGGATCCCCGGCTCTTAGACTGTACGATTTTGCCAAAAATCAAACTTGGGGTAAATTTCAACCATAATTGCCGGTGGTCAGAGGGCCCAGTGGCGCCGGTGCATGGCTGCCTGGCCTCTGTCAGTCCGCCCCAGGTCAGCTGTAGCTACTAACAGCTCACCACCGTCAGGGTGTGAATGGGTGAATGACTGAACTGTAGTGTGAAGCGGTTTGGAGGTCATCAAGACTAGTTAAAAGCGCTATACAAGTACTAACCATTTACCATAATTGTGATTAAATTATTGATACATTTCTAGTTACTTTTGTTATATATAATTTCTTTCTTAACCTGAACCATATTGTTTTTACTATATAACCCCATCTATGATGGTAATCTGAACTAAACAAAAATACTTACGTTAGAAAATATATATTAGTATTAGTATTATGTATTGTTTTAATTGTAAAATGACTGGAATTTATTCCTTTACTGGATATTTGCTTTTGCCTGATGGAAAAAAAATATTTCTACAATGAAAAGTCCTAAAAGCTTAGTTGTCTGTTGGCTTGTCAGACATTCCCAGTGGCTTGTTCAACATGCATCACAGCTGCATGGATCTAGTGATCAAATACATTTTAATAAAAAGGCATAAATGCAGTGTGGACAACTTTTTAGGCTTCTGTAATTAAACCTCCAGTGAATATGATTCTAATGTTCATCTTTATTGTGCCAGTTTCTCCATTCTGAGTCCGTTTGTGGAGTTTGTAACATTTACAGCCGTCAAAAGGTAGAAAGTCTGTCTTCTCTAATTTCCTTTAAGAGGAAACGGTGACTGGCATTTGATGGGTACATTGGAGGAAAGGGAATTAAAAGATAACGCGAAGAGTTGATTGACAAGACGAGGTAAACAAGGCGTTCTAAAAACAAAGACATCTAAAGATCTGCCATCGGAAGCTCATAAAGAGAAAGAAAAGAACAGAAAACGTGTTTGATTTGTTCTCCATAATGATGCTGCCTAAATAAACCACCGTTTGCTTGAGTGCAAGTCCATTGAGTAAACTCACACTTTGGAGACAGATTGTCAGCTTCTACTTCCTTCCACAGATACCCTGATAAATCTGTGACGACTATCTGCTCTTAAACCCAGACTGAAAACCCTAGTAAAGGCCTCCATGTGTGCAACAAAAGCATAAATACAAATGGGTCATGAATCAGTCCTTACCCTGTGCTGTTGAAGTAGTTCTGACCCTGGCTGCAGCTTCTGGACACAGAGGAAGGATTGAACCAGAAGGCCGGCCGGCAGTTCCCGTCGCTCCGTCGCTCGTATCCATAATCACTGTCAGAGAAGAGAAAGCATCCACACGCCACCTGATCAGCGACAGCTTGCTCCAAAGTCTCTATAGCAGCTGACAGGAGGCCCAGCTGACACAAACCTGCATCATTATTACGTATTGATTAAAGCGTCTCCTTCAAAGTACGCCACAGAGGCGAGGAGCCATGTCTGCCAGGACGCACAACCTGCAGGCCAAGGTCGGTTACTGTAAATAAGCCTGTTTGCTTCTCAGAGATTCCAATCAGCGCATGATTTACATGCAAGCAGGCAAGGTGGCCGAGTGTCCGTTCTCATCAAGGTACTGACGTTGATTTATCAGGTAATTACTGAGCCAAAGCAAACAGAACTAACTAGCCAGCAGCTGACTAGTCCACTTTAATTCAGTGATTAGAAGAGTGTGAACTGGTCATTAGCGATCTGTCAAAGCAGGCAGCACATTTGCAATAAAGGGATTGTTGTTTTTCGTCCCTTTTATGTGGAATATGGTGTAGATTTGAGCTGTCAGTTTGTTTTGCTCAATATTTACCTGCATTGTTGCTACTGAAAGTATCCTGTCCTTAATCTACTGTGATATTGTTCATTTTTCTGCCAGTCTAGTTCTTAACACACATATTCTGCAGCTCGGACATCTTCAGTGATGTATCCTGGGATTATTTGCTGCTAAAGGTCTCACCCTCCCACAGGCGACCCAACCAGGGTTCAGCAGCTTCAGTGATGTTTTTACTACATTTTCCAGTGTTAGGTTACTTCACTCCAAGAGTTTTGAGGGTGCTGAGGAGTGACTGGCCAACAGATCCTCAGAGCGGTAACACCAAGTCCTCCACCCCTTACTTTGGCTTTACCAACCAACTCTTGGTACCTTTCTCTCTTTCTCTCAAAGGCCGTTTCCATTAGGTCTTCCCAGAGAACATTTAATGCCAGCAGGACTTGCTGTGATGTTTCTGACATCAGAACGATGTCTGGTCTAAGTCTGGTTAGAATTTGCTTGCTGTCTGGGAGACCCTGAAACTTAAAGCTTCCCTGTGTTCGGTTTCATTTTCTGATTCCTGTTGGCTTGCCTTTAGTTGTAAAGTAAAAACTTATTTTTCTACTGATATCATCTACTTGGATAATAGTTTTATTTTGTGCTACAGCCTGTGCCACCCTTTTTATGGGGTGTAACAGATGTTTGCTGGTACCGGAGCAGTCTACCTGGTTCGCCCTTCAGCCGCCGGTCCTGAGCGGTTGTGAGCGAACCCACTGATCAATGTGGGCGCTGTTGTCTGAAACTGCAAGCGTGCACGAGCGAAAATGAGGGAATAAAATGTCAGAGCGAAGTACACGTTGCAAAAATAATCCTGTTTGGTTTAGACCACAGAGATAACAAAAAAACTTTCCAAATTTAAGAGGAAAAAGTAGAATTTGAATAGTTTAAGATTAAGAATGGGTATTTTTCTTTGATCGTCTCTAATTGCTAATCTTCAAACAAAAACTGAATGTAAATGCGACAAAACTGAGAACTCCAATCAAACTAGTTTCTCTATCTAACATTGTTTTATTTTATGTTAGGAAGAAGAAAACAGAGCTGGTCTGACTCTGGATCAGCAGGTCAGCCCTCATGGTAAACATGAAATGTTATCTGCTAAAGGAAAGCGGGTCGGTTCATCTCTAGATTTACTGCAGATGGAGAACATTTGCTCTTGAACAGTTTTTCATCTCATCAGCTGTTAAACATCCTGACTCTCTAATGAGAGGCCATTCCTGATTGTTCCTAACATACATACTTTCAGTGTTATTTCTCTGCACGACCCCATTTCAAACTAAACTGTTTTATTACCCAGACGTCATGGAGTCAACCCTTTGACAAAACAGCTAACTGACTGCTGCTATTTAAGGGATCTGATTATGATAGAAATTTGCACACAAAACTAGAAACTCCAGCCCCATTTTACTCTAGGTTGCCAGTTCAGTTTCAGCTCAATGGAGAAAAAGAGTTTTAATAAAGATATTTTAATACTTTTGCTGAAATATGCCTCAAACCCATCATGGGTTTTCACATAAACATCCAAGACTTAAGACTGGCCTGAGAGTTTATATATATATATATATATATATATATATATATATATATATATATATATATATACTATAATAGTAGAAATCTGGATCAACAGATCGGGGCACTTCATAAAAACAAATTTTTTTAGTTTAGGGGTCTGAAATTATCATTTTGTTTCCAATCATCATTTTAATTAAGGTTGGACGGACTTAAAAAGCCTTAAGGGAACCTCCTGTTAATAACCATCCATGATCTGTACCCGTGTATCTGTGCAGGGTCACTGGGGGACTGGTTCCTTTCTCCAGCGGTCATTGGGCCTGAGGCGGGGTACAAACACAGGAGAGGCACCCATCCACACACTCAGACCTAAGGGAAGTTTAGAGCAGGAACTGAATCTGGTATTACGTCACAGTTTTACCGTCTCCACTATGATATGGGTCAGGGGTACACCAGATCTGAGGGCTGACTAAGAGACGCGGTGATGATGTATGGCATGTGCGACCAGTCAATGGATTCACAAGGACAAAAAACACTCAAATGCGTTCCAATGACAGCAGGAAGTATTTTTGTTTGGTCGGTCTACAAAAAGTGCCACTCCAGTTTCATTCATCACTTCTCTTTCAAAAAGAATGTTATGGGTTAAGCTGATTTTATGCGTGTCGCTGACGTCGATGCAACATGCCGCCGCCTGTTTTTTTTCACCGCTGGCTTTGTTTTTTGTTTTTATGTGATTCCTCCGCTTGTGATTCCTGAAAGGCCAGAGGAATTCCTGCAGTGATTTCTGGGTTTATGACAGAAATGTTTCGTGAAAGATGCTTAAAGTCCCAAAATTTCTGAATGAATGACGGCCTGTTATTGGTCTCCTTTGCCTATATTAAAGATATAAATAAGGATACAGAACAAAATCAAATGGCTTAATATAACAAGTAAATTGCCAAAAATAAAAGCTTTTTCCAGGTGTTTTTCCACCATGCAGCCTCTCATCCTGAAATCTAAAAACAGGTTGTGTTGTCACCACCATTGTCTGCTGGGAGTTAGGAACTGAAACAGATGATTGGAGAAAGACTTGGAAGCAGCAGCCTGCACCGTTATCTCAGATTAGGTTAATAGGGATGAACTCAGCTGAAGATATGAAAGACTAATTCCTCACGTTTCATCCATTAAAGGATGCAAGGCATCATTTAGACATTTTAAGCATATATGGGAGAAATCCTCTGCAAGAAGAACATAACAGAAATCAAAGTTAGGGGGAAAAAATTAAACGTCTTAAATATGAACCAATTAGCACTCGCTCGCTGCTCTTCTATAAACATAAGTTAAATAACTGCTGAATGCTTTTTATGTTCCCTGTCATTACAAGATAAAAAATACACCCAGTTTTTGGATTTGCATACAAATTGAAACTATCCTCACGCCCCCATGGCCTGAGCAGAATTAAAAAACACAACAGCTGCTACAAAGACAGGCTGGAGGAGTGCTCTAAAGGAAAAGCACACCGTTAAATACAGAAAGTCTGCGCACCCACAAAAACAAGTCTGTCAGAAAGAAAAATACAAACTATGAAATACCAGAAACAATGTGCTTTCATAATGGTGCAAGTCTGTCAATTTCTGTTAAAGCACAACCTCAGTATTTAATTTCAGCATTCAGTTTTACTTGGTTTCAGCAGACCATAAGTTTTTCAACGTGAAAACGCAATCAAACTCTGGAGCAGATTGGACACGAGTCTTCATGCAAGACAAATGCAAAAAGCGAACTACAAAATCAGGCATTGTGGGTAAACACAACCAAAAACAAGACAGCCGCTGCATTGCTGGGAGAAACGGCTCCTGGTCACACAAAGAGGGAGGACGGGTTACATTTGTCATTTTTTGACAAAAGTAAAAAAAGATGAAGGTATGTCATTGTTGCTGGTAAATACTCACAAGAAAAAATACTTTTTAAGCAAATTATTGGATAAATGGAGGTTTGTAGGATTTACTTATACAATAGAGAAGCGCTGCACATAGGTGACATCCATCAACTATACATAGAAATACAAGCCTGGCTTAGAAAAAGCAGCTGTTCATGAGAAAAAAAGTCTTGATTGGCACAAAAGAGTAAAAACCATTGTTGGAAATATCAGGCAGAGAGGGGAAAACTAGATTCAAATAGTAGTTTGGTTCATTTGACCAACTTGGTTATGAAATCTCAGGTTAAATTGCAGAACCTGGCAACCACAATCAAACTGAATAGTCCAAACTGAAAGCGCCACCCTTGTTTCTCCAGTATTGATATCTGCCCTCACTTTTCAGTCTTCTCCTGACTGATACATTTGCTCAAGGATATTATTTTAATCATCTGTAACATTTACAAACTATGGCTTAGGTTTAAAGGATACAAGTCAGCAGCTTTCAGGAAGCAAACATGCACCAAAGGTGTCAAAAGGTGCTTCAGAATAATATTTGTTTTTAAGTGTGAACAATGTCGGTTTAATAATACCGGATATTTGCTACATTAAAGGAGCATAGTGTAAGTTCCAGGATTTTTGCAGACGTCTGCCCCCTCTGGTGATGAGTTGTAATGACACCAGTGTTGTGCACGAGCCTGGAAGAAGAAGAGAAGCATCTGCAGCTGTGACTGCACGGGTCTTTTGTTTAGAGGCGTGATGTCTTCTGAGGTAAGAAAGTTATAGATATTGAAGTTAATCCATGTTCTCTCACTAATTATTGCAGAGGCTAAAAGTGGCAGGGTGATCGAGATCACACACCAGGAGGATTCAGACCCAATCATGTCATGAACTGAATATCCAGCCTATCGAGGCGACTGGAATAAATAAAAGTAAGTTCAAAACTTACGCCATGCACCTTAAAGGTTGAAAAAGTTTAGAAATGTGTGATCACTGAAACAGTGAACTCAGTGATCAAACACGCCTCGCTCGCTCTTCCTTTTTATTAAACAAGTTTCCTGTTCTTAGCCTGACTGTAAGCCTCTCCAGCTTGTCATTCTGCCCGTGCTGCTGTCGCTGTATTTTCCACAAGAGCAAACATCAATTACTGTAACTCTCTGCCAACCAAACCTGTATCCGCTTGCTGGGTTTACTCAAAAATGCAGGTATTAGAAGATCATTAGGAGAGGAGTGCGTGCAGAAGAACACAGCGGATCGGACTGCAGGTCAAATCAACCATATTTTCCAATCTGCACAATTTATTTGCCTGTTTGCTGCTGCTGCTGCTTGTTAGCTTGCAGGACTCCGAGATCAGCTCTAAAGAGCATATCTGAGTGGACTGAAGAGGGAATTTAACGGTTGCTGAACAGATGCACTTGAAAAATAATGAATTGGTACAGCAGGAAAGCTGCTTTATAATAGGTCAGATATGTTTTTCATCTTCCCACTGAACACAGTGTCCCATTAAACCACATGCTGAGTCTCAATCAGATTTGGTTGCTGCCCACAAGTCATAGCAGCAGAAAACATCTTAAAGGATTAAACAAAAGGAGAATGTCTGTTTGAAACTTCTTCATGTGTGGCAGTGTTGGAGAACAAATGCCCGTTAATGAAGCTCTCCTTTTAGCAGACAATGGAGAGGAACATAATCCCCCTCAACACTTATGAGGAAAGGAGCCGCTGAACAAAAGCGTGTCTTCTTACCATTCAAAGTCATGAGCTCGGCAAATGCAGGATTCGGCCGAGACGATCCTGGAGTAGTCCTTTCCCAGCATGCAGTAGTGTCCCGGCTGGCGTTTCATGTAAATCTGCTTCTGACCCATCACACACGGCTCGCCCTGCGTTGGAACAACAGAGCCGTAGCTAGAAACGTTCTACAGCAAAGCTTTAAAGGCCGCGGCCACCGGGACGGGGCGGGAGTTTCACCTGGTTGTGTAGGTGCCACGTGTGGTAGTCTTTCTCCGTGCACTTCCTGCTGAAGATGGACTTGTAGTCTATCTTGATGAGCTGCCACTCAGAGCGGTGGCTGAAATGTCCAAAAAAGCTGCAGAGGCAAAGAAGGTGCTGCTAACAAGTTGCATTTCAATTATCACGCCCCGTTAACGGTAAATCACAGAGACATCTTTATTCTCAAAAGCTGGCACTCGTGATATCTGTGTTAAAAATGTGTTAGAAAAACAGATTACAGCCTGTCCTGTCCTGCCATATACAGGCTATTTTCTAAAACTTACGGAGCACTTTGGTGCAACCTGCAGTTAGTTATATAGAACATAGGGGGGGTTTTCTGGAACTGAGCCCATCCTGCTCTTGTAGTGATTTCATATCACTTACAGGTTACCTTCAGGAATTTACAATGCATTTTTCCTGAAGCTGCAGGTTAGTTTGTTCAGCTTACAGGGTGCCTTTCTACAACTTACAGTCCTTTAGAACATACAATGCAGGTTACATGTATGACGCTTTGTGTAAGGTCCGCTTTCTTTGATCTCACAGCTTCTTTCCATGATTTCCTGGAGACTATAAGAAAGTGACGAGTCGTCAATTACTTAATCATCTATATCAATTTCTTTTAAACGCAGGTAAATCATATCAGCACTTTAAATCTTTGTCTCCTGGCTCTTTGGAGATATCTTCTCAAATTATTTTTTGTGATGACATATTGGATATATTACATTTTTGTTCAGTTTAAAAATCATTTTTCAGGGTAAAAAGTATTTGCAGCATCCAGGGACGAATGCAAACTCAAGCTGACTTCAGGTTATCTCTCTGTGTCTGAGTCCCAGAGATTACTGGGTGACAGGGAGCTGACGGGAGACAGAATCTGTATTTGGTGTCATGTGGGTTTTCTGGGGACAAAGACCGGATTTTACTATTAAACTCTGTCGCCTGTTATACACACACCATTAATGCTTCATTCAATGGGTTTGGGTGTTATAGCTGTCAGTCATGGATGTGTGTTTGCCAAAGCTAAACATAAATCCTGACAGTCGGAAGGAAAAGTGTTTCCATTCTTCTTCTTCCGTCTTCAAAGGTTCCCAATGCACAATGTCTTATAGCTGGAACAGCTGATCAATACTGAGTTCCATAGATCAGTGTTCAATACTGCGAGTTAACGCCTTACATCTCTTCTACCTTAAAATAACAGTCGCTGCTGTGAGCTGCCGAGTATTTTTGCTAAATGCAAATTTCTACCTTTTGTTTACTTATTGATTTTCATTGATTTTTTTCTTTTTCAAGTTGTGCACAAAATCTGTCAACGAAACCAGGGGCTGAGAATTATTTAAATGTTCCTGTGGCCAAAATGAACCTGTTTATACCTGAATGCACGAGTGGAAGAGACTCAAAACATCTGCGGAGGTGAGAACATCTATAGAAACGCTCCACCAGAACAAAAGAAACATCTTTTAACATGCACTTCTGACCATGTTAGTGTGTTTTACACTTACGTCATTATTTGGTTCTCAGCGCCAGCCTCCACCAATACTCCGTCCACAAACAGCGGCACCGAGGAGAAGCTGTGTTGAGTCCAGTGGCTCCCTTCGTCAAAGCTGACCCTGTGTCAGATTGCATTCCCGTCACTAACCCGGCACCAGCGACGGCACGCAAAAGCAGACGCTCCCTATTTAGTTCTGGTCATAGGGGAGGGTTTAGGTTGGGATCAGAGTGACTGGCTTGTCTCAACAGAGCAGTCTCAGAGCCTCTGTGCAATTAGCTACTGTAGCTTTGGGTAAATATCAAACGGCTGAAGATTAAAGGGATATTTAAGAGACGGTCGTTCCGTGTGTCAAAGCAAAGAAGCGGAAAACGTCTTTCGGAGAACATGAAAAGAGAGAAGGTCTCGGTGTCAAAAAGGAAAATGAGACCGTGCTTTGTCCTGGGTAAAAAGTCAACACCAAGGTGAGAAAACAAAACCAGAAAATGTTTCATGTTTGAGCCCAAAAGTTCACAGGGAGAATGAGACAGCAAAAAAAATTGGACAGCTTATATCATCAGCTCCTGGGCTTTATTGATTCTGACAGCTTATCAACATCGGTGCTGAGGTGAGAACAACTGGGAGTACCTGAGTGTGACATGTAGTAGAAAAAAGAGAAAGAAAAATCCTCCCATGTTGCCTCAAAAAGCCTGCTGCTGTCACTTGGCTAAAAGCGGTGACAACAGCAAAGCACTGATGTGCACCTGTTCTAGGATTCAGCCAGAGGAAGTGTTTAACTGAACGCTGACTGTGAAAGCCATACCACTCCACGGCTGTGGAAACACAGGCCTTTTCATAACAGTTAGCTTTTTTTCCCCCTGCATCATCCCACTTAAATTGGGAGGGAGACAAAAACCCAGCCGGGCACACTTCACTGGTTCTGAAACTAATTTCAAAATTGTTGCAAAAGCGAGTGGAGAACAGATCTGGTCTCAGTTGGATTGCCTGCACTGAGGCGCAGCGTCTTCGATTTGGCAAGAGCAGGGCTATGTGTTAATGAAAACGCTAAGGGGGGGGGGGGGGGGGCCCAGCCTTCTGGCTCTTAATGATAATTGGCTAAGAGAAAAAAAAAACATCTTTCAAACTGTACTGGCTGCTACTTTATTTTTCCGACTATGCACAAAGTGCAACACTAAATGGATCAAGTGTGATGTGCATGTTCCTTCTTTAGACCATCAACACTTGATTCAACAGTAGAATAGCCATTAGAATCAGAAAAGCAACATCAGAAAGGAAATTTAAACGACAACCTATTCTTAATGGACCTACCACAGATGTCTTGTTGGCACAGATGGCTGTTTCACCGCCACAATGGCCCCTCCTCTGTCCAGAAACCAGATATTGTGCTCTTCTTCAAAAATCTGACAAGATAGGCAGGGAAAGGCAAAAAAAAAAAAAAAAAAAAAAAACATATTAATTTATTTAAGCAGGCAATATTCTGACTGTACTTTGGTTCAATATTATCAAATAGTAAATGACATGCCTGTTCCAGTCATCTGTGTTGTTTTTATACACTGTAGCCAGACGGCACTAATGAATTGTTAATGAGGAAGAGTGGATGCACTTCGTTACGATTATGATGTTTTCAGTGCAAGTCAGATCATGTGCAGAATTTACATTCATGTTATTAGCGAGAACCAATCAAAAATAATCTGACAATTAACAACATGAAGGATTTTTTTCTTCAGTATATAACCCTCCATACGTGTTCAAGAATACATTGCATAAAAAAAAATAAAGATTTCCAACCAGCTTTTGGTGAGGTGTTTAAAATACAGTTGGTAATCCTGTTCAGAAAAAAAATTTTTATACTGGGTGAATTGGTCCTTCCATCCTGAAAGTAGTTAATATATCATATCACATATTCAGAAAAAGGAGGTTAAAAATGTTTATCTCTGTGGGAGCTCCAGGCCTGTAAAAACAAACTAACTGACTAATCTCTGCTGTTCGCACCGAATGGCAGAGATTAGTCAAAGTTTTGGTTCTGCTCTCATCCCCCTCTGTCCCTCAAGTTTCTGGGGTATCACCTTATCTACTGGTTGTCCCGCATGCCATCATTCTGACACGCTCATGTAACACCAGTGTGTGCTCGTTCCTGGTTAGTTTGCTCTTGGTGGCTGTGCATGCCCACTTCTAGTGTTTATGTATCCTGTTAGCTTAGCGGTTAGCTTAGCGATTAGCTTCGCTGTTAGCCATTCATTGTAGCTCCGCTGTTCTCACCGTAAACTTTGAACATGGCTCAGAGTCACAATAAGCGAACTGTGTTCATGTTTATGAGAAGAAGAAGAAGACGTCAGTAGAAAGAAATAAGACCAGAGTGGATTTGGGAGATTTTTTTACGTGATCCCCTGAGGAGCGGAAGATCAGGTAAGACGGTCAGTTATTCAAAAAGGGACTTGGGGAAACTTCCGGAAAGTCGCCGACTCTAACTTTAAGGCCAGCTAGCTGTCTTGCAAAGAAGCTTTGGGTCACTTTGTCAGAACTTTAGAAAGATTAGCTTGTTTAAAAATAAGTTATAAACCAAATTGTAATATGAAAACTGCTGATATGTATTTTTTATATCTCCCTATGACTGTAGATCTCGACTCTACATAGTTTTTGCATGATGAAAGATCAATGATTGTGGGTATCAATGTGATATTGCATTTCAAACTCTACTTGGATGCTGCGGTATGAGAAATTGTATAAGTTGGCAATCACATTTATTACAAATAAAAAGTAATCAAATATCTAATACAAGCATAGCTTTTATAGTTACAGCATGTGGGCAAAAAATACATAATTCACTAATAAATATCCATGCAACTTTCATGGTAAAATTTGCTTTGATGAGTGAATCTTGCTTATGAGCCTCACTTAAGAGTGAGGCTCATAACTGCGTCAGCTGATAAAGCTCTTGTACTTTATACCAGTAAAAGAAAAGTAATAGTTGCAATTTTGTTCAGAGCTTCAATAATAGCTGACCTCACTATACAGTATTATATAATAATCTAATAAGGCCCTCTCTGAATTAAAACATGTTTTGCAAAACAGATTTTTCACTGCAGTTGCACCTCTCATCCACAGATAAGAAAACTGAGATAAACAAACAAAAAAAAAAAAAACTTTCCAAAATTTAGTTTTTCATGTAGTTTACCAGTAAATGTTGCTACTCTGAGCCAGCATCCACAGCAACAAAGAAACCATTTTATGGGTAATTAAGTGTCCCGTGCTGGTTTTCATTAAACTTCAACCATCTTCTGAAGAAATTAATGGCCTAAAGAAACATGAACGTCAATGAATATCAAAAACAATCTGCCAGTGTTCTGTGAGACTCTTCAGCTCAGCCCTGCTTCAGGTTACATCTTCTTTTGAACTGCATTAATGTAAGAATATCACTTCGGATAGCTGGGAATTACACTGGAATTTTATAGTGATTTTAGAGAAGTGGATTTTTTTACAAGTAAAAAATGTGAAAACATTATACATGTAGAGTAAACATAGTGTAAACAGAGTAACATCAATTCTCATGGTGTTTTCTATTAACTGACATCTATTTTTTAATTAAATGTTTTAACTAATGATTTTGTTAGAGGCTGCAGAGGGGGTGCAGTTGGTTGCACTGTTGCCTTGCAAAAAGACAGTTCTGGGTTCAAATCCCAGCATCTTACTGCATGGGTTTTGGATTGTAGGAGGAAGCTGGAGTTCTCCCTGCAGCACGCATGCACAGGGAGAACTCCAGCTTCCTCCCACAATCCAAAAGCATGACTGTAAGGTTGAGTGGCCTCTCCAGATTGCCCTTCGATGTAAGTGTGTGTTGTCTTTGTGCTGCCCTGTGATGGATTGGCAGCCTGTCCAGGGTGGACCGGGTATAGACGATGGATGGGTGATTTTATTGAAGAGTGCACATGGCATCTGTGCAGCGTGCTCCCTCTTTCCAAGGTAAATTTCTCCCAAGGGAGACAAATAAAGTGACTTTGACTTTAAATTATCAAACATCTTGGTGCCCACATGCTAGTTATCGGGGGCTCCCACAACCCCGTTTCCAAGCCACCTGTGAGCCGGCCGGGCCCAAGATGCCTCCTGCCTTTCTCTGGTGATTTGATTACTAATGGGGCAGGGGGGATTGAAATGAAGCCATCATTGTTAGGGGTGTGAGCCACTAAGAACCAATCAGTGCTGACAGTTAGGCAGGAAGTCCAATTAGTAGGGCTTCAATAAAACCAACCAAACTGCTCTCTGGTACTTATTCCATGAATCCTTTTGTAAAGGCGTACATTTGTGTGATTTGAGGCTGGCTGAAGAATCGATTCATGAACAGCTAAGGCTGCTTGAAGTTGTCTTTATAACCACACTGCAAAACAATTTCAGGTATAGATCTAAAACCAGAAGTTCAGATGCAGCAGATATCCGTGTCTCTATTGTCCTTTAAATTTTAACACAAAGTGTCAACGCTCTGTGAGCCGTTGGTGTGCGTCTCACCGGTCTCCAGCTGTTGCCAGCATCCGAGGATACAAACATGCCCACGTTGTTGTACGACAGCTCTGCCCCAATATTTCCTGCAGTGGAAATGAGAATATGACAATCAAAACCACAATGAGATTGCACAAACAAATGTTACAAAAGCAGGACAAACCATAGAGATTTTGGGATGTATTCTGCAGCTAAGCTGTTTGTTAATTTGAATTACTCTGCTGGTTAGACGCCTCAATCACTCCTAACACCCTGAGAGGAGGACAGGGAAGAGACTCCTGTCCTTGTGGCAGTGATGATCACTTACAATTCAAGGCTCCCATGCTTTTTCTGGTGAGCCTGCACTGGGCAGACCGTTGTTATTGTGTTGATCTGCTCCGCCATCTTGGCCAGGGCTCAGCACACACTGTAGACATGTGTTTGATCTGGATGGTGTTTGTCATGTCGGTAAAATAATCTCTGCACCAGCTGATGTCTTAAAAGGCACAGCGGGCAGAGAACGGCCGTGCCAAAGCAAAGTCTTGGCCAGCAACACAAGCACAATGCAGTGAGCAGCCCAGGCAGCAGAGGTGTGTGTTCAGTCAGCATTTTTACACACCAAAGGAAACACACACTTGACACTTAAAAGATCAACTTTGCCTTATTTCTCTTTATGTGTTTGCTTTTGCAGAGACATCAGAAACCAAACTGAGTCACTTTTGGAACATGCACATTACTGGATGCTTATACACGGCCATTCAATGAATTATTGTAAAGTTCTCTGACTTCAGTAACTCAATTCTGCAAGTGAAACACGTGATGTAGATATGATTGAATTTGACTTTGTAAAGTGCCTTGAGATGACACGTTTCATGAATCGGCGCTATATAAATAAAATTTAATTGAATTGAATATAATAACACGCAGACTGTTGTTTACAAGTGTTCATTTCTAGTAATTCTGTGGATTTCCAGCTTTCAGGTAATGAAAAACTGACATTTAAAGTTACATTATTGCATCAGACCAATAAAATAAAAAAACTAACATTTTAATAAGAAAATTTGTGCAAAAATTCTGTTTATCTTCTTGAAGGTTATTATATTCAAAAGGTACTTTTAATCTAAAGATGAGCCTCATTTGAATGTGTATTTTAATTTATAGAATGTGTCTGTTTATGTTACCAACATGGGAGATGATCTTTGACACTGACTGTGGAGGAAGTGAGGAGGCTGCAGACCTTAGACTGAGTTACAAGAATACGATCAGGCCAGTAAGTTAAACCACATGCTTTCCCCAACTGTGACGGCTTTTAGTACAACTTCTGCCGTTTTCACTGGTTTTTCTCACCTGTGGCAACAATGATGCCTGGAGCAGAACTCTTGGTGGAGATGGTCCCTGACACGTAAGGGTTCTCTGACGTTTGCAGTTGGAGATGAAGGGAACAGAAAGGCTGAAAAAGATTTTAAAAATGACACGTGACAAAAGTGAAGGTCTAAGAACAGTAGGAAGTAGATACATTAATCACACACTCAACGCATTCTGACGTCTCAATGTGGTGAAGTTCAAACTGGGATGGGAAACAAGGAGGATTTAGTTGCCTTTGATTGTGACAAAGTTGTTATTTCAATGCTGATCCAGTAGGATTTTTACACCAAACTGTCTCTAACGTGGACACAGAATCTTCTGAAGAAGAGAAAATGTCCAGTAAGCAGCAGTAGTGTGGAACAATAAATCCCCTGTCTGTGTGAGCGGTCAGAGGAGAATGAGTTGCTGGGTTCAAGATATTAGAAAGGCAACAGTCGCTCATTTGGTCACTCGTTGGACCCAAGGTATGCAGAACACAATGTCTGAAGGTACAACAGGTGGAACCTGGAAGCTAATGGGCTACAGCAGCTGCTACTCCGGTCAGCCTGGAACGTTCAGCTGCAAAGTTCAGATGTTGGGTCAGAACTTGTCTTGTATAAGCAGTTCAGGATGCTGGTGGTGGTGCAATAAGGTGAGAAATATTTATTGACATATTTTTGGTCTTACCAGAGTATTGTTATTGTCTCTCCCCATCCCTTTATGCCCGCTTTGTACCCATGTACCTAAATCATCTCAGACTGGTTTCCTTAACATGAAAATGAGTTTCAGCAGCAACTTTGGGATGTGGTCGAATGGGAGATTTGCACCATGGACGTACAGCCAATAAATCTGCTGCAGTTGTGTGATGTGATCATGTAAATATGGACCAAAATCCCAGAGGAATGTTTCCAACACAACCAACGGTATGCCACGAAGAATTAAGGCAGTTCTGAAGGCAAACGGGGGTTGGACCTGCTAGCAGCAATGCATGCATAATATTAGCTGAAAAAGGGATAAATCATCAACTAATCAGATGAAAAGTATATATCTATAATTCAGAAAGCCGACATGAAATACGAACAACATGCAACAAAAAGATCTGTTAGTCTTCAAAGAGAACAAACTGTGCTTTCACAAGTTTTGCTAATTGCCTTTAATCTGTCATTAATACAAAGAGCGATGGAATTTGCATTAAAGTATGAAGGCAAGCCTCGGAGGCATGCACACAACAGAATACAATTACAATTGCTCACAGTGCAGAAAAACAATGTCTGCTTTCATCTTGGCAGCAGACAGCATGTCACTGGTGTAAGGACATCAAAGCAGTGGGACTGAACAGGGTAATCAAAAGGAATCTATGGCCGTAATTAAAATGTCACATAAATGTGCAATCACAGGGAACCCGGAAACCACACGGCCTGGGCCTGAAATCACCTCTTAAGCAGCATGGAGTCGTACTAATGTCTCCAAACATGATCCCCGCTAACAGTGGGCCTGTTAGTTTTAGTGGTGGGGAGGCTGTCTAATGAGGACAGAATGTTAACACGCAGTCGATCTGGATCTGTCACTCTGGCACCAATTCTACCTCATTTTCTCATCTGCTAATGTATTCTCTCTCAGCTCGGCTCTCACCCCAACAGGTCGAGGCAGACGCCTGCCCTCGGGATCTGGGGTTGGATGTTTTCACTGCTGCTGCTGAGTGCCTTCTAAAAGGAAAACTGCTGTGCCGAAGGGAAGATTTGCTGCAGTTTGTCGCTTACCTTTATGAGACTTGTTCCTTTTTTTTTAGGCTATGGCTCTGCACTGGAAAAGAGTGAAACACTCCATCTTTGTCAGGGATGGGTAATTTCTTAGTATCTTAGTGTCTTGTTTAAGGGTGTTGGCAGGGTTAAGCCACTTATTTGAATTGGGCCTTTGTCTGCTGTAATGAGGGAGTTCTTCCAGGCTGTTGTGGTGAGGAAAGAGCAGAGCTGAAAGACAAAGCTCTCAGTTTACTGCTCCATCTTTGCTTTCAGCCGTCAGCCATGGCCATGAGGTCCAGACTGTGACCAGGAGAACAGCATCCTGCATATTCTTCTCCTGGATGACAGACCTCCTGTCTCTTCTGGCCTCTGAAGTCCTTGGGTTTAACGGTAGACCTGAACCTTTAGAAGCACATAGATACAACGACCATGTTCTTCTGGGATCAGGAGGTTCGTGCATTTAGCTTTAGCTAATTTGATCACTGCAATCGTGTCTTTAGAGGTTTGCTTAAAACGTCAATCAGACAGCTGCAGCTGATCCTGAACACTGCTGCCTGCACCCTCACAAAAACTAAGAAGACCAAGTGGAGCAGATTGCCCAACAGACTTGTTGTCGTTGCATCAACCTTCCAGACCACTCAGGTCTACTGTTTCACGTTTATTTCACAGCATTCAGTTTTTATGCTCCTCTAATCTGGAACAAACTCTGCAAACTGCAAACATGCTGAAACATTGAGTCCATTTAAATCAAAGTTAAAGCCTGTAGGGTTGAAGGTTGCCTTTGACTCTTCTAGTTAAACTGAAACATCACTAATCTCCGTCTGTTGTCCAACTTTTCTTTCCTTTCTTTAGTTGTTCCAATGCAATGTATTTTATGTTCCTATGTCTTCATCATGTAAAGCACTTTAAATTTAGCGCTTGCTGAAATGTGGCTAAAAAACAAACTTGCCTTGCCTTGGGTTTCCATCCTGACCCTGTTACCCATCAAATCTGATCTTGGATAAATGGAAAATATGGCTAAATGTTCTCTGGACAGTGATTAATAGCCATACTAATGCAACGTGAGTCAGACCTGTTTTGATTTACGAATCAAGCCAGACTTGGTCTTTCAAGAACGTTCTTCTTTAACCCTTCCTCTTCATTCTGTGTTTTATGGCCGATATTTGTTGGTGGCAGTCACAAATCTCACAACGGAGGATTTTTACCCAAATATTTATTCCAATCAGCGGTGCTGTGAGCAACTTTAACATTTAGTATGCTACCTGAAGCCTCTTGGCTTTCACATGGAGCAAAGAGGTGCTGCAGTTTTTTTCTGACTGTTGCATTGTCTGGACCGTATTTGCTGAGATCAGCACCAAACGGGAAATTTGGCATCTGTCTGAAATATCTTGAATGTTAAGAGAACCTTTTCCTACTGTATATTAACAGCTCAGATTGTTTTAAAATTGACAGACATTAATGATTCATCATTAAAAATAATTTCTGATGTTTTCCCAAAGAGATAACAAGAGAAAACCTGAGCTCCTGTTCGTCTCTTGATTCTCATGGAATCACCTTTGCATGTTAAGGTTAGAGGTGGTTAAGCTCCTGGTAAAGACATGAGGGTAAAGATGGTATACTTACTATTTTCCTGTATATCTGTGGTTTCTCTGCAGCTCTTTCTAACCCTAGGAGCTCATTCCTAAATACCATAAAAGGCTGTCAGTTAAAGGGGAGCCAATGTGTTGCGATCCAAAGGTTGCTTCATCGATCTGCTGGATTAGAGAAGCGCAGGATAGAGGATATACCTTTTATCTGTGACAACTATAGGTTTCATTGATCTTCAAAACACAGTTTTAGCTAAATTTATTAAAAACAGAAGTTTAGATTAGTGTTTTTAAGATATATTGTAAGCAGTAGTTTTTTAAGGATGATAATCCACTTCACACAGATTTTGGATACAATAGGTTTCCATTTCAGAAAACATGGTTGAAAACATGGATGCTGTCCCTGTGTGGCGTAGCGGGCTAAGTCTGCGTCTTTGATATGCAGGACCAGGGTTTGAATCCTGGTCACATTCAGGAAGGGTAACAGGAGTAAACATGCCTGAGGTGTAAAATCTCAATCTCTATACAAGTTGTACTGACTTGCTGTGGCGACCCATGAATAACAGTTTGGTAAATAACTTTTGCTACAACCTATGTATAGCAGAGTAGTCCTATATTTATTGATTAATTGTTCATTTAAAACACCAGATAAAATGTTAATTTTAATAGACGTGTAGGCTACTCTATGAATCATCCGCTGCTGTGGAATATACCTGCAAGGTTTTCAACAATAACCATAAATAAATGCTTTTTATTTTTATTTTATTAAACCAAATTAGTCAATCAGCTGCTTCCTGTTCCTGACATTCTGAAAGTATCTGCATGAGAAAATCTGTTGGCCATTAATTCTTTGAAATTCATCTTTTAAACAGTTCTTGTGGTACATGTTTAGGTACATGTTAGACACAAAGGTGATGACATTTCTGTATGTAATTTGCTGTTTATTAACATTGTAACAAAAATAAAACTAAATCTGAAACACAACATGGTATATGTATATACCTTTGTATTTTAAAACCTGTATAATTAGGTCCTGTATGTCCACATTTTAGTCTTGTGATGAATATTTTCTCCTTTCTGCTCCTTCCAGTGATCACCTTTTCTGCCATTCTCAAGTGTCTGATTGATGATCCTCCTTCTCTCTGATTTGCATCTATGTTCTGTAAAGTTCTGCCTGTAGTTGGGTGGACTGCCAACCTTTGTACAGGAGTTACCTGGGGCTGTGACATGTCAATCATTTAGGTAAAACCCAGAGGATTTCTGGGGGGCTATCAGATTTCAGGGGGGGTCCAGCACCACCCGATCCCACCTCTAGCTCCACCCCTGCAACCAACCTGCATCTCTCAACACCTGCAGATGAATTATCCTTACAATGAAAGGTAATCTTAGGCAAGCCTTAATCGGGACCCAGCCAACATATCTGCACATTCCTAAAGGCCTCGGTTCCATCCTGACTGGGTTTAAATCAAGTTTCTGTCGGGGATAGGTGCGGACACATTTAATATTATAAAGCAAACTGTGAATTAGCTCAACATATTGAGCAAACTGAACACTGACAACTCCCTTACGCTGCAGTCTTTAGCAGCAGCTTAACAATCGAAATGGAAAGTAGATCTCCAAGCACAACAAAGACTTCCCTATTGCCGTCCAGTCCTTGGTACTGAGTGGATTTCATGTAATTACACTAACAAAGGCTCTTCACACAATGCTTTATTATTTAGATTTACTGTTATACAAAGAGCCACAAAAAAAAAAAAAAAACTACAGAGATGTGTCGTCCCAGTTCACCAGCTCTATTCAGCTTGGAGATAGTTTGTTTTTGTGAACGAGCACCGCACTTTGGTCTAACTGGGAACACATCATGCACCTCTAACATTATAAACTTCACACTGAAAGTAAATCAATTACTCTGTTGTTGTAGCATTTCTTCGTAACAATAAATCTCATACCATTGGAAAGCCTGTTAATTTCTCCTCAGGGGGGTTATTGAGCTCAGTCCCTTGGAGTAGAGACATGGGATTTGATGCAGGTTATGAAATCTGATTGGATATAACTCTGTATTGAGACATCAACCGATGACAAACCTTTTTTTTCCAGTGAAGGAGAGGCTGCATCCCCCTAAAGCTCTTTGGCATTGGCAGAGAAGATTTGGCCAGTTTTTCATGGCTGCAACCCACATGTTCATCTCTGCTGCTCAAGCCGTGAGTATATTTTCTTGCAAAAATTGCCTCATTTAAGGACTAATAAACAGGCTCGTCAATGGTAAAGGATTTATTATCAGGAAGCAAAAGAAAGAAAGAAAAAAAACCTACCAAAAACAAATGTTACTTTTTCTGATGAGTATAGAATAAAATTCGTAGGTCATTAAATGTTTGGAGATGTTAAAAATAGAATATGTGGAGCTATTTTCTTTGATCTTTTGGCAACCACAACATTTTCTCCAATAGGTTGTTCTGCAGAAAGCGGTTTTTGAGAAGCCGCTTCCGTTTCCTTTTATGAACATTTTAATGGCAGATTGCTGCAGGTTGCTCCACACAGTCAGTTCCCCCTCAGGTGCGCCCCTCAGCAATAAACGTGTTCAAACATATTTGCGCTCCAGTTTGATGCCAAACACATTGTGAGATTAAATAACAAAAACAGCCTAGTTGTAACTTAATTACAACTAATGGCTTATTATTTGAGTGCCGTACAATGAAGTGAAGCTGTAAACTATAAATCATTATTCCTAATTATGCCTGGCAACGTTCCACCTGGCATTTCCTCGCCACATCGGTGCGAACATGAGCAGAATGAGGGCCTGAGCTCCAGGAAAATGTCTGGCTCGGTGTTTTACCAGAATGCAGTGGATGTCGTTCCCCTCCAGGTCGGCAGCAGGCGCCTGAAGGAGCCTCCAGTCCCGGCCTTTGTTGTAGGTGATGTAGGTCTTCACCTGGTTGTCCTGCTTCTTGTTTGCGATTAGCATTCCTTTGATTCCAGCCACCTGATGGACGCAGACAGCAAACACGTCAGATTTCTTTCTTCTTCACTTGTCAGATGCAAAACAGAAATTATTATGCACACATGTAACACTCCCACCAATTCCCCTGACAGTTAGGAGCAGATCCAGCTCTCCCATCGGACGGGGCATTTTGTGCACTGCGGCAGCAATCTTTACAACGCCCGTTAAATGAAAATGGAACGCTTATCCTCTCCCTCTGTTGTCGACAATCGTCAGCAGAGACGGCTGCAGGTAGCGCTAAGTGCTATCTGCGCTTACGTGCCTCAGCAGCACAGACAGGATAAAATGCGGCTTGTCCGTTTTCTCTCAGGAAGACTAAATCACAGAAGAGTGAAATCCAGACCCTCAGAAAGCCATCTGAACCTTTCAGCTCAAGGATTTCTTTTTTTTTCTCCCAAGAAAAGCCGCCTGACTACTTTCGGGGGTTCTTTCTATGTTCTGAGACCAAAACACCAAAAACATCCCGAGCAGTCACCCGTTACTTCAAAGTGTCTGTTTCTGGCACGATGCGTAGAACCTGGACCAAAGCAAAGTGAGCTCTGTGATGGAAAGGACACAGTCCTTGGAGTGGTTGCCACAGTGACGGGCTCTGCTTGGATGTGCTTCCCTCCCTGCAGGGGTGCATCTATATAAGTGGCACTAATAGGCTGCACATTTGACATTGTCAGAGATACGTGGCGCTCAAGATGGATGCGGCTAATGAGGGTCCCCCCCCATCCTGATCCAGCCAGACATGCCAATCGCTGCAGTTATTATTTATTGCCTCCACCCACTCGCTCTTTCCCTCCCTCACACAAACACACGCTTGCTCACAATCAGAAAATCCTGCACATCCACCAGCATGTCTTTCCTTCCAGCCATCACTTACACCTACATGACTTTTTGTGCAATACAGCGGAGGGTGCGGGCAGAAGTTTCTGATCCACAGATTACTCAGAAGTTGGAGTCTGCGTGCCGGTAAACGGAGAAATGACGCCGGGTGATGTGCAAGCGAGTAAAGATGAGATCTACCAGCTGCTGTTAATAACTTCTGCTACAAATAAACTGATCAGTCAGGACTTAACCTAAAAAAAACATCCACTGTCCATTTCTATGGTTGTTGATTTTCCTGAGCCTATACGCAAATACGCTCTGTAAATAGTTTCAATCCAATTTTGTACCTATTTTGCACTGTCAATTCATGCCTTCCTGCATTCATTTTTGTTTTTAGCAGCTTTTCTCTTCTTCTGCTGCCGCAGCCTGCAAGTGACGAGTACCACAGGGTTTCTACCCTTCTCACCGTTGTAACAACTTCTCACCTTCAGGTTAGAGATTAACACACACACACACACACACACACACACACACCTCCAGATATCCTGGTTTTGTAGAGCTAAGCTACCCTGGCCGATGAAAGCAATCAGCTTCTTCATTTGGGATACCTGGGATAGTAAGACACGTTAAAAAGCTGTAGATGCTGTAGATGAGCATTTTTGTCTGCATGAGCAGAAAGTGTGCACATACTGCAGCTCGGCATCAGTGCTAGAGCTACACAGATGAATCATTTAATGACTGGAATCAGGCCATTTTATTCTTGATCAGCCCTGAGACTTTCAGAAACCTGATTCTCTTCTTCTTGTCAGTGAATTAACAAAAACACTCATGTGGCTGTGGACCAAAAGGTCTGAGAGATCAGTGTTCTCCGCACACAAATAGTCAAAATGGCAAAGAGAAAATGTTTAGGTGTCATTTTATCAGGACGGCACGTCTACACAGAGAGAAAAGTTGCTGATCTTAGATGAGCAACTCTGCAAAGATCCGCCACAGAGTCAGACGTGTGTTTACGGTCATAAATGAACTGGCATTATAACACGTGAACAATTAGTAAAGCCAACCTTTTTGCATCAAGGCAGAGCGTCTGAAAAAACAATGCAAAGGTTTATTTGATTGGATTCATTTATTGTTTCATTTATGTATCATTTCCAACCTTTATTTTACTGGTAAAAAAAACTTACTAGGATGAGTTATCTCTACAGAAACAGTACCACAGACTCACATAATGAGCACTTCAACAGGTTAAACACCTACAGATGGATTTATCAGACGCCTATAGTCAAAAGCCTGATATCAATCCTTATAATAGTTTTCATCACATCAGGAAGGTTGTCTGTGATGGGAAAGAAGACAGGGATCTCTCAAAAGACGATGAAAGAATGTACAATAAATATATATTTCATTTTAAAATGGTTTCTAAATTAATTGCAGAAACATTCTTTGTGATATTGGAGCTATCAAATACTTTCTAGTATTGCTGAGAAGCTGTGTGCATGTTTCCTCTGGTATTTTAATAACGTATCTACAGCACAGAAGGCCTCTAAGCCATCCACCCTGAGCTCTTTATCAGGCTGGACTCTGGTCAGAACCAACAGGTTGGTAAGACTAAACGCCTACCTCTGCCACAGGTAGGAATAACCCTGGACTTCCTTTTATTTCTGAAGATCTTACTGACCCAGTGGACATCTCTCAGCCTTAATCTGGAGGTGGAAGGAGCGTCGTTTCATCATAAGCCTCCAAACACCAGGAGCTCCTTGCTCGTTCGATAGAGGAATGAAAAACGTAGTGAAGGAATGGCAGCACAGGTCAGCCCAAAAACAGCCGCAGCAGCGAGGTTTGGAAGTGAGAACAACGGGGCATAGCAGGAACCCAAGAAACGTCAATATTTCAGGACAGTTAGTGTGGAAAAACATCATAAAAAATCCAAAAGATACTAAGATGATGTCACCAAACAGGGCTTTTTAGTAAACTTACTTATATCCTGTATAAATTTAGAGTATTTCATGACACTTTATTGATGATTTCTCAGTTTTAAACCTAACTTAATTTTTGTAAATCTGTGGATTAATCAGGTTGTTACTGATATCTGATGTGAATTTCTTATCAGTGGCTCCGTTAGAAATATTTTTACTGCTTTAATATTCATTCACTGGATTGTGGATCTTAAATACTGAATTTTAATTCCCCCACAATTACAAAAGTGAAACCTCATGACAGTTTCTGATATAAAACTGGTATCAATATGCTTAAACTAGTAAAAAAGCAAACTGTAGATAATTCTGATTAAATGACAGCTCTGTGCAGTTTGCACTGTGGGATCAGTGCAGTAGCCTGAGATGTTGCAGGACAAAGCCCGTCTGAGTTCCTCCTCTGGCTCTTAAACGCTCTGACAGCCTCCTCATTCATCATCCTGCTGTTGCTGCATTGCTGAGCAGCTTCTCTTTAAATTCAATAAATGCGTTCACGGTATCGTCTGCAGATCAGAACGCTGCTGCTGATCTAATGAGGATGCATTTCATTCCAGGCGCAGCGTCTCTGGCGAACAGCAGGGGATCCCAGATTATTTAAAGTGAGACAAATAAGTCATATATTTTATGACTCGTTTACTGTTTTAACGCCTTCCTGCGTTGAAGCGCGCTGCCAGAAAAAAACACAGACAGGAGGAGTCGGATCAGCGCCAGCACCAGCATGTAATTATTTTCACAGACTACATCCTACTCGGTGTCTTTGATCAATCATCCGGAGCTGTTAACGGCAAAGTCAGAAGACGTGAGGGAAAAGATAAATGGTTGTTGATACACCTAACCCCTGACAGCCAGGAGCTCCCTGCTAGACCAGAGCCAAGGCCCTGGAACCAGTCTGCAGAGCCCTGGTGCCAACACCAGACATTTTACACCAACTGCTCCTCCCAAGTCTCACTAACAGTACAATATTTACACTAATTGAGGAGGTAATTGTGCACTTTTCAGCTCAGAGGTAGAGAACTTTAAGGCTTTGTTGTGAGGGGGAAAAAAAAGTGAGTGTCTGCGAAGAAGCTTAAGATAGAGCTGCGTTGCCTCCTCTCCACGACGGCACCCCGCCCTGTTTAATGGATCCATTTATCACGAAGAGCAGCGCAGCAGCTCTGCTGGTCAGGATAAGATCAAAACTGGAGACGCGACCATGTTGCTGGTACAGTTAAAGGCCATTTTCTCTCATCCTGCAGGGCGTGGTCTAAACCTCTCTTTGCCAAAATAAAACTACTCATTTTAAAATGTTTATTTTTAACATTAAAGGAATGATTTTAGTGCCATTAATACATATACATACATTTGTACAACAATGGAATGTGAGTGTTTTAATGAAATAAAGTAGTCTTTGTCTCTTTGGAGGAAAATTATCTGCATGTTCAGGGAAGGCAGGCTGGTTGTTTCTGGCTTTGACAGTTTTCTTAGTCTGGGAACAACTTTGTCTAATCTCAGGGTTAGTAACACCAGGATATTTGTTCCGACTTCGTTGAAAACACGTGACTTAGTCAAGTTTAATGAAGGGGGTGAATTTTGGGTGTAAAATTTTAGATTTTCAATGAAACCAAAACAATGGATACTTGGTGTTGCACATCAGCTGATTATGCCAGCAGAGAAACTTTTAGGGCCACACAAAACCGTTCCAAGGGCCACAAATGGCCCACAGGCCACCCTTTGGGCACCCTTGTTTTATTGCCTCCTCCACATCGTCTGCAGTCTCCTCTGATCTTCAAGCAAACATCTCCTCTGTTAACTAAACATCTCTGCACATTTTTTATGCCTTGTTTACCTCATTACTTTTTTTCAGTTTGCTTTGTTGTTGCGTCCTTTTTTTTTTTTCTTATGCAAAAGAAGCTCTCTTGCGTTGCCCTCGTTGTAAATGAAGAGTGCTCTATAAATAAAGACTGCTTGACTGCTGATTGTGTGGAAATTATCTAACGGGCCGCAGCTTTCCTTCAGCGGTGGTACGAGGGACTCGATCGGGTTCTGTGCTGGTGGAAATAACAGCCAGGAACCGCAGCTGGCCTAAAGACGTCCGTCAGTCTGGGGGAAATCGTGACACAAAGACAGAAAATGGCTTTCAGAGGAACGGCTCACACCTGTTATTAGAGCTGACTGTGGTAGAATGAGCCGGAACACGTTCTAGCAGCTTTATTCCAAGCTCCCCAGGTGTCAGCGCATAAAGTACAGTCTAATTCATCCAAAGCTGTTTACATCAGGCGGCGGGGCCTTTTCCGGGACCATTTCTTCTCTTTTTTTCTGCTTCTTGCTACGGATTTATTCATTCTAGTTTATCTATTTGCCAGTAAAACAGCACAGGTGCTTTCAGACTGATTCTCAGCTATTTGCATGCATCTTCTGAAAGCTGCATTGTTTGCTCTCTCTCCCACCTCAGAAATGAGGCAGTGCTGCATGGAAATGGGAGCTGTGCTCACAATCAGCGCACATATCCAGAGTCTGGCCAGGAGAAGTAATGGCATTGTTAATTACCACCCCGCTGCCACTGCAGCTGGCCAATATCTCACTTCCTTCCTGCACTCCCTCTATCACACCTGCCAGTGTTGGAGTGATAAACTGGGCTCACAGGGGAGCGTGGAGGGATGGAAGTGAGCTCTCCCGCTATGAATGCAAACACATACAGTAGGTAGGCTGCGAGCTAACAAGGTCGAGTCCATAGTTTCATAGCAGCGAGGCGCATTACGGCTCCTTTCTATGCCGGGTATGGGTGCTGTCAGGAAGATGGACGAGTCGAGCACAGCCTGTTATGCAAACCTGTCTAGATTCCACCAGACAACTAAAACTGACTGTGAGGCAACGCTGTGGATGAGGATGTCACCTGTCGCCGTCACTCCAACAGTTGTGTCTCTACCAACATCTAACATAACCACAACACCTTCACTAATTTTTGGTTTCTCCTCATAAGCAGAGTTGTTATCTGCTGAGAATGTCTGCAACACATTTAGCTAAAGAACAACATGCATGGAAAGCCTTAAAAAACTGAATCAAAATGTCAGTTTTCTGGCCTAAACATTTTAATGTCTTACTTTTTCCAAGTTCCTGGAACGTAGTAGCAGTATAGTAGGTCAAAGAAAAGACTGTGAAAATTTTAAAGTTTCATCTTTGAACTGAAGAGTCAGAGCTCACCTTAACTTCATGTAAGAGAAACATGTTTTTAATGCTTTTAAATCCATGTGAATACAAGTATGATTAAAAGGGAAGATAAACTGAATAAAAAAGCATTTTAGATGCAGCTCACTGGGAGGTTTCGCTGTTTTTTGAACAGGCTTGAGGGCACTGCGTATGATGCTGGGGGCTACCTGGAACCCATGGGCACCATGTTGGGGAGGGAATCTGAGGAAGCTGATGTCTCTGATGTGTAGAAATACACCACAGCACCTACGCTGGTTATAATGTTACGCCTGATCACTGTAATTCATAAACCATCCACTGAGCACCAGAGGTCAAAAACGAAGCCACAGAACTAACCCTGAGCTAAACTCTCTGCAGATAATGAGGAACTTTAGCAAAAGGATCTAAATAACTGACAAATCCTCAGCGTTTCACAAGTTATGTGATTATTAATAAAGACGCATTTAAAGCTTCATTTCTATATACAGTATTATTTAGAGATTTTCGGCTTTCAGTGTGACCTGCTGTCTCACATCTGAACCCAGTTGTGTAAAATGTTGTTTTATTCCAACAACTAAATGCAACAGAATCTGACCGTTTGGAAAAAAAAAATGTCCTGAAGATTTTTCTAAAAGGGGTTCCGACAGAAAATTATGGGATTACAAGATAATCCCCATTAATGCATTAAAGGATTAGTCCCGGGCCCAGTGGGGGATAAAACCCAAAACCTTTAACATAAAGATGCAGCCATCCAAAAGAAGTCATGGGTAAATGAGCACCTTAAGGGGTGTCATGGACTTTTTAGTCAAGTACTCAACACAAGGACGGGAACTTTTACTAAGCACACCCTCTCTGTCATAATTAAATAACAAGCTGGTGTGAACATAAACTGTTCACTAAAAAAGATTCAGGTCCGATTTAGCGTCTTTGTGCGGAAAAGAACTGCGATATTTCAAAGAAGGAGTCTGGTGACTGTGGATGTCAATGCATGGGCATGTTCTAGCTTGCTATGTATTCACCCCCATTTTTTTAGGTTTTGTTGCTTCGTGTCCTGGAGTTAAAAATGATAATTTGAGAGTTTGCCCTATTCAGTTACAGTTTTTTTTGTTTTTTTGTGAAGCAAACAATAATTAATGCAATAATGCCCACAACTCCCCTAAAGTCAGGACTTTTAGAGCCTTCAGCAGCAGCTCCAGCTGCCTGGGTCTCTGGGTCTCTGTGTCTCTGTGTCACTGGCTCTCTGTGTCTCTGGGTCTCTGGGTCTCTGTGTCCCTGGGTCCCTGGCTCTCTGTGTCTCTGTGTCTTTGTGTCTCTGGGTCTCTGTGTCTCTGTGTCTCCGGATCTCTGTTCCCCTGTGTCTCTGTGTCTCTGTGTCTCTGGGTCTCTGTGTCTCTGTGTCTCTGTGTCTCTGTGTCTCTCGCTCTCTGTGTCTCTGGGTCTCTGTCTCTCTGACTCTCCACTTCTGGCCTCTGGGCTTTCTGCCCGTTCCTCCAGGCTAAACAGCTGCAGCTCCTCCAGGCTGGACCGTTTTCTCTGGTCAACAGAGATCTTCACGTCTAACCTCAGATTATCGATCGGGATCAGGTCTGGACTTTGACTAGGCCACTCCAACACATGTAAATGTTTCCCCTTAAACTCCTCTAGTGTTGCTGCAGCAGTACGTTTCGGGTCGTTGAACCTCCGACCCAGTCTCAGCTCACGAGTTAAACATCCCTGTATTCAGCTCCGTCCATCTTTACCCCAACCTGGACCAGTTTCTCAGTCCCTGCTGCTGAAAAACATCCCCAGCATGATGCTGCCACCACCATGCTTCACTGTGGGGATGAAGTTCTGGGGGATGTTCTGGGTTTGGACCAGGCAGCATTTTCTTTGGTGGCAGAAGAGTTCAGTTTTAGTCTCATCTGACCAGAACACCTTCCTCTATTCATTTGGGGAGTTGCCCACGTGCTTTTGGTTTTCAGAGTGAAGGAAAACTGTTGGAACTTGTAGTTCTTCCCATTGGGGCCAAACCAGAAGCAGTAGAATCAACACAAACGATACATAACTACCAAATAAATAAATATACCACTCATTTTAAGGCAAAAAAGAAAAAAAGGCCTTCTTAGGAACTAAATATCAAGGACCTAAAATAATTGGCATGGAACCAAGTTAAGGAACGTGAACTGTTTTATTTTAGACAAAAGAAAAACCAAATCATACTCGGCTATATGGTGAAAGACTTTGAATCTCCTTTGTTAAAGCTGCAGTGGGAAGTTCTGAGAAAACGGTAGATTCAGCATGACAGTTTGAAGAAGCACACCTTACAGGTTCCTCCCCCTCGCTCTCTGCTGCGCTGCTCCAGTGTTCACCTGTAATCGTTTTCTGAGCAGGTGCCACTCCAAAAACTATCAGTTTTCCTGTAAAGCAGGTTGTTTCTTCACCATTCCACCACACAGCTGAAACCCACCGGCAATCTTAAACTTGGATGAAGGTAGCGCTGTGCAGGAGAGGGGTGTGTACACACTGCTCACACAAAAGTCTAAGACAATGTGCAGATCACCAACTACAGACTGTTTTAAGTTTATGTTAGATCCAAAGAGGCTACAGGAAAGCAATGCTCCTATAAAGTTAACCGAAGAATAATTGAGAATCTTATCAGCTGCGCACCTCATAAAGGTCCAACATCTGGTTGCCAGCGATGCCCTTGGTTGTCTTGACATTTTCCATGGCCAGGGTAAAGTAGATCCCTCTGGTATCAGACAGGTAGAGGTTGTAGGTGTCGTTCTGGTTCCACTCCTGCACCGCCGCAAAGACCTGCTTCCCGTCAGTGCTGACGATGTGCAAATCCTTTCGGGAACCAGCGGGAGAGATTAAGGGGAATTATGACTGGGGGTACAGAGGTGAGGGATTAGAACATGTTGGCCCTGCAGGATTGGTCATGAGATCAGTGCTGTGGCTGGAATATAGATGGCTGTGGACGTACTGGATGCTAGAGAGAGTCACAAACACTATGAAGAACACCGTGTCAGCTTGTTCTGAAGAACAACAACTGGAACAGGTCTTTTACATCAGTTCTACACTTTTAAAGGGTAAGCATTCAATCTTGAGAAATATGATCAAACTTGATTAATTGCATGATTAATTTGTTCTGACATTTAGAAATGAAAGACTTTCCATGAGTCTTGGACAGGAGAAAATGTGCTGCAGCTTACCTTAGGCAGGGAATACTTGGGCAGTTTGATTTGGATGAAGGCTTCTCTCTTGTAGGAGACGTAATAAGTTGCTCGTCCAGATGTGGGGACCTTTGAGACAACGAGATACAGCAAATGATCTTTCATTCTTTAGTCTGGAAGTTATAGCTATTTAGAGTGCTTTAATGCATGTTTTTTTTTTTTTACTTAAAAGCTCTTTTATACCTTGGTTTATCATGGTAAATGTGTCAGTAAATAAACAAGACTATTAAATGGTTTATCTATGAACCAGTTCAAGCACTGAGGAAATGTTTAGAAGAAATCAATGCCTGGATGTGCCATAATTTTCTTCAATTGAATAAAAACAAAACTGAAGTAATAATATTTGGACCAATAAAGGGGAGATCCAGAGTTAGCACACAGCTTCAGCTGCTTCAGCTAGGAACCACTGATCAGGCCTGAAACCTGGGAGTAGTGATGGACTCAGACCTGAACCTCCAAAAGTATTTAAAGACAATTGCAAGGTCGGCTTTCTATCACCTGAAGAACATTTCCAGGATTAAAGGACTAATGTCTCAGCAGGATCTGGAAAAACTAATCCATGTTTATCTTTAGATCACTGCAACGGTGTTTTCACAGGTCTGCCTAAAAAGTGGATCAGAACGCTGCAGCTGATCCAGAACCTGCTGCCCGCGTCCTCACTAAGACTTTTTAGTCTAACTGTTTTTAAGTTTCTATTTTGTTTTTATATTTTATTCCTACTTGCTTTTATTCTGTTTTATTTTCCTATATTTTAATCATGTAAGTTACTTTGCATTGTCTCTGTACTGAATTATGACCTCACTCTGGTGGTTTTGGTTCATGTATTTGGTTTTAGATATATTTTTTTTCTTTGTTAGTAAACTAATTTTATCTTTGTTAACTCCCTGATTTCATGATTTTCTTAACCTCCATGCACTTCTTTTTATTTTGCTTGGATTGCTGTTTTAACATGTCGTGTCAGTTATTTTGATCTTATACCATTTCCATTTCATATCTATCGCCTTTCCTAGCATATTCAGTCTACGATTGTTGTATGAAATGGACTCTGTAAAGAAATTTGACTTGACCTATCCTTTGGCAGACTTTATATACACTGCACATGAGCGCTGTGACAACTCTATTGAAGCACTAAACCAGTGTTGCACCAATCATTCAATAGCATTACTTAATCTCATATCACACTATGCAGAATCTCCATCTGCACTGATGAAGATCTGCTCACCTTTGCATGCAGAATGCTTTAAACAACAGCAGCTGGACAAACTTTTGTCAAAGCATACTTTAACTGGTTCATTTCTGCTCTACATGTGTGTTATGATGGCAGGAGTTTTAACTGTTACATGAAGCCCTTTTATAGTGGTTTGAATATGTAGATGTGTTCTATATATACACTCTGTTGGTTGTCTGGATCTTGTTTCAGGATTTTTGCAGTAGTATCAAATTGATTCTTTTTTGTTTATTTATATATTAGATTTTTTTTTTTTTTGCTTGTAATGTATTATTTATTTATTTTTGATTAAAATTATTTAAGTAACCAGTGGAGAAATGTGGTTCTGTGTCCGATTGCATCCTGTTAAAGAGACTTTCTGATTCTATTACAGGATCCTGTTTAGATTTTATGGAAAATAAAATCTAGAATCTAGAAAAAAACGGAAATCTGGTACGGACTACATTTTGTGGGAAAGACACATTTTATGATAGTACATATGATAATAACTTCTTTATATTCACTCTGTGTACAATTTTCTCCTGAAATTTTGATACGGGCGCACCCGAGTTGCTTCCACTGCCAGGCCGCCACCGGTCATCAAACTGCCTTCAATCAATAACACTGATGGGTGTCATGTGTGTCTTTCTTAGTAGTTTACCAAGGCTGTTATCCAAAGAACTACGCTTTTTTTCACCCTACTTGGTCATTTATAGTCATCACCTGACTTTAATTCAGAGAATACACTCCTCCCCAGGTGTCAGTGAACTTAGTGGTTTCAAAATGGACTTTGGTAAATATCTGGTAGGACAATCAATAGTCTCATTATTCTTTGTCAGGAGAAATCTTTAAGTTGCCTAACCAATCCTCATTTGGGGGGAGGGGGTCATTCTCCTTGTTGCAGGTCTGTTGCAAACACTACAAGCTGTTAGGAGTCTGTTTGGGGAGGTGGGGGCTGGAGAAGTGTCATTAGCCTTGGGGCAACAAAGGACCATTTGTGCACATAGGGATACACCGCGCAAAATGATTGTGCAGTTTCATAACCCAATTTTCCTCCTGATCGATAACGACATAAAATTCATTAGAGAAAAACCTTCAATTTCACAGCTTGCAGAGGAGAAGCAATGTGAGCATCAATGTTGCACGACGGGGCTGATTTTGTTACTGATCTTGTAAGTGCTCTGTGCGGCTCAGAGGAGAGAAAACAAGCTTTGAGAGGAAATTCAGCGGCCTAGCTGTGAGCACCGCAGAACATTCCCACATGCAATGGAGTGAGGGAGCCACAGATCGATGGCCAGATAACCAGCAGCAGTTTGAACTTTAAGAGGAATTGGTATGATTGATTTCCCCCCCACCCCATCCCTTGTAGGATCTTTCGTCTGTGACGCACGCGTGTTAGAATGTGGAGGCGATTGGATTGAAACAGAGTCTGGGTCCTGTGCCTGTGAGTTCACTTGAAAGACTCAGGAGAGGTCAAACAAGATTGAAGGATCTTTAAGGAACAGCTTCATTTCTTGTCTAAAGGGCTGTGGGGGGAGTAAAGTTCCAGGTAGCTGGACTTTGAAGAAACTTTTGCTTTTAGCTGAAAACATTTCCACTGATCAAACTGCAACAGCAGGAAAAAAGGAAACAACGCAAGACATTTTCATTGAAGGTAATTATTTATTTGAGTTAGTGTCCACAATGCCATCAGTGAGCTAATATGTGTTCAATCATTTTAAGAATTATTTTTATACTACACCACAGACTTCAGGGAGACCCTCACCTGCAGTCACCAGATGACTAACAGAACAAGAACTCGTCCATAATTGGCTGAAATTAGTCCCCATTGTCCTACAAAATACCAAAATAGTCCTTCATATCATTACACTCCCGCTACCAGCTGGAGCTGTTAATGCTTTCATATTGTTCAACTAAACTTTGACCACATTTTCTGAATATGGCAGCTGAGGTCAATTTTCATGTGACCAGACAGCAGCTTTACTTCTTGAAGGTTTTGATGTATTGTGCATCCACAGATGGTATTCCACATCTCAGACCAGTCTGCCCATTAACCTCTGACATCAACAGGCCACTTTCATCCACACAACTAGTGCTAACTGGATATTTTCTTCTTTTCTGACACCAGAGACATGGCCATGTCTAAAAATCCCAATCGATGACCAGTTTCTGAAATACTCAGGTCAGCACTTCAGTGACCAAAAAAACCAAACCGCAGTCAAAGTCACTTAAATCCTCTTTCCTCCACATTCTGACGTTAACTTTTGACTTCAGCAAGTTGTCTTGAACACATTTAGTTGGCTAAATGTATTTAGTTGATGCTGTAAATTGGATGTTTCATGATTTCTTTTCCTAACAAGGAGTTCCTAATAAAGTGGCCATAAATCAGGTGCTTTTGAGCTCTTTAAAAGAAAACTCTCAGCAAACACCAAACACCACAAAGGTTTACTGTGGGCATTTGGATTCACTGGCTTTGACGACAAGCTGTGTATTTATCTTTGCTTTTTTTCTGTAAATTAACAAAGCATAATTTGCACAGTTTGATCCCTTCAAATGAAACAAAGCTTGGAGATTAACATCTGCAGGTTTAATAATTCCTGTGACTTAAAGTAAATCTTTTTATGTTCAGATACTGAAAGATCTGGTAAATAGTCTGGACTGTACCCTCTGAAACTAAATGCAGTGATATTTAAATAGTTTGATAAATGTAACAAAAAAATCTTAAAATAACAAAAACTTAATTTTCTTAATCGCTTTTCTTGAGTAATTTCGCCCTGAAAAATGATTTTTATTTGTGCTGTAAGTGAAAAATACACAAATGAAATTAATGTTTTAGTAGTTTAAGGTCTCAACAGGTGTAAAACTGACTCCTTACCAGGTTTTGTGTTACTTCAGTTTTATGGTTTAGGGCTTTTGTGCTGTAGTGTTACGTTACAGAAGTTGTTAATTAATATATTTGACTAAAATCTAAAATGTGTCCTGTTTACTGATGGTAGCAGAGAACGTGAGACATCAGGTGAAAAGATGGAGCGTAAACAAGTAGAAGACAAAAGGGGAACTCTTAGCCTGACAGTACAGTTTGCTCTAAGGTTACAGTTTCACATTGTATTTTTGTGGTTTTTAGTATGAATTCAACAGCTCACAGTATAAATAATTTAAGTTTTTTTTTACATTTTAATCTTGGGGCCAATTTTTAAATGTTTAGCACATTTATTGGTCGCTGCACAGGCCTGCAGTGCTCAATGTAAAAGAGGAAGAGAAAGGAATCAGAGACACAAATTAATCTAAAGTCCCAAACTAAAAAAGAACTTTGTGATGTTATAGTGTTGCTTTATTGTAATTTTTTCACTGCAGTTTAGACCTGAACCAGGAGACCCATTTGTCCAGTTCAGTCAGAACTTCGGACCACAATGGAGAAATCCCAGTGCCTCTAAAATGTATGAGGAGCTCCTGAGTCGATGAGTTCTTCATTGATTTTAAATGCTTGGCTGTGCCAGGGAGAAGTGAGAGAGGCACAGATAGTTTGTAGTTAAGTGGCTTAGTTCCTTTTCATCACCCAGCATGAGTGTTATTTTATATACGCGGCCTTGTATTTATGGCTCTTAAACCTTTGCACATGTTGTTATGCTACAGCTGCAAATTTAAAAGTATTAAATGGCTGAATTGCCTCATCAGCATTTGATTCTGCTCTGCAGAGGCCTGGTGATGTGACGTTCATTCACTTCAGGTGTGTTAAAGACGGGGTTGTTATGCCATTTATGACGTGACAGACCACATTTCCCAGCATGCAACATGATAAACATGGCCACCGATCTCCCAGCATGTTAATCGGTCAGCGCGACCACCGGCCCTAGCCAAGAGATAACGTCGCTATAGTATGATATAAAAAGAGCCTGCAAGCTCCGCTCTATCTTCTTCACTGGCACCGCGCCACCTGGGAAGACATACAGCTGCTCATCCCGCTGGATATTCCCCCACGTGGCACGTGTTCGATTTATCGCTGGACCGAGAACTTACGAAGCAAACTCATCCCTGCATTTCCTATGCAGGAGGTACTTTGAATTCACTTCGGTCAGAGACTGAGAGCCGCTCATCTCCCAGTGATCGTCAGGAACCTCGTTTTTATTTCGGCCAAACAAAACGTCGAAGAGCCCAGAGACTTCGGGGTTCCCCTTTCCTTGCTGTCTGACAGACCTGCGCTCGCCGAAGCGCTCCAGGATGCCTGCAGATTCGGAGCTGGGACATTCCCCTGAGACAACACAAGTAAAACGGGACTTTCCTCTTTTATTTCTCTTTTTACCCATAAGGTGATATATTTTGTGCCTGGGCAGAAACTATTAGGATTTAGTTTAATGCTTAATTACTCCGAGACGGAGTTTGTTTTAACTGCTGGATATTTATGATGTATGTGCATGCCTTTTTTGTAAGTGATTTTGGCTGTGTTGTTTTTTTTGTTTTTTATAAGCTGATCCCGCCGAGGATCAATCTTACTTTCCCCATATCCCTCTTATCTCCAGCTTGAATCTCTTTGTCTGAAATTTCTCAGTTCGCGCACTTTCTTTGAATCCCTTATTCAGGAATAAGACCCCCTCCCGGTCAAAGCCCGCCCCACACTAGTGTATGCGTTAAATACGTCATTAAGACCTCCCCCTCATGCATCACGCAAGGTCGTAGGTTATATGTCGTCATAGTTGCCATCTTGGTCAGGTGATAGGTAGCTCTAATCTATCATCTTAGCTTGTTCCATCTTCCATCTAGTCTGTTTTCTCAAAGCTATTGTGTCTTTCAGTGCTGCTACGTCAAAGTGCCGACGTCTTGAATGTGAGGTTTAAACAACTGTGAGTTAAACTAAGAATTGCTACCTCTCATTTTAATAAATTTTTCACTTGTTTATTTTCATTTATTTCCTTTTGCATGTTTATTTTTAGTAGTGAGTAGCGTTTCCTAGTTTATTGAATTAGAATAATTACTGGCAATTATAAGGCAATTATTTTGGTTTAATAAATATTAACGTGTGGAATAGTAATTGTTTGTGTTTATTTTGATCCAGAAGGTATATGGTTTCGAAGAGTACAGAATTACCTCTTTTTGAGTTAACAACTGAAATCAACTGTGACATTTTCATTGGTTTATGGTAAAGGAGTAAGGATTAAACTCTAATTGCAGTTATAATTTGAGTTATCAACACTTGCTGGATAAATCTCATCGGTCAGAAACCAGTTAGATCACACTTTTCCAGTATAAATAAGTTCATAACAGCTAATTAATAAATGCATTATTGGTATTAATCATATCAAGCTTACAGCCCTGGGATCACAACCATTTGAATTATATTTGTTATAGCTACCATTTGAGTTTGAATGACCTATTATTAAAATTATAATAGCAAATTAGAGTTAATAATCATAATCAAACAGGTTTCTGGCATAACAGGGTACATCTAAAAGCTGAAGGATAGTAGCTCTATAGGACTCGACTTGGACACGGCCGGTTCATGTTGAAGCATATTTAGATTGGCCTAGTCAAAGGCCAAACCTAAATCTTAGAGTTGGATGTTCAGAGATGTTCTCAATTGAATCTGACTGAGTCTGAGCTGTTTTGCAAGGAACAGCTCAAATGTATGTCTCTTTATGGACAAAGCTGGTAAAGACCCTCCCCAAAAGAAATGCTGGTGAAATGCCAACAAAATGTGGTTCTACAAAGGATCAAGTCAGTAGAAATGAATGCCACAGATTAATAATTTAACAAATATCCGTCTATTTTGTAATTCTGCAGTACTTTGTGTTGGTTTATCACCTAAAATCCCACTAAGATACACTCAAGCTTGTGGTTTTAATGTGACACATGAGGAAAGGTTCAAAGGGTGGTTGATGAGGACCTGAGCTTGGCCACCCATCAGGTTGTATAATGGGCAGATAGTTTTAGCGCCTTACCTGTATGAAAATGTAGTCATCCTGAACCACCAGGGAGCTGATGTCGATGTATCCCGGGAACGGATAATTCCTGTTGGCTTCGGAGCACATCTGAGCTCTGCATGTGACATACTGCACATCTGTCAGGCACACACACAGGAAGCACGACTGTCGTTAAAGTTGTCGCTCCTCTCAAGCGTTCCAGCGAACAGAGCCGGAGCGACGCATCACCTGTTCGCGGTGAGCTGACACCATCTCCGTACGCCACGGTTCTCAATCAGATCAAAAAGTGTTTTTGTGTTTTAATGGTTGTTCTTCTCCCATCCACACCTCCTGACATTTTCTCGGTTAATTTGCTTCCCTTTGTAGCGCCTAGTTATTCTCATTGCGCAGATATCACAAACAAGCAGCCTGTCAATCATACTAAAAGCTTGTTTGTCTGAGAATGGCGTTAGAAAAAAACTTTCTCACTTCTTTTACTTCCTTGTTGCTGCAATTTAGAGTTCAGGAGTTGATGTTGAGTGATGTAAAGGGAAAGAAACAGAGGCCATGTTTGTTAAGGCTCAAGCCCAGGGTTAAATGTTGGACCCAAACTTTTCTCCCGTTTATTTGTTTTCCAGCTCAGGATTTCTCGTTGGGAGCTAAAAATGACTTACTTCCATCTGGTGTGTGAGCCTCCATGTGGACCAGGTCTGGTTCTTTGTCCAGGCCGGACACAGACCTGGCAGGGAAAACAGGCAGGAATGCATGAGCGTAATTGCAAGAATGAATATGATGCAGGTTAGAAAAATAAAGAAACATCAGTTTAGAGTTGTTGCCAAAGGAATAGAGCGCAAAAAAGCCACAGAAACTGGCTGAGGCAGTTTAACAGAGCAGAATTAATATGCGCCCCAAAACTAATGCCTGTTAATTTGAATTACAGATTTACACCCTTTCCATAAAAAAATAAACATTTTATGCTCACTATTTTTTATCCCTTAATTTACTGTTGCTTAATTTATGATTGTGTGATTTGTAATTATGCAAATTAACTGTAGAAGACAAAGCTTCCAGTCAACAGTAACAAATTGTTTCATTTTTCAAGCAAAAAATGCAAACAGAGAGCCTAATTTAGGGTCCAGATTCTGTGGATTAATAATCAGTGGAAAGGAAATCCCTTTCAGGAAAGTTTCCATTCAACATGTCAGTCGAGTTCAGCAAGACTTCCAAGACATGGTCCAGAGTGGCACTGTTGCCTCGCAGTTTAAATAAAAAAGTAGCCCAAAGGCGTACCCCTGTAAACATGCAGAAAAAGAACTTTCTCTTTCTCCATTCTCTGGATGACCATCCATGCATTGCTTATGGCCGCTCCACCGTGCAGGTGGAGAGGGCCTGGTCATTGAGCAACCTGCCCCCTCTGGACAGGTCCCAGTGTTTAACAGAGTAACATGGAGACCATCCACACACAATCATATTCAGGCAATTTGGAGAGACCCATTAACCTCACAGTCATGTTGGTTGAAGGCGGAGTACCCAGAGAGAGAACCCAAGAATGTAAACTCCATGCAGAAAATACCCCAGGCTGGGATTCGTACCCGTGACCTTCTTGCTGAAAGGGGACTTATGCTACACGGTGTATTCCTTATTTGCACAAACATTTAATCTCAGCGTGAAAGTCATTTTCGTTTCAAACACTTATTCATGAAAATAAACCATTTCCATTTTTGGAGGCGATTTTACAAAGAAATGTAATAAATCAAATAAGCACTGGGTGCCCAAGATTAAATGTCTTTTGGATTTTGATCTTAACCATCTTAAAATTGCACTTACAGTTTAAATAGATAAATGTAATGCTCCTTGGCACGCTCTACGTTCATCGGATTTTTGAAACACTTCTTGGTTTCCTGGCAAAGAGGTGAGTTTCAAGCATAGTCCATAAATTGTATATAATTAAGCATTTTAGAAGCTTTGCATAAGTTTATGTTATCTTGTTTTAGTCATTCTAAATTCCAATTTAGATGTAGGGTTAGGATTATTATCCAGTTGCAACAGCTACCTTTGTTAAAATTCACCCATTAGACCCAAATTGTCACCATAAATTGGTTTGGATGTTTAGGAAAAAAACAATAACCACTAATACTAAAGTGAAGAATGGATCTGAAGCTGCTGGGACCCGCTGCCCACATTAAAACCAGGTTATGACCACCATGGAGCGCGAGGGTACCAGCCAGGGAGGGAGCACTGCTTAAAAACATCTTTAACCTTATAGACACGTGCACCTTCCCAGGTGTTGGTGGATGCATCATGCTGCGGGTCGTTGTGCCGCTGTGGAATGGACAAACCTCCAAAGTCTCTAACCCGACCTGGAGTCAGTGGTTAAAAGGCCGAAATGTCGAGATATTTGGTTGTTCCAGGAGGACAACCGTCCCAAACACACATTTTCAATGACAATGGAGAATGGAAACAACAAATCAGCTAAAAAGATTTATTTCTGAGGGTAATCTCTTTCTGTCTCTCTCATCCAGCAACTGGTGGATCAGATGAGACGGCAGCAGCTGGTCTCCCACTGTGGCAGCGTTTAATACCCCTCAGAGGCCGATGGAGCCGTAGAGCAGATCCAGCCAACTGGAGCCGGGCCCGGGTGTTGCTACAGACCCATCCAGTGCTCCAGTATCCTTGAAATGGCTTTGGTGACGAGGGGGAAAGTCAGGGCTGGATTTTGCACATATTTCGGCTTTCTCTACTGCAGCGTGGAAGTGGCTCCAGATTTATGGGCAGAAGGAGAATAAAACCCAAGGCAATCCCAGGCACAGCCCAGCCACTTCAGAGGGGGGAGGGGGGGGGGGGGGGGGGGCAATGAGCTGGACGACATTCAGTCCAACATTTGTGATGAGCGTGCACTTTCAGACAGAGTTGGCGCACCACAGGGGGAGTGAGCGAGAGGTTGAGTGGATGTGAAGCGACAGGAACATCCCTGATTCGTTATTAGTCATAGGTCCTGCCTCTGAATCTGGATCTGTCCGTCGTATCTGCTCCCCCTGCGTCCACGGTTTTAGTTTAAATGAAACTGTAGTCATTTAGAGTGACCCTGAGAAATGAAGAGGATTCTAAAATACAGTTGAAAGCTGAAGATACTGTGTCACTGGAAAGTATTTGAAGCCCTTAACCTTTTCCTAATTTTGTTACATTACACTTATTCTAAAACCGGAATGGGTGTAATTTTCTAAAAGAAATTAGACAAAACTGTGTCAGAGTGAAAATGTGCTATATGTCATTTCTGTACATAATAATATCATTTAAAAATAAACACTAGTATGTACTCCTATCAATTGGTATTAATATCAGAATTGTGCTCAGGTGCACCTGGTTTCCATTTACGTGTTTCTGTAACTTGACTGGACTCCGCCTGGGCTAAATCTAGTTGATTTAACTGCATTTGTGCAGAATAGAGCACATTTATCAAAATAAGGTCTCACAGCTGGCAGTGCACATCAGAGTAGAAAACAAGCAATCAAAGGGAATCAAAGGGAATCCCTCAACCTCTGAGACCAGATTGTGTCAAAGCTCAAAACAAGGAATGAATACGAACACATTCTGGGAGCAGTAAACAGCCTGGAAAAAGCCTGTAGCCTCTTTTATTCAGAAATAAGAGATACTTGGAACCACAATAACCCTTTCTGAACTGAGTAACAGTGGAAGGAAAGCCTTGGTCAAAGAACCAAATGATCACTAGAGCTCTGGTGTGCCCTTGTGGAGATAAAGCTTCCAGAAGGTCAGCCATTGCTGATTCATTGCCAATCAGGCTTTTATGGTAAAGAGGCCAGATAGAAGCCACTCCGAACTAAAAGTCAGCCTGCTCAAATTTTGCAGAAACACACGTTGGCCATCCTGTGGTCTGAAAAGACCAAAATGGAACTTTTTATTCTGTTTTCAAACATCGTGCCTGGAGTAAAAAAGGACCATCCAACAGTACTCTAAAGCATGGTGGTGCCAGCATCAACGTTACTGTTAATATCCTTTATGGAAGTATGTAACTTTCCTTTATAGCGCCCAGGGAGTGGCAGTCTATTGGGTTCAAACTGGTCTTGCAGCCTTCTCAGGATGCAAACCCACCGCTCTAACCACCAGGCCTCCACTACCCAGACTGTTTGGAGGAGGTGTTCTTGGTACAGCATGATTACAGCAGTTATGGTTACCTGGCTCCAAGAGGCTCAAAGAGGACCTGAACTGCAGCAGAGCTGAACTCTGAACAGTCCATACACACGAAAACGGAGGTCGGACTCATCTGGCATTAGGGCCTCCAACAGGAAACCTGCTGCTGCACAAACCTCAGTGAGATCAGGGATGGTGCTAGCCATTTGGGGCCCTGGGCACCGATGCAGTGTGGTGCCACCCACGTGGAAATGAACAATAATACATTTATTTTATTTTATTTCTTTATTTACAAAAAAACTTCAGCTGTTTTCCAGCTACTAATTGCAGCTGGAAAACAGCTGCAATTAGTAAGAGGAGAAATTAAAATCCTGAAAAGTATTAAACTAATTTTGCATCAACAATGGTGCACATATGTCCACACATTAACTGTGTTTTAGCAATTAAGGAGGAAAATTAACAAAGACAATAGATTTTAAGTTGGGTTTAAATGAGTGAAATGCAACAACGGGTAGTGTAATACAAACTAGGACTCATCCTATAAAGTGCTCTTGGAAAATTATTTTATGTCCTGTTTTATTTAATGAAAACCCCTAAAAACATCCTAAATAAAAAAACTGAACAACGTGATCATGGCAAGTTTTGTTTTTCCAAGAAAGTTTCATTAGGAGGAGCTGATTAAAACCAAAGATGCTCAAAGTCTGCAGAACTTCTGCAAATTATTTTAGATTAATGCTTCTGTTCAGAGTAAATCATTTTTGAATTAGGGCAGATGTAACATGCTGAACATGAGATAAATTATTGTGTCTTTATTACTTTTGCATTTATTAATGTTCATGTTTTTCATTTGTTCAAAAAGGTTTACTGTGACTTTAGTAAAAAACTGGACACAAAATGATGCTTTGCTACTTTTTTTAGTCTACAACAGAAAAATAGTTATTTTTGCAAGACTTTTTCAACATTCCCACTGGCAACCTTTTCTCCATTCATCAACTCATGACTTTTAAAGTATCACCTGTAGTTTTCCATTATGGAGTCCTGTGTATAGCTCTTTGAAACAAAGACGTCTATAAAGTAACAAGATACGGATAAAGTGAAGAGGTGTGAATACTTTCAGGTGGGGCTGTACAGTGTGTCTTATTGAGGCAGAGCTAAATCTCAGTCCCATTGTTTCAAACTTAAGAAAAGTGCAGGATTTCACCATCATCACAGCCAGCCAGACACCCTGAGTCAAAAGCGCTCGCTGCGTTTCAGAGCCGACACAACCTGAGGGATGAGAGACGCAGCGGCAGAGACACGAGAAGCAATGACTCACCAGTAGAATCTGTTCGGGGTGACGTGTTCATGGATGAGCATCCATTTCCTGCCGAAGTCGACTGAGCTGTACAACTGCGGGAGAATCAGAGAAACGGGGACGTTAGCCGGGTCAATGTATACATCTGCACACGTCAAGTCTGTTACTCCAACCAGCTGATGCAAAACTCGGAGTAGTGATGAGTGAGCGAGAGATGTGGCTGGTTAATTCCAGGCCGGAGGTTAGTCCGTGGCTATAAAGCATCAGCCGAGGAGATGACAACAGAGTCGCTCTCAGCGTTAACAACCGGCCAATCAGGCTAACAGATTATGACAAATATATGCATCTCTGTTCCCTCCGGTACAAACAAGAGGCTCATTTCTTTCAGCTTACACAGCAAAGAAGCTCGTTTGATAAGCGTGTCAAATACTGGCTACAAAACCACTTTATCTGCAACAGTTCAGAGGACAATGGATGCGAAAAATGATGTATGGCTCACCAGATGTGCAGGTGTACGCCGTGTAGCCTGTGGCCCAATTTCAATGTACTAATTACATTTACAGGCGCCCGGGCAACCAATTAATGACCCCTTTGTGTTTGGTAGCGCTGTGCTGATCGATGATGATGGAGCGGCTCACATATTTCTTGCAGCCTTTGTGCATTCGTCTAGTTCGGTTAGTCTGTGCTTCTGGAATACAGTAAATGTTCCTGCTTGATAGATTTTAATTGCAGCACGGATAAAAATGCAAACACATTGAAATAGACGGGTGTGCCCACATCAGCGTGTGTATTTTTCATTTAAACGTTGCACTACTGAATCTTTCTCGTCTGAATGCTAAAGATCTTTCAGGATAATCATGTTTGGTTGAATCGGGTCCTTGAAATTCACACAGCCCCAGAACAGCATGATTATTCCTGCAAAAAGCTTGTTTAATTTGAGCCAGCGGCAGAAAGACGGGAATCTAATATGGAAATCAACTTTTTCTTTAAAGTTGAATTAAGATCTGGTTTCAAATGATTTATTAGACCAGGGATCATCAGTACAATTTGCTACAGAGACAGCATTTATGAAAGCAAACAATGCAGCATTAAACCTTTGATTAGACAGGCTTCAGTAATTGTGGTCCATTTAATTTATTTAAATCTTGACTGTAATCAAGAGATTTGCCGAACTCTCAGGTGTCAGCATGTCTCAGTTTTTCCTTTTCTTTTGTTTGTCTTTGACTTATACAGGCATGGACTGGACAAAAGTGTCGGTATCCATCTTTCAATCAAAGAAAATCCCACAATGGTCACTGAAATAACCTGAAACTGACAAAAGTAATTATAAATAAAATGTATTGAAAATTAACCAGTGGAAATCAGACATTGCTTTTGAATTGTGTTTCAACACATAAACTAATGAAACAGGCCTGGACAAAAATTAAGGTACCCTAAGAAAAGACCATAGACCATGTTAGACTGGGGTTGGTTCCTGTAATTAGCATTAAAATATGTTCATGCTGGTAACCAGTCAGTCTGTCTAGTTAAAGCGTTACAAGTAGTCACTGCCCTGCGTGGTGAGATGGTGTGGGCCCCACCGAACAAGGACCACAGGAAATAAAGGAGAGAGTTGTCTCAGCTTCTTGTTCCTGTGACCACAGATGCACAGATCATTCAGAAGTTTAAGGTCCACAGGACCGTAGCCAACCTCCCTGGGTGTGGCTTCAGGAGGAAAACGGATGTCAAATTGAATAGAAATATAACATGAATGTAACCAAAGATCCCTGAAGAAGCTCTAAATGAGCTAAAGGTGAACTCTAAGGTCAAGGTACATCAGTGTCAGATGGCTCCATCCATCACTGTTTGAGTCAAACTGGACTTCATGGGAGACACCACTGTTGAAAGCAAATCCTATAAAACAAGACTGGAATGTGCCACAATGCATATAAAGCTTCTAGGAGAATTCCCTTTGGACAGAAGAGACGACTTTTCAGCTCGGCGAATCCGCTCCATGTTCACAGAGGCATAAATGAAGCATACCTAGAAAACAACCCTTTCCCTACTGGGAAACATGGAGGAAGCTGCTTTGCTGCATCTGGCCCTCTGCAGGGTTCAATATAATCTCAACAATATCAAGGCGTTCCAGAGAGAAATGTGCTGCCTAGTGTCAGGGCGCTTGGTCTCAGTTGGAGTTCATGGTCTTCCAACTGTATAATGACCCAAAACACACAGCTAGTACCACCAAAGAACGACTCTTCTGAGGTGGCCTCCTGTCAGCGCTGATCTACCTATTGAACATCTAGAGAAGGAGCTGAAACACGTTCAGAGAAGGCGCCTTTGAAACCTGAGACAGCTGGAGCAGTTTGATCATGAGTGGGTCAGCATACCTGTGGACAGGTGCAGACGTCTCATTGACAGTACCAGACGTTGTTTGACTGGCACAACAGTATTAAGTTACAGGTACCATCATTTTGCGTTTCATTGGTAATATTTTATTTATTATTACTTTTGTCAGTTTCAAGTTTTTTCAGTGACCATTGTGTGTTTTTCTTTCACTAACAGACATATTTTTGTCCACCTGTTTAGATGCGTTTAGGTGTTTTTCATTTCCCACTTCAAAGTTCTGACCCTGTTTCTTCCCCACTGGAATTTCTACTTCCATGTATTCATTTTACATTTTTCTGTCTCCTTTTTTCACTTTTCTTTATGGATTTCTGCCTCATTATGCAAATAGGGTGGGCGGTCCTTCTTAGGGAGGAGCCGACCTGATCTCTTCCCGGATTCTGAAACATAAAATAAAAAAACAAAAACAATTCAATGCTTAAATTAGTAATAAGTAATTTGTTGGAAGTAATTAGAGAAAAAAGTGGTACGTTTTAAGTGTATTCATTTATTTATTAGGTCATTATGTATATTTCTGCTTTCACTTTTAATTCTGTCGGTTTCGGTGCAACGTAATATTTTAGATGATTTTGTGTCTCAAAAGCTCTAGTATGTGCCATAATTTGTCTAAATATCAATACATTTGACTTGAAGTCCAACAAACCGCAGAGAAAATCAGATTTTTGATCCCAGGAGAGATTGGTCACTGAGTGAGTGTTGGCGTAGCATGCCAACAGGCAGCGTCCCTCATCACTTCGGACAGTGACATATGGCTCCAGCAGGCATCTCCAGCCTCTCCTCTCTCCATTCATCAGCTCAATGACATCTTAAATTTTAAAGCTTCTGGGCTGTCACAAAGTAAGCTTCATAGTTTCTCCTTTCAATAAATCAAATGCATGGCCGGCCGCCACCAGAGGCAGGAGCAGCTGAGAGATGAACAAAGGGCGAACATGCTCACTGAGGAATCACAGGAAGGGGCTTTTATTTTTTATTTCAAGGATTAATGTAGAAGACAGAGCAGCAGGTTCAACTGGTGAGAAGCTCAAAGCAGTCAAAGGTAATTATTTGCGACAAGTTATTCAAAGATTCAAAGAAAAATCTAAACCCACCTTGGAACAGTTATTAAAAAAAAATATTAAAATATCCCAAACTTCATTAGAAATCTGATTTGCCGAAAAATAACTTAATTGAATTTTTTTTTTTTTCATTTATTCTTGATTAGAATGACCTCCAAGTATCTGCACAACGTTTTCATTCTTGGGCAGTAGAATTTGATTTAGAGGTTTAGTGATGTTCACCCGCCTAGTTCTGGTTATCGCATCTTTGTGAGTTCTCTATCTCTGCCGTCTCTGATATGACAATAATGGTGTTGAAAATGGGGAAAAAAGCTGGGAACGCTTGATTTCCATTGAATGAGGATAAAAAAAATGAGAATATCAGAAACGTTGCTGAAAAGTGTCGGTTTGTTAAACTGGTCACAGTCTGACAAGGTGAAGAACGAGCTGAGCCAAAAGGGGAACCTTTTGATTCACTCGTCCATCAAGGTTTTACCTCTGAGCGACAGTCAAGAGACGTGGAACATGACCAGAATACAGTCGTCCTAGAAGAAACAGCTGAAATAACCTTTCTCTGTACGTTGGCCAGAGATTAACTAAGAGGGAGACAGGCCTGTTTAGCCAAAAAGAAATGCGGCGAAACAAGCTTAAATTTTCCCGACAGGCCACATAAGCAGGAGATTCTGGGCAGATCTGAAATATTTTGTCAGCCCTAGTGGCAACTGTGTGAATTGCTACTCAAACTTACATGCGGTATGCTTAGGAATTGACATCTCCAAGCATACCTCGCTGACTTTAAGAGCTCTTCATGGACAGACATGAGATTATCTCAGAGCTCTGTGGCAAACAGTTCTTAGAAAGGTGATAATATTTCATCATCCGTAGAAATGTAAAGCCATTAGTGTGTGAGAGATTTGATTTTGATTATAATTTGTGTCAGAAACTCTGCCTTATTTGCCTAAAACTCAAACTGGAAATGTGTCTTCAGCCCACGGTCCAATGGGACTCAGTCAGATGAATAAGAACATGTTGACATACATCCAGAATTCTGTTTTCAATCAGCTAAAGTAAAAGATTGTTTTAGCATTGATTCTGATATACACATAATATCCTGAATGGTGACGTGTTGACAAATGATACGAAATATGCTGTGTTGATAAAGCATTGTCCAAATGGGAAAGCATAGAAAAAGGTGCTATTTTCCAAAGACTTAGACAACTTTATTTGTCATTTTGTATGCACAGAGTGTGTACAGCATGAAATTTACCAAAGACTTGGTACACACACACACATATATATATATATATATATATATATATATATATATATATATATATATATATATATATATATATATATATATATATATATAGTTTCCCTGTTTCAGTTTCCCTGAAATGATGAGGATTTCATAAAGCATTGAAGGTGGCACCAAACTGGCAAAATAAGAAACGACAGCAGCATTTTGGTCATACCTGCTGTCATGTCCCCAGATTCGACCAGAAATTACTGTATTTAAACCAGACTTTAACGAGGAGCCTTGAATGAGTCTCAGAGAAAGATATTTGAAGGAAAATGCCAATCCATTTTGAGCATATTTTCTTTGAGCATATTTTCTGAAAAAAACTACAACCACTTCAACCAAATCCAATTAAACAGTCCAGTTCTATCCAAACATAATCTAATTTAGCTGACTGTCACGGGGTTAGTAAATTATAAAACGCAAAGAAAGCAGACAGACTGCACTGACTCTCCCTACTGAGCATGCTCAGAGCAGCAGATGACAGTAGAAAGCAGAATTTCCTTTAAAGTAGAAGAGACGTCCAGCAGAACCTGACTCGATGATGAGTGCCCATCTGCTTTAACCAGCTGGTGAGACGCATTTTTTATACACATGACTCCAGATGAAAACTAGTTTATGTGGTGCAACGCTGCAGATCAGCAGCTGGAGCGTTGCAGGTTCTAAAGCGGGTTTCTAGAGTGTTCCTGGATTTGCAGAAAATATGCATTCAGCTGCTTTTTGACAAGTGTTCCACAGCTTGATGCAGATTTGTTTGGCAGAAAAGGAGGATCCAAATGAAAAAACACAACATGAATGACTTTGAGTAATTACAGGCATGACAAAACGTTTTACTGCAACAGCTGAACGTTCTGGCTCTATACAACAGTCCTCAAAACAATTAGATTACTGTAAATGTTGGCAAATCACATTGTTTCAGATTAAGAAGAGGAATAAACACAGAATAACTAAATGTTCCAGAAAAGAAAAATGTGTCAGCCTGTAAAATTAATTTCTGCAACAAATACCTGAACAAGTCTAATTTTTCAGATGCAAAGTGGAAATTTACAGTCAAACAAACGCTAAAACCTTAGCTGTTGCATCTGCCTGATTGACAGGAAACATGAGTCCAACAAGAGACTCTGAGACAATGTAAAGGATTCTAAAACTCCTAAAAGAAAAGTTAAGCGTCTGCAGAGCATGGCCAAAGATGTGGGTTGTTCACGCTAAGCGGAGTCTGAACGACCAGGAAGACAGAGGAGCATCAGGAGAGAAAAGTCAAAGCAATCTGCCAAGGAATACAAAGTGCTCATCAGAAGCAATGAAAAATAAATGAAGGGAATTAGGAATCAATGTTTGTTCATTAACTGTAAGAAACTGGCCAAAGGAAAGGTTTCAGGTCCAGAAAGGCCACACTAGAAGAAGCATTAGACTGGTCTGAATAGATCCAGTAAAGGTTTCAGACCCGATACTGAGGTCAACCTAGGGTCAGATATTGGGCTGAGGCCACCCATCGATCTACCAATTCACTGAGCCAAGAACCACGGTCCTGGATCGCTTTTAGTCATAATTTTACTGATTTTAAATGAGAAGTTTAAGCTTAAAATATATGCAGAGTAATCCCAGTTTTAAATTAATAAGCAGATGTTTTTATCTGATTTGGCAGACTGACTAACATTTGTGCTTCATAGATAGGTTAACGGTAAGACAACGTTTTTATTTGCTGTGAGTTATATTGTTTTTGGCCCACATGCACAGCTGTGAACACTAAACATAACCCAGAACACACCATCCCCTGGCAGTGGCAGCATCAGGCTATTGGGATTGTTTTTCAGCAGAAACAAAGATGGTATGTCACCATCTCACAGAGATTTGCTCAAATGATCAAATGGGAATATAAAGCTCAACTGGAAACCAAGACATGGAGGTCCACCTAAGCTGACAGGCTGAGCAGGAAGAGGCTTAATCAGAGAAGCATCCAGGAGATCCATGGTGACTCTGAGACGGTGTTGAGCAAATGTCTTAGTTATCAGGCAAAGATAATGGTTACTTTGCCTGATAACTACTTGCAGTTACTTTTTATGCTCTGAAATATTAATGAGTTTGGAAGACTTTCCTGTTATTGGAACTTTAAATACTACTGAGTTCAATTATCAAATATAAAATGCATAATAATTAATTAAATGGACTAAAGATCTGAAAAAACGTTCTACACTGATGCGTACCATTTTAGTGTGTGCTGGGACAAATCAGTCAAGAATTAAGACACCTATCAACTGCAATTAATTCATAGTGGTTTGCAAAAGTATTCATAACTCTTTTTCAACTTTTCCACATTTTGTCACATCAGAAATTTCAGTCACTGGACGTGCAAAGCTGGTAGAGACACATCCTAGAAGGCATGCTGTTGGAATTGCAGCAAGAGGTGGTTCCATAATGTTTTGATTCAGAGGGGCTGAATAATTATTTGTAAAAAAAATAAAAAAAAAATAAAATAATGTATAATTTTCTTTTTACTTCACAAATGGATACCACGTTGTGTTGGTCTTTCACATAAGATTTCAATAAAATATATTTGTGGTTGTAATGTGACAACAGGTGAAAAGGTTCAAGGGGTATGAATACTTTTGCATGCCACTGTAAGCAGAGATGATGATGATGATGAGGATGATGTTTATCATAAAACAACAATAAAAAAACAAACTAGATGATTTAGAATGTGCACATTAACAGGCTACAACTGGCTATAACATGGATGTAGCAATAAAAAAATTAACACTTCAATACAACAAAATAAAATACGCTTCGTAGTAAAATTAAATAGGGGTCATGCCATTCGAGACAGCAGCCAGGTAGGATGCACATCTCTTATTGTCGTTATTAGGACAGTAAACAATAGCAGTATAACACTGAAGCAGAGCAAAATGAACACACAAGGTCTGGTTTTCTGTTTTTTTTATGCATCTCTGCTTTAACTCATCTGAGTCAAATAATCGAGTTAATAGCAGGACTCTGGAGAACTGGACTGCATACTGAGGAGGTAATTCATCTATTCAACTCAGGTGTGTTGGACCAGGGACACATCTAAAGGTTCCAGGGCACCGGCCCTCACGAACTGCAGTTGAAGACCCTTGATCTACTTTGTGCACAATGTATGATGAACATCCACCCACCCTGAAGCTGCAGTAGGTAACTTTCATATAAATGTATGTTTTAGACATTTGTGAAAACTGTCACTATGTCCTGACAGTAAACGATGAGAAAAGATAATCTCTGAGAAAAAAAAATAAAAATCTCCACTGGCTCCTCCCAGTGGTCCCACTGCTATTTGCAGAAATACAGCACTCCCGGACAAAAACAAACCAATCAGAGCCAGGAGCAATGTCTGGCTCTGATTGGTTGTTGGCAGTTTCAATCACTCTTGTGTACACACTGCTCACACTCAGCAGTCATTGTGCAAAATGGGGAAATCTACCAATCCTGAGCAGGCTTTGCTCATCCATAACTGCTGACGTGGCTGAGAGTTGGAGTCTCTCTGGTGTCCAGAAATCTGCCCTTCTCGCAATGTTGTGTATGAGAGTCCAGTACTGAAGCTGTAGACATCCTTCCGCCTTTTAGATTAAATATGTTAAAATATAGTTTCTGTTTCAATAGTATTTTTATTATTACAGAAGTCTGCAATAGAAACACCAAATCTTTCAGGCAAAGAAACTTGGGGTGACCACAACTGGACCCGGTCAGTTCTTAACAACATCCAATCTGATTTATTTTCAGCTATTTTGCAAAGAAGAATTGGCAAAAATGTCATAATCTAGAAATGCTAAACTGGCAAAATCAAACCCCAAAAGACCTGCAGCTGCAATAGAAACAAAAGGTGGTTTCACACAGCGCTGACTCAGGGGGGTGGGCTGAACTCACACTCCAGATGCAGACATGTGTTGGTCTAAAATAAACTTAAAGTCTGTGGATGTATTGCTACAAAATGTGGAAACAGTTTAAGGGGTATGAATAGTTTCCAACTCTATATGTTCCTTTATGTTTAACAAAGCCAGAACATTCAGTATTTTGTGTCATATCTGTGATTTGTTTTGCTTATTCTGCAACAATGAAAAAACTGCTGAACATCCTCAAAGTGTGGCGACCCCATAGTGTCTGCCTCAGTGGGTCAAAGAAAACACTAGAACACAACGAGAAAACTCAGAAAGTGTCACAGATCTTTTTATAAACAGTTACTTTAAATGCATGTACAATACATGTAAAATTTAGAGCCGGAGTTTTAAACAAAGAGAACAGGGCCCCGACATGATGTGAACAAGTATCTTTGTCTCACAAATAATTCATGTTAATCGAGATACAGGAAAATGCACTCTAGCATTGTTTACACTGCGAGTGCATCCAAGCTGAAATGAACATCTCACTCCACAGTTCAGATCAGAGCAGAAGTCTTTGAAGGCCACGTCTCAAAAGAAATTAATTCCAGGTAGCGCTGCCTTTTTTTTTTATCGCATTTAACCGTCAAACCTTTGAGAGTCTGCTGCAGGCAAGGAGGTTTTGTTTCACTGCTTTTAGATGAAGAGTTACGCAGGGATATTGGATTTCAGCACACACGGATGGAGTAAATGTTGCACCGTGTGTGCGTTGCTTGCAGCTGTAACTTGTGATTTACAGCAAATCAACACGGAGAAGTCAAACATTCAAACAGATGGAACCAAAATGAGAAACGAATTGGTTCCAAACCTGGTTGATCACAGAGAGCTTACAAATACAGACAGATGAAGGTCAGGCCTTTTATTTTTTTATGCTCAAACCTGTGCCAGGAATGCATAAGGCCCAACATTTAAAGGCCGGAGTAAGTGCACTTTGGCTCGGGATGAAATATAAATCAGGATGAAAGATAAATGACAGCTCTACGGCGGCTGTCAACCCTGAAAATCAATTAAAAAAATTGTGGTGCAGAGACGAGTCCGCGGTGGAGGAAGTGACGGGAGTTCCAGGAAAGCCTACACCGCTTCCCAGAATGTAAAGCTGACACTGCCACCAGTTATCTGCTGCTAACCTGCACAAATGACATGTTAGCTGCAATGCTGCCTCTGCAGACTGTCACTTTTTTTATATTAACACTTTTCACTAAATCTCAGCATGTGCTGCAGAAAACATGCAGCAAAACAGAGAGATAATATCTCCTGAAACTGAGTGTTTAATTATGCTGAACCAGACAATCAGTGACAGACGGACCGTCTTCAACCTGCAAAAACTCAGAGTCAGCTGCATCCAACCTTTACCGATGGTACATCTGGGTAAGAAATTAGATATTGTGCGTTTGGTTAGAAGCTTTGTGAAGTTAAAGGGGATTTTGCCCCCACTGCATTTTTCAGATGTTGCACTTGTTGTTTCCCATAGCAACAGATACAAATGTCTCGCAGATCTCCCACTGATGGAGGTGATGCTTTTATAATCCTTCCTTTACCCCAGGTTCTGTCTATTTTTACATTTATGTTCCTGACCCCATTACACAATGCATGAATAAAAAAGAAAGTGTAAATGTGGCTTTTAAAGATATACAGCTGAAACAAGATCATTATATATGCTGTATTGCAAGACAACTTTTTCTCTGTCTGACATTAAATCAAACTAAACCTTTGCTTTCCTACATGAGGTAGGATTATCAGACTGCTTGCTATTTGCTAAATGCCAAAAACAATCCAAGAGAATGTTATTTTTCTTACTTTCTTCATCTTCAGAAGTCTACACACATTCCCTCATGGTGAAGTAGAACTGACTTTCAAAATACAAGACTTAGATTGAACCCTTTGGGTTTCCGTCCACAAGCTTCTCGAAAGAGTTTGGTGGAAATTTGTCCCACTCATCCTAAAAGAACCAGTGTAACTGGGTCAGGTTTGAAGGCCGACCGGTTCACACAGCTCAGAACACAAATATTCTTATGGACTGAGATCAGAACTTTGTGATGGCCGATGGCTGACTTTGTTGTCCTTAAGCCATTTTAGAACAGATTTGGTTCTGTAATATACTAATATACTATAGTAGTATGTTATAATATTTATATATATATAATAGGGGAGTGTTGTCCAATTTTGCTTCACTGTGTCAGTTTAATGTCCTTTTCTCATGATGGTGCCTGTTTTGTAATGATCACCAGTTCTTCCTGAGGCAAAACACCCCAAAACATGATGATTCCACACTCTTAATTCACAGCTGCAAAGTTTTCAGGCTTGCAAGATTTGCACTTTTTCCATCAAATGTAAAGATGGTCATTATCCCCTGAAAACTGTATTAGGTTCATAAGATCGCAGCATGTGTCTCTAGAAGTTAAGGGTTTTGTCCCCAAGGGCATTTGCAAATTGTTAGCTAGCTTGTTTTTTGCTGGTGAAAGGGGTAATGGTATTTTATTTTCATTTTCTGCCTTTAATTAGTTTTACTTCCAGCAAAGCTGGTCTGATTTAACCCTTCTCTTGGTCACTGGGACCTATCTGAGGCAAAAAGAGTTAATTCCTTCTAATATTTCAAGATCTAAACGCCCATCTATTACCAGGGTTTCACAGCACCCACACAGAGAGATAGAGAAACAGCATCTTCTGCACACACACACCTGAAGGTAATCAATCAATCAATCAATCAACTTAATGGAGAACTTTACACGCCCAAAGTTAGCAAAGTGGTTTACAGGAACATACATTTAAAAGAAAACAGACAAATAGATTAGCAACACATACAGTATAATAAAACAATCTGACAAAAAGTAAAGAACAGCGAGAAACAGTATGAGAAGTAAAACAAAAGACCAATAATAAGCAGCACAACACGGCATTATCAAACTTACAATTATGTCTTTGAACTGTGAGTAAGGGGGAGTACCCAGAGACGAACCCAGGCATGTATGGAGAAAACTGGAAAAATTCACCCAGAAAAGCCTTAGCTGACAGCTGGACCCAGGATCTGTTTACTACACCACTGCATGGCCTCATTGTTAACTACATAAAAAAATGTTTTAAATCGCTTAATAATCTCTGAGCTAAAATCCTCCAGGTCAAAAGCTGAAGTTGTCCAAGCCTTTGATCAGGATGGGGTTTGGACATTTCACAATAGTAGGACACCTCAGGGCAGACAAGGGAATTGCTGGAGAGATTAAATCTCATGGCTCACTGCTTTCCTATTGTCTCCAATCAACCCTATCTCCCACCCACACCCACAAGATTATGGATGGATATAAGCACATATGCAAAAAGATTTCAAAATTTTAACTTTACACCACTAGTATTATGCAGTGGTGTAAGAAAAAAATATGCCCTAACATATTTATTCTTTTTGCTTTTTGTTCCACAGTCAAATATTTCAGATCAAATATAATTCCAGATGAGACAAAGATAACCTGAGTGAATGCAAAAAGCAGGTTTTCTTCATTCATTTCATTTAGGGGAAATTATCCAAACTGATGTGGTCTGATGTGAAAAGGTCCCCTGGAATCTCTCCAAGAAGGGCCAGCCTACCAAAATTACTCCAAGAGCTCATCAACCACTCATCCAGAAGGTAACAACAAAACAACAAAATCTAAAGCACTGCAGTTCTCAGTTGCTTTAGTTAGGGTCAGAGTCACAGATAAGACAGAGAGAAGCCATTCTAGAGAGAGTCCCATTGCCAAAACTGCTGCTGACCCAAAAGAACACAAACGCCCATCGCACTTTTGTCAGAAACATCTTAATGATCCCAAGACTTTTTTTGAAATTATTCTATGGACTGATGAGTGTTTCTCACTGGATCTGCTGTAACATTAACACAATATTTCAGAAAAAGAACACTAGATCTACAGTCTAAAAGCATGGTGGTAAAGAGGCTTTAAAAACCTTCCAGTGTGGACAAACTGAATGAATTCTGGAAAGAAGAGCTGGCTGGAAATTATGAAAATGAATCATTATCAGTAACCACAGATATTCCAAGAACTGTGGCACAACCTGTTTTATGGTTAGGGGTAATTATTTTTCATATTTTTAAAAATGGAGTTACTAGCTCTGATAACTATCTCAGACTCAGAATCAGAATCAGAAATACTTTAACAATCCCAGGGGGAAATTACTGTTTCAGTACAACCGCCATCACATACATCACAAACATTTGTGGGGGGGGGGGGATTTACTGAGGCCATGCTGCCAAGGACACTACTGTGCCCACAGGGCGCTGCCATTGAATCTGTGGAAGGATAGAATGCCACAATAGGGGAGAAGAGGGGAAAAAAAGGCAAATAAGACACACCCTATCCTCTTTTGGTACAGTGTGAGATATCTGACAAAAAAAAAACCTTGTGCACGAGAAGCACAAATAAGACGAGACACATATAGCAGAAGGTAAACATTTGGGACTAGTCGTGTGTAGGGTCATCTGTTTTTGTGAGCATCATTTATGTGTGTCTGTTTGGGTGAAAGTGTTTATATTTCTGTGAACACTCTCCAGAGGCCATTGTCCTTGATGTTATCAGCCGGCCAACAGTTCAGAAAGCATCCGCAGATGTCAGCGGGGGAGGGGGTAGCAGGGTAGAGATCTGAGCTCGTTCCTAATAAAAATCCAGGAGTGATTAGATAGGGAAGGCATAGACCAAATACTTTATTTGTTATGAGACAAGCTGCTCTGAATTACCCGTGAGCTTTAAGTCTTTTGCTGGCTCCAAATGGCAAATCTAATATTCCAAATTGTTGGGCTTTTTTGCATTTCACTTCCATATTTTTTCCCATCTCCCCTTGAGTTCAACCACCGAAGCCATTCTGCGTACCAGCATATACAGCTTTTCGGCTCTGCTCCTCCACCTTCCAGATATGTCTGTTCACCGCCTTAGTGATCGTATCATGCAGCCAGTAGACTGATCAAAGCCAAATCGCTACCAACATCTGCTGTATTTGCTGATGCATCAAAAATCCACCAAGTCCAATAAGTAGAAATCCAAGTATCGTAAATCCAAACATGTAACGCTTCAGGAATGACAAAGTCGAAAGACACACTGTTTTCCATCCAGGAATGTAGGGTGTATCCCACAAAATTAGTCAATCGGGACACATGACGGGTCCCCTTTATGCTGCCTATCAAAAAACATTTGATCAATAGCACTTCCCAGTCTCCTAAACTCACAATATGGCTCCCATCTACCTCCACCAAGCTCTGGTGATGCTGTCTGTTACGTGTAAAAGCATTAATTTGTCTGTTGACCTTGACTCACTCTTTTGAGTTGTGAGTTGTCTATAGTAATATTGCTCCACTTGCAATGCCAGCACTTCTGCTCTTTGCACCCTGTTCTAGATGTGCTAACTATTTGAAAATCAAATAATTTACATACCGATCTTTAGTCTGTTTGTGGACTAAGTTGCATCCAAGCCAGACCATTTTTTCTGGCTGCTTAACTTGGTACTTTAGTGTGTTTTCATTTCATGCAGAATGATGAACAAAGTATCAGCCAGGAACAAATAAACCAGCAGAACCTGCAATAACTAGAGTTTAAAACTGAAAAATGGTAACTAATTTATAGTCTGTTACATTATTTCAGAATGCCAAGAAGATATTATGCCTCATTTCTTATCCACATTTAAAAAGGTCTGTGTGTTGCTCAATATATTTTGTACTTTTGGTACAAACTGGGTCCAACTCAGTTACATTTCTGTTCCTTGTGCCATTAAGATCTTCCCGCTGACACTCTGCAGTTGCAGAAAGTGACACACAGCCTTGTTTCTTTTCAGCATTGCTGCAGCAATGCTCTGCCACAGAAAAGCTTCCTGTAGAAACATCAAAGCACCGAAGCTCTATAAACACATAAAAGTTCAGAGAAAAGGATCAAGACTTTGGAATTATGGAAATGATAACTGCTGCATTATAGGTCCCGGTGTCCCAAACAATTACTGTAAGTCACTTTTATAACTCTTAATTAAGTCTCTCATAAATTCTTGATGCATCTGTGTACAGCACTGTAAATCAAACTGCTTCTGCTGGCACCGCCTGGGCATATCCTGCATGGAGGGGAGTGAGGGATGGTTTTATGTCCTGCGATTTATGAAGCCAGCAAAGAACACAACCATAAGGGCGATCCTATATGAGGGGAGCTATATGGAGGGGCTACACAAACGATACTCAGATTCTGTTCTGGCTGAGAGGCCATAAAGACAGAAGTGCAGACTAACATCTTTTGCTGTATCTGAACAAAGAAAAAGTGCTTTCTTCCCAGGTTCCATCAATCAGTTATCCTACATGGCATCAATCCAACAGAGAGTGTGTAATAAAGCCCACCATCATCATCACCAAAAGATTCACCATCTGTTCCCAGGGCAATTTGGATCTTTGTAGATTTTGAAATCTCAAATATTGTCTTGGAAAAGATTGATCAGGTTGTACTCACAAACTTCAATGTCATATGTTGTAAAATATTTAAATGATAAAACAATAAATGGTTTAGATTTTTTTACTCATACAAATCTGAAAAATGTGCTTGTCGTTTGAGTTCATAGATAATTTACTGCCAAACCCCCAACTGCATTCCAACGCAACCAACTGACTTCAGAAGTTACCTAATCAGTACATAAAATCTATGTTTAGCCATCAGAAAACAGAAACAGTGTGACTGAACTGCAATACTATCCAATCACTGATCAGCAAAACAATCAAGAGCCCCATGGTAACTCTGGAGGAATTGCACAGATTCACAGCTCAGGTAGAAGTATCTAGTGACATCACTGTTAGATATGTTATACATATTTCTGATCTGCCGGGATTGTCATGTCTCCCTGTTCTCCACTCTCCTCACATTCCTTCTGTATATTGCATGCTACACCAGAGACTTATTTGTATGCCAACACCAAGGAGACAGCCCACCACTTCTTCCTCCCTGGAGGGGCTCAGATCACAACCTGGTACGTCTACAGCCTGTGTAGAAACCCCTTATAAACAAAGAAACAACTGTAACATGCACACTTTCTAAGTCACACTAGACAGGTGCATATGTCTTTTAATCTGAGTATTAGGAATCGGTACCTTTCTCATCTGAACCAAGACGATACCGATACCCGGTACCTGGGAATCAGTACCGATACTTAACGGTACCTATTTTCGGTATTTTTGTGTGTCAATGTAGTAATGAATGTTAGTTTGATAATAAAATCTCAAACTTTTTAATTCAACATATATTAATCAATGGATGCAGAATCTTTGAGCTCCTGCAAAGAAAATATTTCAATCTATGAATTTAATAAAAAGTCCTTCCTTTAAGTTATTTAGAAGACTGGTAAACACGCTTAAATCTGAGTATCACTCAGTTTTTTTGAAAACGTTTCCACACCTATCCTGGAGTCTTTCTCAGCTTCGGTTGCTCACACTTGAGCAACCTGTAGTTAGAGCGCTGCTGTTTTTAAGCCCATGGGGACCCATCCTCCTGGGCCCAGTCCAAGTTAATCAATGACCTACCCGTCACTGCCCTGGTCATTAGAGGCTATTGCTTGATGTGAGTGGAGTACTTAGTTACACAAGCATATAAGGAAATAACTTCTAGCATCCCAATGAGTAGAGGTGGATAGTAACTAGTTACATTTACCCAGTTACACTTACTTGAGTAACTTTTTGAACAAAATGTACTTTTAGGAGTTTTTTTTACTTCTTACTTTTACTTGAGCAAATATTATAAAGAAGTAGTGCTACTCTTATTTGAGTAACATTTCTGGCTACTCCATCCACTGTGAGTATCTTCACTGAATAAAGAACAAACATGTTTAAACAAAAAATGCACCAGAGACACATCTACAGTTTATATTAAAGGTGGGACTTCTTGTTTGTACTGAAGCTTTGTTGTTTTAATGGTATTTTCTATCTGCTGAGCTCATCGAGCCATATACAGGTCAATGAACCACAGTAGATATTGTTACTGGAAGTATGTTGCACTGTCCCAATTTACTGTATATACATTAACTTACTTAGTAATTATTATTGTTTGTAAAAATATTTATGTTAGTTGTTAAAATATCCAAATGTGTACATATTTAAATATTTTTCTATGAGCGATTAAATAATTTTTAAATATCAAATCAATTGTTGCTGTTGCTGTGAGCAAGGTGCCTGATAATTCAAAGAATGTGTTCATTTTGATAAAACTATGCAACAGGAACTGTGTTTTATGTAAACATTTCACAACTTTGCCACTTTAACAGTTTTAAAGGAAATATATATATATATATCATGTTATTTCCTCCAGCACTCATTCAGAAAACAATTGTATTTGTCATTTCCTTTTTTGTGGTGAAAGTACTTGTTCAGTCCAATTAGCTGTAGGCTTTAACGTTTTTCTTAAAGGAACACGACTAGTTGTCTCATAACAGCACACATCCCCCTGGAAAAGGCTGTTCAGCCAAAGCAAAGTAAAGGAGGCTGTTTGTTTGGATCTCTGAGGATTCTGCAGTTTACATTTGGTGCCTGTTTGTAACAACAGACCCTGTTGTCCTGCTGCGACTTGGCAGATTCTGAGAGGCCACAGCAAGAGAGCTGCTGATTAATTTAGTGTTGACACTGTTTCTGAGCCATGCGAAGGGTTGAAATCCAGAGCCGGTGTAATCTCAGAGTTCACGCTCTGGTCACATGAGATCAGGCTGGGCTTAAAGTGTACTTGTGCAGAAGTTTCCTCTTTTTGATGCCACCGTGTCCTGAAAGCTGCTAATTTAATTTTTTTTCCCATGAAGCACTTTCAACTGATATATTATCTTCTTCCAACCCCCTCTTGCCCTCATTGTCTGAAAGGGGGTGTTGAGTTGGAGCCAGAGGCTGCACAGCTGCAGCAGTGCATTTCACAAGCCAGTGACTCTCCAGATGGCAGGTGTCTTTACCGCGCAGCTCCCTCCGTCCCGGGCAGCAACGGCTCAGCCACGCTCAGTCGAGCTTTAGTGGAACCTCCCAGCCAGGGCACTTTTAATGGACTTAAATTTGAAACACATGATCAGTACAATACAGGCAGCGCTCACTGGAGATGATGGGGCACCCCGTCACCTAAACGTGCTCAGCAAGTCCCGCCGTGATATTTCCACATTCACATCACACAGCTGTCCTATGGGCCAGGTTAAAGCTAGTGGCTTTACATCATATCCTACAGTTTATGCTCATGCCAAGCCTTGTAGAACATGGTCCATTGAAACCAGCTGCAGCGCTGCATTGCCGAGACTCTGCAGAACTTCCTTAGCTTTACAGAACAGAGCCGGAGTTCTTTTTTCAGTTATTTTAAACAGTAAATAAAAAGAAGTTCAGAACACTCGCAATTTGTAACTAGTTGCTTGGAATATACTGTGTGCTTATATACTTGACATATCTATGATAAAGTATAAAGATGGGTACTAACTCCATAGCGGTGCCACCAACAAAGCAAAGCATCAATGCTGGCCAAGAGCAGAGGAGTTACTTCGCCTTGAGCTGAAGGTGGGCTCATAAAGACCAACAACCAATCATTTGATATAGTTGATGGTCATATGGATCTGATTGATGACTGTTAGTATTTTTCACCCATCACATATTGGATGTAGGTTGATGTATCATGCAGAGCAGCTCTGATCTCTGCCTCATGATTTGAACTTATAAACACTGCTCTCAATTAATTTGTTCAACACTGTGTGTTTATTAAAATAAAAAATTGGATTTAGAAAGGATGAACAATTTCAACGAGACAGTGATGTGGTTTTATGTTCAGTTAAACTCTGAGAATTAACCCCTGGTGCAAAAGTCTAATTTATTTGCACCTTTTCAGATCTAAACTTGGAGCCAAATCAAGAATATAGACTATTTACTGGTGCTCAGACTGCTTTTTGTCTGGCACAGACTACTGAGTCTGACCCAAACACTGAGAATGACTTCAGGTTAACAATAATCTTTTGAAAAGGTTTAAATATATTCTAGCATAGGACATCAAAGCAGAAATATAGAGAATTCTTTAGGTGCTTCTCCCCATAACACAGCTGACCCAAATATATGAAACATTGAGAAATAGTTTCTGTGTCTAAAAGGCAAACTGTGGCTCTTTTGTCCTGTTTCAACTCCTTGATTAGTTCTGATTAGGACAAGAAACAACAATCATTGTAATTATGGACTTATCTGCTGATTGTTTTCTTATTAACTGATTCATGGCTTGTCTATAAATATACTTCAGTTAATCTTCAAGGTGAAATCTTTTTTCTTGTTTATTTTGAATACAGTTGATTCTTTTATGCCAATATTCATCATGGAAATGCCCAAGCATCTGCCCTTAACTTCAAAAGCTAGACTTTTAAATGTTTCAGTTGTAATCATTCAACAGTTCAATCCCTGAGTCGAGGGTAGGAAAATGAACTGATGTTCTTTACAGAACAGCTGGATTTATTTTGAGATTAAATTCAGTGCCACCTTATCAATAGGGTGCCTCTCTCATCAAAATTGCAGGAACAAAGTGTAGATAGAGTAAAAGTCCATCCATCCATTATCTGCTTTTCCATGCAGGGTCACTAAGAGTTTGGTGCCTATCAGCAGCGCTCATTGGCTTAGAGGCGGGGTCCACACTGGACAGATTCACAGTCTATCACAGAGACAAATTACAATTACAGTAATCACAAACTACAAAATGAACGTAAATAAAATAAAAAGTAAATAAAATTCACATTCCATTAACGGTTTATCTGAGGCAGTTTCTTCTGTATCGCCAATTTTAATGTTTAAGTGGTAAGAGGCGCCAGATAAATGTATGTCTATGTAAGTTTTGAAACCTTAGATTCCACGTGGCTTTAGCTGGTCTCTAATTGGTTACTTACAGATTCATCCTAATGATTTCACAAAGCTTTTGTTGGAGAAAAATGGCAAATAAAGGAACTTGGACCAGACCACCACTGATTAAACTAAACCAAAAGAGACTCCAAGATAAATATGGAAGGCATTTGTTTGCATTTAATTTTATTTACGGGTATTAGAAACTTTAAATTGAACACAATAAGATCCCATTTTTATTCGTGCAAAATATATTGGCCAATGGCAAAAAAATATATATCAGCTGCAAGCTATTTTCACTAACAACCTATGTAAAAGATGTAGGCAGCTCCAACGATTCTACAATGAATCTCTGCTATGATGACATTGTTTAAAAATTAACTCTAACAAGTATATATATATATATATATATATATATATATATATATATGTATATATATATATATATATTATCTAAGGCATTACAGCTTCTATTCACCTTCTCTATCAGTCGCATAGAGAATCTGAAGTTTAAATGAAGAATCATATTAAGCACGTAAAAATGGTGTCAGCCTGGAACTCAGGACGTAGACTCACGGCTTCCTATTAAAAAAAGGTCTGAAATAAAAGAGGCTTATCTAAAGAGGACTTTCAATAGCAGAATCTGAAGCTGCAGACAACAATATCTGTCATATTAGGAATGTTACAAAATGGGAAATGCTAATTCTTTTCAGGGACTTGATGCAAATGAAAAGAAAGAATAAAAAGAGTAATCCTGAATGAATGTCCTCTTGCTTCTGTCTCTGAGTACTTTATTGAGTCTGATGTCCCTGCTGCATATGTGAGAGCGTTTAGTCAGGGTACGATTCGGCTGGAAATAATTAAAAGCATAAATTTGCATCATTAAAGCGGATTAAGTCAAACAATGTTTGCATATTGAGGGGAGTAAAGAGGCTGTGTGGAGCTTTAAGAAAACATCAGCCAGTTCTTCTCCCAGGTTCGGTGAGCCACCAACTTCTCTCAGCATCATTATACATCATTAGAGCTGTGTACGAATCAGGAATAAGAAAAATGTTCAAGCATGTTATTTTACTTAGTTACAATGTCAGAGAGCACAGGTGAGGAAAAAGCTGTTGCCAAGGTGTGGTTATCCCCTCAGTATTTTAGTCATAAACTATGTGTTTTCTCAGCAGAACATTTCTCTGGTTTAAAAGCTCGTTGTGGTGACTGTTAACACCCACTAGAAATTATTAGGTTCAGCCAGTTGATCCAGATGTTCCTGCTACCCGTTTCTGTGTCAGTTTTACACAAACGAGCAGAAAAGCGATACAAGACGCTGAAACATCCATCGAGTCGCTGAATGGATCTGCTGGGAGACCCCAGCTGTAATAGTTCAGTTAATGACCATGATCCAAAGTACAGCCTCAATCAAGCAATCTGAAGCTCTTCAAACACCTGGAGAATGCTCAGGTGATGAGTTCACAGCGTTTTTAACTTTTGATTGGGTCATTCACAAATAACTGCTTCCATGTGTGATAGCATGAAAAAAAGAACCAAAAAAACAGGAAAACAATTGCTCAGGATATGAGGCAGAGAATTGTGGACCTGAAAAGCATGTTGTTCACCCGTCACAAGGTTGAACACGTTCTGGTGCAAAAACCTCGAGAAGATGCTGCTGAAGCTGGTTAGATAGTGTCATTATTCACAGTTAAATTAGCCCTGTACCAACATGGGCTGAAGCCATTACTCAGAGCTAGATCACAGTTTGCAAATGCACTTAAGAATAACATGATAATCGTTGAAGATTTTCACCACAGTCTGTGACTTATCCTTACATTTGGATGAAGAAGGGAGAGGTTTGCAAGCCTGAGAACATTATGGTTGTGGTAGTAATGGGTTGCTTCACAGAGGATGACTGCCACCAAAGGCAGCCGGCTTTTTTTTTTGCTATTCTTTGTGTTTTTGTCACTTTTATTGCCACTGCAAGCTGTAATCACATACAGACAAGAGCTACATGATATGCGGCCAAACTCCAAAGCCTATGGACCGTAGGGATCGCTGAAACAGGACTTTATTCCACCCGAAACACGACGGACAATAGGTCCTCTGCTCTCTCCGCCTCTACGGCCTACGTTACGAAGGAGACGCAGGAGGAACAGGTTCATGCAGCGATCACACCGGCCAGCCCTGCCCAGTCTCCTCCTGGGGAATGTTAGATGCCTCGCCAATAAAATGAAGAAAATCTGAGGATTGCCTCACGTCAGATGGCTCACTGTGTAAAGATTTTCACGGAGACATGGCTAAATAACTCCGGCCTGATGAGGGAGTAGAGCTAGCAGGATGCTCTTTATGCAGAGCTGATCAGCACAAGGCTGACAGACAAAGACGGGGAGGATTAATTATATATGTTCATAACACCTGGTGCACAGCAGTAAAAAAGAAGAGAAGCTTCTGCTGCCCTGACCTGGAATACCTAGCAGTAAAGTACAAACCTTTTAAACTGGTTAAGGAGCTCAGCTCTGTGATTATCATTGCTACATACATCCAACCTGAAGCTAATGCTAAACTAGCCCTGGAGGAGCTACATTGTTTCATCAGTGGACGTATGAACAGTGATCCAGATGTGGTTGTGAATGTAGCAGAGGGCTGAGAAATTGTCCATTATGTGTCCATCATACGTTACAATCATATGTTACAATCATCATATGTTCAATATGTTCATATGTCCATCATACGTTACAATCATGCTACTGTAATTTCCTATTTATTCTCAGGAATATCAAATTGTACTGTTCTGTGAATGAAGCCTCAAAATCACTGCACAAAAACTGTCTCACTACCTCATTTCTTGTGATTTATAAAGATGGACTGATCTATGTAACATGGCTCATTTCACTCGCTAAGGGACTAATATCAGAGCCCTTGAACTCTGATACAAACTTAATTTTTTTGCATGCTCTAATGTGGAAAGACAAACTGTAAATACTAAGTCTGTTGTGCAGGAGTGTCATTTTGCTTGATATTTTTCTTTTTTCTGTACATCCTAAGCCAGGTCTGCCTCAAAGTTAATTTCACCATGGTAACATGTAGTGACAATAAAGCCTTCTTCAGTCTTGTTGGGGTGTGTTTTACTGCTGGTTGGGCTGGTGCACGTCACAAACCAGGAAATACTGAGGCATCCTCTGAAGACAGAAGACTGAAGAAGAATTAAGTTTTAGCGTGTCTCACTAAAAGCCCTGCTCTCAGTCCCCCGCAAAATGTGTGTGTCCAGTTAACCTGGTTCTGTCAGGACAAATGGGCAAAAATTCTAGCAAACTATTGAAAGAAGCTCATGGAAGGAAAGTCAAAATGTTCAACCCAAGTCATGCAGCTTATTAAGCAGTTCTACCAAATAAGGGAACTTGTGTTTTGAAGAACGTGAAAATAAGTTTGCCTCATTATTCTGGGGTTCAGCAAAAAAAAAAAAAAAGTTAATCTTTACTGAAATAATACTGATAAAGTTTGGTCTGATTTAACGTGGAAGAGGAAAAAATAGTGTCTTTATAGGGTATGTAAACATGTGGCTTCACCTCTGCATGCCACCGCCTGGCACTGAGAGAACAGAGAGTTGGAACGATGTTTGCACCGAACAACCCAGAAGAGATGCATCCCCACAAAGCAGCAACCTGTTTACCAGCTATTATTAGATTTTCTCTGGTTCTACAAAACAACTAATTTATGCCATAATTTGTACGGCTGATGCTCCAAACCAGCTTCTATTTTCTTCCACTCTGTTCATGCGGCACTCACAGATGAATAAAGAATAGATTTTTTTCTTGTTGGCACAGGGCTTACTTTTGTATTTTTTTTTTCTCCCATCATTTGGAGCTGAATGAATAATAATCCCTAAAGTTGATTTTAAATTTAGACACCACGCAACAAAATGCACAGCTGATAACGACGCAGCAAACTGAATGCTTGAGCCAATAAAGATGTTTTTAATCAAATTTTATTGTATAACATAACGAAGTCACGATTTGTAAAAGGATGTTTACTGATTAAAGGTTTCTGCATTTTTTGCATCAGTCTGCTGCTTTTTGGAAGGTTTTTCCATGAACTGAAACCAGATGTGGTCAGAGCTGTCATGTCCAACCTGAACCTGCTGCTGATAAACCTGCCGACATGTCAATTAATACAAGTGTGGCAATAAGAAGGTTATTGTTAACAGAAATTCATAAATAAGTCGTAAAACGTTGGGTAGCTTGGCCCCTCAATCCTGGAATAAAATGCAGATTTGCACCCCAAGAAACCACATTTTTACTTATCTTTAACTGCCATCATTGTGCGAAACACAAAGGATTTATATATTTCTCTAGGAAAATCTTGGCGCTTAGAGGATTCAGTAAAAATTGCGATTCCTATCTACTTTTCACGGTTGTTGTTTCTTGCTACTGGTAAAATAGCTGCCATGATGTTGTGTGTGTGTGTGTGTATATATATATATATATATATATATATATATATATATATATATATATATATATATATATATATTTATATATTATTTTGTTCAGAATATTTTTAAATAAATTACAACTCAATTCATAAAGCATCACATAAAGACTGTTTTAAAATAATTCAACCAAGTCTCTGGCAGCCTTCATGTTGATCTGAACTAAATCCTGTTAGGTATATATCAGCTTTAATTTGTATGCAGTCAGCAACCTGCTCTGTGTGTGTGTGTGTGTGTGTGTTTTAGCCAACTATGTGAGATAAAACGCCGGAACCAAAGAAAATTTGGCATCTCAGTTTTTCGTGCAGTAAAACACCAAGTAGAGAGACTCTGTATCATGAAAGGTAATTTGATCCAGTCTGAAGTGCTGCTGGGATTGTTGATCAAGGTGTAATTAGGCAAAGCAACAGAGAACTGAGCTGGATGCAGGGAGGGAGGGACTGGATCACAGAGACACAGGGAGGTGAAAGTTTTATCAGCTTTAGGTTATTCATGTTTAAAAAAAAAGATCCTCTTTCATTTAAGACGTAAATAAGGACTGACAGTAGCGTTGCTGCTGTGTGAAACTGTTTTTTTTGTGTGGTTTTATTCTAGGGGACTGATAACTTAATGAGAGACACTCCGATAAATCAGTGTTTCTGAGGAATTGTATTGTTTTAATTTTCTAGTTTTATTTACTGATTAATGTTGCTTAAAACTTTGTATTCATTCATAGCTTCATATTGTAGTCAGATTACATAAATGGCTTTTATCTAATGATCACAGAAATATTTGAATAAAAGCCAAACTCAGTTTTACGACAGTACAATCCACGAAAATCAACCAAACAGCATATTTTATCCATTTAATACATGCAATCTCTTTTAGTACTGCTATGCAACACAAACACTTTCCACAGACACCGACAGATGTGAGACTGAAGACTTTGGGAGCGGTTGTGGTACCACACCCGTCCTCTTGAGCCCCGTTTACAAGAAGCATTTAAAGTGAAAATGAGAAGATTAAAGAGGAAAAGACAGAACGTCCAGGAATCAAACACCTTCAACAGCATGAACTCGCGTGGAAACAACGTCCACTTTGGCTCGGTCCTCACCTTCAGTCGAGACTAATTCAGCTCATCCCCATTACACATAAGACAACAATATGACACGGGAACATCATTAGGTGCGAGCGGGGGAGAAGTGATGAAGAGCTCGCTGAAATGAGATTGGATTTAAACAAGTGCTGCTGCCGTCCCGAGGGCCTCACGAGGATGCTCTTTGAGAGGATAGGTGGAGGCTGCATAATGATGAGACACTTAGTTTCCCCACTGTTCAGATTTATGGGCTCCGAGGCCTGTTATGATCATTACGATGGGATGGAGGAAGGAAAAGGGAAATGGGGCTGAGCCTGTAAGGCTGGGGAGGAGAAGCGAATTGCAACGAGCGTTTTTTATCCATTTTTTCTGGTAGCGCAGCACTTTCCAACCATTAATCTTTGATCCTCTCCTCCCTATTTGTGCACTGACATTTTTAAACTGGAAGACTCCCAATAATTTCACACTCCAATTAGTAAATTACTAATTTTGCCTTAAAATGCTAATCCTGGGATGGCCATAAACAAACAGATCACACCCTGAAGGACCGTTATCTTTTCCAAAGATGCATAAGATGTTGCAACGTTAGATTCTGACTCGGGTTGTTCAAATAGAAGTAAAAAAGAGCAATAAACCAGCGCTTGAAAAGGTGTAACACTGAATCTGTGAAGCAACCGTTTGATGATTGTTTGCAGTTTTGCAAGCGCACCAGAAGAAAGTTGAGTCAATACTTATAATTCCTCAGGCAAGGGCTATACAAACATCAGCAATATCTTAGCACAGCTAATTCTCAAAGAACGGGACTCATTAGGCATTTGGAGCACGCTGAATAATTCATTCTGCATAATCAACTAAAATCAACAGAAACATTTGCTTTTATGTTACCTGAGGTGGATTTATTACAGGAAAAAAAACGTGGATACTGTGCCCTGGTGAGGCTCAGTCTCCAGGGATTAGCTCAGTTTAGGAAGGAGGAGGAACAGGGAAGCTAAAGCAGGGATTGTTCTTGTTTTCTGGCTTTTAGGTTTTCTTTTCAGTAACAATATCATGATGAAATAAAAATAGCATTACCTCAATCATAGCCTTTCTTCATGCAGAGAAAGAAACCACTGATACCTTTAGCACCTATCTAAGGAACCTTGCTGATCAATAAGCGATTGTCTAAGCTGCAGGGGAAGCTTTATTTGCATCAAACGCTGCTGGCAGAAATAGAGCTGCCTTTTGCAATTGTCTTTATGACATTTAAATGATTTAGACATGAACTTTGCATGAACCACAGCAAATGGATGTGGGGATAAATCTCCTTTCCATGAGGACATGACCGCTCTCTACACTGAGATGAACAAACAGAAGCAGCCGCCTGAATGTCTGAAAGTGAGGAGGAACATTTTCTTCCCACTCTTTTCTAGCATCTTTCAATCAGAAATGAATCAAAATGTTTCCTGTATATCTTTAAGCTGTGCCAACATGATCCTCATGTAACATAAGGTTTCATTTCATAATCAGGTTTTAAAACTTAACATGAGCGTGCTGGTGGAGCAAAGGCTGCGGAGTAGGTTTCATCCTTTGGTTAAGTAAAAGCAGAAATGCAAAACTAACACAACCATACAGGATATCTGAGTTATAGGTCAGAGTTATAGTAACTTAGCATCATACTTTGGTTTTTCTACCCCAATAGCAGAGCACAGTTTCAACACATTGTATTCTACTTCCTACATTTCAGCTCCAACTTCTGACTAAATTTAAACCCTTTCTGGGTCAAAGGGACCTCCAGAAGCTTTGCATGCTGTCATCAGCTCCCATATGGAGTATTAAAATGCCCTTTATGTTGGAATAAACCAGAGTTCCCTCTTACTGGTTCAGAACGCTGCTACCCGCCTACTGACCAACACTCAGAGACACAGTCCTATATCACTCAAGTACCCAAGTCCCCCCTCTGGCTCCCAGGATGTTTTAGAGTTAATTTTAAACACTGCAAAAAGGGAATTGAAAATAACTTAGATCTCCAAGAAGTGAGCGTGTTTGTCCTTGTTTTGAGCAGCTAAATAAGACTATTTGCCAATGGAATAAGATTTTTGCACTTAAAATAGGAACAATTCATCTCCATCATCTTATTTCAAGTGCAGTAAATCTAATTATCTAATTTTAGGGGTAAAAATATTCATTCCATTGGCAAATAGTTTTATTTAGCTGCTTAAATCAAGTAAATATCCACTAACTTCAAGAAAACTTTACTTACTTTTAGTTCCTTTTTTGCAGTGAACTTTTAATGTTTGATTTTAAAATCGTGAATGGCATTGCACCTTTTTGTATACGTGACCTCTCACAAGCACATAATCTGGTTAGCTCTTCAGTCTGCTGACCAACTTCTTCTGGAAGTCCCTAGTAAGTAATAATTATCTTATGTTCCTGTAAATGTGTCCTCTTCATTTAACTAACCAGTGGGCGGCTGCGATTAGCCAGCACCCGTGGGGTAAGGGTCATGCTCAGGAATCCAGATCGGCAGTCTGGGGGATTCAAACCCCAAACCTTGCAGCCTCTCCAGGACGCTGCTCTCCTTGGTCAAAGTACAAACAGTGGGGGGTCTGTTCATTTGTTGTAGTTGGTCCAAAGCTGTGGAACTGTTTGCTTTTGTTTTTTTTTTCTAGTTTGTATTTCTTGCCCTGATTGATGATTGGCTCAGCAGTAACGGCAGTAAAGTGTTGTACAAATACAATTTAATTTGACTGGTGGTATAAGTTTAGCCAGGTTAAACCTTTTAGCTCATGCTAACAGTTGTTGTCATCCATCCATCCATTTTCCTACACGCTTTATCCCTACTGGGGTCATGAGGGGTGCTGGTACCTTTCTCCAGCTGTCAGTGGGCGAGAGGCGGGGTACACCTTGGACAGGTACGGTGGTTGCCCTTTTTCTTATTTTTCTATGTATTGACCTCACTTTAATTTCACCTTAGCTTGTTTTCCTTTGAGTCAGATCGACCAACCAGTTGCTGTCCGTCTGTCCGTAGGTCCGTCCTCTTCCGCTGAGTCCCTCCGTTATGTTCTGGTCTGTAACCTGGATGCTTGCCTTGGATCTTTCCTTTATGTTTGCTCTTTTACTTTGCAAAGCTTGTGGTCCAGATATTTTAATAAGGTGTCATGTTTGTCATCCTGTGTTCTTCCATATTTAAACTCTTTTTTTCTCAATAATGCAATCGTAACATTTTCCGATTAATTTGGAGAAAGCACAGTTTCAAATATGACATATATTCCACAAGTTAATAAACAACATTTGAGCTTAAAAAGTAAAAAAAAAAATGCATTTCACTTTTAAATCAACCCTTATGTATTTTTGGAACTCCTGTCCGTTTTAACTGTATAAAGCAATATTTCGACCAGTTTTAACCCTGGAACAGTGAACCGATTAGACTTTAACATATCATTCTCACTAATAGATCCTATTTTGTGTTACATAAGGATATCTCATTACCTTGCCAATCTGTATCATAGACGTTAGCTGTTACAAAAAGGTGTAATTTTGTGTAATTTCCTACGCCGGCTTTTCATATTCCAGGGAAACGTTAACTCATGGAGAGAGTGAGGCTGCAGAGAGAACTTTCTTATCCAGATTTGTGAGTGTTTTTTAAAGAGTCGACCCGGATCCGAGGAGCGGCTGAACAAGCAGCAGGACAAACTTCTTTCTGTTGACGTTTTTTTTTCCATTGGCCTGGCAGCACACTCCCATCTGCTGTTTTGACAAAGGAATGACAACAGATACCCCAGTCTTCCATCGGAGTGAGGGCCTCCATCTGTTCTGACGCCTCTCCTTCCCATGTAGCCGTGCTTCCCTGTATCCATAATTTCCCTTTGATTTCAGAGCTCCATCGTCTGTTTCATCATTCCAGATGGATACAGGAAAGTGCGATAAAATATTTCCTAATGCATCCCGGCCATGCTCCATCATTTATATTCTTTTATATGTGCCCACTGAGTTAAACAGACACACCCTCCTCCACAGTTGTCTGTCTGAAGCATACTGTGATCTCTTTTTTTTTTGTTGGCTTTCGGTCTTTATTTCACATCAGGAGTGCCTTTATATCAATCAGCTGTATCTTTTTCTTTTCTTCCCACAATCTGGAGTTAACCTTCCAAAGACACCTCAGTCCTTGATCATTTAGTCATGATCTATTGTGTTATTACTGCTTCACATGGAGCCATCCATCACCTTGCTAATGACATTAATCCGTGCATCTGCAGGATGCTGCCAGCTCAGTGCCATGGAGAGCTTTGGTTGAATCCCACATGCGTTCCAGGTCAGAGTCTGTAATAAAGCTGCTGCTGCCTCTGAGGCAGAGGCTTCTTGCCACAGATGCTCCAGCCTTAATGGATTACCACAGCTCCAGTGGAAATAGGAAGACACAAATTAAATGTTTACTTGGACACGGGGTGTGTTGTACAGCGTCTTAGAGTAATGAAATTGCAGGGTGTTGTGAATACGCGGCAGATTTCTTTCCATGCGGATGGATGTGTATGAGGTTAGAGCTGAACCATGAAAGCCCTTGTCCTCGTTACACTCCACATGCATCGCTTATACCGGCAGCTTGCTTTGTTTTTCTAAAGTACAGCTTTGGCTTTTTGCTTCTGCTGTTTCTAAGGAAATGAGAAGAAAGTGAATTTCAATTTGTCAGCGCTCCGCCGGTGTTTCTGCTTGCTGGTCAGATCAGCAGGTAATACATCGTCTGGGTCCGTGGGCCTGCATGCAGCAGACCGCTGCTCAGAGGTCTGCTGACAAGCCACAGCAGGAGCCTGACAGGCACAATTTTTTTTTGGAATATGGGAGCAAAACAAAAATATGTCAGTCAGAATTTGTTTGCAGAGAGCAAATCAATAAAAATGCTATGAAAGAGGCCCAGCTTTAGTACATTAAAGACAATCTGTAAAGGACATGGATAAACAGTTTATTACATGAGTCACACATCTGCAGAGGGAGCCACCCAGTCTGTGAAACCTCCGACAGCAAGGAGGGATATCACACATTTTCAGTGTGACTTCATATTCTGCTCTAAGGCATTTTCAGTCCAGCACATTTCTATTAAAATTAACAAGTCGTCAAAAATCTATACAACGCCAATATCCATCCATTTTCTATATCTGGTTACCCATGCAGGGTCACGGGGTTCTGGAAAACATGCAAACTCCATTCAGAAAGACCCCGGGGTTTGAACCCGGGACCTTCTTGCTGCAAGGAAACGGTACTACCAACTGTGCAGCCCTAAAAAGCTACTAGTTCTGTTTAATGAAATATACAATAGAGGTTCTACATTACCCTTCATCAGATTGGTTTAACCACTGCCTTTGATATATTAGATCACATTATTTATACATAACATCTGAAGGGGCTGTTTATGTCTAATTAACAGTGAATGGAGATTTTGCCATGCTCCTCATGACCTACACAGCAGATCAGAGCTTTGCTGACTTGGAAAACTTCCTTCCCCTTGAAGGCATTCATGACACAGCTATGCTACTATTTACTGCCCCCCCCCCAAAAGATAAGCTCTTACCATGCTCTATATATCACAAGCTCACTCTAGCCACATTCCTGCTATGCTACACAACAAGTGAACGGCTTCCATAGCTCATCTCAGGACAGCCTTCTTGGACCATACCAGGATGCTATTATTATGGACACATGTTTGCAGTACATGTAAACTATAATTTCTTGATGATGTAACTAAATACCACAATATGCCACCATGTTCCATTTATCAGTGAAACCTGGTGAAACTAGTTAGTTCTAAAAAAATAATGTACATTTGGCCTTATAAACATTAGGATGAGATGATTTAATGTTTTTGGCTTTGACTTCCAGACATTGCGACCAGTATTTGTCTTTATGGACATAAAAAAAAACAGATTTCTGGCTCAGCATTCACCTGGAAGATAAAAGTAAAATTAATGGGTATCCATCTCTATAGGTATAATGAAAAATTGCTAATGTCCATCCAAATTGGACTGTTGCTATGCCAACTTAGATGCATCCATGTCGTTCTCTATCCCTACTGAGGGTTGTGCCACTCACTCAGCTCTAAGGTCAAAACAGAGTGGCCCACAGACCTTGCCTGTATGTCTTTGAAGCAGGTGTACTCAGAGGAAAAAAAGTGTATCTTGGATATATTATACACTAACATCCACAACACAGCCTTAAGACTGTATCAATTATGCCTCAGAAATGCAGAAGTCCAACTATATTAATAGAGACTGAAAAATAATCTCCTTTACGCTGTAGAATTTGATATTTTATTTTTAAAGCTCCCATTCTGTGATCTTGATTTGTTCAAAATCTGTTTATAAGACTGAATTTACCTCTTTGTTCACCTCCATGATGTATTTGAATATGTTTCTGTGGATTTTTATCCTTTTCTTTAGTGTTTATCTTATTGTAGTATAGTACATGTACGAGCATTTATGAACTGCTTTTCAAATAGATGTTTGGCCCCTTTTGAAAACCTGCCTTTGTTCTGTGAAGCTGTGTAAAGCATTATCTAATGAATCAGTGCTAGAAAGGTGTGACATAAATAAGGCGGCGTGCATGTGCCAGCCTCTTGTTTTATGCTCAGGTCCGGTCCTGAACACCTTGTTCTAGATGTGAAATAAACGTGGAACTATTAGATCTGGTTCCTCAGTGACAAGATGATCTTTTACATGTTCTTCTCAGAAAAACGAGAAGAGACTCAAGCTGAAAAATGAATGAACTGCATAATTTTTCTCTTGGTGAATACTGAAAACAGACTCAAACACGTTGTGTTAGTAAGGAAGCATGCTGACATTAGCATTTAGCACACAGCAGGCTGCCCTCACTATATTTCACACATAATGTATTCTGACAGCTAACAGAGAAAATGAGCGAAAGTGGTTTGGCCAGGTGTGAGAGTGCTGTGTAACCGGTGGGTTTGCACTGTGGCAATTCCCTCTGCAGAGATACAAATAGCTTGTTTATGTTTCTGAGCCGGTTTGCTTTTCTCACAATGAACCAAGCTGTTGATTCAGCCACTCATAACGTTCCCACTGTCTCTATGATGAATTGGTTGTGTTCCTGCAGCCTAAACTTGTTCTGTTTCACTTGCATTATAACCCGAATTCATCTTACATTTTATATCTGAGCCGTAGAAGATATTTCTATGTTTAAAACAGCTGGAATTGTTAAATAATCGCTTATATTTTTGGATGCGCTCAACATCGAAAACTGAAATTCTGCCGTTTGGGATATCCTTCATAACTGTAACCTGAAGATTAATCAGGTATAAAATCAATTTGAGAGTCTCTAGATTCCAACTTTAGAGCACAAATTAAGACATTTTAATGTCCACATCGTATCTCAGATACAACTTGTAATCTTGGTTCCCTTCTGAGTCTAAGTAAATATCTTACTTACTTAATCAAAGTAATAAATTAATAAGTTACAATGGGCCTTTGCTTAGTTTTTTAAGCAAAAATAAATTTTAACAGACACTATTATAAAACAAAAAGAGTGTCTGAGCTAAATGACGTGGAGTAGAGAATATTTGACTGCCGTTGCTGCTAGATTATTTAACATACCCGTCATCTGCTGCATGTGTAGTTTTAGCTTGAAGGGACTTTTAAAGGGCAAAATCCACATTAGCCCTGAAATACATTTTGTTGTTTGCTTGGAGTTTCTATGAGTGCAGAAAACTTTTAGATAAAGGTGTCCAGGTGTGTCGTAGATATCTTGATATACTTTTTGGGGCATGTTCTTAAATCCATTTCAGGGTTCTCTATTTTTTATTATGTTTTTTGAACAATTATGTCACAGTATTTGCTGTGGATCTGCTAAACAAGGTCATGGGCTTTCACCTTACCAGTCTTGCGGGTCTGCTATTTTTATTTCTCTGAGTAATTTTGTAATCCAATCTGAAGGATGCCAAAGTTACAAGTGGACCAAGTGGACAGGTCATCACTGTCTACTTTTAAGACCAGGTTTAAAACTTTCCTTTTAGACAAAGCTTATAGTTTGAGTGTCTTGTGTTACCCTGAGCTATCTCTGTAGTTACGCTGCTATAGGCTTAGGCTGCTGGAGGACATCAGGGTCTATTTGTCTCTCTCTGTTGAGTTCTCATACTGCTCTCCAATCTGCATTGTTTGTCGTTATTTCAGCTTTTAACTTTTAGTTCTCTGTAATTTTTCTCTTCATAGAAGGTACACCTGGTCTGGCATTCTGTTAGCTGTGACATCATCCAGGGAAGACAGATTACCTGCTATTACCATATAACGTTGAAAAGATTCCTGGGTCAATGTGAGCTTCTGTGCTTTCTGTGTCTCTGCTCTGTCTTCTCTAAGCCCCAGTGGGTGGAGGCAGATGAGCGTTCACACTGAGCCTGGTTCTGGTTCTGCTGGAGGTTCTCCTCACTGTTAAAGAGGAGTTTTCCTCTCCACTGTCGCTTCATGCATGCTCAGTATGAGGGATTGCTGCAAAGCCATCAACAATGCAGACGACTGTCCACTGTGGCTCTACGCTCTTTCAGGAGGAGTGAATGCTGCTTGGAGAGACTTGATGCAACCTGCTGGGTTTCCTTAGAGAGGAAACTTTCTCACCAACCTGGAGGATCTGATGGAGTCTGACTTTGGAAAGAGACTTGAGATGACTTGTTGTGAATTGGTGCTATATAAACCAATCAGCTGGATCAGATTATTGACCAATCAGTATAATCTGATCCAATTTGTATAATCTGATTAAATTTGACTTTGGGAAGTGCCTTGAGATGACATGTTTCATGAATTGACACTATATAAATAAAATTGAACTGAATTGAATTGAATCGAATCACTTGTTCATTAAACCCTCCCCCATCATGCTCCAATAAATGGGCGGACACAGTGGAGGGGAACGTTCTGCGACCTGAAAGGTGTCGTGGTGTGAAATGCTTCCTTTAGATTTAAAGAGACAGCACCAATACAAGCTGCTCTCAGACACAGCTCAAAAGAGGGGTAAAAAGGGGGAGTGTGAGGGTAAAGTAACGAGGAACTCAGACCAAAGCATTCCAGTTCCACTTTATATAGACGACAACTGAATGACAGGCAGCATCGTCAGAACAATATTATGTCATAATGTACAGCTGTTAAACTCTCTCAAGGAAGACATTGATTATGAAAGTGACACCGTCACTGCATGGCCTACTGATGCCTGTGTACATCAGAACAACAATGGTTAGCATGAGAGAAGAATTTACAACTGGGTTGTATTAAGCTCTAATTTCTCAGTGTCCAATTGCAGATTTGGCTCATCACACAAAGCTTTTAAACCCCTCTGTAGGGTGATGGACTGTTAGGTCTCCAAATTACTACCACCGAGACAGCATTTCTACTCATTTCTTTCTGTTTATCAGAAAGATCTCTGTATTAATATTTAGTTTATGAGTTAAATATTGAGGTGGAAACTCTATCATTACTTTTATCTTGTTAGCCATTGTCTTATGTACTGATGCCAACATTTCTACAACTCTTAGCAGCTCGCCGTTGTTCATTAAGGCTTTTTCAAATTTTCTTTACCTGGAAATTAATTCAACTATCATGCGCTGTAAGCCTGAAAACAGTTATAAAATGATGATTGCAGTGTTTTATTTATCTGTGCTGCAGATATTAGAAGCTTTACAGCATATTTCCTCCCAGGATCAACTTGCCAGCTTGTTTTCTAGTGACTTAAATGACCCTGCAGGTGCGCTGCAGGTGTAGCTGACAAAGAGATCTAATCCTCTAAACAAACAACGTACAGAAAGCTATAACTTGAATGTATCTACAGGGTTTTATGAGGCTGCATTTACCAGTAAAGAACAATAAATCATACAAGCTGCAAGATTTATCATCCAACTCTGCAAGCTCTGCCACTTCGTGGAGGTGCAATGGCAAATAGCTTTATCCATCTGAATCTTAATAACAGCCGAAGAAAAACAATGCAGCTATCAGAGATAATAATTATCACTGTCGAATAGCAGCTCAGAGAAGAATCTGTTCTGTCAAAGGTGAGAAATCCACATTTCACTGGGAAATAAAAGCTGATTACAGACAACATTTGATTACAGTGTACAGCACGGCACTCTTGTAGGATGTAATTATTGGATGAGTTAATCATGTTACAGTCCATTAAATAGTTAGGGCTTGTCTCTCAAGTTTGTTCAGATGTTTGTAGAGAAATCCCTCAGCAGTATCCTTTTAAATACTGTTGCCAAGAAGCATTTAAACAAAAAAATGTTCAAGGATAAGAGGGTTTATTAAATAACTAAAGAAATCAGAGTCGCTTTTCCAGCTCCAAGCACCTCGAATCACACCTTTCACTCAGAAGAACTGCTTATGTTTAAATCATTTTCTTTCTAGACTTCTTAGATTACTTTATCAGAACCTACTCACACACAGATCGCATCCAACAATATTCAAAACATGAATAATTCATGACAAACATTTTCTGAATGACTGTTAAGAGCCAAATTCCCTTATAGGAATGGGATTTGCTACTAATTTAGAAATACAGAAGGATTTTACATACCCTCGGATTACTTTACTTCAAATATTGCCGCCAGGGTGTGTGTGTGGCCTACTGTCAACCTCTCTCTACTTTTTGCTAATTTGTATTGATTCTTATGTGTGTCATCCAACATGTCAGTTTCATACTAGCGTATGATTGCCAGACAGTGAAGGTATCAAGGCGTTGATTGTTTGTACCTGTAATATTTTATCAGTTGGTTCTTCTGTTCTTTTTATATCTCTCTTTGCAGGTGTAGAAGCAGACTCTGTGGATGTTATATTGTTCTCTCCTTTTCCTCTCCTCTATTTTGGTCACCTTTTCTCCCTTTTAGCAGTTTGTCTCATTTTTTATCTCTTCATTTCTTTCTCTTCTACCTTCCCATTTATGTGTCCATTCAATGCTAAAAACTCCCAGAGTAAAATCTAATAAAGCTTCTTGCATATATAAATCAAGCGGAGCACTGTGGTAAAAACAGTAATACTCCACTTGTGAAAGTAAATTTGTTGGGCTCTCTTTGGAATTACGATATCAATTCTTAATGCTACACTTCCAGACAGGACATGTTAAAAAATAAATGAAAAAATAAAATGATTGCGTGACACTCCTGGAGCTTCTTCTATCTGCATGTTTATTGGTGCAGTTTGGTAATGATGCACAAAGTTCTGTGCTCCGTCCTCTGGCTGACGTACCAGCTCGCCGCTCAGTATTCCAGCCCCACCTCTCTGGAGGAAACAATGCAGACACGAGAGTATAAGCAGCAGCCATCTCCTGGGATTGGTAAAATTTCAGGTCTACGGCCGCCCCATGGCGCGACCTGGAGCCTGTTGACTCCTAGCGGGTTTATGTCATTGAACTTAGTCAGACATCTCAACTTTTGTGCTTTGGTCCTGGATTCCTGAACTGGTGCGGAGTGAACCGGCAGAATCTGAGGCAGGCGGTGTGTGCTCTGCCTAATACTGAAGCCTGGGAGCCATTATCCATCAGCATGAGCTTTCTAAATCCATAAGGAAAACACCTTTTGTTTGAGTTTTTTACCCATGTTCTGGATTTATTCTCTTTACCTGGGTTCTGGATTTCCTCTGTTGGGTCAAGTACTTTTTCTGCAATTATGCCAGGTAATTTAGCATGTTTTATCTTTCTAAAGGACTTCCAATCATGATGGTGGTGTAGCTGTTGTGTATAGGTCACACCTTTACTGTGAGCACCTTCCCTGGCCCACTTTCTGCCTGGTTGCTCTCCCTTGCTGGTTTGTACAATAATTTATCGGCCTCCAAACTATAATAAGAACTTTCTAACTGACATCTAATTATGTGTCAATATTTGCCAAATAAACATGTCTCTGAGTCTGAGTAAAAGAAAAAATAAGCTTTTTAACTGCCAACTGTAAGGACTTCCTGGAGGAGGATAAAATTATGAAAGCATTTCAGTCCAGTTTTAAACAATTCCATATCACATAGCCAACTTTGTTAAATGTTAGTTTTTTTTGCAACTGACATTGGAAACCATGTACTGCTACTACCTCTGGATCTCATCACTGCCTTTGACACAGTAGACCATGAAATCCTGATTTCACAGCTGGAGCAGAAGGTGGGAGTTAGAGGGTCATCTTCCCAATGGATGTTGTTTTGTAAAGATTTGTGTGAAGACACAACCTCATCCTGTGCTAGACCCCGTTCTGAAGGTTCACCCTCTTAAAAAAAAAAACTCTAGCATCAGAGGGATTGCTACATATGAGCATGATAAATGAACAAAGGCCGCCCACTGGCATTCTCAGAAGCTGAGCTTGCTCTCTATCTGTAGGGTGACCATATTTTCATTTGGGAAAACCAGGACACCTTGGAGCAGGGGGGGGGGGATCTCTGTTCCCATGCATAGAGATGTTTGTGGCATGCACTCACTTAACATAGGCCTACGTAATCCTACAATAACATGATATTTACAGTTGGTTTATTAAAAATGCTTTTCAGTAAAAGTCAACAGCAATAACTCCAATAACAAATGATAATTTTATTCAAAATTTATTTATTAAAAAATGCTTAACAATTCCTGTAATGAATGAATAGCACAATAAAGGCCTCCTATTTGTCTCGACCCGGTCTGAAAGCGGGGGGGAAACTCTTTTATAAATCGTCGGTAAACATACATTTGCGCTTCGGCATGTTGATGGCGTACTGACAGCCACTCTATCTATCTTCTGATTAAGAACAGGGCTGCCCGCACTGACGCGGCTCAGGGATTACGTCACACGCAGCACCGTGCGCAGTGCCCTAGTGACTGTCAATTTAATGGTCCAATGAAGGCAATTTAAAAAACAGGACATTTCCTCACTTTCTAAAAAAATCCCGGGACGCCCGGGACAGGACGTGAAATACGGACATGTCCCGGGAAATACGGACGTTTGGTCACCCTACTATCTGGTCAGTGGAGTAAGTTTTTATAATAGTAAATAATTCAGAAATGTTCATGGAGAAAGCAGCTTTGAGTGGGTCCAGGATCTTCAAAATGTTTGTCCTAAAGAGAAAACTAGTCATTTCAGAGGTAGGTAAACACATAGTGCTCCTGCTTAGCTCTGATGTCTGATGGACAAATTTATTTAAAAAAAATGTTTAAGCCTGGTATACACTCTGCATTTATGTTTGAAATATTTAAAGGCTCATCGGTTCATTTATTTATGAAGCAGGGAATATTCGCGAAGGATCTCCTTTATTTTTATTTTGTCTGCTACCCTCAGCAACCTAGGCTAGCATTAGCTGGCTAGGCTAGCAGCCTGCTAAAAGCGCCATGTGAAACAGGATAACAAGTCTTGAGAAACACACATGCCCATTATTACCTTTACAATTACTGCAGTTATGATGAAATATCATAGATAACCTCCAAGAAGTGAGGACAATTTATGAAGTAATGTCTAAATTAATCTCCCATGTGTGGAGGAGATATAGGCTCTCCTTTACTCCTATTTTTTTTTTTTTTTGCTAGACCCAACTGTCTAGTCTAGCTAGCAGCATAAATAAGCTCTGTGTTAAACAGTTAAACAAGCTGTGATTCAGACTTACCAGTCTGATAATACCTTGAACACACATGGTTTGGGATATAGCGTTGAAAGTGAGATTAAGTTGTCTCACGGCTGCTATCCAGAGTCCATTCGGCATATATTTTTAAGATATACAGAGATTCGAGCTCCTTAGCTTTGATCCCATGGGATAAACTTAAAAATGTCAGTCCATTGATATTTTTCCTGAAGCCATTAACGAATCTGACTGTTAATGACAGCCCGTTTGCACCATAATTGTAACTTTCTGAAGCCAGAAATCAAAGACAGCGTTGTGGGAGAAGCTATGTAAACAAGATGAAGCCGGTTTCCCGATGCCCTGGTATCCCATGATGCAGTACGGTTGTTACCTCACCCTTTTAAGTCCCATTTGTTGCTCAAATAAACTTTTTTCCTCTGTTGCTTCATGCATGCTCAGTGTGAGGGATTGCTGCAAAGCCATCAACAATGCAGACGACTGTCCACTGTGGCTCTACGCTCTTTCAGGAGGAGTGAATGCTGCTTGGAGAGACTTGATGCAACCTGCTGGGTTTCCTTAGAGAGGAAACTTTCTCACCAACCTGGAGGATCTAATGGAGTCTGACTTTGGAAAGAGACTTGAGATGATGTGTTGTTAATATGTGCTATATAAACAAAGCTAAACTGAATTGTTTTTCATCTGAACGATACAGGTTGATAATTATATTAAATGTGAAACCTTTTCAAAAAGTATGTATCTTTGTCTAATATTTTTACAGTATAAAAAAAATCCTGATTATTATAAGTGGGTAGACATTTAAGAACATATTTAGATGTCTGGCTGCCACTGATAGCCATGATCATTTTAAATTATGTCAATAAACAATTATATAAATCCTAAACTAAGAAAAACACATGATCTCCCTTCTTAAACATTGGATGAAATTTGTACAGTAATTGCTTAATTAATTTTACCATTTTTATATGAAAGTGATTGTTGCTGGATTAAGTATTTAAAGTTATATAATTTTGCATCTTATCAACATTACAAGAGGCACAGAAAAAATAAAATTGGTAAGAAATATAAAAAGTAATAAGGCGACGGTTTCTTCTTGTCGATGTTTCTATGCATCTGCCTGTTTGCATAACACTTGGCAGCAGCTACAACAACAGAAGCCAACGAGGGACTACATCAGTGAGTAATTGTCTCCACAAACCGTTCACAGTCGACAGATAAGAGCCTCCAAAGGTCACTTAGCGTTTTCAAATCTAAAAATAGCTCCATCTACTCTAAGTGGACGCACCCAGATGGTAATTTAAAAAGAGAAGTCATTTAAAATGAATCAAGAAGCGCAACAAATACTTCAGTCGAGCCCATTTGTCTCGACATAAATTCTGATGTCTTTTTAAGTTTGCTTGTAAGGGTGCCGCTCGACTTAAACACTTCCAGCTGAAGAGATTCACAGTGACCTCGTCTGAAGACTATCAGCTGAAAATGAGCACGTTGAAGCTCCTTGCTGTTGGCTCGATAGTCAAGATGAAGCGCTGGGGCTGCTTGGGAAATCAGGTCGAATTAAGCCACCAATAATATCTGTGCAAATCCCTATTAACTAACTAGATGAAGAACATATTTGCGACAACAGCCCCAAGGAGGAAGCTGCAGCGTGTGGATGACACACTCAGGATGGGAGTGAAAATGAGTCCGGCGGAGGTGATAATCACGCCGGAGCCTTTTGCTTCGGGCGCCAACTTTGCCTGGAAGGATGCAAATTAAAGCCACATAAACCATTAGCCTCATAATACCTGTTATCACCGTCCACCTCATTAATGTTGAGTTGCTACATCCAGCTCTCTGCCGGCTGAGCCTTCTTGAACTTTCTCCTCGGCTGCTTGATGTATTTCCCGCCTCCTCGGCTGCCGCGGATTTAATCACTGAGATCAATAGCTGTTACCGTCATTGATCTTGTGAGTCTATTTCATGGGCAAGGTGGCAGCACCTCATATTTTCTGCATGCTGCAGCTCTTATACATAATGCAACCAGCCGAGGGCTGTTTTTAATTAACATTAGAACACACTGTTTCAGAATTAGGAAAACGCCGTTGACTGCAAAGGACTTTCAGTGATTTCATGTTTTGCCAGGAACTTTGAAGGCTCGCTGCTCTACACGTTCAGCTCCACCTTTACTTTAACTTCACAGGAATTTCTGAATCTTGGCTTGTTTGTCCATCTTAATATTGATTATCACAGTGCTGCACATTTTTAAGAAAGGATATTTTTCTTGTTAAAGGGGAACCAACAAAGAGAACTGCAACAGATTCTCACCCTGAGTAAACTTTAACATATCTAAGGCAAATAAATGAAACAATAATTAAACAAAATGTGACTGTTAAGTTGTAAACAAGACTCAATGCTGGGTTTCAAATTCTAATTTAATAGCCTGTATAGAGTGATCTGTGGAAATATTCAGAATACTTGAAAATGTCCCATTCTTTCGTATTACATCCACAGATTGCAATGCATTTGATGTGGATATTTGGCGAGAGAACAACAGAAAGTTGTCAATAATTATCAAGTATAAATTAAAATATTTCAATGTTTTACAAATTTAAATCTGAATACATTCCAACATGTTTTTTATACCCATATAAATAAAATCCATTGTAGCCAGCTTATTGTATAAGTTTCCTATTCGGTAAATAGAGTCCACCTGAGTGTAATTTAATCTCAGTATACATCCAGCTGTTCTGTGAAGGCCTGAGAGGTTTGTTGGAAAACTTTAGTGAACGATCAGGATCATGGGGACCCAGGGACCCAGCAGACAGGTCAGGGAGGTTATGTTTCTGTTTAAAGCATCACCCAGAGCTCTGTTCAATCCATCATCTCAACATGGAGACGATGGACCAAATGTAGACATACCAAGACATGGAGGCCACGGCAACTCTGGAGGAGCTGCAGAGATCCACAGCTCAAATGAGATAGTCTGTTGGCAGGACCAAGACAAAGGCTGGAGGAAAGGCAAGTTGAAAACATTTTGCAGCTGTAAGTTATGGGGCAATAAGGTAATCTGGACAGATGAGGCCAAAATGGACGCGCTAGAAGCACGACTAAAGCCTATAGGTTCACCTTCCAGCAGAGTGATGCAGCCAGAGGTGCAACAGAATGATTTAGATCAAAGCATATTTAGGTTTGAATGGCCTAGTCAAAGCCCAAACCAAAATCCAAATTACAATCTAAGAATCTGTGGAAAGATTTGTAAAATCATGTTTATTAATGATCCTCAGTCACCTTTGCTGAGTCTGAGTTCCTTTATTTTTTTTATATGCAAAGCCGTTAGGGAGATACTCAACAAAGCTCACAGCTGTGAATATTAGAGCTGCTTCTTCAATGTGTGGACTCAGCTGAGCTGAATAAAAATGCATGCCACACTTTTCAGAATTTACTTTGTAAGAAATTATTAAAACATAAATTTTTTCTTCCACTTCACAACAATACACTACTTTCATTGGACTTTTTGTGACAACCTTTGGTGAATAATTCATTCCTAAGTTTTAAAATACTTCTATTAAACAGTGTCAAAATTATTCAACGTGTGACATTGTGTCCTCGTCACTTCAGTAACTCTCAGATATGCTGGTACTCAACATTTAGACCGAGTCTGATCAATTAAATCATGTTCTAGATCATCTTCAAATCCATTAGAGTGAAATATTAAAAAGTTCTGCTGAAGTTGGTTCTTAAATGATAGAAATAATCTTTATTTGTCATTGCAACGAAATGTGTCCTCTGCATCTAAACTCATCTTGCTCAAAGACACAGAGGGGAAGTCTGGGGGATTTGAACTAGGGAACTTGCAGCCTTCCCTGGTAGGAGTGCCCTGCTCTAAAAACTCTCCCAAAGATTCAGTAATAAGGATCTTTCTAAATTATTCTTAAACTTTCTTCTCCTCCGAACTTTGTCAAAAAGTCTTTGGCTGTCACAAATAAAGTTGGACCGACCCGTCCCTGTCCCTGTGACTCACGCAGGGACAACCTTTTTCAGATGTGAACTGCAGACAGGATTGATACGACCATCTTTGTTCACCGATCATCTGGCCCCCTGAGGAGCGAAGGCTCAGCTCTCAGATCAGTGCCGTTGACCTTAATGGCCGACATTTACTGGGACAATCTCAGAGCGCTGTGTGAAGACGGCATGCCGGGCTTCACACTGTGCCACAAAGACCGGTGAAGGTGACACCATTATAGTGACAGGTGGATGGGACACTTTTAGGCACCTCTCCAGGAATAACTGTTTAGAGAAAATGTTGGGTCAAAAAGAGAAGTACCTACCTGGGCTTGTTTTAGTCTTTGGATAAAGATTTTCAAGCGTTTTCCTGAGTAGATTCATCAAATTCCACCACAGAATCAAACCATTTTTGTATAAATGCAGAGCAACGAGTTGCCAGGAGACTCATGCTGATGAAATGTTGCTTTTTAGCCCTGATTCAGCTGATTAAACAGGATACCAGATTCTAAAACACACCAGCCCATTAGGATTCCGATGCAGATTCAGAGGAGCAGCAACAATTTACTTTAACATGAGGATTTAAACAAGAACCTCTGAATTAAAAGTTTCAACCATTTTCAACCAAAGTTGAACTTCTTTGATCAAAGTTCAAACATTTTCAGAAAATCCCGGAGATAACTTTTTTAAAAATAAAAATAAAATCTAGAATTGCTTCTAATGAGAAAAAAAGCATTACTTTATAATAAAGTGAAGATGACTGTCAGGCTCTTCTGGTTTTTAGGTTTTTGGTTTGCTGTCGGGTTTCTGTTTTCTCCAGTTTAAATTTTTTATGTTTTTCCTGAGCAATTTAACTGCTTAAAACACAAATCTGTGGTAAAATAAAATAAAAAATGACAACAATGAAGCAACCTGGTGGTTTAAGTAAAAAATAATTAACAAACATCATATAAAAAGAATCAGCCTAGGATTCAATTTTAGCTTTAAGTTCACAACCAGTACCATACATTTATCAGAAATCTTCTTTACAGAGTTATCTTATTACCTTTAATTCCAGTTGAGTAGAAGTATCTGGCTGGTTTTTATTAGCGCTTTTTTCTATTGTTGTAATTGCTCTTACTCTGTTAGTTTTACTGCAGATGATTTATTTTTTGACTTATATTATGTTTTTTCATCTTTTATTCCATAAACCTGTACAGCATTTCAGTCCCGCTGAGTCTGTTAAACGCTGTATGATTTAAGATTGCTAGATCTGCGTTGGTGAATCTGAGTAACCTAAAATAAAGTTTACCTGTCCAGGTAGCTTTTTGCTGCCAATAATAAAGAATCATAATGATGTCAGCTGTTGACAGGTATCAGTCAGGAGAAGAACACAAAATCCACCGGATCATATCTACACCATGGCACAGTGTTGACAGTCATCAGTATTTACTTAGCAAGTACATCCATGCAGAGAAAGAAAGGACAACTGCAGCAGAGCGACTTGATGATGTCACCACTCAGCTAAAATCTTTCCTAAAGTTTGATAAAATGTTCCTTTTTTAAACTGGAAGGTGATTATTTTCACATTTATAGTGGAATGTTAAATAAAAAATGTTAATTTGACAACTCTCCAGTATTAATTAGAAACAAGTGTCAGAACTAAATTGAAACCTTTTACAATAGTGAGGTCAATATTTCACTGATGATGGTAAAAAAAGCTTCACAAAGTGAATCATTTTGGTTGTTCACCTCATATCAGTCCTGCCTTCTGCCTCTTAGTTCCAGCTTCAACATCATTTCACCAGTTTACTCACCATCGCTCCATATGCCCATATTTTGTAACTTCACTATCTTATCAAATGTCTTGTACTTGTCTTGGTGGCAACAGTGGGGCAGGAGTTAAGAAATTTGTCCTGCATTTGGAGGGTTGCTGGTTCGATCCCCTGCTCTGACCATCTCGGTATTTGTGTCCTTGGGCATCTGTGGGTACTAACATTGCTCACCTGTGTGTAGGGTGAAGTGCTTTGGAGTCGTCAGACTAGTCAAAACGCTGTGCAAGTAAAAGCCATATACTTTAATATGCTGCATTACCACATAATAATTAGGAAGTATTTTCCCCTTAATGATAAGTTCACTCTCTTCTACTTTACAAGGTAACTTTAAATTAGCTTTTCTATTCAAATTACTTCCATTCATAATACTTCATCTAGTGTGCAAGTGTATCCTGTCTAGGCGTTTTCTCCATTGTGGCACGATAAATGTAGTTTTATTCTATTCTATTCAAGTGACATTAATGGAAAAAAAAAAAAAATCTATAGTTAAATAGATGACAAGGCAGAAACTGGACGAGTAGACTAATTTCTGCAAGAGACAGTCTATTGATTTCTACACACAGCTGAGATGAAAGTTGTAAAAAATAAATACATAACATTCTTGTTGAAAGAAAAAATTTTAATAAGAAGAATAAAATCTCAGAAATCTTTTCTGGATATTATATCACTGTCTGCCTGAACCAAAATCTAAGCCACACTTAGAAAAGGTAAGACCACCTGGATAGCCACAGTGGAACGTGGTGGTGGCAGCATCATGATCAGGGGTCGCTTCTCTTCAAAATGAAATATCAGCTAGCTTTGATTCAAACCTTCAGGCATCTGCTAAAACGATGAAGATCAAGAAGAAACCATAAAATCACCACCAGGGAGATTTTTTTCTGGGTAATAATAATAAAAAAAAAAAACAGCAAAAAAATCAATTTAACCCAACAAACACGTTTTTATGTTTTAATTGAAGCTTAAATGTTAACATTAAGTGGACAACTGCCCTGCTTCACTTCTTTGAGTGTTGGCTAGAGTTTAATCACACAGGGCTTTAAATGTGAAGACTAACATTTTAAAATGAACTCTAATATGTGTCGTCGCTGATGTGAAAAAACTAAAGCTGGACTAATGTGCCGTCTCTTTGTGTGTCGGTTAAAAGCCTGAACCCACTGCAGACGGTCAAGATTGTTCTTCTCAAACACATAAAAAGCCGGTTACAATAGTCAAGACGAGACGAAATTATAGCATGAATAATCATCTCTAATTCAGCTTTTGACACCAAAGCTCAAAGCACAGACATATTGCTTAGCTGAAAAAGACGGTTTCTGATTAATCCGTCTGAACGGCGCTCTAGTGAGATGAGAGAATCAAACATTACACCAAGATTTGTGTGGTTCGGTCTGACAGAGGAGCCCAGTCCACTAGGATATTGCTTGATTTTAGTTATTTGGTTCTCAGGGAAGATAATTAGTGTTTCTGTCTTATCATAGGTTACCTGCAAAACGTCACAGAGATGCTGTCTGACACTAAGTTTTAGTTCAATGGTGGCCACAGCTTTCCAAACTGGGTTGTTTTCAGTTTTGTATTTCACTTTTATATCTGATTTGTTTGTTTCATTTAGTTTGCACAAGTCTTAAAATTAATTATTACAGTATTGTTTTTCATATCACAGAATATTTTTAAATACATCATAGATCAATTCTTCCAATGTCCCCGAAGAGCAAAATAAAATTTCAAAGAAGCAACGAGCAGCAAAAATTAAGCAAGACACAAATGTTGATTATCAGAAATTAATTATAGCAAAAATGAGTTGTAGTTCCCTTAATCAGACCTGAATGAGGATTTCTAACTCTCTATGGTGGTGTACGTTAACTCTGGTTCTGAATCGGAGCTCCTCAAATAAACTGAAGTGAGCTCACCTTCTGGTCGTGGCTGTAGGCCAAGGCCCAGTCCTCCTCTGTGGGGTGGAATAAAAGGCTCAGGACGAAGAAGGAGAGGCGGTACTTCTGGTAACTGGCTCCCTCATCGGTGCTAATGAGCACGCTGCTCTCAAACTCCGGATCAGTCAGCAGCATAATCTGAGAGAAGGGAGAACGAGGAGAGGAAAAGAGGAGAGGAAGGGTGAGTTTGGAGAAGAGAGATCGAGAGAAAAGGAGATGAGAAGAGACGGAAATAAGACGTCAGAAGATGGTCCGAAAACAGTTGCCAATTTGGCACATTTCAGGTTTGCGTTTGGCAAACAGCTCTGCAGAAGCTCCTCTGTGGAGCCCTGTGTGCTTTCTGAGGTCAAAACTCCTCATCATATCTGAAAACATGCCACACAAGTCGAAGCATCCTTCAGAAAGCCGCCCTCTGTTCCAGGAAGATAAATCCAGCTGCAGCTGACGTCGGGACCTGCACTAATTTAGCAGGCATGACTGGATCTAAACACACAATAACTTACTGTCTTTATCGGTTTGCACTGCACAATGTCATTTGTTAGCTTTTCCTCTTCCACTACAATTCTAATTCCAGCTTTAGCAGCTCAGCAGGGGTTAGAGGCCGTAATTTCATGCTTGGACTGTTTCTGCTGGAGCCGTCACAGTTCTAACTGAATTCAATAAGAAGAGGAACTTTTACCGCATATATCTTTCAGCTAATGACATTTAGAGTCTTTCTGGAAGCAGTTTAAATGCTCACTGGAATTTTGCCTTGAATTACGGGAAGCTGCTCAAAGTAGCTGTAATGTATTCTATTCAACAGAGCCGTGCTGAAGTTGATGCATTATCTCACATAAGGGCTTCTATTCGTTGGCGTCCTTTATTTTACTCTGTAAGCTTACAGTCATGAAAGGGATTTACATCATTTTACATTCAAAAAAGGGATAATTTATGTTTATACGCCTTGCAAAAAACCTTCCTACTCCTTCAACTTTTTCCCACACTTTCTCAGGTTGCAGCCATACTTTAATGGATTTTATCACCACTTTTATGTGGTTGACCAACACAAAGCAGGAAAATCACGTTATTTAATTTCTCTTCATAAAAAAAAACAATCTAAAAAGAGTTGAATACATTTATGTTAACGCTCCCTGAGTTAGTACCTAATAATACCGACTGTCCCAGTAATCATGGCTACAAGTCTTTTAGGGTAACTCTCTCCCAGCTTTATTCCTTTACAGACTGAACGTTCTGTCTATTCTTTTTTTTTTTTCAAAATATCTCAACCTCAGACAGACTGGATGGAGAACTTTAAATATCTAACTTTGTCACAGACACCATGTATGTATATACTTCTAGGTTTTGATCTAATCCATTGCCTTCTGGCTCTGGTTGTAGGCTTAGGGTCTCTGTCCTGAACCTTGAACCCAGTCTCTACTTTCCTCAAGGGTTTTGCTGCAGTTAATCCACCTTCTCCTCCACTCTGGCCAGCTTCCCTCTACCTGCTGAAAAAAGCATCAAAAGCATGATGCTGCCACCACCATGTTTCACAGTGGGGACGGTGTTGTTTTCAGACAAAAGTTCTTTAGTGATAGACTCATCTGAAGAGGACACCATATATGCCCCCCCCCCCCCCACCTGGAGTCAGAGCTACAGTAGCAACTACATTCAGATGTATCCAGTCTGCAACTGTAAGATTCTGTGAAAACTTGACAAATAAACTCAGAGAAAAGTTGAATTCAGTTCCACTTTGGGCTCCTTAAAGATATTTTAAATATAGATACATAAAAAGGGAAATAACAATGAAAGATTTTTGTAAATTATGCATGTATAAAGGGGTTTTACACAATTACCACATCAAACCAGCGTGGCCTGCTGGGGGTCAGCCTGTGGTTCTGCTGAGGTGTTCAGGAAACTCGGGTCACTTTAGTAGCGGCCTTCAGCTTGTCTGCATTGTTGGTTCTGGTGTCTCATCTTCCTCAGCAGCTCATAGAGCCTCTCTATGGTTTAGGTCAGGTCAGTTTGATGGAGCTACCCTATAAATACTTTCAATTTATAGTACATTAGCATCCTTTCAGTCGTACATGTCTGTATGATAATTTCTTCATCATTGGTCTGATGTAATATTTGAACCTACTGAGAAACTGAAGCAATAACCAACCAAATTAACAAGATCTAAAAAAAATATGATCTGCATAACAAGTCTAAATGAGGTTCATTTTTTTAACTGAATTATAGAAAAAAAATGAAGTTTTTGATTATGTTTTAATTTGTTGAAATACAGCTGTTTAAGTACGGTTTGATGGACTGCTGCTCTCTTCACCACGACGGTCCTGATCTGCTCCGCCTGTCCCTCCGCTGTTATTTACCTCCAAACATATTTAACAACTTAAGGCTGATTTATTCAAACCAAGATACTGTTTTAATAAGTCAAACATGGGTATCGGATGAGTTTACGAGGAGCAAGCGAAGCGGTTTTACTTTTTGACCTTTGAAACAAATGTTAAAAACAAATGGCTCTGAAGGAATTCCGCCACATTGATCCGGAGCAACGTCCAGGAGCTGTTCACATTTGTCTGTCCCTTTGTGGTTTGGTGTCTGAAGCCGTTTGTTTTTTTTCTAGCCGTGGCCTGAAACAGGTTTAATCCAATAACACGAGGCCCAGAATCCTCCGTGGCTCGCTCCAAATTAACACTTCGCCTTTGTCACTGTCTATTGTCCACTTGCATTAGCGCAGCAGCCAGTGGCCCTCCGTTAGGATGGAGTGTTATGTTCCTCAACCCTCTGACAGCCATGCATGTTGCAGGAGTGCGCGGTGGCGCGGCGGGCAGGGCTCACGGCCCCAATAGCTGTTTTCTCTCGTCAGTTTCATTGGAATTGGAAGACCAGCAGCACATTTGTCACTGACAGAAAAGTCAGCCCTCCTTCCAGAGCTTTAAGCAGGAACTTTCCCTGGTGGTGATTTAGATAAATTGTTTTTCATTAAGCACCAATAAACAGGCAGCACTTTCTCAATCTGGCTTTCTCATTGGCGTGGGCTCGCCGATCTTTCCATTCATTACCTGTCACTGCGCAGCGCCAATGCTCCTGATATCTGTGAGCCTCTCTCGGGCTTATCAGATGTAATTTCCAGCTTTTAAGCTGTAATCATATTCGATAATGTGGCTGTGAGAGGCCCACTTTGAGAGTCAACCGTCAGAAGTTACTGTTAAAAAGAGAAAATGCCTTTAAATGTGTTCACATAATCTAAACACATATTAAAATGTACTTCTGCTCTGTGCTGAAGCCTTGAACTGAAAAGGTTATGGTCCTTCTCTTTAACCTCCAACTGGAGAGCTTTCATCTAGTGCTTTTTCTTCAGTCTTTGAGCTGAAATGTGCTGCTTTTCATCACTAGGAGCAGTTGCTAGACAATATTCCTACATTTGCATTACACATTTAGCAACAAGGAAGTGTGAAAAGATTATTTTCCAAATTTTACACCTCATGTCCGTTAAAAATTGTCTGTCGTCTCTGTGATTATGGATCCGTTTTATGCAACAAACACAAACTTAAACATATTTTTCATAGTTTTAATGTGACTGACCAGCATAGAAGAGTTTATAATTTAAAAAGTAAGGAAAATGACTGAATGATTTCAGCATTTTCTACAAATGAAGGTCAGATGTCTTGTATGTCAGTATTTTATAGAGCCCTCCGTTGTTTATTTTTTGTTTAGAGACGTTTGTATTTAGGATTCTGCAAGCATCCCCACCACCACGCTTCAATATAGACATGGTGTGTTCATTATGATTCTTGCCCAGCTATCTGTATTTTGTAATCTTTGTGATCTGCTAAATCTGTGATCCTCCTCTCGCTGCAGCACAAGTACGCTGATTCCACCTACTTTATTAGGTTCCCACAGCCTCATGTTGCCAGATGATTGAATCCCACATCTTGAGTGGATGTCCAGCATTCTTTGCCTGCCTTGCCTGATTCCTGAACAAGTTTTGGTCTTTCTGGATCTCCTTGTCTTGCCTGGCCATTGTTTGAACACCTAATCAGGTTCTGCTCTTCTGGACACCATTCTTGATTGTTCTCATTACAAGCCTGGTGAAGCCCTCAGATTTTGTCAGCTACAACACCACAGATCCTGCCCAGAGGCATCAGCATTCGCCTAGAGCAGGGCTTGTTCATTTTATAAACCTAAGGTGGAACACCATGTAAGACTGAATTTCAGGATCTCTGCCTTGTCAGCGCATTACATTCAGAAGATTGAACATAGTCGGTTTTACGCTATGCAGTATTTTTTGGTTTTATCTGACCTGAACACCTTGGTGAAATATTTCCCATTCTTCAGCTCAAGCTCAGTCAGATTGGATGGAGAGCATCCATAGTGAGCAAATTTCATCTTTCCCAGGGCCATTATTCAATTCAAAGATCTTTTATTTAACCCAAAGGGAAACTAAATGTTGTTGTAACTCATATCATCCAAGATTCTTTAAGAGATGTTGTAGAGGCTGATGGCCTTGCGCAGGACAGATCTACTGTAGGAGTCTTTACTCTTGCAAATTTGAAGATGGCTCTGACCAGGGACTCTGACCACTGCCAACAGGCGAAGCAGGTGAAGTGTCTTCCCCAAGGACACAATGACTAAGACGGCCAGAGTGGGGATTTGAACTGGCAATCCACTGGTTACTAGACAAACTCCTAGCTCTTACACCATCGTCACCCCTGATTTACTGTATTGTTCTTCATTTTACAAAACAGCCTTCTTTGCTTAATCATCTGTGGAGCCAGCCTTGTTCAATAGCTTGTGAGTCACAGACTTATGAAGTCTAACAACAGCTTGGAGGAATCACCTGTGGAAGCGCTCCTTTGAGCATCTGGGATTTAACAGCCTGATACTGAAAATATGACAAGCTGCAAAAGCAGCCTGATTGGCGGCACGGTGGACCAGTGGGTAGCCTCATAGCAAGAAGGTCCCCGGTTCGAGTCTTGGGCTCCGCAGGGTCTTCCTGTTTGGAGTTTGCATGTTCTCCCCGTGTCTGCGTAGGTTTCCCCTACCACTAAAGACATGCTGGTCAGGTCGGCCATTAGTGGCTCAGTTGCAGCGGCTCAGGCTAACCCTCTATCTGATCTATGGAATTTCATTGTATGAACTTGTTTGTATAATGAGAAATAAAAGCATATTATTTTATCAGCTTTCTCAGGAATATTCACATGTTCTCAGTATAACAGCCTATTTCTCCCAGTCTGCAAATACTGAAACAGCCTTTGACGTCATTCACACTGTTAACAGCAAACTGCAAACACAGCAATGCAAAGTCCCTCAGGGAACTTTATCCATGAATCTCCTCCCTCCGCACCTTTAATCATTTTGTCACCTGCAACACTAAAGATAATAAAACACTAGACATGCTCTATGCAAATTGCAAAGAGGCATACAGTTCATCACCCCTCCCTCCCATAGGGGGCTCAGATCATAACCTGGTTCACCTCAAGCCTTTGTATGAACCCCTTGTAAACAGACTGTGTGAACTCTAATGTGCTCCAAATAAAAGTCAGGTGTTTCTCCAACAACAAACCATGGATGAACCGTGACATAAAAGTCTCCTGAGGTGCTGTGCACACCAGCTCTGTGGCATCATGGGACACAATCTCAACATCATTCTTAAGCTGGGCAAAGGACCACAGGTGTGAAAACCTGATATAGACCATCTTCAACCATCTTGATCTTCAACCATCTTCGCCAACTGGTGAGGTCTACATTGGATCCAGTGCCGTTTGCCTACCAGCCTGGTTATGGGGTGGATGATGCCATCATCTTTCTGCTTCATCGCACTCTAGCTCACCTGGAGAATCCTGGAAGCACCACGGGGATCATGTTCTTTGATTTTTCCAGCATTTTGAACACAACGCAACCACAATGTCTGAAGGACAACCTAGATTGACCAAAAGTGGACCACCACCTGTCCCAGTGGATACTGGATTACTGCGAGGCATGGGGGCTGTGTTTCTCACAGGTTGGTCTGCAGTACGGGAGCACAGCAGGGAACTGTGAACTGCAGGGGGTGCTCATGAAGACCCTATTTGACTGCTATTAGACTTTATAATCTCTGTTGCTCACAACAAACTTATTAAGTGTTAGCAAACATGCTAATGGTTCCACTAGTGCTTGATCTGATCAAGAAATGGTAACACTGTTATTCAGATGCTGATGTCCATTTGCACCCATTTTAGTTTCTCTGGGAGAGTTTCTTTGAACAGTGATGCTTATTGCACAGTTCTCTTACATTGTTTTGTAAATTGGCAGCTTTCCTTGTATTCTAACTTGAACATTGCATTTTACCCAAATAGGTTTTTTTTACCCAAGTTTAGTACCCAAGTTTAGTATTTTTGCAAGGCACTGCTGTTAAAGAGACCTTTCTCTTTCCTGTTGAACTCAACAACAATTATTCATCCCCAAACTCACAGTGACCAATAGCATCATCAAAGTCTGATTAAGATTTCCCTCACAGCCTCCATTCAGCCTTAACGAGGGAACGGGCGAGTGAGGAGGGTAACAATACGAAATCGATAAAGGTTGCTGGGGATAACCTTTGTGTTTTATCAGCCTGATGTCGAGCTGTGCATAAGCTGCAGCGCGGAGATAGAAGCGGATAGTTGTCAGATGGCAAGTTAAGTGGAGGTATGGATCAGAGACAGAGGGAAAGAGACACCCTGCAGCAAATGAATCACGGTGGATCAATCGAGCTTAGGCTGTCTTCCACGGGAGCTTTGGAAACACAGTTGGCTTCGCAGTGTGCTCATTAGGCATGGATCAGGCCTTAATCACCCACATTTAGCTATCATGTTTTCACTGTCGTTCTTCCTGCATGGCATCTTAACTGTGCATGTCTTTATTTCATTTTTTTTTTAAAGCCCCGTTGAGCGGACGTTCAATTAATGGCAGAGAGCCCAGGAAGCTTGGGAAAAGACGGCACAATCCAGCTATAAAGATGCAGAGGAAGAGTTCACTTCTGAGGCATTCTGCTAAATGTCAGGACTATCATTCAGATCTTTAACTTATCGCTGTGAAATGTCACAGCTTCAATGTATGTGTCGACCGATGTGAGGGCAACTCATTTTAATATATGTACTGTGGGTGCAGCAGACAATTATAGGTTTCAGTGAGTGATTAGGTACACAGAGGGCTCTTTTTATAGAGAACAGCCAGATGCTAAATAAGGCCCCTCAAATGAGAAGCCAACAAAGGGCTGCAGCCAGCAATGGGGCAAGTTTTATCCATCTCCAGGATGGTAAATCGAAATAATTAGGCCTGAGATAAAGCACAGAGGGGCAATGAGCAGAGCCAGAGGACAACCATCATCAGCATTACTACAAGTTCCTGGCGACCATTACTCACTAACAGCAGTAGACAGAAAACAAAAATAGTTTCTTTGGAAATGATGGTGGAAACGATGCGATTTCATTTGTTAATTTTCCGTTTTGAGTCACGGATATGATTTATCTCATCTTATATAAGCCGCCAGAAGTTGAGTTGTACGTCACATCTCCTGCAGAGAGAACCTGGGGGAGCACGTTCCTGCCATGGCCTTGATGTGGAATTAAATTTTCTTCGCATGAAAATGCAGGAGTAAGTGAGTCACGAGGAGTAATCAGTGCAGGCTATGATCTGTCCCTCGCCCTGACGCCGCTCGGCTCCGACATTCACGAGATCCCATTAACTCCGGCGACATGCAAACACATTCAGGGTCAACACCTTGAATCGGCCTTGGAGAAGCGATGCTGATGAACCCGAGGACCCAAACCACTTCTAAAGCGTCAAACAGTCACGCCTTATTCTCTAGAAGTCTGCTGGCACAGAGCAGCTGTAGCTTTGCCTCAGCAGGCAGGTCAGCCTGAACTTCCAAGGTTGCTATGAGTTTCTATGCAACGCCTTTCATTACAGGAACAGTCATAGCTCTGTTTAGATGGAACTCTTCCTCATTTTGTCACATTAGAACCACAGACGTCATTGCATTTTACTCAGATTCCATGTAACAGACTGATAGAAAATATTGCAGAGATTTAGTTTTCAAATGTTGCTTCCATTTAAAAATCAAAAAAATGTGGTCTGCATTTATTTTCAGCCCCACTATGTTAATACTTGGAAGAAAAGCTTTGCTGCTTTTACAGCTTCACATCCTTAGGGGTATGTCTCTATTAGCTTTACCCATCTACAAACAGAAAATGTGTTCATTCTTTGGATAATAGCTCCAGCTCGGTCAGACTGGATAGAGAGCATTGTGAACAGCAGTTTTCAGATCTTGCCACAGATTCTTGATTGGTTTTAGGTCTGGACTTTGACTGAGCCGTTATAACACATGAATATGGTTTGTTTTAAACCATTGCAGCCCTGTCTTTATGCTTAGGGTCTTCACCCTGCTGGAAGGCAAACCTCTGCCCCAGTCTCACGTCTTCTGCAGACTCCAACAGGTTTTCTTCCCAGATTGCCTGTATTTAGCTTTTCTTTCAACGACAGCTTTCTTCTTTCCTCTCTTCCATAAAGACCACATGTGTGCACGACTAATAGTCGTCCTGTGGAGAGATTCCCCCACCTGAGCTGTGGATCTCTGCAGTTCCTCCAGAGTCACCATGCGGCTCTTGGCTGCATCTCTGATCAGAGCTCTCCCTGTTGGGCTGTAAGTTTAGGTGAACTGCTGGTCTTGGTGGGTTTACAGCTGTGCCATAATCGTTCCATTTCTGATTAATTTAACAATGATCCATAAGATGTACAAAGTTTGGGAAAACTTTTCATAGCCTGAGCTGCTTTAAACTTCTCCACAACTTTATCCTGAGCTGTCTGGTGTGTTCCTTGGGCTCCATGATGGTGTTGCTCTCTTAACCTCTGAGGCGTCACAGAGCAGCTGTATTAGTACTGAGATTAGATTACACACAGGTGGACCCTATTCGCTCATTAGTATTCATCAGGCGTCTTCTGAAGGCAATTGGTTGCACTCAGAGAAAAGGGGGGTGAATACTTTTGCATACCACATTTTTATTTTTTAATGTTTTAAATCATGTATAATTATCTTTCTACTTCACATTTGTAAACCACTTTTTTTGGTCTCTTACATAAAATATTTTTATGTTTGTGGTTGTAATGTGACAAAATGTGGAAAAGTTCAAGAGGTATGAATATTTTTGAAAGCCACTGTAGCTGTGAACATCTGCAGTTTTTGAAGGTGCAGTTTTTTTCCCACTTTTTAATAAACGATAAAGATTATTTACTTTCTCCTATAACTCATCTTAAGGTTGTCAACACCGCTGTGTGGTCATCAACGCCTTCCTAGTTTAGACTCTCCAACGTTCTCCATTAGGGACAGGTCAGTAGTAGAGGAAGGCCAGTCCTGTACCTGTACCACCCTCTTCCTCAACAACACATTGAGATGGGATTTTCTACTGTTTGGTGAATGATCCACGGATCGGAAAGATGTCCTCGAAGGCAACACACCTTTCCTTAAAATCTCGGCTGTACTTTACTTTGTTTAGAGAGGCAGATGAAAGGTTAATTTTAAACATTTGCATTGTTCCTAAATTTCCCATTTATAAACTTATTTTATTATTGTTCTGACCATTGAAAATTGGGAAAGTTTTAGTACAGTAGCTATTAATCTATTTTATTCTTTGACGCCGTGTCCTGAAGATCTACTAACGACTTCCATTTGAACGGCATGCTCTGTTGTTTTTCTCATTTTAAACAAGTCTCAATTCAGCGTCTTGTCATATTTATACCACAGAGACAGAGATCATGGATTACAAACTAAAATTGAGAATCTCAACTTAAAATAAAATTAGAAATGGGTGTCAATAACTATGGCATCAGTGGTTATTATGAAAAAAAAAACACTTTATGAAAAAGGGATTTTTGCTCTCCACTGAATAGATGCACTCAAAGTAAGGCTTGCATTTTTCAGAGCTGGGTTGTGTTACTGCAATAAAAGCTGCATTTATTTACACAGTTTTAATATGGGTGCCAATAAAGCTGAAGCAGCTCTCGAGGCACAATAACTTCAGCAAACACTCCCTCTTTCTCTGTTGGGCGCTTTTTTGGATAGCATCCTATTCTCAAGGTTGGGGTTATAGTTTTAAAAAAAAATAAAAATCTTTTTTCGATTAAATTGGATTGTACTGAGGAGAAGCAGGTTTCTTACCTGCAGCAGAGAGTGTTCAGTGCTCTCTACGTTTAAGGAGGCAGTTGGGATTTTCGAGAGATGAGCCAAACTGCTCATTTTTGTTGAAGACGTTGTAGTGCGAATTTTCCCACTTCATGCATCCAGTGGCTAGTTACCAGGTTGAATGACTGTGGGGTGATGGAACGACACAGTGTAAAAATCCACGCTGAACAGCTTTTTAGCAATTTCTTCTGTGTTAGGACTCATTTCTCACTGCTTGACTCTTCAGTTTCATTTGTTAGCTGGAGATCATGAGCTACAATCTGATTAAACTAATTTACTTCAGCCTGAGAAGCACAGCAATAGGAAAAGCACGGGGATTTCTAATCCGCAGCAACTGTATGTGTTACACGAATGTTGAAAGATGTCTGCAGAATTTGTGGATTTCTAACCAGCCGGGTTCAAAAGTATTTTTTTTTTGCGTTTGTCATTAGATGAGCAGCAAACTGAGGCAGATGGTGAACAGTTGAATGCAAACCATGTGCAGATCGATGAGCAAAATTCAGCGAGTGTCAGAAGAAATGAAAAGTGATTGACAGAACTCGGAGGCAAATTAAAGGCTTCAGCAGATGGTTGGCAGCAGGGAGGACTCGTGATGCTCCTTGTCTTATTTATTTCCAGACTGAAATTGTTAAAAATTCAGTTTCAGTGAGTTGATGGGGAAATAAAAGGAAAGAACTCACTTCTCACTTCTGCAGAGTTTGCCAACTAATTTTGTTTTCTGACAGTTTTTTTTAACAGAACAAATACAGCTGGCTGCAGATAAACTATAAACCAAACAATATTCACTGAAGTGTGTGTTTGTGTGTGCGTGTGCGTGTGCATATTTTATGTAGCAGAGCAGCAGAAAAATAACACGTTTTATAATTATCTTTGGAGTTTTTACTGCCGTGTGTCGCTGAGTAGCATTTTCCTTTACCACCTGTGGCTGCGCTTTGTTAGCCAGCTGAGTGCAGACAGCAAATCTTGTCTTGTCTAAAACGTATTAAAATATATTTACGTTTGTGTTTGCAACAAGGCAAAATCTGAAAAAGTTCAAGGGAAATGACTTTTACAAAGCACTGTGGTTTTAACTTAGAACCTTTGCTGGGTGGGTGGACTGGGGATATCTTCCATCATGAAGAAACAACTTCCTGTAACACAATTGCTTGACTTAGTATGCCACCATTTATGATGTTTTATCAAGCCTGGGCGGAAATTCAGTTGAATAAACTCTATTGCCTACCTCCATCTAATCAGAGGCAGATCCTCCTCCACGAAACCCAATCAGCATCCTGAGTTCATCTTAAAAGAACTTCAAATCCACGCCTCAGCCTTCTACACGGCAAAGCGCAGGAAGTTGGTTGTGCCATGTTGGATTTTGAATCAGATGACCCGGATTCAACCCACCTCCATCCCCGTCTCCACCATCGTAGCCAAGCTCCATCCAGCTTTTTCATGGGGCTCCTTCAACCTCGTCCCTATCAGAGTGTAATTTCTCCTGGACTCTTTCAGCATTCCCTGTCACATCTCAATTGGTCCGGCAGAAGAACACCATGTTGAGCCTGGTTCTGTCAGAGGTTTCTTCCTAAAGGGAAGTTTTTCCTCTCCACTGTCGCTTCATGCTTGCTCATCATGGACAGTTCATGCAAACATGTGTTATCCAAGCTGGACATCTATCTTTCTGGATCCCTGAGTGAAGCACTAGTATCAGCTCACTCAGTCTGCTGGACCTCACCATACAGCTCAAGCAGATCATCTCATCAACCAGCAGTTATGAACTAAACCACCACCAGTTTCAGGCCTGGGGGAAACATCCCAGTTCTCATACACCTGCTTATGCATATTAAAGTATAATTCAGCGTTAATGTTTCCTGCCGAGGTCTGAGTCTTAAAACATTGTATCAATAAAATTCTAATTGTCTTTTCTTTCCGTGCGAGTTTTTCATATTTAATTGGCTTTCTAGACGCACTTGCAGATCAAATTGTACACATGCCAGTCACTGCTTTGTACTGGTGGTGCATGTAAACTAATGGACAGCAGGTCGTAAAGCTCTGAGCCAAATCTCACCTTCCTCTTATTGGACGGGCACACATACAGGTAACTGAGTACAGCCTTGGACCCGATTTTGTCGTTCATCCTCTCGTACGTCGATCCGTAGTCAGTGGATCTGAAGAGAGCAAACAGAGAATAAACAGTGAGAAGCAGAAAACATAATCCTGCCAACACATTACGGGAAGTGTTGAAACAAATAGATGTTTCTGAGAAGTTGCTGTATTCAATAAAAAAAAAAAGAAATGCTTATTTTGTATTGATGAAAACCAAGGGGATATCAAACCCAAGGAAAGAAAACCAACAGGATAAATGTTAGCTTGGTTGTGTACACGCAGCTGCTCTGGCACTGAAACAAGAGAGGGTTAACCAATCATCCACAGCTCCCACTAAAATGAACCATTCAAACAGCTCTGGGGACCTGACACTGTAAATAATTAATTCTCTCCTGATGACTAGTATGAAATAAAATATGACGAGTGCAAAAACATGTGGATGTTCCAGAACCCTTGGGCCTTAATAATTTAACAGTGGGAATGAGCCTGTTAGCCAGCCCGGTCCCTGGAAACTCTACATGAATCCATCTTCGGTAACTACCAAATCTGCTTTCAAGTATCACATTATAAGGTCCAGCGGCCGGCACGCTGGCTGTACTGCTGCTGTGGGAGACGTGCACGGGATTTCTTCTCAGTGGGCGCAGTAGTTCCCACCCGTAGCTGTGGCTAGACTCCCGTTTGGACTTGCAGTCTGACTGACGTTGTGATGTGGAAAGCCAAGACCATTCCTCTTTTGTTTTTGTTAAAGCCTGCTGTTTGTGCTCTCTCAGAAGGAAACAGGCTTTCAAAGAGACCGTAACGAGATGTCGCTCCTACAGATCTGCTTGAGAAAGCTTCAGAGAGGAATGCTATCTGCTGTGATTACAAAGCACCGTAATGAGGCGGAGACGCAGCATCAGGCAACATTACATTAAAGTGGGACGGGGAGTAAAAATGTTAGTTTGCAGTCTGAGCTGTCATCTACACCTTCTATTGATAAAGCTCTTTGCTTGTTTTTTGAAAATGAAAAAAAGTCAAGGGAGACATGGATTTACGGTTATTGAATCAACCCAATAAGTTTTACTTTCTCTGAGAAATTCTTCACCTGAGTCTCACAGATCTGTGCCAAAGGCAACGCCTACGCAAACTACGGCAGAAAGCCGTCTGCCTGTTCCTGTACGCCTCTGAAGAAAGCGAGGCAACAGAAAATTACATCCCTTTAATCAATTAGATAAAAGATGTCCTTGTTTTTCACTGGTCAGCATCATGTTTAGCAAAACACACATTAATATATGTACTGCATATGCTCAGACTTGTTCCACTAATATCTTGGAAACAATAAAAAAAAAATCGGTTAATAACCTAGGAAAAATGCTTAGCTTTCATTACAGAGGCTAGCATTCATTCAGATTGCTATTTAAATCTGCCAAATAAGGAACAAGCATAAAAACATGTCAAAATAGTAAGTTAACAGTAAGCTAAAATGCTAAGCTTACTATCTTTCTGATATACCCAACATTTATTCACGTTGCAATTTTCACAATTATGAATTGCCTGTTTTAGGTCATTGATATTCATTTTGAAACAATAATCTAGGGAAAAGATGTGTTAATTTAAAGCTCATGAGCCTTATAAAAAAGTTAGGTTCAAGGTGTATCAAAAGGTCAGAGGTGGAGAGGCATTACTTGCTCAGTTTTAATCACTAAAACCGTGTTCCTCCCAATTCTCTCATCTCCAAGGTCTTCCAGCAGTGCCAATGCTACCATCATGGAGCATTACGCATGAGTTTATTTGACCCTTTACAACAATTAAAGTAGACTTTTATTTCAGATTTTAGACGGCTTAGGGGCATTTTTTGATTTATCTGAAGGTGCTTATGTGTAGTTATGTGTCACCAGCCAAGCATGAATAACACTGCAGTTTTGAACCCCTATGATAAAGTCAATCTATGATTAAAATTTGATATGGAGTAAAATTAAACGTATGAGCGGAATCATCATACAGTTTGTCTGCAATTCACCTCTTTACCATCCGGTTATGATACAGGATGATGTTACGCAAAAGAAATATGTTTTCATGCTGAAATATGTTGTTTAAACAATGTATTTCATAGATTTACGGTCATTGGCAGACATGTGGGATACTGATATATAAATATGTGATTTCGTACAGTTACGGCCAGTGGCCCTCCTTTGTGTTTTCTCTTTTCTGGTGTTATTTAAATTCAGGTGCAGTTGCTGCTTCCTGCCAGCTGGCAGTTGTTTTTTAACATGATTTTCTGTGTTTCGGGGACTGAGGGACGTCATTAGGGGTTTTAAATTGCATGAAATTTAACATTTCTATTAATGCCCTTGATTTTAACTGCATGGTTCTTGATTATTAAACTTAGTACTTAAACTTAAACTTGGAGGTTTCTTATAGTGTTTTTTTTTTTTTGTTTATTTACTTGGTTTTAACTGGCAATATAGTGAAAGTCATTAAAATACTTTTGACTCTTGTCTCCTTTTTATAGGCAGAAAAAACCTTCCATTCAGGGTTATTTCAAATGGTTGGCTTGATTTGTGCTCATCGTTTTAAATGCCTAACTTAAGTACTTACTGCCACGAATAGATCCCAACATTTGTGTGGAAAGTTACATACGCAAGTTTCAGGCCCCATTTTGTCTGTACACAAGCTTTAATAAGTGAGACCCCAGGTCAGTAGTTTTATATTTTAGATTTTGTTTTATAAGATGAAATATTATTTTGTTTATTATAATTTTAAAGTGCTTTAAAAAGCACAATAAAACAAAAAAAGTATAGATGTTTTGTTATGAATAGAAAGGCCAGGAAAGACCACCAGGTAAGACTAATTACCTGGTGGTTATTCAAAAACATTGTTAAAAAATAACACCAGATGAGTGGTGAGTGTTCACCATTTAAAATGTTATATTTTTATAATTTCTATTACCTTTTAACGTAACCTAACATTTCATTTGTATGACTTTAAAGGCAACCTAAAATAAAACTCCATTATTAAATTAATTTAGTAATATTTCTGAGCGTGATCTTTTTTATTGACTCAAGTCTGTATATAAATGTGTGTTAGTTCAATCCTGAATAAAGATGTTGCAGGATTTACGTTTATTTATTTTTCCTTTAGTGTTGGTGGTCGGCGAGGTGGTCCCTTCTCGGGTCTGATTGGCGTGATGCCGTAGAAAATTTTTGATTGCCTCGACCACTGATCTGTTTATTCCCCAGCATCCACAAGAGCAGGTGGTGAGCACTTCTGCTAATGGCTTCCAACAGTCCCACACAGTATATGGTTTTAGCAAAACCACAGAGAAAAAATAATCTGCTAAAGCAGGAAAAAAAAACTGAATGCATATGTGTATTTGATTCACAAAGCGTATTAATAAAAATATGGCTTGAAAAGAACAACATGGGGATAGACAGGCACTGTGGTAATTATTCTCTATCTTTTTATTGGAAAACACCTCATTTATGCTTTATCTAAATTAGGTTTACAGTTCTGCATAGCTCTTTGATCAATGTCATTCAGCATTTTCAGTTTGACAAACACAATTAAACGCTGCACAATTAAATTAAGATTAACTGAAAGTCTTTGACTGAGGCTCAGGGTGTTTTTTCCAGCCAAATTCCGCCTGACCTTGTCCCTCTAATCACATCAAGTCTTCAGGGACTGACGAGTTCAATTTGACCTGAGCCCTATTCTCAAGCATTCATGGCGACTAACAGAGGGTTATCCATGTTTTGTTCTGCTGTGCCCTGTTTCTCTAAAAAAAAAAAATTAATAGCACTGTTTTCTGCAGAAAACAGGCTTATAAGATAAAATAGACATGATGGAATGATTCCTTTGTCTGCTTTGTCGTTGGCGATCGTGTATGACCTAATTCTGTATTTATTGTTAATAAGTTAAGAACATACAGATTTGGTGTTTAATGTTGTTAAAGTCCAACCTAAACCAAGTGTCTCTGTCCAGAAGTCAGACAGCCAATGAGCTGCTCGAGCGAGGGCATTGTGGGAAAGGGTTAGCCAAAAAGAAGAAAAACTAGGTCAGGGAAACAGGCGATGCAGAAAAGAACATTGAACAGCTACTCACTCAAAGGCTTTCAACAATCCAGCAGGAAATGACTTTGGGAGACCGGTATTTAAAGGCTGGATCACAGGTGGGAGGAATGAAGGTAAGTGGGACAGAGACAGGTGAAGCTACTTCTGTTAATTAGCAAAGAGTGGCAACCAGACAGGCAAAAGAAAAGAGGTCACAAAGCATGGAAGACTATACAGACCCAAAACAGAGGGGAAGGATTTAGACAAACACAAATATGAGTCAATATGTTGACTATTTGACTCCTGTAACGTAATTTAATGAAACTGTAAGATTTAGCACTTTAGGTTTATTGTTATAAGTAGTAGTAATAGTTGTAGTAGTAGGAGTAGTAGAAGTAGTAATAGTAGTGATGCAAAGTCTGAGGTGGACACGCATTGAAAGGTACTGCTCCGTGTTTCACCAGTCGGGTGCGGAGCGTTTCGAGAATTTAAGCATTCTGAGCAGCCGACACTAGAGTTGGAAAATCTGAGTATTGCAGCCTGAGGCGGAACATCAACTAATTATAGAGATCCCACTATGGCTACGTTCACACTGCAGGTCTTAATGTTCAATTCCGATTTTTTTGTGAAATCTGATTTTTTTGCGTGGTCGTTCACATTTCTAAATATATGCGACTTGTATATGATCTCCTGTGTGAACTGAATGCGTTCAACCTAAGTGTCCCGCATGCGCACTTGAGAACGTGATGACGTCACACGTAGCAAATGTGTTCAATGTTTGCGGAAGTAAACATGGATTATAATGCTGAAGCGCATTTTGTGTTCTTTAATTTCTTTTCTAACTGGAGCTTTCTCTCCATTGACTGCTCTTCTCATTGTAGTCCACTATGGGTGTTGTCTTTCTTCCCGCTTCTGCATAGCAGGATGCAGAATAGTGACGTTTGTCGAGTATCAATGACGTACAGGTCGGATTAATGCGACCTGGCCGTACAGACACAGGTGGCATTTGAAAATATCAGATACGTATCGGATTCAGGACCACATATCCAAGTGGCCTGGGTCGCATTTGAAAAAATCCGATCTGTGTTGTTCAGACCGTCATAAAAACATCAGATCCAGGTCACATATGGGCAAAAAAAATCGGAATTGGGTCACTTCAGGCTGCAGTGTGAACGTAGCCTAAGTGACATAGTCACATTGTCAAGTCGAGAAGTGGATAGTGGAGGACAGGCTTATTGTTTGTGCCCATCCCATTACCTATGATCAGTCGAGCCATCACTACAGGGACAGTAAAGGACCTTTCCTGGAGGAGGATTATCGAGGAAGGAAGTTATCAAAGTTATATTTTATCACGGTAAATATTTCCAAGCATTTGAGGAAAAGAACAATGTAGCTCCTCACAAAGTGCGTCAGACTAGTTTGTCCACATTTGGGTGAGAGCATCCAAAACGCTCTGCACAAGCATCCAAGATGAGGTGTTGGATATCTTTTTGACAAAAATCACATTCAGTCTGAACATAGCATAACTTTCATTCTCTCATGAATGTATTTAATGGCTGATTAATGTTGATTGGTCTCTGTCTTTCAAGCAGTCTCCTTAATAAAGAGATCCAAATGAAGAGCGTCTTTCAGCCATTTGTTGACCTTAATTGAGTCCCCTTTCCTACACCCTAGAGAACACTTTGTGAGGGAAGATTAGATGTTTTATCCCTTGATAGTCACCACCACCCCTGTAAAAATTGGAATTACAATCCCAGTCTGTAGTTCCTGTAGTTCCTTACTGCCGGTGAGCTTTTTATCTAGCATTGCATGCTGAGGGACCCAGGCTTTGAGCATGACCTGCCTATAAGGTCATGCCACAGCATTCCAATTGGATTTAAGTCCAGACTTTTAATAGGCCATTCCAAAACCTGCATGTCTTTTCATTCCTCCTCTGTGAGTGATTCAGAGGTGGACATGCTGGTGTGCTTTGGATCATTGTCCTGCTACATGACGCAGGTGTGCTTGAGCTAAAGGTCAAAAACTAATGGCTGGACATTCTCCTTCAGGATTTTCTGGCAGAGAACAAACGGGGCAATTACTTTTAAACCCATAAAGCCAGATTGGTTTGGATGGGTTACCCTCTCCTCGATGAACAGAACTATGAATTGAAATCTACATTTTGTATTTATTGACTTAAACTTTGGAAGGGTGATATATATTATTAGTCTAGATAAGTGCAACATTAGTAATAAGGTTGATTTGGTAACTTCTCTTTGTTCCTATATGTCCCTGGGAGTATGCACAGGAAGACGTTCCCTCACATAATTAACACGTGATTACCACATTTATGCACACTGTGTTTGTCAGTCGGGGGTTGTCATCGGCACGTGTTTCAGTCGTTCTTTCCCCATGAGCCGGGTTTCCTGGAACACTTTTTCACTTTGAATTATTTCCTCGCTTCAGATACAAAGAAATCAAAGTCCCAGAGACACATCTTAAAGAAACGACAGCGAAGACAATCCAGTATGGATGTGAGTATTTAATTTAAAGCATTTACTGTTTAACGCCAAAGCACTTTCCCATTTTCATTTCTGTTGAGACAAGCAGTTTCTTGCAGAAATATAATGTCTGTTTTGGGCTTGTTGTAAAAGATAGGAGCTCAAAAATAATTTCTGTGATTAAATAATTTTGTAAAAGAGATTAAGGCAAATCTGACTCAGTATGTATCATCCGCTTCTCTTCAATGCAGAATTTTAAGTCGGTCCGTGAGCATGAAAAGGCTCTTATACCCAAATGAGAAAATAATCGATTAGAAAACATGCAAAGGATGTATTTCTCAACCCCTTTCCAGGTCCAGGCTGTCTCTCAGCCTTCAAAGAGTAGAGGTTTCTATTTGTTGCTATTTGTAACAATTTCAAGAGCCAAACAGAGATGCGGCGTGGTGCATTGCAGTGTGTGAACATCAAATGATTGGAATAAAAGGCAGTCAGAAATCGCATTAGGGGATGTTTGTGAGGTTTTGCCAGATGGCTGCCAATAAAGCAGAACAATTCAGCGCTGTTGTACAACACTGTTGACCATGCTCAGGGGAAATGGGGAAAAAAAAAGCCACCTACTTCAAAGACTAAAACTCCAACTAAATCATTTCAGTTTCTCAAAATCGCACAAACAAAGCACATCACCCTGAAGCAGGCTGAGGTTAAAGAGAGTGTGTAGCACTGCTGTTCAAGGGAAAACGGAGGCTGCATATCAGATTTAAACCCATGCTCGTCAATAAAAAGAAGATACAAAAGAACTCATCGACATTCATCAAAGGTGTAAGGATGAAAGCGTCGTCAGGTGGTTTTCAGAGTCAAGGCCAAGCAGCAGCAACCTGATTGTTTGTCCTCAGAAAAGAGTCACACAGAGAGAAAGGCAGTTCATTCTTACCTAACCATCCTGTGACGGAGTCGAGCCTGAGGTTTATAAACTGAGTGATGCACCTAAAAACAGCCCTGATCTGCTCAGTGAACCAGAGTCATGTGGTGTAACAGAGGGTCAGCAGCAGAGCTGCAGAGTGGGCTGCCACTGTTTCCTAATTGTCTCATTGTTTTGCTCTCGGGGTAAACTCTGTGGGCATGACAAAGCCAGTGTGGCTCCAGCCACAGCTCTTCCAGGCAAATCCACGTCTGGGTCCTGTCCAAGGACCTTTCAGTGACCAGGAAAACCACTGGACACAGCTGTCATGCAAACATGCAAACTGATCATTATTTTTTAAAGACTAGTTGTAAACTACAACTCTAAAAGTAAGACTAAGTACAATAAAAGTAAGAAAATACAGAGGATTTCTACGAATATTACAATCTTCCAAACACCATGAAATAATTTCAATTTACCGTCTGATTGAACCACATAAATATAAAAGGCCAAAGTATTAATAGTTACTAGTAAAACAAGAGCTGCTGTATGAGGCAGCGTGAAATGTAACAGTATTAGGCAGAGAGAGCCAAAGAAATTATCACTTACAAGTACAGAGTTATCTTACAACTCAACAGAATTATGACTTACATTCCCCAAACTGCAGATTAGAAAGTGGAGCAGTGTGACCCACACAACATTGGTGCTGATGGGGGGAAAAAGTTATTTTTCATAACATGTTCATACTGAGAAGGTCGTTTTAAGGAAATGACTGGCATACATTAATTTGGTATTACATTATGACCACCTGCAATAAAGTAAGTCACTACCCTCTTCTGCTGCTCCAACAGTGCTGACCCCTCAAGGCCTGGACTCCATATTATCAGGCAAGGCAAATTTATTTCTATAGCACATTTCAGTACAAAGACAATGCAAAGTGCTTTACACTTAAAACACAGGAAAATAAAATCAGAATAAAAGCAAGTTGGAACAAAATGTAAAAAAAATTGAAACAACATAAAAGATGGAAAATGGAAACTAAAACCAAATATTAAAAACTACAAACTTGAACTAATGATGTTTAACAGTTTAACTGGAACAGTTATGGGGTTTTAATCTTGATTTAAAGGAACTCAGGCTTTCAGCGCTTTCAAAGTTTTCTGAAAGTTTGTTTCAGATATTATTATTACCAGTAGTAGTAATAGTTGATGTAGTATTAGTAGTAGTAGTAATAGTTGATGTAGTATTAGTAGTAGTAGTAGTAATAGCTGATGTAGTATTAGTAGTAGTAGTAATAGTTGATGTAGTATTAGTAGTAGTAGTAATATTTGATGTAGTAGTAGTAGTAGTAATAGTTGATGTAGTATTAGTAGTAGTAGTAATAGTTGATGTAGTATTAGTAGTAGTAGTAATAGTTGATGTAGTATTAGTAGTAGTAGTAATATTTGATGTAGTATTAGTAGTAGTAGTAATATTTGATGTAGTATTAGTAGTAGTAGTAATATTTGATGTAGTATTAGTAGTAGTAGTAATATTTGTGGCAGTAGTAGTTGACCTAACAACATTGGATCAGAATTACCTTTTATATGTTTGGCTTGTGACAGCCACTATAATATGGCAGCGAGTTGAAGCAAAGACGGCATCTATTCTTCTTTTTCTAACACTATTTCACAATCAATTTGTTCCTGTCTTCCATCACTGCTGCCCAAGCAGACGCTGCCATTTTAGTAATTCTGACATCTGTGATTGGAAAATATTGAACTCATAATCAGGCAAGCTATTCTGCAGATTTCTGCTGTTTAGCTCCAAAACACCTAAAAGATGTATGGTAATATGTTCTGACCCGGTGATTTAACCAACACAATTTGAACTGTGCCAAAACATTTCCTGCTTCTAACAAATCAAACTTTGAGCAAAAACCTAATGCATCACATCCACCAACGGGTGCCGTTATAAAAAGATGTTCTGTGTTATTTGCTTCATCTTTCAGTGGTTATAATGACACATCTGAACGGTATATACAAACAGGAGCATTAAATATCTGAAAATTGCTTTGTTTACCTCGAAATCTGGCCAATTTATCTTTCCGATTGCCTTTCTTGGGGTTGTATTCATCATCAGCCCCAGCAGTCTGCTTATGTGTCCTTTTTGGGTAAATAATATCCTTCTGGTCCATTGTTTTGCTTCAAAGGGCCAAATCTTAGACTTGTGTTTTAAAGCTGTTGCAATAATCTGGATGGCAACATCAAATCTGCTTAGTTAAAATAAATGATCAAATAGGTGTTAATTTTTTTTTTTATTTAAAAAATAAAGATATGGTTTGAAACCTTGAGTAAGCGTTAGATAGACATGCAGTAGGGCAAGCAGGTATACACACACACACACACATATACATATATATACATATACATATATATACACACACACACATATATATATATATATATATATATATATATATATATATGTAAATTACAATATTATAGAAAAGTTTATTTTGGGAACTCAATTCTCTAAGTGAAAAAGAGATATATTAATTGAACACAGACTGATGTTTTTAAGAATTTGTTCATTTACTGCTGAAAACGGGAAAAGGCAAAATTAGGTTTCATAGTTTAGCTTCACAAAGAAATATTTGTTTGTTTTCCACCCAAATCTCAGCAGTTTTAATTTTACAGAACAAGTCTAGACAGCTACATGAGTTGAAGATCAGTGCTTATTGGGTCAGAAATGCCTGAGGGGTCGACTGAACTGTTTGTCCATGAGATGGCCCTGCAGCGACTGGCGACCTGTCCTGGGCTTCTCTGCCATTTAGTCTGAGGCATGACAAGAAAGGCTGCAGCCTCACAGCGAGGCTGAACAAGAGGAGGCAGGCACAGAAAATAAATGCTTGGATGAGTCGCCCGTGGCAATTAGTCTCTTACTTGTAGGCCCATTCAAGCATTGGATTATGGGTTGCTTCAACCCAAAACACTGCAGCAGGCACTCCAGACTGAGATCAGGCACAAACCCTGTTGTCATCCTTCGCAGAATGTGAAGCTGCCTTTGCCATGTTGGTCTCATTTAAAGCCATGACCTCCTTCAGCCACTTTCTACTGAGATGTGTGGCACCAAAGCTATCGTGAAAGGTGGTGTTGAAGAAAATGGTGAGGCACGAACCACCAAATCATTTTTGTGCTCATTCTGTAAACATCTTTCTGGTATCCATTAGTCTTGGAAGATTGATTTTGTTTTGCTTTTATGCAGATGCGTTCCTCTCCACAATGAGCACGGCTGAGTACGTATGGTATCCTGCCTGTTTAGGTTTTAGCCTTGGTTTTTTTCTCCTCAGTCTCTGCAGTGGACTGCTGCACAACTGTGTCTTTGAACAAGAAGAGCGCCTTCCGAATGTTCTGCCTCCCTACTGTTCGTTTTAAGCCTACAGCTCGGCAGGTGCTGAGATTCAGACTCTTGCAGAGAGACTGAAATAGACTCGTCTTTGCCATTTAGATAGTTTGCAGTTTTGGTTATTTCATATCTGACTTATTCAGGTACAAAGTCTTCCCATCAACCTCTACATGTTTTTTTTACCAACCATTGGTAAAACCACACCTTCCAGGTCAAAGGAGCCTACTGCTCCTGTCGTTGTTTTCCGTCTTTGCTTTTGCTGACTTGTCCTGATTGCTTGGACCCAAAGTGGAAATTGACAGATGAATTTGATTAATGACTGACCAGCTTTGTCGTACACTCTCAGTAGGTGGCAAGTCAGATCATACAGTATGCCAGTGTTTCAAAGTAGTGTACCCTGGGTAGTCCGCCACTTTCTTGGATTCTATCATTTCTAACTTTCTCCTGCCAAGTCATATTCAGGATAAGTCTACAGTTTTCTTTCAGTAAATGAAGTTTCTTTCTTGTCCTACTGACCACTCAAAGGACTTAACCCTATAGCCACATTAATCCAATCGCTCTCACTGACGCACGTAGATTCAGACACTGACACGGAGATATGTAGGCAATTTGGAGTAAAGATCATCAACATGATTAAAACCTGGCATTTTAAAAATCTGGAATTTTTTCATCTACTGTATGTTGACTGGCCAAAAGAAAATATCGATATTTGCTTTTGCTGAAATCTCATCACATTCTCAGGAGCGCCGTTATCATGCATCGCCTCATCTTGTGAGCTGGTTGCAAAGCTGAACAGACGATCGAGCAAAGACTGGTGGGCCGACACAAAGCCCCCCCCCCCCCCCCAAGGCTGTCATAATTTATTATAAAAAGATAATATACATAAATATGTTTGTTGAATTTAATTCTGAATAGTAATGTATTAACATTTGCATAAACGTATGAATACAAGCATTTATAATCTTTATCGACAATCTTATTTGGTATGAGACAAAAATGGCGCTCAGTTTCTTTTCACTTGAAATACATTAACCTGTCTTACCTCCCCTCACTGTCATCAGCTGACCAAAGTTAGCCACGAAAAAAAACTTTATTCGCCTCACAAGGGAAAATGTCACCACTAGAATCATTGGTAAGGGATGAAGGTTATGTACTGGCATGCAGTAATAAAATGGATTTATAAGAAGATAGATGTGTCTGCATTATGTACAATTTAATACAAAACACTGATGATTTAAGCAGGGTTGCCAAATCTGACAGTTTTCAGCACAGACACAAAGTAAAGCCCACCCAAAAATTAAAAAAAAAATCCTAAATCTCAACATTTCTTTGAACTGAGGTTAAACGTGTTGAACTATTAGACACATAATGAAGAACGCACCATTACCACATTATTACACTAAAGCAAAGATATATATAACATATTTACGCTGATCAGTTTACCACAGCAACACTTGAATAACCAGTGACAGTTGATCATTGAAGATGTCAGGTTCAACAGGTTCTAGATATTTCCAAATAAATTAAGTAATAACATAAGTGCAAGGACAAGTTTTTTTTTGCTTTTCTGTCTCACAAAAGTAGCTATTTTGATAGAATTTTCCAATGAATACTTTTTAAGAACATAGCAAATATTGTGAAAAGCAGCCCAAATTGTAACAACATGCCCAAAGCATTTTTTTTACAGCCCAACGTGTTCAGAAGAATGCACTTTTGGGGTTACCTTTATTTGCCTTTTCAAATGATGCTATGAATGGACTTTTTATCCAATGTAGTGTTATTTTAACTTGGCATGAAGTTATTCTTTTTCATTTTATGATGATTAGTGAAACATTGCTTTGCCAAAATAGATTATCAGTCATTGGCAGAGGTGGGTGGTAACTAGTTACATTTACTCGAGTAATATATTTTTAAAAATAGCTTTTTAAGGAGTTGTTTTAAATTATCGCTACTCTTACTTCAGTAAAAGTTCTGGCTGCTCGACCCAACATGAGGAACTGACTGTTTTACCAGAAATGCACCAGAGACACACCTGTATTTATGTTAAAGTGAGACCTCTTGTTTGAACACAAGCTTTGTTTTAATGTTTTAATGTGCTGAGCCATTCAGAGATCAAGTGGAAATACAGCAACTAATATACAAAAGTTTTATTTGTAAAAAATTATTAAGAAAATAGTTTCTACTGGATGAATATTTTTGTATCTTTTTATTTTAGTCTTTACAACACCAGCATGTGTACACAACTTTATATTTTGTCTGTTTGATTACATAATTACTAAATTAGAAATCAGATATTATGGACAGTCATTCGGTACTTAAGGAGCCTTTTTACCAATTTTTTTTTTTTATCTTAAATAATTCTTGAATGACTACTTTTTACTTTTACCCTAGTAAAAAATCCTCTCAGTATTCCAGTAGTAGTGGTCTTACTTGATTCCAATTTCTGTGAACAAAATAAGCAAGTAGATTATTTTGTAAGATTATTTTACTTTCAGTAAAGGATGGGAACAGTGGAACTGTGGGCATCTCTCCCAAAATCAAAGTTGTGTTGTGAAAGCATAGACATTTTTAGACATGGTTACTCTCTACTATGTAGGCGACTGCTCTTCATCTTACTTTAAGAAATAATTAATCAAGGTGGTTCCCCATGAGCAAAAAACTATTGTTCTGGTCCGAGTCCAGCTCTGGCTGAATGTACATATGTTTCTACATGTTTACTTTTATTAGATTTTTTTGTTGTTGTTAAAGCAGAAGGGAGATCTCATTTTCAAAATATAATTTGATATGTCATGTAAAAACATTTTTCAAACAATGTACGTATCACAATGCAGTGAACTGAAGAAGCTTGTTTTAGCACCAAGTTCTCATATGAAAGATTTTCGTGAGTCCGTCTGTGGACCAGGCATCAGGTGTGAAAAGTCTAATCAAAACATGTCCACTCACCTTGCACGCATAAAAGATGAGAAACACTTTGATTAAAAAGCGGTAATGTTATGAGGAGAACAAAGACGCAGTTTTAACGCAGACTGATACCACCAGCAAAGCATATCTCTGCGAGGCGACTCAATGTTCAAGCTGTCAAGGAGTTTATCTGTGGAAAATACACTCACTGTGAGCTAGACACACTATAAACCTACACACACACACACACACACACACACACACACACACACACACACACACAAAGCCTTCCATGTTTTCACCCAAGGCAACGGCTGCATTATCTCTCCGCTAATGTAAAATCCACTGAAGCATAATTGAAAACAACTTTCAAGAATTGCCACGTCGAGATAGGAGGATACTGAAGTTGCAGGTGTTTCTGCGGGAGAGCAAAAGATTGTTAACCCACATAGGCGGGGGGAGGAGGCGATGAAGCGAAGGGGGAGAAAATAATGGCACCCCACAAGACTGAGCACTGTACACAAAAAAAAAAATACCTTCCTTTTAATGTATTAAGAAATGCCATAGCCAGCCAAGCGTGTGTGTGTTTACGAATGTCTTGGTGTTTGTGGGACATTTTGAAAGAAAAACATAAAAGTGATCCATGTGTGAAACAAACACTGCAGCAGGCACTAAAATCCAAGCTGCTGCTAATACACAACAATCAGACGGTCCTGCAGCAAGAAACAACAACGGTTCACCAAACAAACAAACTGGAGAAAAAAGGCTGAGCGGGGAAGATGGTTCCTCTCAGGAATGATCAAACAACGATCAAAATCACCCCTCCTGAATCTTAACTTTGAAAAACCACGTTCTGCTGTAATTACAGATACAAGTCGTTGGGGCATACCTGCTTTGCACAAATAAATTTCCACTCATCCTTTGCAGAACAGCTGAACTTCAGTCAGATTAGATAGAGAGCATCTTCAGTTTTCAAGCCTTACCATCGATTATTTGTGAAATTTAGGTCTGAACTTTGACTAGGCCCTTCTAGAAGAAGACTTTGCTTTAATTTAAACCATTTAGGGTCATTGTCCTGCTGATAGGTGAACCCCCAGCTCAGTCTAGAGTCATTTGAACCTGCCGCATTAAAAACCCTCATAGACATAAAACAGTTCAACAACAAAGTAAAACAAAGGCTCAAATCTACTCAAACCTGTGAACATTAGAGCAACTTTTGTAGATATTCTGTATTACATGTTCCGTCTGTTATTCATGTTCATATCTTACTGCGTATATTTGTTTCTGTCTTGGTCTGCAAATTAGCTATTAGCTTGATGGCCAATGAACATGGTATCGGTTGCACTTCAAATTGTAACAATGTTTTTTTTTATGTTCTGTCCCTATCAAATAAACGTATTAATAATAATAATAATGATGAATGAGGTTTTCTAGGATTCCCCTCATCATCTCTGACCAGGTTTCCTATCCCGCTGAAGAAAAGTCTCCCCACAGCATGATGGTGCCACCACCATGTTTTACCATAGAAATGGTGAGGTCAGTGTGTTATGTTTCTGACACACATTATATTTGCACAGAGGTCAATTAGTTAATTTTTGCCTCTTTTTCCATCGAGTCTCTTTAAATGTCAGCTTTGTGGAGCACACCACCATGTTTGTTCTGTCAACAAATGTCCCTCTGCCGTGGCTCTCGGCTAGAGCTGTGTTACAAACAACAAAACAAAAACAACAGAATTTCCATTTCTGAATTGATCTTCATATAAATTGCTAAAGATTAATTCATATAACCAAAGATTGATTTTTAAAACATGTATTTTCCACAATAAATTTAAATATGTGAGCCGGCATTTCTGGCTCACACTCCACTGTGGGAGGTTTATTTTTAATAATGCACCAGGTTAGTGTCCTAATAGCAGCCGTAGATATATCTGGCATCCTGTTTTCTGCCCTGGATCTGTTTGGGTTTTCTGACCCACAGCATATTTGTGAAAGCAATTGTCTCAGCATTCAGATGGTATTCATTTTCTGTTGAATGTTAATATAATACTAGTATCAATATATTGCATAACTACATATTCATGTAATTCAGGCAGCAGCTAAACATTTTTTTTTAATACAAGCAGTTCAAAGAAAAGAATTAATACTAAATCTTGAGAATCTGAATGGAATCTTGACATTTGAATCGAGACCCAGCACTACTCTCTGCTGATCCTCTAGTTTTATCCCTGGACCTCTAGACTCCATTTCTGATTAAACATGGCTCTTTAAGACATCCAAAGCTTGGGATGTTGTTGTAGAATCTGAACCTGCCTTAAGCTGAACCATAACCCTGACCCGTCTGCTGGGTTACTTGGTCTTTATGATGCTGGTTGTTCTATATTGTCTTCTAGCAAACCTGTGAAGCAGGATACAGAACATCTGGATCTATACTGAGAACACATTGCATTCTTTGCTTTTTATATTTACTCGCTGACATTTGACATTTGAATTATGTAAATTTTATTTAAGGGCATCAGAACAATGTGGGATGAATACAATCGCTTTTCAAGCCTTAGACTATTTCCATAGAAGACAACAATTTACCATCTTCCTTCCACTTCACAACTGTACAGTTATAAATTAGCACAATATTGGGAATGTAGTAAAAGGGAATGGCGGCTCTCAGAGACTGCCACTTTGGGTCCCTAAACAAGACCCACAATGCTCCTCAGGCGCCCATGGCGGCCCACTGCTCCCTGACGGCTTAAGAGCAGAGGATGGGTTTACTTGGAATGGATGTTGCAATGACAAAGATTGTGATTAATAATAATAATTGAACTTTATTGATCTCACAATGGAGAAATTCACTTCTGCATCTTAACCCATCACCCTTGGGTAGCAGTGGGCTGCCATGTGCGGCGCCTAGGGAGCAATCTGGGGTTAAGGATCTTGCTCAGGGACCCAGAGCGCAGGCAGTGGGGATCGAACCGGGTACTTACAACCTTCTCAGAGTGCAAGTGCGCTGCTCTAACCACTAGGCCAACACCTCCTTACTTGTTACTCTATTATATAAAATTAATAGAATACACACCATTGTATGGTTTTAATCTGACCAAATGTGGAATAGTTCAAGAGGTAGGAATACTTTTAGAAGAGTTGCATCATTGCATGGTTGATAAATGCGGCCTTGAGGGAAAACAGCTTAAAGGAGCACCCAGACTGAAGCAGAAATGCTGACATTCAAAGATCGCTCCCAGAGACGACATTTGTTGTGTCTCTACACCCTCCTCCTGTGTTCCCACTCAGCCTCGACCATGGGCAGAAAAACTCGCCACACTCCAGAGTGCATTCTCTAAAATGAATCTTTAACCAAAGTATTAAACTTTTAAAGTCCTTCCCAGATCTGATGACTTTTTCATGAAGAGCAGCCAGGCCTTTTAGGTTACAGAGGAAAAATCTGATGTTGACATCCAGCTTGCTCTGAAATCTAATCTCACGACCGAGGCCCAGTTGCCATTCCGTTTGCTTTGCTACCCACTGAAGTGAACCAACAACAGTGGATCAAGTCTCTGCAGTGTGTGATTCATGTTGCAATGAGAGTGAGGCAATTAGACGAAGAAATCTGTTTTCATCAGAAGGTGGTAGAAGGACAACCCAACTTCTGTTCATAATTCAGGGTGGGGTGGGTGGGGGGGTTAGTGGCTGCAGGACACAGTGGACAGTGGTGCACACTGAAGTAAAGCCACTAACCTTTCTTGAATCCAGGAGGTGACACTGAATCCAACCTTGTTTTTATCTTGGCAGGAGAAACTACGAGCCAGGGACAGTTATTAAACACTTTAGCAGCAAATGGGTTATTCAGGAAACAGTCTAGGGTCATACACAAAAGAGCTGAGGCAGGCGGAAGTACCAGAGGGAGAATCAGGGGGTCTTTGTCTAGGAACAGTCCAAGGTATTGATCAACAAAAACAAACACACTGGCTGAGGTAGCAAAGGGATAAGGCAGAGAGGCTTAGTCTAAATACTTGCAAGGGTTCAATGTGCAGAACCAGGAGGCCAATGAGAGAGTCCGGCAGGGGCAATGCAAACAGGCTGGAATCCACAGAGCAATCTGAGTCACACACAGGAAGGAAGTCGAGGAACCCTGGAAGGTCTACTCACATGGGTGGTTTCCGGGAATCTGGTGATTACCTCCTGGGAGAGACAGGAATATATAGTGCTCCTCCCAGGTGCAATAGCTCCAGTAATAAGAGCTCCACCGGTGTGACTACTCAGCCTTGATTGGCGGTGCAGCACAGGGAACAGGAAGTAACGCCATGCACACAGCAGCAGAGCAACCACAACACCCAGCCACAGGCTGTGACATTACATTGTCAGCCCCAACAATCATCAAACTGTATTTTCTACATTTAAAGAGACATTTTAGAACCCCAGAGAATGTGGCAATAATTGGAAGGAATTATCTCTTCTCTACATTTTCCAAATGTAGAAAAGAGATAATTGGAGATGAACAACTCATCACAGAGCTCCTTTCCCAATGGCCAGCACTGTTCCATTACAGCCAGGTACTTAAACAACTGAACATTGATTACGGAACATAAGTAATTGTTATTTCTCACTGATCCCATTGAATCCCATTGATAAATATGTTGAACAATTTCTTGTATACTCCTCATATTACAGCTAAGTTAAACAGAATCATCACCAATGACCTTCTGGAAAGTTTTCTTGATGGGTTTGACGGTTTTGTAACATGATTGCAGACATTTTACTAAGCTGTAAACAAGTCTGGAAAGAAGCAGACACTCAACTGCATTTAGAATTGCCTTGTGAAGGAAATAAGTGGATAAAGAGATTAGAAAGGTAGCAAACATCTGTTATTTTTCTGTCAAGTTCTTGATTTTATAGAAGGCTTCGTGTGGAATACAAATACTCTGCAACACCACATTTCAGGTGAAGATCCATCTCATGTCAACAGGATGTGTGACAGTGGACTAGAACTGTTTTATAATGCAGAATTGGTTATGTATATGCATTGTCTGTTTCACTTATTCTAGTTCTCATTACTTTATAGTGTGTGTGTTCTAATACTTGCTCATCTTACCAGTAAAGTGAGCATTTATATGTAAAGAGAGGATCTTTTTTGGTCCTCACTTTAATTCTGGGCTTGATGTTAGGTTTAGCACTAAGGTGTCGGGTTTATCTTAGAGTCTTAAGAACTCACCATCTCAATTTTGTTTGACTGAGAACTGATTGTCTTAGGTGGTTTATGTTCAGGCAAATTTGTGTTATTTGGTATATATTGTTTTGTAAAATATCATGGCCGCCTCAGGATCCAAAGCACTGTTCAATGTTTTTAACTGGTAAGAAGTTGACTGGTAAGGTCTACATTTTTCCAGCAGAATTTTTTCAGAACATATCTGAAAATAAAATGCAGTGGGTGTATTTGGGACATTTAAAAAGAGAAATGAAGGGTATTGAGTGGGATGTAGGGTTGCTAGGTGATTTTGATTTAGTAAAATTAAAAATCTTAGTTGGTGCATTTAAAAACTTTCTTTCTAAGCACGAGAAACCACGTTATTTTATTTTAAAACAAACTTGCATGTCCAAACCACACAATTCCCGTAGTTAAGAATTGTATTAAATTGACTTTAGTCATATAATTGACTTCATTACTTCATTTTTATTAGCATCCAAACACTGTGTCAGTCCCACACACACACACACACACACACACACACACACACACACGTGTACTTACGGTACTGAGGACCTTGTCTTGACTTCTACACATTTTCAACCCTTTCCTTTCGGCCTGAATCCTAGCTCAATGAAGTGAGGACCAAAAAAGCCCCAATAAAAACTAACTGAGGACTTAAGATACCTGAACACCATGGGCAGTGGTGGTCCGTGGTCATTCATCAGGCAGGCTGGCCAATAGCCTGTTAGCACAACTATTATAAAATACAGAACATATATTCTGTATTATTCAAATGTTTTCTCAGGAAATCATGCAGAGCATCTGCTACTGCTCTTGTCCCTGGCCATGAGCATTTTCACAGGTGTCCTTAACGTCATGTTTGTCATTAATGGCAACACTTTCCTTTATTGAACTGATATTAGGTGATTGTGACGTGGTTCTGTTGCAAAAACAAATCACTGTGATTTATTAGTCCTTCTCAGTTTTGGATAGTGAAGAGCATGCCCCAGTCCTTATACTGGCTATATTTTGAACCAGTCTCAAATCGATCATGAACGTAATGATTGATTCGGTAAATACGTCAAGAATAATTTACAATTATGTTAGTTTCTTTAGTTAAATTTATTTGCTGACTCATTAGGATTATTATTTCTATTTTACAGAGACGGAAACAAATTAAAGTTCAGAACAAAAACGTTTTAGTATGCAGTGTTAGCTTGTGTTTCCTTATCGGGCTCTAAAATAACACTGAAGGCAAATTCTGAGGAGCCCTTAGAAATGGCTAGATATGTTTTCCTTGTTTCATTTTATTAATTGATATTGTTTAAAACTTAACTAATATTTTTACCAGTATTGTTTATAGTCATACATTAAATGAGTCAAACAAATCAATTAAAATATTTGGAAAAGCATCATCACCTGACATAGGAAAAAAAGAGAAATGTTTGGCTATGACAGGCACAGAACTGAAAAAAGTAACTATGTCTGACGGCATCTAAGGGAAATGCCTGAAAGTTTAATTACAGAGGTAAGAATTTGAAATGTGCCGAGGGACTCAGAATAAATGACCTCTGTACTGACAGGGAGGGTGATTTATGTAGTGACTCCCTGGCAAAACGAACTAAATAATCCACACAAAATTAGTTTTTACTACAATTGCTCAGGGTTCAATTATGTGCTGTTGCTTAAAAATTTTAAGATAAAAGGAGAATATAAAACAAACGTTTTCAAGAAACACTTTTTTGTTAAACACTATTTAAACATGTATAACATTCATACAGAAATGAGTTTATTGGTCACATGGTGGCAGTAGAATGAGTAGTCAACCCTTCTTTATTTCCTGGATGAGTAAACAGATGTTAGTCTGAGAATCATTAAACGCTAACCAAAGACAACATTCTCCATTATTGGTGTTTCAGTAAACCACCAGTAAAGATTCATTAGCTGCAGGCTAAAGGTCCCACATTTAAATCTGACAATGTGTCAAACTTAAGGGAACACTGCTATGAATTTTTACTTTGTCTGAAGATTACATATTATTTTGCATTAACATTCAACTGTATGTCATTTGCATATTTGCCAATATTTTGCAGCTGTAATAACCCTAACACCCACTCTGCCACTGAACACATACAAAAAGGGAGAGCGAAGTAAGGTGTATCATCACCTCCTATGATAAAGCAGGCTTAGTGTTGAGTCCACACATAATAGACAGCTTGTCAAAGAATACTTGATAAAATGTCAAGCATAACAAAGTTTGACCAACAGAAAGAAAAATTTATTTTTTAACTCTGTGTTTTGCTGTGTCACCGCTAACAAGGGTTTAGCTAGTGTGGACCTGTCTGTTGTTTGGAGCATGGTAAAAAAACAAGCTTTTTACTTTCACTGTCAGACATGAAATCTGAAAAATCCTTTTTCTATTATAAGTCTGTAAATCTGGAATTCTCCAAGTTATTTATATTTGCTAAATAAGAGAAGGAGTGTTATTGACAATTATTTATTTCCCCATATGACTTTAGGCAATTTGGGAGCGCTCAGACGATGATGTCATGTCTTTTACCGCTCCTGACAGGTTATTGACAACATCTGAGATGATCTGAGACACACCTGTAGGTGTTTTAAAGGTTTACCTAGAACACTTTTCCTCTTTGTGTGGAATAATGGGAAAGTCAAAATAAATCAGCCAATATATCATGAAGAGAATCGTGGCCATGCACAAGTTTGGTTGATTCTTGCCCTTCTAAATGCATGAAGGTGTCATGTTCATCTGTTCAACCGATTCTGCAGGAATAAACCCGTGGGACTGTCCAGCCATCACACCTCTAAGGAAGGAGACGCATTTTGTGTCCCAGACATGAAAGTGCTTTGGTCTGAAATGTGCATACCAACCCAAGAACAAAAACAGAAGACCTTGTGAAGATGCTGGCTGTAGCTGGTCGGCCTATTTTGCTGCAGGAGGGACTGGTGCACTTCACAAAATAGATGTCATCGTGAGAAAAGAACGTTATGTGGGAATTCTGAAGCAATCTCTGATTCTCCAGCAAGAAAGTTGGAGCTTGGGCACACATGGGTCTTTGTAACTAGCAAAACTGGTTATAAAGTGGCTAAAGTATAACAAAGTCAATGATTTGGAGCGGCCACCAAAAAGCCCTGATCTCAGTTCTATAGAAGATTCATGGGCAGATCTGAAAAGGCTTGTGTGAGAAAGCCGGCTTACAAAACTTGCTCAGTTGCACCAGGAATGGACCAAAGATCCTGCCAGCTTTTCGGAGAAGCTTGTGGAAAGAGATCCAAAATGTTTGACCCACGTCTTACAGTTTAAAGACAAATGGTACCGAATATTTAAAAAATATATGTAAACTTCTGACCTTCAACAGAGTAATAAAACGTCTAAAAAAATATTGCTTTCAATACTCTGGCATTCATTCATTTAGGAAATAGAAATACATTTTGGTAATCCTAACGAACCTAAGACATGAAAGGTTTATTCAAATGTCATGTCTGACACTGAGAAAAAAAGCCTGCGTGTCTTTTTATTTAGTGTATGTGAACTTGTGGTTTCATCTGTATTTGTGCTGTGAACAAGGACGAATGGAGTTAATTAAAACATTGAAGGAAGTGGCAGTAAAACCAGGACAATCATATAGAGGAGGCTGTAAAGCTGATAGGAACATAAAGGTCAAGTGTTTATGTTCTAGTTCGTCACTCAACATGTTGATCAGTGCAGTGTTAGTAAAACTGCAAGTTGTTTCATGCAGATTGAACTCAACTGCAGCCTTCCACTTTCATCAAAAATGAAATGCAGCTGTATCACTCTTTTTCTGTTTTCCTTTTGAAAAGTTCTGGTGTGCAGAGGCTGGCTCGGTATGAAAGAAAATACCAAGTCCAATTGCGAAAGGTCGCAGACATCAGGTGGGTCCTCTCTGAGAGAACCGGACCCTTATTATAAGCACTGACCTGTGAAATATCACATCGGCTGTGAGCATGCTCAGCAAAATGATGCAATTTGAGAGGATGTCACTGTTCACCCCCTGGTGACCCGATCTTGGCACAGCGGGAGAGGAGTTTGTCTGCAGCTGGGACACACACACACATATCACAGCTCCCAACTCTCCCATCCATTCCTCTAATGGTTCCCTGCATGTTGTAAAGGGAATCCCCATTCCAATAATTTCATTTTCACTCAGTACTGAAAGATGTGCTTCTACTAAAGAGTCTAACCACAATTTTAAAGATTGTAAATAGAAAAAAAACAATAACTTTTACTGACCTTTAGAAATCTGTAACCTTCATGACTATCGCTTTTCACCAGAAACAACCAGCCTAAAACCACTGTGAAATAACAAAAAGATCAAAGGATATGTATATTATGGTTTGCATAACTTCACACAATAATGCTGCTTAGGGTAGAACCAGTTCTATTTTAGAAATAATAGAGCTTTAATGTATCAGAACGTAACTGTGAACATGTTTTAACATGTCAGGGTGTTTTGTACAGTACATTCACTTTAAGATTTAATTTTTAACTGAATATACCTTATATATTAATAATCACACAGTATTTTTTTCCCTTCTGCTAAGTCTTTCTCCTCCGCTGTACAGGTTAACTTTAAATTTAGCTTTTTTTCATATTATGTTTTTGCATTTTTGATAGTCTTCATGATTTCCCCCATTACATTATAAGTCACACCGCAGAGCTAGACATCATTTGTTTCTTCACTTTAAATATGTTTTTTTTTATAAATATGATATATAGTAGGATTGTCAATCTAGTCAATGTCTCGATATAATCAATACTAATAAATGAATTATTCAGATACATGATACCAACCTTGCCTGCAAGCTGAATCCTCTCTGTATTTGTACATTCACAAAAACACGAGAATTCATCTTGTACCGCTCCCACTTTAACCGTCTGTGACTGAACCAAAAACAGTTCGGGCCAATCACGTTGCAGGATTATGGTTTAAGGCAGGACATACCTCTATGATAAAAGCGATAGCTGCCGAGCCCACAGCCAACCCAAAATTAAGATGGCAGTGCAGGAGGACGCATGCGTAGCTGCCACTATCAAATCTATTTGTCAGAATCCATCTTTGAAAGAAGAACAGCAAGAAGTGCCTTGACTAGCCTACCATCTTGTGGTTTCTCATAATGACAGCTGTTTACATTTTAATTTGATACCGGAATTGGCAAAAAAAGAGTATGCTGGGCAAAGAGTATGAATAGTTCTCCATTTCAACAGAAAGCGGCAAATAGAATGATCTACTGTTGTCTTTGCTTATTTTATACTCCTCCAGAGACAGACTAATTATTTGAACTTTTAATGTTTGCTGACTTAATACACCTGTCCAGGGGACAACAGTTGAAACATAGCTTTAAAGCTAATAGTGACACATTTACCAAAATGTTCATTAATGTGTACTCTCCCTGTTAAATAAATAAATTAAATTAATGTGAAAATAATCTAAATGTAGGAGGCATTGTGTGAAAAAGTGATTGCCCTCTAAACCTGAAATTAGTTGGGTCACCCCTAGAAGGAAACACTGCAGTCAAGCGTTTGAGATAACTGGAATAGTCTTTTTCAGCGCTGTGGATACATTTTGGCCCACTAATATTTGCTCAGTTGCTGTCATTGATGTGATGTCAATTGCTCTGGCCATGCAGAAATGTACCCGAGGCAGATTTAACCTTTGACGAACAAAGATGTCGTAAAGTAATTAATAGCTCATGAAGCTCACAGCATTTCCATACATTGTTTCCTTATCTACCAACCTTAAGACAAAGATGGGAAAAAAATTCAAAAAAAGTTATTTCAAGGCAACTGTTCAAATTAACTAATTTTACCCAATGTAAAATATTTGTAACTTAAAATAGTTACTGCAGACTGCAGTAGATGTGTTTATGCCACCATTGAGCTAACCAGGGTAAGAACTTACAGTAGAATCCTGAATAAGGAGATCAAAGATTACTTTACACAACACTTTAAACACTTTGTACAAAGGCGTCCTGTTAACTGATCATAGCTGAAAAAGACTCAACTTATGCAATCAGAAGTTTCAACATACATATATACAAAATACATAAAACACAGTAGAACTTGTATCAAGTATTACCTTTAATTTAACCGTGAATCATAGGATGTAATTATGAAAAAGACCTAAACATTTGCTTGCAGTTACCTTCATTCAGACGAACATGCAGTATTTCCCCACTGATCATTTTAGGTTTTGGCAAAGTAATGAACTGTTTTCCACCCTCTAAATGTCCAGGATAAAGTATGTCTGATGATGTTTAACCATTTTTTCCTGTTTGTTAATGAAATCCCTCTGACTGCATTGTGTTTAACTTGGATCCTGTTTTAACCTTCATCTTTTTAACAGAGAGATTAAATGAGCCCATTCATATTAGGTCAACGCTGTCATGTTTCCGAATGTTTGGTGGACCTAAAGCCACTAATGGCAGGAAAGTCTCACCTGCTGATTTTTTTTTAATTACTCACTGTCCGTTTTAGCAGGTGTAACTCTAGGTAATTATTCTCATAATGAACACTTATTCATTGCAAAAGATCATTAAAACTGCAATTAGGGTGTTAAATTGTAATTAGGGTGTTAAAAGGGACAACAACAAATGAGGGGGAGGGTTTTCTTGTTATTAAATTAGCTTTAATTTGTTAAAAGCGAGAAAAGAGACCAGCTAAGCTGTAGCGATAAAATTCAAATGGATTGTTTGGTGCAAAAATGAGATAGTTTGAAGCGACTACAACATTATTCCCTAGATGACTGAGTGGCTGTATCCAGACAGTAGTTTCTTTCTAACTGCTTCATCTTCCACAAGAACTAGTTCAATCTGGGTAGACTCGCTCAGACAAAAAGGCAATTATAAAAGGTTTATTGACATAAATTAGGCAATTTATTTGATGATCGGACCCTGTCAGAAGACGTGAAAGCAGCGAATGTCTATGAGCTTGGATGTTCATTTTAGGATTAGGATTAGTGAAGTCTTCCCCCGGGGGTCCAGACACTGGTGATGGAGGCCAGAAGAGAGAAGAAGGTGAAGCTAGTGAGCGCGAAGGAGGAGATGGGGTGGAGGAGGGTCGAAGCTCAGCTGAAGAGCAGCAGAATCCATGAGTGTAGAGCTTTATCAGCAGAGTCTTGTAAGATGGTAGGATGAGGACGTGACGCAGACTGGCTGGTGCTCGGACACATGGCGAGGTCATCAGTAAAAACAGGTGCCGGGGGTGAGTCTTCCAACTTGAAATTTCACCTATACTTCATTTGTCACTTGAGCTCAGAGAGAAAATTTCATATCAAAAAGTTTTGTATGAAAAATAGATTACAAATGTAGTATTTTATTCATAGATATATTTTTCCCCAAACAACTTTACTTGGTTTGGTAAACAACATCATGCAGCACCTTAGATTGATTAAATCAGAACATACGATGTACTTTAGGGTTTCCTCCACTGCAGCCGCTCACCTGTCCTGACCTCACCCAAAGTCTGCTAACATGTGGACAACAGCCAGAAGAAAACAAAATATATTTTGTAGATATTTTTTGTTGTTTGGAAATTATTAGCATTATCACAGTTTACTTTCAGTTACGCGGTTTAAAAAAGGAGCTCTTAGTCTTTAATTTGGGATTTGAAGTCCTGATTTAATGTACATCTCTCCTTAATCGACTCCATTTTTCCTGCCTGTCGTTGATGTTTTTGTTCAACTTTTCTACAAGTACAAGAAGACAAACCTCAGTTCACCCAGAAACTTTCCACATCAGTTGCTCAGTAACACACGCAGAAAACTTTAGCAAGCACAACATAAAGCAGAGAAAACAACTGCTGCATACGCTTGTTTTGCATAAAGAACAAGTATTGGATGTGTCAAATTCCAGCAGTGAAGGAGGGGGTACATCTCGACTTTGTTGTTGGCATTAATTTGCACCACGTCTGAATACCTGCAAATGAGTTTTGGGCTTGTCATCTTTAATAAATGTTTTTCCCATGCAGAGACAATACTCTAGAGGCCAGAAGAGAGAGGCTGAGCAACTTTGAAGACAAACTGTTTTGCAGTGTTGATTTATAGTCGGAAACGACTGGCGCGCCTGCTTCTCCAGCGATTCAACAGTGTGAATTCTTTAGAAATTATGCAGAGTCTGACTGATCAGCTTTCATTGTTTAAGGTCAGGATGTTCATTAAAGCGGACAGACTGACTGGTAAATACTTTGACGTGTTGCCACAGTGTTGACCTTTGCAAGAAGGTAGCCTCGGACGTGCCTTTTGGGATGTATTTCTGTTGAAGTGATAAACATTCCACTCAAACTCTCCTTTTCAGACCCCATCAGAGCTGTAATCTCGGTTAGAAACCGATATAGATATAGCAGGCTCAAATTTAATGTGAAATTATTCCAGAGCTTTTACAGCTGGACTGCATGCCTCTCTTCAGACACTGCCAAGACAAGCCTGGGTGGACAGCTGCTCCTCTCACTGCAGGTTTGTGACTGAGTGACAGTGCTGCGAGGGCTGCCAATAATGATGATCTTCAGCAGCGGCCATGGTCCCTCCTCTTACACTATGGATTAGTCTCTACACCTGATTGCGTCTTCCCCAAACAGTTCAGCTGTCACGGTGGATTTAAATCTGACAGCAGCATAGGGTATTCTACCTTCCAGATGTTAAAATGAATGGGGATTATACTGCTGTTAACTCTGTTATTTACCTTTGTTATCTTTGCCACCAGGCCTTCCTTTGGACCCACAGGTTCTAGTGCCGGTGGCGAGCCATGACAAAAAAAAAAAAAATTCAATGAAAGCTAAAACATTTGGAAATTTGGCTATTTATAAAATATATTTTCCAAAGCTGTCATGTAAAATGTAATGCAAGAATATCACATTTCTGGTGAGGAATAATCGGGACACCCTGTCTCCTCCTCAGCTCGCCGGGATTATCGGGTCGCTCTGTGGGAGACGGCACAGCGGAGCTAACGAGAGCTAAATGCTAATATCTGTTGTAAACAATGGGACCATGGCCTCCCGACACAGGCGGCGTAATAAAAACTAAACAAAAACAAAGTTGTCAACAAAACGTTCAGCTCCATTATGGGTACAAGCACAGCGGAAACAGAAACACACAACACACCAAGAAAATAGGTATAAAAAGAAAAAGTCAGGGCTGAGAGGGAGCTGCTGAAGACATTTTAGTTTGGTGCTCCTCAAGATCAAGATAAACTTTATCATCCACCTGGGGTAATTTGTTTTGCTGCCAGCAGAAAACAATTGCAAAGTAAAACAAGAATACAGTTGATAGAAATACAAAAAAACTAAATAACACGACATTCAAGATACAATCAGGATACAAACATAAGCTATTCTGGAATGTTAAAGTGAGAGTGAACACCATGCTGAAATCCAAAGAGCCGTCCGTCAGAAAGTCTATCGCAACGTCTGAGTCTGCTAAGGGCTTTAAAGAAGTCTCCAAATAATTTAGCATACCGCATAATATATTTACAGAATATTGTCTAAAAAATGGATTGGCCAGGTCAGGCTGTTCAAGCATGTCTACCATGAGATCACACAAGCTTAGATAAAAGTAAAAATGTCTTCATGGGACACACAAGAGGCTCTTGCAACGCTTGATGTGAAAATGCCTGCCTCAACATCTGGAAGGAGACTGCAGAAGTTAAACTGTCATGAAAAATGTGCAAGAAGGAAATCTTTGTTGTCATAGGAAAACACAAAAACCAGATGGAGATGTGCCAGTGAAATTTATCAAAGGCCAGTACCCGTATTCAAATATTCTCAGAGAGCTGCTATCTTAGCCTGCGAGCGGCTCTGAGGATATTTTTATCTTAGTGAGGAGGTGTGGTTGACCCTGTTGCTATGTGTGACGGGTTAGGGTTTTAAGAGCTTTGATTGGTTGATAGTACAAGGAAAAACTAAAATGCAGTCCTAGTAATAAAAGGAGAGAATTTAACTAATTAGGCTGGATTAATAAATCTGTGACATGATGATGAAAATGATGCAGTTCCGCTTTAGCTGAAGAGTCCTTGCCAAGTAGACCCTTTTGGATGCAGCCTTATTTACTCATAGGCTCTTGACTATATAACTTTTCACAAGTAAGATTAAAAGATATCGTTTATATTATAATGTTATTTTTCTAAGACAGAGAGATACAAGTCTACACGTCCAAGTTTTTGTGACTTAGTCTCTTCAAACTTGCATCTACTCCGTGAAGGCATCAGACCTTATTATTCTATATATATATATATATATATATATATATATATATATATATATATATATATATATATATATATATATATATATATATATATAGTTATGCCCAATAAGTTCATTCAAGCAAACCTCCTCAGAGTGGCTTCCATTGGTTAATAATCTAAAGTACTACAGGAAGCAAGCGTTAACTATGATGCTGCTATTTCTTCCGTGCTGTCCAATATACCTATTATTGTTTCATTAAAAGAACATCAGAGAACGGCTCTGAAGGCTTTTGTTGGTGGAAACCATGTTTTCGCCCTTCTCCCGACTGGATTTGGCAAGTTTTGTTTTCTGTGGCGCGCCCGTGGCGGAGCGGTTAGTACGAACCATGTTAGGAGGCCTTTAGTCCTCGACGCGGTCGCCCCGGGATCGACTCCGACCCGCGGCGCTTTGCCGCCTGTCTTCCCCCCCCTCTTCCTGTCAGCTCTCTGTCAATAAAACGCGTGCCACTAGAGCCACAAACATATTTAAAAAAAAAAAAAAAAAAAGTTTAGTTTTTTTCTGCGTCGCTTTCACAGCGTCACAGGTTGGCTTCTGTGTGAGTGGTTGAAATAGCACTTCATTAAAGATGACAGACAAGTGGCTTATCCAATCATATGCAAGGATTTTTGATAAGGCCCAGCCTTCAAAAAAGGCAATTCCTATGGATACGTCCCAGATGGATGTGAGTGGAACTAGGAGGAGCGAAATACATCTGGCCATGATCAGGTTATAATTCAACCTGGTTGCGAGGAATTTGATGAACACAAATGTATTTTTATGTTTTCTGGATGTTAGTTTTCTGGATGGTGAACATTTATCTACACAGTGAAAACTTTAATTTTTACTAAGAACTGTAGGCTAATGACTATTACCCTGAACGTCTTCTTGGAATGATATTGACCTCTTGTCTGCATTTGTTTACTACTATGAAATGTAGATGCTGTGATATATTAGAAGACAAATGACTGTATGAAGCCCGACAACACTGATCCACAAATCCCAATGGATGTCATGTTCTGGTTAATCCAACTTCCTCAAAAACAACTTTATCCAGGCTCCATTACATTAACATTGCGTTGGGTTCTTAATTCTCCCGCAGGCTACATTATGTTTCCTCTCTGCCATCTGTGGCGGTTATGATGGGGGACATGTCTAGGGGAGACTATGCAACAGGGACTACAAGGTTCATCAAAGTAAAGAGACTTCAGCTGCTGCAAAAAATATGGCATCTTTTATCCCATAAATTCTCATGATGCCGTTGCGTCATGAGAAAAAAAAAAAAAAAAACACTGATGGAAGGATTTATTTCATAGTCCTGACATGTATGCCGACATTTTAAAAATGCAGACAGAAGAGTGTTCTGATGAAACAGCCATAACATTATCCAGCATATTTTGTCTACAGCAAGAAAATCTGTCTGCTGTCCATCTCGGAGACTTAAAAAGAAAATCTATTTTCTTTATACGTCCTCAAACGGTAAAACAAAGCTCTGTTTTTGCCTGAGGATCATAACTGATGCGCAGAGGGTATTTAAATGTCAGAAATAGCCAGCAGTTACTTTGGAAGCACTTTTCTTTGTGGAGGCAACCCTTCGAACTGGCCAAAGAATGCTGATTTTACAGGTGAATGCGTTTTTGCAAAAAGATCTTCAAGATATGTAGATGTATACACACACACACACACACACACACACACACACACACACACACACACACACACACACACACACACACTTCGTTGCAAACTCCATGAGGCTGTGGAAACCACCTCTTGTGGCCAACTTCCAGCCAAATGTGGAATATACCAAGAAGATGCCGTGTCCCCTCTGCGTTCTGCTTAGGCCTGAATCCCCTCTGCCAAATAATCAACAAGTCTGGCTATGGCTAGTAACTCAGAAATGGTGCCATGTCCTGTTCATGGATGACAAGAAGCTGTATGCTAAGTGTGACTCGCTGATCCACACCACCAGGATCTACTGCAGGGACATGGAAATCTCATTCAGGCTGCAGAAATGTGGCTGAATGGTAAAAGAGAGGGAAGGTAAAACACACCGAGGGGTTTGCACTCTCAGAAGGAAGAATAGCAGATGTTGAAGAGAGCTAGAAGTACCTTGGAATACTACAAGTAGTTTGCTCATTGCATAAATTATGTTACTGGCTCAGAGTTTTTGTTTAGCTGTGCTTCTCTCCTAAATGAAGCCACTGAAGGAGCTACAGCTGCTATTATCTCTTTACTTTTTCAAGAACATGAAAAGCTACTCTTGGTTCTGTGGTTCTGTGTTTTTTTATGTTTATGTTTTGTTGTCTAAATCTCCCAGTATATGGTAGATGCTCACTCAGATGTTCTGGTTGCACGACGTGACTTTCTCTTATAAGGCAGTTTGATTTTCCACTGTCACTGCATCCATGTTCAGTAAGAAGAGTTGCTGCAAAAACAAATACTTTACATGCTCTTGTAGTTTTAAAAATTGCAACAAGAATAAAAGAAAACAACAAAAAACAACAGAAAAAAACAATACTCGGGAAGTGGAATAAAAGAGAGTTTGACAATTGTTTTAATAAATTATATTTAGATGCTTCTAAAAGGAGAGAATTTATGCTTATAAGGAAAAAAAGAGAATACATTTGAATTGTTATGGTCTCCAATACTCCATTACATCATTTAGTGACATAGGGGTTTATGGGCATAGACTCCTTGGCATCGGGGACCAAAGGGTGTGGAGATTCGCCCAAAGGCAGACTGAGCATCTGGGTGCTGCCCCGGGGCGGCAGTAGGTAACATTTAAACTAAAAAAAATAATAATTCAGATAACAAATTTACAAAGCAGTCAGGATTTTTTGTAAATAAAAAAAATAAAAGTGGTCTTATTTTAAAAACAATAACTGGCTTGGTCCTAATATATTTATATATTTTCATGCTTTTTGCTCCACAGTTTCACAACCATGCCAACTCTGTCATGATTTTTCAGGCTTCCCAAAGTGAAACAACCAAATTATTGTCGGTGTTCCACAATACTGGTCTGGAAATGGGTTGGATGCAGTTTCTATTCATAAGGGATGTGTTACCCCTCCTGTTACTCGTCTGTTTTTCCTCTTTTACAAGCACTCCCTTTGTTTCACTAGTCTGTGTGCGTACATGTGTGTCTGCGTTGATTTTACCTGCTGCAGGGGTGAAGAAGACAAGAACAACACATAATATCCCAGAACAAGGGCATGGAAAACAGCTTCCTACACCTGAGTGCCCCGCCTGAAGGCGAATGACACCAGAACAAGTTTTCCCACCAGTGAACGGGAAGGTGAGAGCGGAATCATAGATGTACAAGGGGATGGATGAGGAAAGAGGCTCAGGTTACTATTAAAGGATCAGGTTCCTGAAAACATTTCTGAATCAACAGGGTGGATTGTTTTCCAATCTGTTGCTCTGGGAATATACAGCATTTAACTCACAGACCTGTGAACAGAGTAAAGAATCTGCTGCGTACTCACCTCCAAAGAGTGCTCTCAGTGACGCTGCCGATGTGAAAGTCGTACAGTTTGGTGAGAATGAGGATGACCTGCGCAGAGAAGAGATTTCTGCATTATAATCTTATCCCTGGAGGATTTAAATCACCGGTTGTCAGCCTTGGTCCTCAGGACCCACTGCTCTGCATGTTCAGGTGTTTTTCTGCCGCCACACACCTGACTTAAACGAACAGGTAAATAACAGGCTTCTGCAGTTCTTGCAGACATGCTAAGGAGGTAATGCAATCATTGGACTCAGGTGTGCCGGAGCAAAAACATCTAAATAACATCATGTCACACTTTTAAAAGCCGAATCTTCAAAACTATTCAAGATCTAAGAGAATTCAGGTGATTTGTTCCTAAATCCAGACGAGTTGGCAAACGTCTTCAACAGAAATAAACGCAGTCTGCTGTAAAATGATAGTTTAACCTCTACGCAACATTTTTCACACTTAGCGTACTAATTCTCAGCTTCTCCATCACATTTTATTGACTGCTGCTTGCTGACTGTCAACAACACGAAGAATGATGGTACACATTAAAGTATTGGAAATTAGTTTTTACAGAATATATGAGATCAACCCTCAAGCGATCACTGACAGCTCAGGAAAAACAAATGTTCACCTTTTCAGAAGCGGCTCCATGTAAAATGACCTGTTGGAAAAATTAAGGTGATGCAAAGATTTAAAATAATTGAAAAAAAAAAAAATTAAGACGTTTTTAACCGCAGCTTTCTTTTGTCCAAGTAGAAATTGTTGCTTTATAGTTGGTCTGGTTCTGTTTCGGTTTTATCGCAGCAGTTCACAAAACAACTCATCTAAAGGACCTTTTAAAAGAGTGCAAGTCAGTCTCAAATTGTTAAAAAATAGATAAATCCAATTATGATACAGTTGAGAAATATTGCACCGTTTTGAAAAAAAAAATCCATAATAAAAATGAGCCATTTCAGTATAAAATAGGTCAAGTCTAACAAATCAAGTAGACAAACCCTAAAAACCCCTGATGGTTTGGTGGGTTGTTGTTTTTGCTTCATTGAAAGCTCCATGGTGTGTTTGCTTTAAAATATTATTGATCTGAATCATTCAGAATCAGAAATACTTTAATAATCCCAGAGGGAATCATTCTACATCTTTAGCTCTAGAGCAGATCTACAACCTTCCACTCTGAGGCACTTTGTGCTGAGGTTGTCCGGCCCACCAGAGAGACCGTTTTATCGCCACAGCTCACTATTACACAAGTTACACAACCCATCAGAACATTCCTGGTCTCTGAACAGGGGGTTGTATTGAGGAATATTTTTTGATAAATCATTCTTGATGCCATGACACGTTCCAACAAGCACCCCTGACCACATGTCTGGCAATGAGGGCCGTTTTTAGTTTTACTGAGATGTTTAACGGTCATCTACATGGTCAAAAACTTAAAGGAAGATTAGGATCATCCTGACATGACATGTGAGCATTATTAACATGCATAAATGTTAATAATGCATAATTCATCAAGAGCACACACAGAAAGTCTTCTATTTTACTTCATATCAGTCAGTGAGTATTTACAGTCTGCAGCCTGAACACACAAATCACCCAGCTTTAATGCTGTTATGATTTTATAAGAACATACTGTAAGATGTTTTTAGTAGCCTTAAAAAATATCCTATTTTAAACTCCGAGCACTTAAGGCCCTTGATGCTGCATCCGCCTGCTATCATTATGTTTTCTGTCCTGTAGTGCACAAGCAAACTTTGTCCAAGCCGGTAACTAGACCCACCAGGTCACCTTTAACACCACAGAGATCTGGTTAAAACTTAACTTAGCAGCAGGTTGTCTGTATTTAGTAAGGAGAAAACATCTTCAAATATCTACATTTGGTGCTCCACGGTGGTTCAAATATAACCAGTTTACTTTCACAACCTTCCACTTCTGCTGCTGTCCACACGTCTTACACAATAAACACAAAGATAGTAAGAAACAGTTAGCAAGTAGCATTTTTGCAAACCAAAAAAACTATTACTACATTTTAACCACGCTAGCCGTTAAAACTGGTAGCTGCTTCATCACTAACACATAAATGCTAGTTTATGAAGCTGAAAGAAAAAAATAGATAACATGAAAGTAATATGTCTGAGAATAAAGCCGCAGAGAAAAGATTATGTCTCATCGATAATCCCATAAGCTTCAGCGTTGGCAGACTGTCGACACATTCTCTTCCTTCACAATCTAACATTGTTTTATCGCCCACCCCTACGGCAAACAATACAGCAAAGCTTTCTGAGTCTTTGGGCAGAAGAAAAACAAAAGCAAAAAAAATATATAAATAAGCAAAAACAAGATTATTCTGCACACAAAATACCTTGTAATACAAAAAAAAAAAAACATCTCAGAGAAAAAAAAAACATGTTTTTTTTTACGTTAGGGTAGAAATAATTTTAAATGTTCAACAATATAAAGTAGTTCCTCCAAGTATTCCATATTGTCTATTAGAGACTGTTTCCTGCAGCCCTCACTGACAACACCGTAACAATATTACCCTCATAACCATAAAGACTAATGCTGCAGTCAATTCTTTAAACAAAGTCACTGCTGGGGGCTGTTTGCTTCTTAATGACTTTAAACCGTTGTTAAACTGGACAGTTTAGACTAAATTATTTCAAGCCAGTAAACAAGCTGTTTAAATTTAATGGCTTCATAATTTTATAGGTGCCAGTTTATGATAGGAATGTAACTTTTGCTGTCCTAGTTGTCTAAGCTGTGGATCCTGGTCGCACTCTTCCATCAAACATCAAATGTTGGACATATTTGTAATATATGTCCAAGCAATTGTTCTTTGGAGCAACACGTTGCAGTATTATTTTTTTGTGGGGGGCCTGGTGCATATCTCTAGCAGTCACTGGGCGAGAGGCAGGGTACAGTTATTATAAATCCATAAATTCTGGCCAGCATTTATATTTGTATTCAAACAAGGCCCCAGTAATATGAATTTAGAGTCTAACATTTTTTTTGTATTAATGTCAGCACATCTTTAAGTCACCCATACTAGCTTCCATGTCTCTGCATCCACACAATGTAAAGCAGTGAAGCTGCCCAGCTTCACTGCAGGGATGGTGGGTCCAGAGCGACATATAGTGGAACTCTTCCTCCACAATTAGGAGTTTTGCAAGTGGGCGAGAAAGTTATATGTAAGTCTTATCTGACCAGAGCTTCTGTTAACAAAGGTATTTTCTGTGAGATGCTCAAAGCTGATGGTACTGTACCTCTAAAGTAAAACAGGGAGCAGTTAGATCCCAGGCAAATCCACAAGAAGCCAATTCTATGTCCTGTTATGTCCAGTCATGCTGCATATATAGTGAAAAATTAACATTTGCATTCTTTACATGTGTATTTCCTTTTAGTGCCACAGTTACTGTAGTTAAAAGCCTTTTAATGCAGTCCCACAAAAGATATTATTACTGCCTACATGAAAATACCTTCTGCAATGAATCAAATTTTGTTCCAACAGTTAGTAAAACACTACGAGGTACAACGTGATAAATTAGCATGTTGGGATGCTGTGCTGTGCATAATTAGCTCAGAGTATCCAATTCTGTTTCAGCCACGTTCAAAATACGTTTTTTTTTCTGTCCTTTTTCTTGATGCAGCACTCTGCCATCCTCGCCCCTGTGGAAAAGTCTCATCAACAGACTCTGCTCATAGCTTTGGTCTTTTAAAAAGAGAGAGAGATAATCAGCAGGCGGGGCGCTTTGATAAGGACTGTGCACATCCTCAGAGCAAATCACAAGACATGAAGGTTGTGTCAGGATCAGCGGTCAGCTGTGATCCTCCACTCCAAAGTGCAGAATCACTCCATCCCACTCCACAGGGATGGAGGCGCGATGGGAGGGGATGAACCGACAGCAAATACAAATAATCTTGTTTAACAACTCCAACCAGCTTGTAACTTCAACATTTATTCATTTCAGGATTTAGCAAAAGATAGAAAACAAAATAAAACATTTGCAGTAAACTGGTTTTTTTCATTTTGAAAATTACAGTTATTATTCTGATTATTTCTGAGGAAAGGTAGTGAGCATGCCAGTTTGAAAGGCTTCAGATGTAAATAACCATCTAATGCAGAGTGTAGATGGAATAATAGTTGCATGAACTGCTATGATGTTTCTGAAACTGGAGTAGCAGAGGTCTGCTTGGGAAATGACACTGATCGTGTTGGTTGGAGGATGTATGTGGTAGGCGTGGAGGAAGAGGCTGGACTGCAGAGCTGCTGACGGAGGATGCCTCAGTCATGCATGGAATACCCCCACCGCAGGGTTTTCCTTCTAATATCCATCCCTTCATAAAAGGGTGGATGGTGTACTGCTACAAGGACATGAGCAATAAGACACTGCTGCTTTACTGTCACCATGGCAATTCCTCTGAGATGGGGGGGGGGGTTCTTCTGTGAATGCTATAAAATGATGAATATCTAAGCTAAAACTTGTCAGAAGGAGGTGGCAGAGATCACCTCCATCCCATCTGGGCAACATCAGTTGAGGTCACCTGGTGGACTGACATCGCTGACAGAGGAGACATCTTACTTTCTTGGGCGGGATATACAAACGGAAAACTAAGAGGGTTTCATATATAATTTAAACTTGAAGTATATTTGCTCGGCCGACAACGGGATCGATAGCCTGAGTTCGTTCGCCGTTACTGCTTTGAAGGCACGGTTGGCGAGAGGTCTGACAGACATGTTATGCATAGCTCTGAAATTGATGTTGCAGGACACCTCCTGGTGGTTATATTTCTTTAATCTCAGAGCTTTCAGATTTTTTTCATGTTCCCATGTGTTTCAAGAATGGCTAGAATGAGCTTGATGGTTGCTCATCATCACATGCAAATGACAGAAATGTTTTGTGAAAACTTAAGCGGGTCAGAAAATGGATGGATGGATGGATGGATGAAAGAAATCCAAACTTCCTTCTCTTCATCCAAGCTGAAATTCTCCATTGTGCTATACACAATCATATGATAAAAAATGAACAATCTTAAAGCAATGAGAAAATGGTATATAAAATTAAAGAAAGTAAAACACAGTAAAACAAAGTCAACATCTCAGGAGGGTGTGTAGGGATGTAGCAGCTCAGACAGGTAGGGCAGTGCAGGGCCATCAAGAGCTTTAAGAGCAAAAAAAAAAGATTTTAAAAGGAATCCTAAAATGTACTGGCAGACGATGTAGAGAGGCTAAAACAGTGGAAATATGCTAAAATTTTCTTGTACCTGTTAAAAGACCTGCAGCAGCATTTTGTACCCTCTGAAGCTGGGAAATGCACAAAGCACTGGCTTTTTATAAAGTGCATTACAGTAATCTAGCGGAGTGGATATAAAGGCATGCCTTACTGTTTCAAAATGCTGATTAGAAAGGTTAGAACACGGCCAGGGAGGCAACTCCAATCAGGGAGTCTTAATTGGAACTACCAAAAATTGCCACCTCTGTCTTTTCTTCATTCAGTTTTAAGGAATTTAGGACCATCCAGGCTTTCAAGTCTTCTTAACATAAAAGACTGATGAGAGGTGGAGTCAGTTTTAAACATAAATCTACATAAACAAATATATATGTCATCCGCATAATAACAAAAAGAAATCCCATATTTCATAAAAATAAAGCCAAGAGGGAGGAGGTACAACCTAAAAAGGAGAGGAACCAGAACTGAACCCTGTGGGACACCATATGATAGTGATCAAGAGGAGGACTATGTGGCCATCAAGACAAAAAAATACTGTGCTGTGGGTCAGTCTAACTGCTCCTCTCCACAGAACCCAACTTGGATCTATACATTATAGACATCCTTTCATTAAATTATTTAGATTTATGGAACACCTTATGTTTCATAACAAATGTTATTTTAAATCTTTGTTTATTCTTGTCCCTAATTTGTCCTTCTTTTTGAAACATCTGCGTATCTTCTGCGTATTAAACAAATCTAACAGGTCTGACTTTAGTCATTTGGCTAAGATAGTGGTGTGTATTCCAACTGCTGTGACAGAAGGCAGCAAGCATGCTAAACGGGGCCAAAATAAAACTCCGGAGCCACCAGTGTCTTGGCATCCTTAGCCTCACACCGTGGTAACGTTCTCAAGCTCTCAGGAAGCCAGGACATCTTCACCCCTTGCTGAGTCTTAGTTTATTGTCCTTTGAACCATTTTGTCACTCAGAGAACCACAGACAGCGCTTGTGGACAAGGATGCACCGCATGGCAGAGGGTCCCTTCAACGAACATATGGTTCAGGCCAAGAAAGATCGCAATTTCAGAGAAAGGCAAGAGCTAAGTATGGAGAGTGGATTATTGCCATGTGGCTGCAACACATTCTAAACCTGGATATCTTAGTTTTCAGCTTGTATTTTGTTTTAAGACCATTTTTGTCTTGCTGCATTAGAAAGGAGCATGCATTCATATGAACACTGCTCCCTCCCCACCTCAGATGTGTGCTGTCAGAGATGTGTCGCTGCTTCCCCTTAGAGGGAAGTGAAACACAGCCATGAGTCCTCTCATCCCCTTATGACAGTCTGAATTTGAAATTCACATTAGTTGCTAGCAGTAACAAAGTGTCTCTTAAAAAGCTTCGCAGAAAGTCTGGGAAAAAAATAGAAAAACATGTTTTCTCTAAAAGATAGGTGCCGTTTAAACAGCGCGGTAATGTTTGGAGACTATCTTATTAGATATCCACCTGCTTGTCCACACTCTTTATGGCAATAAGTGGTATAGAAGGACAGACCGCAACAGAGTTTGACCAACATTGGACTGTGTAAATGAATCTCAAGTACCCATCCTCAATTGACTTACAATTACTGATTTAAAATGCCAGTCACACTATACTTGTCTGGTTGCCTTGACAATTAACCAAGTGTGCGGAAAACATATAACAAGCATGACTAAATGCTCAATCTCTACTCAAAGACCAAGTCAAAGTGCCATATGCAATTTTGAATTTTATTTCATGTCATCACAAACTAATCAGTCTCAATGACTTTGAAGGGAAAAAAAAAAGACCTGCTCTTCTCTTTGTGCAGCAAAAGTTTAATTATGTCAATGACCTGAAGAGGTGTTGCTGCTGTAGTCAGGTATTAGCACACAGCAGCGCAGAAAGGCTGTTAAATTAAAGCATGCCAAATCAAAAGTGGCAGTGCATTCATGCTGAATGAGAGCTCTGCTAATACGCCACTGATGAGCACATTTCAATAGGTGTCTGTGTAAATATACATCAAACTTTTTTAACAGGGAAAGGGCAAAAAGGTGTAGAAAGATAGAGCAGCATTAACAAAACATTTTAAACACAAACTCACAAGTAATTTTACGAGTTACACTTGTTTAATTGCTTACCGGCACTAACGAAAACGCCGATAACATGACAGAAACTTTTAGGGATCTAGAAATGATGCTGAAGTTCAAGCCCCACATCCGCAGTGGAAGAAAGGGGATTTAAATGACGTTGAACGTTGCATGGTTATTGGCATCAGACATATAACAGTCAGAAAAAAGGAAATAATATTTAGTGAGTGGCAACTGTGTGGATGAAAACACTTTGTTCAGATGAGAGGTAGTAGGCATCCTGATCAAAGGCTGAACTAGCCACAACTGACTGCGTTCAACCTGAAGGAGCAGGTATAGTTCAAGTTTCCCCTGGATGACAAAACTACCCTTTTCCTAAAGCTGAGTGCACTCACCCTAAGCAGGAATCTCATTTTTGCATCCAACATCTTGTTCTTTCCTCCATGAGCCACATCTCATGACCATTGGTATTTAAATATGTGAACATGGACTGGTTAATAAAGACAGCTTCATTTTCTGACTGCTCTTTTTTCACCGTGACAGACTACAGATGGGAGGCTGTAATCTGTCTCTTCATCTCCATCTCCACCCTACATTGCTCATGAACAAGGTCCCAATGTATTAGAGATTTGAACTCTTCCTCTTGAGGGAGAGGCTTGAAACTCTGCCAGACAGAATTAAAGCAGCTGTGGGGGCAGAAGAAGTTTCTACCCAGCAAGAGCAAATATACCAAATAATATGACTGATGAGTGTATAGTTTAATAAGATCATCTTCTGAAAAAAAGCTTGAAAATACTATATATTCCTAAGCTGTTGATTGGTTAAACTACTCTTCCTTTAATCTGTTGCATTTGAGCTTCAAATATTTTTTAAGACATCTGCGATGCACACTCAGTCCTAAACAAAAAGCTCTTTGTGCTTGTTTATTTCATTGCTAATGTCATTGTGCAGACATACTAACAATAGAACAACTGCCTGAAAATGGGCTTTTAGTTGTCTGCAAACATCAAGACAGTCAACACCAAAATGGCAGCTGGAACTGATCGCTATCTAGAAGTGATTAAGCTTCCCCACCTCCCAGTAGCATGTCAACAGAAGAGCAATTACTTTATCAAATGGTGAGAGCTGTTTACGTGACACGTTGTCAACTGGCAGCAACAAAGACACCCGCTGACAGCAAGACAATCTGAGAAACACTCAACGCTTTTTTTCTTTGCTATCTGGCTTGACTTAACAAAAAATAAAGGCTTTTTTATTGACCTGTTGGTAAGTGGATAAACAGATAGTAAGATGGTTTGTTAAATAACTACACAAATCTTAAAATATGGTGTTGGAATGACAGAAAGAGAGTAACTTGAAGTGTTTAAAATCATGGATAAACTCATACCTCGAGCCTTAGTTGTATATCAAATGTAGGGCTTAATCTAAAGTAATTTTGATAAGCACCAGTACAAACAATGTTGATGCCATTTTGTATATTAAAATTAAAAAAAAATATCATCAGGAATATCATTCTTAATAAAGTCTAAGTACAACTAATGCAAAACCCCTACTACTTCAAAGTTATAATGCCCATTTGAATCAAAACCTTCATCATTTATTCTTTGTTTTTCTCTGTGATCTGGATGGGTGAAGAATGACACAAAAATCGCTGCTAGGCCACTGGCATAGAGAGCTGCACCCAAAGGATAATCTTAAGGAAACCAGTTAAGCAAAATGTTGCTGAACATACACACTGAAAAAAATAAATTTAGATTTACACCAGAAAAGTGACCACGAATAAAGAAAACTGAAAGGGAATGCAGAAAAATCAATGGACAGACACATTTTATGGGAGAACAGATGAGATAATTACTTTTTAGTTTGCAGTTTATGTTTACTGTGTCTGTGCTTTTTTTCTACAATTATGATGGGGACACTGTAGCGCACTCTACACAAACCACTACTGGAACTAACTCCACCCACACAAAGTTCTGCTGCAACAAATTACAATAATGTATGCTCATGTGTTCTCCTTTTATTTGTTTTTTTTATTTACCTTCCAAGATATTTTACATAATTGTTTTATTTAAAATTACTACCAAGAACTGTTTAGAAAAGTGATTTTTTTAGTTAAATGGCTCTGTAGCTTCTGAATAAGAATTGTTTTTTATGTACTTATAGAAGAGGTTTTTTGTGTGTCTAGATTAAGAGATAAAGAATGGGGAAGAAAAAAGAAAAGTGAGGTGAACAATGTTAGCTTAACAGCCACCATAAGATAGCTAGTGCCAGCAAAGAGCACTGTTTGCAAATGTAATGACTCACGTTTCAAAATTGTACTCTATCTCTAGCTACCCTTAACCCTAGCCCAAAAACCAAGAACGTTCTGGATATGGTTAACTGCGATTTTAATAGTACCAAACTTGATTGTTGTGTATTGTAACCGACAGCCATATGAGAACAACATAGAACCAAAAGATACTATCAATCAAGCTAAGATGGCTGCAATCTGGAAGCATTGGAAAAATACATGTTGGCTTTACATTTATTGTAAATAAACTGTGTAACTTTAAAGCCTGATATATCAGATTTAATCACATTTGAAAAGAATAGAGAGGGTGAAAAAAGATATGTGAAGTGTTGGGTATTTTTGGGTTACAGTAAACAACAAGTTAGCCAACACCTGCAAAATGACTAGTAGCCTAATAAAGGTATAGCTTTAGAGTCTGCTATGGTATGTTTCCAGTATTAGGTCATCTAATTCCCTGTCCGCTGTTCTGAAGGACATACAGAAAAAAAAATGGTCAGGGTCAGAAATAAGGATGATTAAACAGGGGGATTATCAAGATGACGAAAGCCTAGTTGTCATAAAACAGCACAAGAGGGATGAGAGGATTTACATGATTCAACCCTACAACATGTCCTTGTCTGCTCATATTATTTCATAGCATGTTAGTATCTGTTACTGTTACTGTCATATTTCCAGAAGTGGCTGGCTGTTTGTTGAAGATCACTAGGTCAGTGCTTGGGACAGATCTAGATTTAAACCAACTGATAAATGACAAATGTGAGCTGGACATATATTTTCGAAACTCAAACAACTTGATCGTAATGTCCAAACCCCTGCAAACACATTTTCAGAAACATCTGACCAATAACTGTCAATTTTATTTCTTTGGGCAGGGTGGTTGCATTTTAACGTAATTTTGACAACTTGAGCTGACGAGAACTTTCTGGGTTGGAATTGGTGGCTTATTAGGCTAATTTACCGTGTTCCAAATTATTCAGCCGATTGTGGATGCAGCTATGCAATTGAATAAACTGCCTTACCAGATTAAATGCCAGTGTTTAGTCTTGGATTGTGTGAAAGAAATGTCTAAATAAATGTGACTTAGTCTGGTGCGACTTCTAGCCCAAATTTCTTTTTACTTTTTATGACATCATTGTAAACACCCAATTGTAAAATATAACATTGCCATTTTTCTGGAGTGAACTGTTATTAGCAGCTAGATTAATTAGGGATGAAATCATGAGATTTGGAAAATGTTACAAGTTAGCTAAGGCCACAAACATGATTAATAATGTGCAGCTCTGTAGAACATTGCACTTCTCAGAACTGTACTGAATGGAACCCTAAAACAGTAATAATAAAGTTAGCAGCCAAGTTACTTGTGGCTACACCAGTCAAGCTAAGATAGCTGATTCTTCCAAATGCTGAAGAGGAAGAAATGTTGTTGGTTAATCTTGCTAGTTTTATTGTTTGATAAATCAGACCTTGTAAAATTCTGAAAAAATGTAAAATGTAGAAAACACACTTATTTAGCCCCTGACATAAAGTACACAGACTAATGTGCAGCTCTACAGCCTGCTGATGTAAGATAAAGGACAGTTTGAGCCTTCTTAATTGATTGATTTGATTTCTTAATTGTGTGATTTAATCATCTATCCATGAGGACCGAGATGGGGGTATAAATCAGATGTTAGAGTGGCGTTGAGAGTCTGCTGTAGGCAACCCATTCTCACTGAAAAACGTTTAATAGCCACGTTGGTCCGCAGGCAGGAATGTAGTATAACTGCAGATATTGTCCTTAGATGTAGTTTTTTATGTAACGTAATGTCACCACAAGTCAGTGATGCAGAACCCTGTGTCAACCACCATAGCAATAGTAGAAAATGTGACCGTCTCACGTCTTTCTGAGGAAGTTTTTGGCAAAACTAATAGATGAAAGATTGTCTACCTTCTCTGAATGAAGACCGAAAATATTTTGCATACTTCTCGCTAGAAATGTCATCAAAATGCATGTAGACACAGTTGTTTTCTTTAAATGTCTTATATATTGTTTTGATGGACCAAAGTGCAGCCATATATCTGAGAATGGCATATTGAGATTGTTGGAGATTTAATAAAAAAACAAAAACAAAAAAAACAAAAAAAAAAACAATAAAACTTACAGACAGGCAAGAAACACAGGAACCAGGAGCACAAATGAACAGAACACGGGTTGCATAACAGAGGACCTGGTACTCACTGTGGCTAAACTGTCAGACTAAATCGAGCTAAAAACATAAGGAACAACAGGTGGAACAATTAGCACAGCTGAGAAGAATAAAGGTAATTAGGCTGGGGGATGGAGAGGGGAAATAATCTGACAGAGGCGAGAGAGCTGAATCTAACAGGAGTACATGGTGAATGATCAGATAAGGAAGAAACATCTAACTAACTAACTAACTAACTAACTAACCTGAGAATGGGCAGGCATGAAGATAAGAATCTAACAGAAACATTAATAAACTACTAAAATAATAAGAAACAGAGAACTGACCAACGTCAAGAGTTAATAAACAATACTGAAGAGCTGCAAAACATCTGTGGTTGGCATAGCTATCCAAAAAGTTAGCTTTGCAAAGTCGCAATCCGCACAGAAAAACATTAGCTTCACAGCCGTTAAACCAAAGATAAATAAGGAAATTTGAAGAAGTTTACGCTAACCGCTTCATACAAAAGGTGCTGCATACACAGCACATGATGAACCTGTGCAGCACTACATGTTTGAGGGGATAGGTGTTTTAGGTCAGGATAAATTACTTTTAAAGTTTAACTTTTACATTGCAGTGGAAGCATATGAGAAGAATATTCTATCCTTCGGTGCCAAGACTGCAGCATTTAGAAAAAAATGTGGCATGTGAGTCAGGAAGCCACTCCAGTGTTGCCAGTTATTGCGAGAGAAACAAGCAACCAGTTCTATTACCTTTACCTTGTGAACACTGTTATTGAAAAAGCCCAATGTCGCTGATAATAGCAAACGTGGCAACACTGCTGGAAGCTAAGAACATAGTGCTGAGTGTCTCTGGAGTCACTATTTCCCTCTTTCATCATTCTACACATACACAAATGAAGAAATTATGACATTGAAGGTTAGTTATTGTTGTAATGTCAGTGCTATCATAGTTACTCTGCCCTATTTTTGACTAGAAAAGCATAAATAAAGATTGGCTTCATCATTACTCTGTAGAATAAACTTGCTTTCGCGTTTTATGCATGCTGGTTAAATGTCCTTTGAGGAATGAAAAAGGGAAGCCACCCGGTCTGTTGTAGGACGTGTTAAAAAAAACCAAAGGTTCCCACAGGCACCATGCAGCGACCCAAAGCCCGGGTCCAGTCTCCTTCCAACTTATGTGGTGTTGGTGACAAACCCAGAAAGCTTAGTTACCTTTTTGTGCAAAGGGAGCCTAAAATGGGAGCTGATGGCATCAAAACAAGGATAAAGTTAAGACAAAACCACTTTTTACAATGTTTTTTGTTGTTTTGAACGATATTGTACTTACAGTTATCAAAACCCAATAGTAAGTATGATAACTAGTTCCCCCTATGGACCAACGTGGCTATTACATGTTTTTCAGTGAAACTAGGTTGCTCTAGATCATTAAAGAAAACCAATGCATTAGCATATAGAAAGTTTCTCTAAATCAGATTGTACTTAATCCACCTTTGCAGGACGTTTTTGAACCTTCTCTACACACTTTCCCTCAAACACGGCAATGCTATCAACTTTAATGGCAGCCTTACACAACGCGAGGGTTTGAACAGGAATTTCTAGAACTCATTTAGAGAAAACTCTGCTGTGTGCACTGTGTTAACATGACATCTCACTCTCTGCTCCATGCTGGGCACTGAAGGGTAATGTGTCTGGCATTTGCATCAAAGGTGCATGAACAGCACCCAAATGCATTATTATGCACATAGAGATGCACACTACAGAGACAAAAAAGCTTAGCTAGCCTTGGGACATGAGTGCCTCTTTTCTAGCATCACACAGTCAGAGTTAAAGGAGACAAAAAAAGGCCAAGGTTTCAGTCAAACATCAGCGCTCTAAATGCTGATGTTTATGCACAGATTAAACAAATGCATGTTAAACCATGAAGGCCTTCAGCAGATCAAAAGGAAGGAATTAAACATACAGTAGGGTATGTAAGGGTTTGTTTTTATCGTCGTATCAAGGCCGATTCAGGGAGGGGTGTCCGGTACTCTGCCCGCCCCCGGACATCGCTCGTCTTCTCTGCTCCCTGCCTGGCACACTGCTCCATCCTGCTCCCTCTTTCTGGCTCCAGCTTGAGTATCTGGATGACTTTAGGTTATCTCCTTCTCTATATGCCTCCTTTCATTTCTTCCATCGTTCCCCTTGCTCCTCTGAGCTTTTCTTCCCCACCTGCCACGTCTTTCTGCTTTCCTCTCAGCAAAATCCCCTTTATCTCTGTTTAACTAGGCTTGTCTTTCCCCTTTTCCCTTCCCCGCTTCGTTTTACTCAGTCTCCTTGCACGTACCTCTTATCTCTATTCTCTGTAGTTTCTCATATTCTCCTTGTAATGTGCCCTATCTGTTGTTCCTATACTTTCCCTCTCTCCTCCCTCCTTTAGCTATCTTTCTTCTTCTCTGCATCCCATCGTCTATAACTCTTCTGGCTTTTTAGTTTCTTCTGTTGTTGTCACACAAATAAAGCAGACAATGGCTTTTTGTTGCTCATTGACTCGCCAAGCTGAAATCACCCGTGCTTCTTAAAAAGACCTTCCATTATTAACTCATCAATAGCATGTTCTTAGAAATAATAACCGTAGTAGCTGACAGAGACAAACTGCGCTTCAAGACAATTACAAGCTAATGGTTTTCAATAAGGTTTCTCTCATCTCATTTGGACTGAATAAACTTGTCCTCAGCAGGTGGTGGCTATATTGAACATTAGTCAGTAGCAGTTCTTGATTTAGGCAATATGGCTCACTACCCAGTGCAGCATCTCACTGAAGATGGGATGAGTTCTTGACATAACAAATAATAACATTTGCACGCAAACTAACTTTTCTATTACTTATTTGCATAAAGAGTAAAAAGAAAAGCCTCGGCTTTATGCGTAGACGGTGCAGAAGAAGGAGAAAAGTGAAGTGGATTAGGATAATCTATGCACACTAAAGGGGTTAGACATACCTCTCCATGTCTCTGAATGCCCGGCCCTTGACCCTCACACCAAGCTTGAGGCCCTGCAGCCTTTCAAAGTGAGATAATGTGATATTTTTAAACTGTGTTAAATGTTTGAAAGAAAAATCCGATCTGAATACAAACCAACTGAAATGGTTGAATCTCTTTTTGAGCACTACTAAAATGTCTTAACATCTCAATGTAAATCTTACTTGTATTTTTGCTCAAAGAAATTGAAAATAAAAAAAAATAAAAAAAAATCTGAACCCTGGGTTGAGTATCACCAACATCAGCATCACTCAAGACTAATGAGCGGATTTCCTAAAAAAAAGATGCCTTTAAGGAGCATCAAGGAAGATAAGAAAATAAACATCTAAGACATGATAAACACTGTAAAATCTAAACATTCAATAATTGATCTGTCATACTTTTCTCCTGTATATTCAGGTTTGATTCTGTCTACATGTTGGTATCAAGTTTAGATATCTTTGACAAAAGGACAGACCGATAGCTAGATAAACAGACAGGCAGAAAAGTTAGCTAGATGGATGGATGTTCCTTTTCCAATCAGTCAATAAAGCCAAAGACCGAACCACAAAATCATTCACCTCTTTCTAGAATATGGCAGTAGTTGAAAAGGAAGGAGCCTGAGAAACTTGTCTCTGTCTATGAACTGAGGACGAGATTAACTCAATGACTGGGACTTGTTTTATAGCCAGGAGATCTACAGTAGTAACTCTTAACTGCTGAATGTTACCATCACCAGTTATATCAGTTTATGTGTTGGTCATAACATCAAAATAGTAAAAGTCCTAATCTAGCTATACAGCAATCCATGGCTCGATAAAGCATCAACGCGTTTTTGAATCAAAAAGGGACGCTTTTAAGGGAGCAGATCTGCGGAAGGTGAGGGAATTAGAAAAGCAAATAGGGTGCATCATTAGGAAAGCAAAAATACATTTCAGAGACAAGGTAGAGTGGGAACTGAGTCAGGGAAATAAAATATTGCCTGCAGGAGTCTGAACTCAATAGAAGGAAAACAAAAAGATGCTCATGGGTATGTTGGCTCCATCGGCCTCAGACATGATTTGAATGCCCATTACTCCAGGTTTTAAAAACATGACTTCAGTGATAAAACCCATTTCATCTGTGCTGCTTTGAAACCTGTTCCTGTGACATTAAAGGATCAGGAGGTAATTTCAATCTTTGAGGAAATTAATCCCAATAAAGCTGCCGAACCTGACAATATTAAGGGCCTGTTTCCAAAGGACGGGGTCACACGATTGCCTCCCATATTTAGGTAGTTATCTGAGAGACTGGCTTTGTTTCACAAGCTTGGAAAACGGCTTCTATTATTTCTAAGCCAATAATAGCATGCGCGAAAGCCCTTAAGAGACTTTAGACCAGTAGCTCTTACATCTGCGTTAAGGGAATGCATGGATCATCTGGTCAGTCAAAGACTCGTGTCTTCAGGGACAAACCACTTGGACCCCATGCAGCTTGCGTCCAGTGCCAGTCAAAGGATAGAGGATGCCCCTCTCTCCGTTCTGGATAAAGTTCTGTGTCATCTAGATAAGCCGTGGCCGTATTTGTGTGATGTTCACGGACTTCTCATCTGCCTTTAATACGGTCCAGCTGCAAATTTTTCTCCATAACCTGAAAGTCAGCAGCTCTCTCTCACTGTGGATCAGGGTGTTTCTAATGAGAGCGAGTCTCTATAAAGGCAGCCGGGTGGAAGACATGCAGCAGGGAGAACGGCAAGAAGAAGAAGCAACTTAATTTCCCTCATTCTCAGGTGAGGGTGGGTGGGTTGCTCTTTAAAATAGAGGCGATCACCCAGGGCGCCAAACAAAGATGAAGACAGGGAAATAAGATACGTATCACCTCTTGGTATTTTTGCAACCGATTTGCAGGAGTTTGTGTTTGAGCAGGTTGAACACCTGGTGTCCTTTAAAAACCTGGAGGATCTTTGTGCCACTACAAGGTGAAGAAAAGGTCAGATGATAAACCAATCAAGTGGCATGTGTGGGAGGAGGGAGATTGTCAAGCTTATCTGTCTCATCTGACCTTTTGGGTGCAGATAAACCTGCCGTTTATGCTCCCCGTAGGCCCAGAAAAACTTTTGAACGCTGCTATTTCACATGGGCACACTGTATCATAGCCTCAGCTTCAAAGGCTTCAGATGGAAAGGTTACCATAACAACCGCAGACTGAAAACGTTTGGAGAACTGCAGCCATTCTGGATCCTAAGTTTGTAAAAGTCCATAATCTTCACAGAACATTTATAATTTGAGGAAAATATCCGAAAATGCATAAATCTACCCAATGCAATGACTAAGGGAAATTAAGCTGGTTCTTCTTCTTACTGTACTTTCTGCTGCTTTGCTTTCAGCCGGCTGCCTTTATGTGAGGCGTTATATGGACAGAGTGATGTTTAACCACCGCACAGTGTGGCTGCATGGTTCCTTCAGTAAATATATAAATCAAGTGTTAAAACTAAAGTCTGGCAAAATTTCTCAGCAAACATTTCTTATGATAAAGAAAGTACTTGGGGTGCCTCATTAAGACTCCTAATTAGGCTAAAAGGAGCAAGAGCGAAGAAAACAAATTGACTTCAAAGTCTTTAGTTACTTGGAGAAGATCTTCAGTGATTGTATTAATAGTCCTTGCTTACATCAGGTTGTTGTGGGAATTTCATGTAGGGCACAAACAGTGGGATTTTTCTTTCTCGCGGCACATCTGCCTCTAAGGTCAGCTCCTGATGAAGTCAAGCGAAACAAACTCTATCCGGCTGGGCATAAAGGCCCTGCCGAAGGGTTAGGGCTTATCACGGTGCAGGGCAGAGGGAAAAAACAAAGCCTACACAGAACATCTGACTCTTCTCCATCATGACACGGAGCAGAAACAGCAAACGGAAATCAGGAACCGCTAGAGTTTCATCGGCACACAGATACCAACTCAGCAGACATCAAAGTAAAGCTAAAAAGACATCCTGCAATCTCACTGTGACAAAGAATGTGTAACAATCTGAATATATCTTGGACTTAAAAAAAAAAAGAGCAGCAATGCTTTTCAAACTCCTTCCTTCCACAGAATCAGATTTCTTATCATTAAATGCACTGGAGAGTTCATTTAGTAGGAGCCCACAGTGACAATCTGGAATATGTTCAAACAATCTCCATTTCTCCGAGGGAGCTATTTTTATAGGATGTGCAGCTCTGTTCACTAATTAGATAACAGAGCTGTGTATATTGGAGGGAAGTGATACCTCACGCTGAAAAAAAGGATGGAGGCGCAGTACGAGCTGCAAGGAGATGCTGTCCAGCATCGCCTGGCGTATATGTGCAAAACATTTTACTAAAATCTCACAGTAAATCCTGTGTGTCAACTCATTCAAGGCTAGCATTTCCAGAGCCATGATCATGATAAAGACAGGTATGGTGGAAACAGAAGGTGCTCGCCACATTCAAATCATTTCCTTAATTCTACATCAGGAAATGGGACCGTTTCCCCCAGAAATACTGTTAGTCGTGGCTCATTATCATGACCCTGTGAACACCGTGTTTCATCGATACGTCATAAACACGTTTCAGATCTCCATCTATCTTCTCTTATTCTCAGGACCGGCGCATGGTGGTAACTGGTCCGGAAAGGAAAGACAGACAACCCTTTCCAGGCCAGCAGTCTGCAGCTCCTTCTCTGGACCCCAAGACTTTCCTCAGAGAAGCACAGCATGGAAAGTCTAGAAGATATCCATGGATTACTTTCTGATTCAGCTTTCCTGTAATCTGCATTTACACCGCAAAAAGAGAACTACAAATAAGTAACATTTTTCTTGCCATTAGTGTATTTGCCTGTTGATTTGAGCAGATAAATAAGATGTTCTGCCAATGAAACGAATATTTTTACCCCTAAAATAACATAATTAGATATCCCACACTTAAAATAAGGTGATGGGAATACATTGTTCCTATTTTATGTAATAAAAATGTTATTTCATTGGCAGATAATCTTATTTACCTGCTCAAATCAAGTATATTTTGCTTATTTTGAGTTTTGCTCTTTTTGCAGTGCACCCTGACTTGTTCAGTTGATTTAGTTATTTTGATTTAGCATTTTATTTTTGAATCTACACGGCATCAATGTATTTTGTGCTGCTGAATGAATTAAAAGGATAATCAAACGTTTCAATCCTGAGAAAGGAAAATGATAAGTATTAAGTTCATAGTATCAAAAACAAATGTATCAATATATTTGGAAGAAATAAATAATACCTTCTTGTCAAGAGTAAATACTCATAAGATTCAGAACGAACTTCCTGCACAGAAATAACAGCCGTACTTTCTGCAGTTGGGATTTTATTCGAGTAAGCAGAATTATAATCTTTGTAACTTTTTTGCTTAGTACATGATAATGCTGGTCAGCATTTCTGTCTCATTTCAAGAAGGTCCTCAGTTTGAGTCTCAGCGGGGGCCTTTCTTTGTAGAGTGTGACTATTTCCATGTGCATGCTTCTCTGCGCTCTCTGCCTCCCTTACACAGTTCATGAGTATTCCCCCTAAGGTCATGCATGTCTTTTTTTTTTTTTTTGTTTGTCTCTGTTACCACTGCAATCAGTTGGCAACCTTTCCCGGATCTACCACACATAGACCCCCTTAACCTAAACACTTTACAACATTACGTGGGTGCAGAAACTGGATGGATGGATGGATGGATGGATGGATGGATGGATGGATGTCCTGGACCTCCACTCTCCAGTGTGTTCCTGCAGCTAAGCGAGCTAGCTAACCGTCATTGCTCACATGCTGAAGCAGAGGGTGAATAAAAGAGATCCGATTGTAGCTAACACCTATTTTCTGGGTCTGCTTGGATGTGAGCAGCTATGTATGATGTTAGTTTCCTGGTGCTCAAAGTCTTTTTCACCTGGAAATTGAATGCTGAACACCAATGCTGACAACAGGAGAATCAAATACAAGCATACTCCTCCATTTACCCCTACATCCTACCTTTGTATTTATTGTTTTATTTTTTAAATATATGAAGGAAGTTCTTAAATGAAGCTGTATCCTTGGATATGTTTTTGAAAAACTCATACTTGTTTTGCTAATATATATTTTTTCTAATGTTCTCATGTAATGATGGCAGATTTGTGCACATTCAGACAGGCAAGTAGAAAGCACAAAGCCGCTTTTGATGGCTTTATTAGTGACTAGCAGAAAAGCTCTCTCTTGGTAATTGAAGAGTGTCGTGTTTGAAAGAAGGACAGAAGGAAAAGCTGAAAAAGCTGTGGTTTCTCGGTTGTATGTGAACTAATGTTGAACATGTTTGAAACAGTCTTTAGAAACAATTCAGTAACATTTGAGGTACTGAAAAACACGTTGGATATTATACCAGGAAAACATGCTGGATTTCCTTTGATAGGAAGTTTGAAGGACGATCCATAAATCGATGAGTTTCTAGAAGTTAATATTGAAGACAAAAAATAGTCAAATATATTGTTTGTTGACTATATATATATATATATATATATATATATATATATATATATATATATATATATATATATATATATATATATATATATTGAGTTTGTATTTTTCTTTTACAATTTTATGTTAATATTAAAAGAACAGTCTTGCTTTATTTATTTATGTATTTTTTTTTTTGTCCAGAAAATACAGTGCTGGTGAAAAGCAGTTAAAAGCTCTGTGTAAAATCCTGCTAAATGGGACAACAGCACCAAAATAGCACCAAGAGCAAAATGTTGATCTGTTAATAAAGTTGGTTTCCAGCACCTGGTGGCTCCATTAGAGCCAAGTCTGCATTGAGAACAATTGTTAGTCTAATCAGCATGTTCCAAAGTATGAGTGAAAGGCACAATGCAGTGACCAAAGAAATATAACAGGAAGTGCTTTTATTTTGGAGATATTTTTTGCAATACTGGTAGTTTAACACAGAGAGAATCAGATGTTTAGTAAATGGTGTTGTGAAAAAGGAGTCCTTAAAAGTGTTCACACTCACTGGATCCATGTGGTGATTATTATGAAGCTAGAGGAGGCGTTATGGTTTATGAATGTTGCTAATAAATACATCAAACACATCTTTTCACAGAATACACACAGTCGTGTAAAAGCCTGTGGTGTCCGTTCAAGACTGTACCCTACATAACTACATAAAGTGCTAATTACATAATGAGAGAAAATAAGCAAAGAAATGTGTGAAATCTTTAGAATGAAGCCAGTAATTAAATAGAACCTGTCACATGAGAAATTTAGCATTTCAGCATTTGTTTGTCTTTTCTATATAATGCTCTTTGAAGCAGAAAGCTTTTTGTGTTTTCTTTTGTTTCTGTGTAGAGCACTTTGAGTTGAGTTTGAATGATGCTATACAATATTTTTGAATACTGTAGAAAAGATGGATGTAAATACTGTAAAAAAAAGTTTAAGTAACAGAACTGATGCACAATTAGTGTAAGATAAGTTAAAGGGCAGATATAAGATTGCTCTTCTCTCTGCTCCTTTTCTTTCAAGATACATCGATTTGCTAGTGTTGTGTGTATGAATTTTAAAGTTATTTCTAAATGAAATAAACTAAACATGAAAACAATCAATGTTCCAAACTTTCAACATGAGTGTCAGAGAAAAACAGTCAACACTCTCAAATATATTTTTTTTATTTCTGAGATAAACCTAAAGTATTTAATAGTGCATCGATTTAATTTTAAGATGGACTGGAACCAAACTAAAGTCCATCTGAACACTGATAAAATGTGTCATCATTACCAACCACGTGCTCAGCTGTTTTATGTTTGATAAATCCTGTAATCTGCCTTGCTGAAATAAAAGCACACATCTCTCGGTTCTTCAGGAGAACGTACAGGCCTTACTTCTAAGACTTGAATCCCCATGGTAGCAGCCGCCTTCCTCCCAAACTTGTCACACAAGCAGAAGAAAAAAAAAAAAACAGATTTGGAGCTGATTGCTTTCTTCTAAACGCTTCAGATTCAGCAGCAGTGCCAGCTGGCTACCCGCATCAGTCAGGTGGACCACATGTTTCCAGCCGCGTCTTTAACGGATCCCTAACGAGCCTGATTCATTATAAATCTGATTCCTCCCCCTGAGTCGTGCTCCCCGGCACTAAGTGAAATTAGTGGAGTGGATAAACTAATTATCTAGTTGTCTGACCAGCAAGAAACTCAAAGCTTCCTTTTTATTGAATGTTAAATATACAATTCCCAACAAAGAACAATACTGGGCACTGGAGTATTGGTTGAGATTTTTTAAAGCTGTAAATTTAAAGCAAGGTGTAAAGATTTCTTGACTTAAAAAGAAAAATGAAAAAGAAGTCAGAATGTTTTATTTTTTTACCCGTGACTGAATGATTTTGTGCTTTTTGCTGGAGAAAACCAGTGGCCTGTGGCTCACAAGTGACAGACACCCAGCTGTTAAAATGTGTCCTTTATTGGACCTTTTTGCCTGTAAAAATGGGAAATGGTCACCTTTTTTACTTTGCAAATGAGTGCGAAAAATAAATTCACAAGTAGAAGGAGTCGAGAGTCTGGGTGGGAAATGTCCTCAGCTAAAGATTTCTCTCTGCCTTCCTTTGTTTTAGAGAGCCTAGTTTGAATTCAGACCCGTTTTGTTCATTTATCAAAGTCCAAACTGCTGCTGTTAATTATCACAAAGTGTTGATCACCCGGACAGCTGTAGGTCTGCTCAACTAATCACTCATATTCCACAAAAGTGAGTCTGAATAAGCTTCTTCCCCATGTAAGCACAGATACATCATTTCACATTAGGCCGACAGAACGCTCTTTATTCTATAAACAAGTGACAGCAATTAGTAGGACGCTGTCATTTTCATTTTCACATTATTCTTCTTTCTCTATTCCACGTTTTCTCTCCGGTAATGTGTTCCAGTCTAGTGGCGGCGGCGGCGGCGAGCTTTAACCGCGGGCCTGTTCATGTGTCATTGCAGATCGTCTCAGAGGTGACACAATATGAAGGCGGCAGGACAGCTGATTAACACCAGGCTCCAATCTGAAACTCTTAATTACATTTTTCTTTCCTCAGCTCTGAGACCAACTTCTGTCTCCTCACGGTACATACTGATGGGCCTGAACGGAGGGGGGGGGGGGAACGGACCGCGCAGTGACTGATAACGCATCAGGAACGGATGCAGGTGCACCCAGCTAGACGCTGCGGACGCACTAAAAGCATCAGTGGTGAGCCGAGCATAATTAAAATTGCAATAAGTTGTCCTTTCGGGGACATTACGCCATCCATCAAGCACTTGATCCATCGGCACAAGCCGGCTCGCTGATGGCTCAGCAGCTGCTTACTCTGACATCTGCTGCGACAACGTTGCGTTAGCAGACACTTAAATGTGCTGCTGATGCCACCCTGAGCACTATCCATTACGCTTTCCACCTGCCACGTCGGCCATCTTCACCGGGGAATCGTTTCCCACCAGAAAGCCACAAAAACTTTGTAGCCACGGCATAAATAACCGAAAACAAACTTTACATTTAGAAGGAAAACAGGAGAATTGCTCTTCAAAGCTTGTGCACATCCTTTTTGGTTCTGCTCTTTCATTTATTTATTTTTTTATCCAGCTCGGCGCACAGCTTGTCACTGCAGCGGTGTTCTGCTGTCTGGGCCAGTGCTCAGGAGCGGAGCCTCACAGAGTCTGTTTTTCCAGCTCGTTGTGACGTGCCGTCATGGGTCACGAGCAGAAGGTGTAGCTTTGTGCTAACAACAGCAGAGTGACAAACAAAACCAGCTGACGCCATGTGCCGCACGACATTATTCAGTTCCACGGGCCGAGCGTCTTCGCCGCCACAACTCTTTTCTGACCGGAGAACACAGACTGAGACGCCGGTCCAGCAACAGAACCTCACACGGCCATTCTGAGACATTTCTCAAAAGCAGACTGTGGTCCTTTCTTTTTGGTCCACCCTCTCTCAATATTTTTCAGCAATATTGTATATGGGTTATTACAGCCAACAACCAAACATTTTCATTCATCCACTTGTAGCTCCAGCATCCTTCAGCCTGGATTACACAATAAGGGTGAAAAAAAAAAATGCCGGATTTGCGAAATTGATGAGACGGATCCCATTGACCTTGTTTAGCAGCTCTGCAGCAAAAACTGTGATATAATAGTTAAAAAACAATTTATAGAGAAAAGAGAAAACTGAACGGCTTGAAAAACACGACCTACAGAATATAATGATATCCACAAAAGACAACATTCAAATTATCTGCACTCATAGAGACTCCAGGTACACAACAAAATGTGTTTAGGGGCTGAAAATGTGGATTCTGTATGAAATCTCACCCTTTACTGTTTTCCCTTCTTTAGTAATAACTAGGTTATGAATGTTGAGTCATTCATAGAGGTCTTACTGTAATGTGGAAACATCCATTCTTTTTTTCAGGAAATGCACAGTTTATATTGTTGTCTTTTGGTTAAAGATTACATTTATGAACCAGGGTCAAAAACTGATAAATCTGTTATCCAAGGGACAAATTTCTTCTTTGTCTTATTAAACTATGACTGATTAAGGTCATGACTTTTGAGCCTGACCCAGTGAAACCCACTGGAGTTCAGAACAGATATGCAGTTGATACGCCACATTAAAACGAACACAAATCAGTTCGATTTGGTAAAACACAATTAGATATTTGACCCCAGAAACCGGTTATCTCAAAGCAAAAACACATTATTTACACGGAATCTGACTTTCATCCATTTTTTAAACACAACAATCAATTAGTCAGAATTAACTTTATGCTATTCCCACATTAAATGACTTGGAGTCGTTTCTTTAACTCATGCATGACACGGAATGATTCAGTTTTATCACATGGGAGAGGGATAAAAAGACTTTTCAAACAGCCGTTACATATCTTGCCAAGCTTCAGCGCAGCTGCAAGAGGCTCTTTATAAACCAATTAGATGAAGAAAAGGTCACGCAGCAGCCTTGGAGGAAAAGAGATAAAAGCCTGATTGTATTGGCTCAGTCGCTAATTTTGACCATCACACTTTCCTCTCATTCAGTTGAGGACGGACGAGGAGAGAAGATCAGTCGCTCTGCTCATTTTGCTACTTTTTAGAATGCTGCTGATAAAATGAGCAAACTTTTTAAAGCGGACTGCACCCGCCCAGATCGCTGGGTCCATATGAAGCTGAATGTGTTGAAAAGATGAACACTGATCTCAATCTATAATGGAAGTTTGTAGGAATAACAGCAGGAGACATTAGCTGATTATCAGAGGAAACCAGAAGATAAAAAATAGTTGACTGTATGGAAAAACTATGAAGCTACTGCAGAATGTACATACAGTTTTTCTAGATGAGGTAAAAAAAAATATTTGTATGGTAATATCATAATAAAAAGGAAAACTTTTAATTACTTTTAAGGACTTTGTATGCTTTCATTTATATATATTAAAGTATGCACATAATTTTGCTCCAAAACTAGAGATTTGTTACGTAATATATCATAGATTGATTAATTTAACGACATTTAAACAGAATAAAGGCTACAAATAACTAAATTAGTTTCTTTCCATACAGGAAAACAGTTATGTGTGACATATTTAGTCTTTCTAATCAGCAATAAATGTGCAGAGAAAATGAACAGCAAGAGCCAAAATGTCCCATGGGGCTCTGATAGGGGGCAGCACTGAGCTCCGTAGGAACGACTGATAAAAGTTGCTCTTCTTCTATGCAGAGGGCACAGGAGTTGCACCGACACGTCTCGATCACTGAGCTATATAATACACTGGAGTGCTGATTTAGCCGAAAAACTGAAGTCACTGGCCGCCATCTTGCTCCTCCCTACTCTCACAGAATCCCATAGGATTTGATTGCAACAACAAGCAGTTTTCTGGCTGTGTGAAAACGTTTCACAGGTAATTCTACAGTCAGTGGATGTACTAACACTATCAACTACTAGGAATTTAGGTGCTGAAATATTTTACATGTCATTCATATTAAATATATAAGTATGTGTATATGTATATATGTATATATATGTATACATATATGTAAATATATGTTTTTGTATATTGTTATTTATATATTTATAAATGTTAAACATATATATTTAAATGAATAAAATGCAAAATATTTCAGCACATGACTTTCTCAGTACTTGATAGTTTTAGAACATAACATAAAAGTATATGGCATTTGACATTTTAAAAGTCTTAAGCCCCCCCTGAACATGAGAAAATCCTCGTTATTGGATGCTGTAGCGCACATATTCCCTAGTTACTGGCGAAAATAGGGAGTACCAATATGGCGGCTGGTGGCTTCAAAGCGACTCGTTCAAACAGACGGTGATTAGCACTCCAGTGTATAATATAGCTCAGTGGTCTCGATACACTCATTTAGATTTTCTCTGACAAAATGGAAGAGTGTGTCTCAAAATAAACTGGATTTTAAAGCAACATGCTTTCATGGAATAAACATCACACAGTTTTCAGATCAGCCAAAAAGCATTTAAATAAGAAAAAATAAAATGTGACTTTTGTTTTTCTTGCCATTGTGTTGTAGAAAAGGATGGGAGGGATTAAAGCATAATTAAAAGCTGTAAAAGCAACTAAATGTATGTCAAAGTTAAAATCTAATGTAGATCTGAGTCCAGAGGAGTCAGGGCCTCACAGCACGTCACCGATTAAAGATATCTGTACTCCTGCCTTTATTTGATTTGCTTAGTCTTTAAACACTTAGTCCTCTGCAATCATCACTCAGCTGCACCATCCTTCAAACTGATGAGTCATTTTCCTTCTCAGGGCGAGAAAAAAAGAAAACGCTCTCATCACCTCCTGCTGCTACAGCCCGATAGAGCTTGATGTTTAAATGCATACAGAAAACACCATCTGTTGCTGCAAAGAATTAGCACTATTAGGTCTCATCAGGACACTTGCTCTTATAGATTTCTGGGGTTTCTGACTTTTAGCAACCATCACAAAAGGAGGCGCATTTGCTCGGTCTTCCATTCACCAAAGGCACAGTGGATACAGCTGAAGTATCTCTGATATCTGAAGCCAGCGAGACGAGGAAGACGTCCAAAAAAAGCACACAGCGGGACAAGGTTCTGTTGCCAGTGGAGATGTTGCTGTTGCAGCATGGATGAGAAAAAAGACAGACCCAGATCAAGCAGAACGAGGTAGAACAGAGTACGCATGTGATCTTTTTTCTGAGAAGGGAACGTATCGGCGCCAGAGAAAGCTCCTTCAGTGTGAAATAACATGTACAGCGTCCGCCGATGGCCACATTTTAAAAGCATGACGTACAGGGTCTTGTTTTATAAGCACAAAGCGCAGCCTTTGCAGAGCTCGGGATAAAACTGTAAAAAAGTGAACTTTCCCTGTGTGGCGTGGCAATAAACTGGCTTCACCTTGCTGCTGCTCTCTTTGTGTCTACAGCAGGATAGCTTCACTATAAACACGCATCCTCGGAGAAGCAAGGTAATAAATGTGTTCGGATTTCAGAATGAGGAATAACGTCTGTGTTGTTAAGTCTCTCTGATGGCAAAAATATCTGGGAGCCTGAGCCCTCATCATCAGCTCGGAGGATTATAGGCCTCAACGCGGAGCAGGCACTTTTTAGAGCAGGTGTAACTCAGCGCCGTCCAAACCCTCAGGCAGTCCAAAGGAGACGTACCTGCACTCTGCTCCGTCTCTACGTCCATTTTGCTCTTCCCCTCCCTGTTGGAGATTTCTCTGCCCCCTATCTCCATCGCCTGCCCTCATTTCTTTCATGCTGTCTGAAAGTTCAGGCCTTTCATTGACTTTGCTGACTCCCGGACTCTGAGGACCACTGTGGTTGAGTCTTCCAATCCTGAAGCTGACATCTCTTCTCAATTAAATCCAGCACCTTGCCTGCAGACCCCGATGGCTCTGGTGGTCAATTAAAAGTTGAATTTTGGGCTTTTTAACAGCGCTCAGAGCTTTATGTGGAAACTAGACTGCTCCGATTAAAAGCAATCACACTGTTTGCCTTCATCTTGATTTAATTGTCAAGAACTTCATCTTGATTAGAAATGTGTGTATTTTTTACCTGCGGTTTAATATGTTAACCTTTTAAATGCAATGTGGACTAATGAATGCTGCAAACAGCCGTAATTAGCATTTATTGTCAACAAGCAACAGTTTTATGTCAGCAGGAAATGTACTAACACAACAGAAAAATACTTTACTATATACCAGACTGATCTGGCACAACATTATGACCCCTTGAGGCATGAACTCTCCTGTGAGATAGAGACTCCATGGATTGGACATGTTTGTCAAGCACATCCCACAAATGATCGTTTAGATTTTGATCTTTAGACGTTGGAAAGGAAGTCAAAACCTCAAACTCTGTGGGGCATACGGTCATACTGAAAGAGTCCATCAAGGTCATTAAAGTCATTCAGTTGTGGTCTTTATAAAGTGGAAGTGCGATGCTATGGTCTGAATTCATCATTAATTTACCCCACATTCACTCGTTTTCTGATGTGTGTCTCAGAGCATCTCGTTTTGTGCTGTCTCTTTAAATCTAAAGGACAGACGGACTTTAACTCTGATGTCATTACGTGTCAGAAACGCACATCAAAGAGAGAGAGAGAAAAAAAAAAGGAAACATCAAATCCGGGCCTACAACCTTCTGAAAATTAACTACAGAGTGCACGCTCTCTTCTCTCCAGACGTTTTAATCGTTAATTTCCATGCGGTGGGCTGTACTTATATATCATGTCACGCAAAGCATTGTGGGACTCTTTATAGCTGCTTAGTGCTGGTAAGAGAAACTGTGATGTTCCTGGGCTAAACTAGCTGTGAGAGGAAGCATACAGGCTCCTTTTCCTACCTCCTTCTTTACTGACTGCTATATTCGGACATCAGTTATCATGGCGACCGCTGATGCACTTCCGCTTTGGCTGAAGAGTATGACCAACCTAACACTTATCCACTTTAGCTTTGGCATCCTTCAGCTTGGACTGCAAAAACAAGCAGGTTGACTAAATTGATAAACTGGAAGTCTGTGACCTTGTTTAGCAGCTCTGCAGCAAATACTGTGATGTAGTTGCAGAAGAAACATAATAGAGAACAAAGAAAACTGGTAAAATGACACAAAAAGAATAGAAAGATATCGACGCAGCTCGGGGACAGACTACATTAAACATTTCCTAGAGACTTCAACTACACAACAAAATACATTTAACGACTAAAAAGGTGGATTTCCTGTTATACTTCCATTTTAATCTAAAATAAAAAAGTAAAAATGCATAAAGTCAATCCTGAGCTGATGGTTTTGATTGTCAGAAGCTGCACACGCTGGTACAGAAGTGAATGAACAACAGACAAGCAAATACAACAGGTTCTGCCTTCAAAGACAAATCTACTGTCAAAGGCAAAAACATCTCTCATGGATTTAATTTTACGTTCAGGTAGTATAGGAATGAGAGCTAAAAGTCTGGCTGTTGGCCCAAAGGGCTTGTTGAACTATGGTAAACAGAGGAGAGTTATGTCTTCAGGAGAAGACAAACAGCGTTTAATATGGTGCTGGGAGCAGCCATGAATCCTGGCGTTTTTATGTGGCAGAGGAGACTGAAGGCACTACATGCTGGATATAAATCCAAGGCAACAGAACTTTATGTAGATGCAGAAAATCAATTAATCAAAGTTGCTGAGATGTATGGAAAAAAAAAGTTTAAACCCACAATGTGTCTGAAAGTGTGTCCTTTGTTCCCCTGAACCGGAACAGACTTGCAATTCTCATAAAATCAATGCCTTGCTGGAGCTTTCATATCTAAAACAGTTCAGCTCGGTTATGCTGCAGACTGGTTTACATATCAAATCCAAGCAAAGCTGCTTTTTGTTACTCTGAGGGTAAAAATACACTTCCTATAAAATCCTGAGAAACATTTGGAGTTTTTTTTTTTCTGTCCACTGGCCTGGTGTTTCCTATATACAAGAAATAAATCAAATATTGGTCTTATTCATCCAATACAGTTCATGTATTGAGATCCTGTTTCTTCACAGACTGATCTCTTTGGATATTGCCTTTCCAGTCCAGTGGCAGCAGTAAACTGAACAAAACAGAAATACTGCTTCCTGATTATATTTCGTTGAACCAAAGAGCAGAGAGAGAGATTATATCTAAATAAAATTACATCGACACTGTATAACCCCACAAATATTTGGATTTTATGAACCCAGGAGCTCTCTTTGGGCAGTAAACTGAATATATATCTCTATACATCTATAGAGATATATATGTCTTAGTTCAATTAGGATTAACACTTTTCTATTTACGAACAGTTAAGATTACTAGGCCTTCAAACTATTTGGGAGATTCTATCAAGGCTTTGTAAGCTATTGATTGTGTAAAACATTTTAAGGCATCGCCTCAAACAAAGTGCTTCTTTGTGTGACATCATGGAATAAAAAACAAATGAAGTCAGCCAAGAAGCCAGGGAGATAATTGAAGACCTGGTTCTGCTTGGTTAGATTTCCGGGCTGCCTGAAAGTCCCATGTTCCCTTGGTCAAACAATTATACAATTATACTCAGTAAGCAGCATAGAAATGTCCAGCCACGTCGTGTGAGTGTTGGTTCTGCAGGGGAGATTAGTACGCTGTGTGTGAGCAAGGCTGACAAACCTGACGCAGTGAACGAGTTCTGCCAGGAGGAATGGGCCAAAACTCCAGCAAACTATTGTGAACTATTGTAAAAAGACGCTCAGTAGTATAAAATCATATTTTATCAAATACTAAGGAGGTTTTTATAAACCTTTGACTTTAAAGAAAGCATTCACGATTTGTTACAAAATGTGCTTGATCAGTATTTTGAATTCAGTTTGATTTATCCATGTCTTGCCCATTCACATCAAGGTTGCTACAAATCAAACAGATCCAGCTTATATTTGGAAATACATTCAGTCAGTTAATAGAGAAAGATTCTAATTCAGGCCTAGTCCCTGCGTAGCCAGATATCTGGGAAAACGGATACATTTTTATGCAGTTATGCCTTTCATGCACACATAAATACTGTTTTTACATCCCTAAAAACTACAGCCCAGGTGGAAATTTCTAAAAACTCAATTTTTGAGCCATTTCTCTACATGAAATGTCAGATTTTTAGGGTCAGGTGCATCACAGCACTGACATCACCTGTGCGGCCATTGTTATAGACTTGGCCATAGAAAGGAGTAAAAAAAAAATAATGTCAGAAAGGTGCTGATTTCTAATTTGATGTTGTGATTGACTGTTTACCAAATGTGTTTAATACGAGTTTAATGTTAAACTGGACAAATTCACTAATCTGCAGCATCTCTGGTTGTATATTTCCATATATTTCCGTACATTTATATTTAAACTGCGTATAGCAGCAAAACTTCTGCACTTATTGTGTTTCATGTCTTTTTTTAAATCCCTCTTCAATATATCCGTAAGCCATGGAAAGTGCTCTGTGGCAGTGCTTTAATATCTGCAATACGGAAGTTTATTTGAACAAGATGTTGAACAAACACCTCAGGTTAGTGTGTGTGAGTGTGTGTGTGTGTGTGTGTGTGTGTGTGTGTCCACATGCTTTTAAGAAGCACACACTCTAAGGTAGGATCAGCACATCATTAAGTAATTCCCTAAGAACCAGAAGCCTCTTGTATTTCCAAGATGGGCAGATGTCCCACAATCCATAATACACTTGATAAATTAAAATGGCAGGCTGCCCATTAGGAACCGTAAAAAAAAAAGTCCTTCAGCTGAATTTTCCAAAGTTCATATATTATATTATATATTATAAATAAAGAGGTTTCTCACGGGTTGTTTAAGATAAGTGAAATATTTGACAGATTAGTCGGGCAAAGAGAGTACTACTTAAAATATAGCATTTGGTAAATAAAACTATACTATATTTCAGAGCAGTCTAAAACACCATTCTAACGCGGGGATGGATTTAAAGGGAAAGAAATTATGTTTACACTGTAAAAAATATATATATTTTAATTGCTTGGCATGAGTCCCAAGAGTGAATCATCTCAATCTTAAAATTGTCAGGGTTTTGTTTACCGATGAACTCAGGACGCACACACGGGACTAAAAGTTTGAGTTTTTATTGAAGGAAGTCTGCTGGGTGGTGAGTGATGAAGACCGGAGGTTCAGGACTGCAGAAGGTCAGGGATGAATGTGATGGCAGGAGCTGACGGCCCGGAGACAGAGAGTCCACACTTCCTAAGTGCTGCTCGGCTAGCAGGCCTCATAGCACTCAGGTTAGCAGTTCATTTGGAGACACCAGGGCACAGAGCTGAGCTTCACCAGGGCGGCTAGTCAGGTTAGCAGAACTTGAGAGACACCAGGGCACAGAGCTGAGCTTCACCAGGGCGGCTAGTCAGGTTAGCAGAACTTGAGAGACACCAGGGCTCAGAGCTGAGCCTTTCCAGGATGGCTAGTCCAGCTAGCAGTTCTCTGAAGACACCAGGACACAGAGCAGAACCTCTCCAGGAACAAACAGTGAACGAACAGTCTTTAGAGTGACTGACAGGACTAACCTTAACAACAGGAGCAAAACAAAGCTTCAAAGACAAACCGGTGACTGGCATGGAGAGGTGTGGAATGATGACGGCCCAGTGCTGAACTGAAGGCAGAGGGAGGTTTAAATAGAGCACTTCACAGGTGGAACAAGGGTCTGGCTAATTGGCTGGTAAATGATTATCAGGTGTGACTGACTGCTGAGGAGGTGAAGTGAAAATTGACAGAAAATAACTGATGACTGAAAACTAACAATAAATAAAGTCAAACCTAACCCAAAAGAGATGAAAAAATGAAAGTAACAGAAAAACAAAGCCAAACCAAAACTCAACCATGACATTACCCCCCCCCTCAAGGCCGGACTCCGGACGGCCTAAAATCAAACAAAACAAACTACAAAGTGACCGAACCAGGGTGGGTGGAGGGAAGGCAGGATGGCGGGCAAGAGTCATAACCAAGCTGATCTAACCTGGGTGGGTGGAGGGAAGGTAGGATGGAGGGCTAAAATCAAACCAAAACTACCCACTAGGGCGAACTAAAAAGGATGTCTAACAGATGCTGGTAGGCAAAACAAAAGGCGTCTAACCGACGTTGACAGGCGAACATCGCCACCAGGCAAAAACGGGCATGACAGGCGAACATCAACGCCAGAGGGAAGAACAGGCATACGACAACGCCAGAGGGAAGAACAGGCATACGACAACGCCAGAGGGAAGAACAGGCATACGACAACGCCAGAGGGAAGAACAGGCATACGACAACGCCAGAGGGAAGAACAGGCATACGACAACGCCAGAGGGAAGAACAGGCGTACGACAACGCCAGAGGGAAGAACAGGCGTACGACAACGCCAGAGGGAAGAACAGGCGTACGACAGCGCCAAAGGGAAGGAACGGGCGCACGACAGCGCCAAAGGGAAGGAACGGGCGCACGACAGCGCCAAAGGGAAGGAACGGGCGCACGACAGCGCCAAAGGGAAGGAACGGGCGCACGACAGCGCCAAAGGGAAGGAACGGGCGCACGACAGCGCCAAAGGGAAGGAACGGGCGCACGACAGCGCCAAAGGGAAGGAACGGGCGCACGACAGCGCCAAAGGGAAGGAACGGGCGCACGACAGCGCCAAAGGGAAGGAACGGGCGCACGATAGCGCCAAAGGGAAACCTGCCGGGGCGTGAGGGAAGCGCCGGGGCTTGGGGAAGAGAACGTCGGGATGTGAGGAAAGCAGGAACATCTAAACGCCTAGGAACAAGAACGGAGGGCGTCCTAACACGCCGGGGAACCAAGAGTCAGAGAGCGTCCTAACACGCCGGGGAACCAAGAGTCAGAGAGCGTCCTAACACGCCGGGGAACCAAGAACAAAGGGCGTCCTAACACGCCGGGGAACCGAGAACAAAGGGCGTCCTAACACGCCGGGGAACCGAGAACAAAGGGCGTCCTAACACGCCGGGGAACCGAGAACAAAGGGCGTCCTAATACGCCGGGGAACCGAGAACAAAGGGCGTCCTAACACGCCGGGGAACCGAGAACAAAGGGCGTCCTAATACGCCGGGGAACCGAGAACAAAGGGCGTCCTAACACGCCGGGGAACCGAGAACAAAGGGCGTCCTAACACGCCGGGGAACCGAGAACAAAGGGCGTCCTAATACGCCGGGGAACCGAGAACAGAGCGCGTCTAAACACGCCGGGAACACTAAATCTAAACGCCAGGAATCTAAACACCAGGGAAACAGGAACAAAGGGCATCCTAATACGCCAGGAAACAAGAGCGGAGGGCGTCCTAAAACGCCAGGAGACAAAGGGCGTTCTAACACGCCGGAAAAACACGAAATCTACAGGGGTCAGAGGGCGTCCTAACACGCCAGGAAACAAAAATACCAGGAACTAAGGGCGTCTAAATTCTGGAGAACGGAGGGCGTCAAACACGCCAGGGGACTAAGAGCTAGGGGGCCAGAACAAAACTAAGAAGCGCTGGGACCTAAAGAGCGCTGGGAAACTAAATATCTAAACCAAAAACTAGAAAACCAGGCATGAACTAACCTATAGAACAAAACCAGAAGAACTAGGGTAGGGATAATAAAAGAAAAACCGAAGCAAAAAACTAGAAAATCAAAATAAAACTAAAAAAAAACTAGGAAAAAGAGCAAGACGTACAAGAGAAAAAAAAAAAAAACTATAAAACTAATGCAAAAACCAAAACAAAGAAACTAGGACAGGAACGGGTAAACTAATGTAACACTAGACAACTAAAGCTAGAACAAAAACAAAAACTGAGAGAACAAGGCAAAAAACTAGGATCTAAAGCAAACAAATAACCAAAGCAAAAACCGGAAGACTAAAGGCAAACCTGGAACACCAGAACAGAGGTGGAAAAACAAAAGAAAATAGAAACTCAAGTACTCTAAGAAAAACAAAGAACCACCTAAATAACTCTAAAACCCCAAAAATCCTAAGTAAATCAAAACTGAAATCGAGCCCAAAAAATAACAAGGCACTGGCCTTAAGGGCTAAGGCAAAAACGGCTGCTAAGCAAAAAAGAAAAGTCTTCTTGGAGGTCGTCCTGGACGAGGCAGGCGGCGGAGCAGCATCGCCCGACTAAACCCTCGAGGAGGGCGGCCCCGACGAGGCAAAGTCAAGCGGCCCGGAGACCGCGGTCGGCGGCTCCGGCCGAACAGGAAAGTCAGAGGCGGGCGCCGTGGTGGACGGCCCCGACGAGGCAGAGTCGAGCGGCTCGAAGTCCGCAGTCTGCGGCTCCGGCCAAACAGAGAAGTCAGAGGCGGGCGCCGTGGTGGACGGCCCCGACGAGGCAGAGTCGAGCGGCTCGAAGTCCGCAATCTGCGGCTCTGGCCGAACAGATCAGTTGGAGGCGGTGCCAAGCTACAGGTCTCGGTGGAAACCGAGGGCGGAGGCAGGTCCTCCTGGACCTCCTCACGGGACTTGGGCGGAGGCAGGTCCTCCTGGACCTCCTCACGGGACTTGGGCGGAGGCAGGTCCTCCTGGACCTCCTCACGGGACTTGGGCGGAGGCAGGTCCTCCTGGACCTCCTCACGGGACTTGGGCGGAGGCAGGTCCTCCTGGACTTCCTCACGGGACTTGGGCGGAGGCAGGTCCTCCTGGACCTCCTCACGGGACTTGGGCGGAGGCAGGTCCTCCTGGACCTCCTCACGGGACTTGGGCGGAGGCAAAGCGGCTCCCTCGGAGACCTCGGGCTGAGGCAAAGCGGCTCCCTCGGAGACCTCGGGCTGAGGCAAAGCGGCTCCCTCGGAGACCTCGGGCTGAGGCAAAGCGGCTCCCTCGGAGACCTCGGGCTGAGGCAAAGCGGCTCCCTCGGAGACCTCGGGCTGAGGCAAAGCGGCGCTTACGGTGGCCGGCAGAGCGGAGTCCTCTGGTGGAGGCGGAACCAACTCCTCGGCTACCTCGGGCAGTGACGGGCAACAGGCTTTGGAGGGCGGCGGCGCGCTACAGGCTTCAGAGAGCGGCGCCGGGCCACAGGCTTCAGCGGACGCCGAGGTTGGAGTCGGATCCTCCTGGACCTCCTCTTGAGCCTTGACGGACCCTCCGCGCCGGTGGTTTTGCTGTCTTCGCCGGGAGGGGACAGATGAGGAATCCGGGGCAATCTGGGGGATGGCAGCTGGCCAGCAGGGCAGAAGGTCGTCTCGGTCACCGTAGAAGAACTCCCACAGCTGGCTCTCCTTGATGCGTGGAGCTCCGCTAGGTGGAACGATGAGCCTCACTCGAGGGGCCAGCTGCGAGTCATGGAGGTGATGACCGAGACGACGAGAGGCTGAGTGGCTTCTCTTCCTGGGTTCCGGGGTAGCCGTAACAACGCCCACGTAAACCACCTGGGGAGTGGAGTCGGTCCGGACGGGTGGCGCAGGGTCCCGGGCGGAAGCCATCTTGGCATACCTCTCCCTCATCTGGCGTTCGCACATCTCCACATATGCGAGGATATCCGGGTCGTCAACTCCTGCAGGTAAGTCCCGCATGGCGCCTGAGTTCACCTTTTGACTGGGCCGTACTGTCAGGGTTTTGTTTACCGATGAACTCAGGACGCACACACGGGACTAAAAGTTTGAGTTTTTATTGAAGGAAGTCTGCTGGGTGGTGAGTGATGAAGACCGGAGGTTCAGGACTGCAGAAGGTCAGGGATGAATGTGATGGCAGGAGCTGACGGCCCGGAGACAGAGAGTCCACACTTCCTAAGTGCTGCTCGGCTAGCAGGCCTCATAGCACTCAGGTTAGCAGTTCATTTGGAGACACCAGGGCACAGAGCTGAGCTTCACCAGGGCGGCTAGTCAGGTTAGCAGAACTTGAGAGACACCAGGGCACAGAGCTGAGCTTCACCAGGGCGGCTAGTCAGGTTAGCAGAACTTGAGAGACACCAGGGCTCAGAGCTGAGCCTTTCCAGGATGGCTAGTCCAGCTAGCAGTTCTCTGAAGACACCAGGACACAGAGCAGAACCTCTCCAGGAACAAACAGTGAACGAACAGTCTTTAGAGTGACTGACAGGACTAACCTTAACAACAGGAGCAAAACAAAGCTTCAAAGACAAACCGGTGACTGGCATGGAGAGGTGTGGAATGATGACGGCCCAGTGCTGAACTGAAGGCAGAGGGAGGTTTAAATAGAGCACTTCACAGGTGGAACAAGGGTCTGGCTAATTGGCTGGTAAATGATTATCAGGTGTGACTGACTGCTGAGGAGGTGAAGTGAAAATTGACAGAAAATAACTGATGACTGAAAACTAACAATAAATAAAGTCAAACCTAACCCAAAAGAGATGAAAAAATGAAAGTAACAGAAAAACAAAGCCAAACCAAAACTCAACCATGACAAAAATTAGTTTAAAGAAAATCTCTAAATACACTTTTCTATGAAGGTGAACACATACATTGCCTTAATATTCATACCCCTGAACGCTTCCAATTATTCCCACATTTTAGTCATAAACTTGTATATTTTGTTGGTTGTTTTGTTTTTATTTTATGGGGTAGGCCAACAAAGGACAAAGTTATCATATGTTGTGACGTGGAAGGAGAACAATACTTTGTTTTCTGTTTTCTACCAACAAAAATCTGAAGTATGGCATCTATTTGGATTCCCCCAAGTTTAGTGAGACAGATACATAAAATCCATTGTTCCCAACTGTCTTTACCCTATTAGTAAATAAAATCCATCTGTTTCTAGTTTAATCTCAGTATAAATCCAGATATTCTGTTTCTGGCCTTGGAGTAAGTTGGCGAATCACTGTCGCAATGGGAGTGGTGGCCAAGTGGTTAGAGCAGGGCAGCTGTGTCCCGAAAAGGGAACAGATTCCTGGTTTTTTGGATCCCTGAGCAAGATCCCCAGCCCCAGAACGCTCTCTGGGTGCTGCACAGTGCCAGCCCACTGCTCCCTTAGGGAACACAGCAGAAAGGTTCAGGAGACATTTATGGAGGAGTTTAAATCAATGGTGGATTCTAACTCACATCCTAAGCTTTGAACGTCTCACAGAGCTCTGTTCAATCATGGAATGATGGAGAGAGGATGGACCAACCGCAGACATCCCAGCTTGACATGATCGTCCTCTTAAACTGACAGGCTGAGTGATTAGAGCTCAATGTTAACTCTGGAGGAGCTGCAGAGATCCATGGCACAGATGGAAGAATCCACTAGCTAAACGGCTGTTGAGCACTCCACACATCTGACCCTTATGCAACCGTAGCATAATTCAATTCAATTTTATTTATATAGCGCCAATTCATGAAACATGTCATCTCAAGGCACTTTCCAAAGTCAAATTCAATCAGATTATACAGGTTGGTCAAAAAAAAAAGTCCTATCTAAGGAAACCCAGCTGATTGCATCAAGTCTTGACAAGCAGCATTAGGAATATCTCTGAAGGAAAACAGTAAATCTCGTGTCTTCTAGGGAACACAGTGACCATGTGGAAGGTGCTGTGGTCAGATGGCAGCTTTGAGTAAGTGTGACGAAAAACAAACAGCGCATAATTTTGGTAAGACAGAGCGGTGGCAGAATCATGCTGCACAGATTCTTGACTTCTGCAAAGAAAAAGCAGCTGGAGGACTTCAGGCTGGGCTGGAGTTTCACCTCCCAGCAGTGGATGAGTTGCATGACTATTTATGCAAGACACTCTTAACTTTAGCACCAATAAAATAAAACTAATTGGTCAGCATCCAGATAAGCAGCCTGAAACTAAATGCAAGGAATCACCTTTGAAATATGGCCTGATGCTAATTTCCCTTCTGAGGGCCAAATAAAGGATTATTAGTTTCTTTCTGCAGTCGCACGCCTCTCAAGTTCCCCCTGCTCTGCCTTCTTTACCTTTTCTGCCCTCAACACAATCACATACAAACACAATCAGCAGATCAATTTCTTTGGATTGGATTGATGGCCCGCGAGACTTCTGCTGACTAAGGCGTTGCCAAATATAGTGAGTTATTGGGAAATTATGCTATGGTGCCACTCTATCCACGGAGGTGATGCACTTTGTCAATCGTGATCTTTAACTGCTGTCACTGCAGCACCACCCAGCAAGCCTCGACGACCCGAAGCTGCTTAAGGAGACATAGCTGTTGTCACTACACAAGTGATAAATGCATCCCGATGAAGTTATTTAGATCAATAGCAGGAACCTCCTACATTTGCTAAATTAATTCTGGTCCGAAGCTGCAGAAAATTAGGCCCCCGTGGTGCTGATTGAGAGAAACTAAAACATGTGACTGTGCCGAAGCACGTGGCGGAAACATGGAGAGGGGGGGGGGAGCAAACTACTGTCAGTGTGTGGTCAGGGTGATGAAACAAAAGGGAAGCAGAATTTCTTTCTTCCCTCATGCCCGGTCATTTCCATATGTCCCCCCTGCTCCCTTTCCCATCCATCACATTTCACCCTGGGCAAGACAGCTGTCTGGAGCTGAAGCATATTCACAGTTCAGCAGTCCATCAAATTGCACCAAATACAGTAATTCTTCAGTCAAGCTTCAGCAGGGGGTGAAGGGGAGGGAGGCAGGAAGTGTCAAAGAAGCGGAGCTGTGTTTGTCAATCTGCTTACCTTAACCATCTCAGACCCTGCAGCGGATGACAGCCTAACTTCGTATGCATGGAGGAAAGGCCAAATGTCATTACTCGCAACGTGTCTGGCTCCACAAACGCAGAGCGGCGAGAAAATTGTAATGTCAGGAACAAAGTTTGCCCCAAATACATAAACAGTTGTTTTCAGTCATTAGAAACGGGCGGAATGAGAAGACGTACAGAACTCAGCGAGCGAGGAGAGAAACAGTTTAATGACTTTGTGTTGTGAAATCTAATGATTCATTAAGTGTTAAACCATCTTTCTAATATTAATTGTTCCTATTTGATATAATCAAGTTGTCTAAATGCCGATTGTTGTCACACAGTAATGAGGGAGGCTGCATTTTTCACCTCTCACAGCCAAATGCCACGAGGTTGTGAAGTACGAGTGGATAACAAGACCTCATTAAGCGCTCAGGGTGAGGCATAAAGGTCAGACGGGTTGTAAAGACTCAAATCATGTCTTCACGGATAAGGTCTCTGAACTGTGTTAGGTCAGACTGTTTAAGAGCATGTCCCATCTGCTCTCCATCCAAACAAATGTCCCGATTGGTCAAGTCGACATAATTTAGTCATGGAATGGTTCGTTTCTTCATGCCAGCCCCTAACAATGAAAGGGAATTTAGAAAACATACGGGTTATTAGAGCTCGCTATGGTCAGAACTAAGGCTTCATTCATTTAACACTTTCATGTGCAGTAGGCTGCAACATAAATGCTACATAAAATAAAAGCCTTACTGCTCTTCAATAGCAGTTACAGCTGATCTACATAAACACACCATCAGCTGTTATAAGCGCACACTGTCAAGAATAAAAAACATTAAAAAAAAATTCCAAGATTGGTGCACACCGGCACAGCTGGTGGCCCTGCTGCCTTGCAGCAAAGAGGTCATGGGTTCAAATCCCACCTTGGGGGTCTTTCTGCATGGAGTCTGCCTGTTCTGCCTGAACGTGTGTGGCTTCTCGCTAGGCATTTCCTCCCACTGAGCAAAAACATGACTGTTAGGTTAACTGGAATCCCCAAATTTCTCTTAGATGTCACCATATCTGTGGATATTTGTGTGTCTCTATGTTGAAAAAATCTGATGGAGTGGCAACCTGTGCAGGGCGGACCCATGTCCACTGGAGACCGGCAGCAGGTTTAAGGCGCGACTGAAGTTTAGCTCGATTAGCATGCTTGAATTGTGACAGCAGACTCAATAAGCAGTTTTCACACACCATGGCTCTTGAATTGAAAATCATTTAGAAAGTTACTTTAAAGGTATGATGCCTCCATTAGCTCCATTACTTGCAGAAGTTCCTAAATCAGGACCAAAAAGCATTAAGAAACAAACTGTTGCCTTATTGTATTGCATTTAATAAAAAGTGAGCATTATTTTCAGGACAACAGGTGTGACCTTTGCTAATTAGTCTTTAATTTCAATTTTTGATCATACAAAGGGATAGTTAGATATTGTAAATGTGGGAGAGCGACTGTTTTCTGTTAAGCATCTCATTTCTGTGGAGCCTGAGGTATTTCATTTTGGCCTTTTAGAAGAAAAGTTGTTACTGAATTTCAATATGTTTATCCATGTGGAAATTTCACAAAATAGCCTCAAGCTGCATGGCACTGAGTGCTAAACATTTGAGCTGGTGGCACATAAACGCACACGTCAATGAGACTTAAAGGCAAGAAACCAAGCACTCCTGGAAGAAAAAAACGTGTTCCTTTTTGGCCAGCTGTAATGTTAGACCATAAACAAGACAGAAGTAAAGATGACATCATAATTTAAATTGTGCAAAAGGCTCAGTGTGCAGCTCTATTTTACCTTCGAGAAGTTAGATTTTTGGTAAAAGCATGAATTTGAATGAGATTTGTTCTCATTGATTCGATTGTTGGTTCTTCTCCCGACCGTGCCTTGTTAACCCACAAAGTGAGTGCACTTTATTTAATGCAAGGACCTGGCACCGATCCAACGGCTGTACATTTTTATATCAAGGCAGGCTTCACTCAAATCCCCTTTATGAAAAGTGCCTCTGCTCTGCATTTACTTAATGCTGTTAGGACCAACCTGTGGGATTCCTCAGAGCAACGTGTTCCACCATCATCTCTGCAGGCAGATATGAGCTTTGTGAAGAATGCAAATAAAAACCAAATTACCTCATAATTAGGGATTCAGTCTCCCACTTGCTCCCAGTCTTCTACCTTGTCCATGTTGAATAGCATGCGTGTCCTGAAGTCTGTGTTGCCTTAGAAAATTAGAGTGTTAGCAGGCTATGTGGAATCTATTGTAGGAACATAAAGGAAGTCTTCACAATTTATCTCTTCCCGACCATAAACTTCAACTAATTTAAAGACACTTCTTGTGATAGAGACAATCACAAAGTATTGCATAACTGTGAAGAAGAAGAAGAAGCAATATCTTTTTATAAAATAGAATCAGACAATTGTGGCAAACCTTTGTATTCACCCCCCCTATTAACTGATAAATATAATTAAGTGCAGTAAAATGCCTTAGGCTAAATATTCTGATTGAGGGGGGCGTGTAAATCTGCAAGCCTGCATCAGATCTGGCTTGCAACCATCACAAAAATTCAATCATTTACTAATGCTAAAGCAAAGGATAACACATTTTAAAATCACGCTCCAAAACCCTGATTCTGTTGAAAACAAGAAGGTATTTCTGGAGGTTGGACAGCAAATAACACCAAAAGAAGCCCTTAATCTGTGAGACTGAGGAGGGAGGTTTGAGCTAACTAGATCGAACCCAGGTGTTAGGCATGCTTTGAACCTGCCGCTGGGTTCAGCGATGAGCCCTGAACTCCCCAGCAGAACTGGTGTAGAGCAGAACAAAACAAGGTTCCAAAATATCAAGCCGATGATGAGCTATAATTAAGCTGAAATCTGTGTTACTACCTGCTATGATGATGCATTTGCCCTGTGTATCAACCAAACGTAGCATGAGCTACTGCTTGTATAATTCAATTCAGTTTATCTAAATGGCGCCAATTCACAGCATAAGTCACACTTAAAAATCATAAAATTTTATCAAAAATGTATGCCGCGCCCTATAATCCAGTGCGCCTTTTAAATGATTACTGTTGTGCTTACTGACTGATTTTATGTGGTACAATACTCTCAAAAATCTGTTAAAATGTGTAAATACAACTCTTGTTAGCAACAATCCTGCAAACTGCATAACTTCATTACGGTACACTGTGTCACTACCTGGTAGGACCCCTGAGCTGTCTACAAGACCGCCTGACTGTAATGTCTGAACTAGAAGTGCATTAATTTAAGGCAGCCTGGAGTATGCGTTAGCAACAATAAACCTAATAAGTTAATTCAATATAAAGGTTAAGTTTATTTTGACCTTATTTTAAAAACAGGCAGTGTAGTCCAGATGCTCTGTCCTCCCCACAGAGACGGATAGCTTTCCCTCTCAGAAGAGAGCTGTGTACACAGTGGAGGTGGAGTGATATTACATACTTGGGAAGAATATTTAATGCGCCTTATAATCCACAGTGGTTTTTGGTCTGAAAATATGCTTCATCTATGAGAGAACCAAAGCCTGATACAGTTTTAAAGTCTACTGAAAGAAAGAGAGTATGTACAGTTAGCTATTGGCTTTTACTGCGACTATGTCTAGGAGAGAGATGGTGTTTAACCCTGAAAGACAGGACAAAGTAGAAGCATGATGACAGGAAAGTTGTGAAGACCTTCTTTGACACAAGTGTTGGGGATATGAAGGAGCTGTTTTCACCCTGATTGGCTAATTGTGGCTCTATTGGAAAATAGTGCATAGATCTCCTGAGTCTGGAGGCATAAGTAAAATGTGTCCATCACAGAGTCTAGTAGAGTTAGGCCAAACCTGGCATTGACAGTGTTGCCATGCTACACTATTGTTATCCAGCATGTGGAGCTAATCTAAACTTGTTTATGACTGCAGCCGTACCACTGCCATTCTTGTGATTTAAAAGCTCTACTACAATTTGTTGCAGAGTTTTACATTGACTTGTTTTACCTTCGCCTTTTTAAACTATCTGTTAATCTGTTCCACCATCTGCAGAGCAGATAGACCTATTCATCAGTGCTGCGGTCCTCCTCAGTAAGCTAAATAATGTCAGTGTTCAGTTTAGCAATTTATTATAATATAAAAAACCTTTGTATGAGTGAGGAGGAATAAAAAAATACCCAATTATAAAACGCTTGGGCAAAATACTTGGAAAACTTTTAGGTGGCAAAAGTTTCCTCTTGAACGATTTGACAAGAAGTTGCAAAAAAAAAATTGAAACAGTTATATGTTTTTGTCTTTTTTTTATGTTTTTCTCCAAAAATTTTCAGACTATTCACAAACAATTTTCTAAAATTAAAGAGTGAATTAAAGTAAAGTGCTATAATAATTGTTTCAGTTTCATTTCCACCCAAATGGACTAAACAAGTCAGATGAACAAAGCTACTGCTTCACAGAACACACATTCACATATTGGTCCAATAACAGAAAGTTTTGAATTTCTCATTTTGAGATGCTACTTGTCATGCAGAGAGACAAACAAGAGACAGCAGTCTGGACAATGAATACAGATTGGATCTGAAACATTAGCACAGTTAATTAACTCCAACTCATGCTCGGGTAAACAGAGCCAGAGTTTTAGAATATCAGCCGCTGGCTTTGAATGAATGTGTCAAACTGGAAGTAATTTTCTTCCATTTCAAATTTAATGGAAACATTTGAAACTGACACTGACTTGAATTACAAGTCATTTTATGGAAGGCAAATTAGGCTGGAATTTGAAACGTCAGGACAGATAGTGCGACACCTCCAGAGACGAGTTTTAGTCAGAGTTAACCCCAACAAACTTTCTTCTCACAGTTTCATCTGTCTCTCAGCCTAAAGGAATTAAATCCTTGTGGTACTGCATTTAAACACAAGGCAGAAAGGGGGAAAAACAGCCATTATACACTTTGAGTCCCAAGAGCCGGCGATTCATTCCTTGTAATGTTTTATTAATACTGCCTTCCTGCCTGAGGGGTAAATGTTTTTCTTCTAGCGCCACACATCCACTTTAAGAAATCAATCATTCTGTTCGCTAATGACACATCATCTGTACTGGCAGGCTGGCAACATCTTTTCAAAGCTTCAGTACCGGAGCTTTTGCACTCTGATCAAAAGCACATGAAAAGTGAATGGAGCAACAACCTTCTCTTTTCTGTATTCTTTTTTTCATATACCGGTATAGCCAGATGAATGAGGCGCACAGAAATGTGCATATGCAATTAGGATTTTCTTTCTCAAGGTGTTCAGCTTCTATCCTTTATATCTGGGAAGGGAACGTCAGAAACAATCAGTAAAACCTGAATCAGTGTTTAAATTACCCTCAGAGTTTCATACTTCTGATAAGGTTTTGGTACATCATACAAAACAGCAGATATATGACTGAACCTGGAAGAAATCATCTACCCCTGCATCAGAGCCCATTTTCTTCACCTCATTACTTCGGTTGAATCTTGTGACAGACGGCCGTGTAACGCCTTGTCGATCTAGACTAGCTAAAGTAGCGGTATTTGATTGTTGTGAAAAAAGTAAGCTTTTGTTTTGTTGGTAACAAAAATGTCCAGATTATTTAACCCTCTAAGTGATATGTTTTCAAAAAACTTTTGGGTTTCTGAGAAGAGTTCCAGGGGTGTTGCGAGCGGCTGAGGTAGACAGCAGATACAGAAAGAAAGAGAACGAAAAACAGCAAACGCAAACAAAATGTCTGTACCTGTGGCATCCACTCCAAAGGTTCCTCTTTATAAATCTGTTTACTGTCCCCCAATAATGGAAGGGAATTTCTCACGGATGTTATGATCTACCTTTAGAAACACTCAAAAAGGAGGAAAAATCAACAAGGCCAAGTTATCTAAGGAATCCTGAGTGCAGATAGAGTGGTCTCTAAAGAACAGAACAGTATAAGACAGAAAGAAACACTGACCGCTGTAATTTAACTGTCCTGTCTTGAGTCAAACAGAACGGTGTCTGTGCAGCGATGGCCGACTGGATGTTTACGCCACAAAGCTGGACAGCAGCTAGGAGGGTGTTTGCTACGCAATCTATCTGAAACCAAGTTCAGCACCGAGCTAACGGATGCTTCTGGAGAACTTTTACAAGAACAGTCTGTGACAAAGTGGTTCAGTTTGTGTTCACCATTTGTGCCTTATTCTTATTTCTGATTCATTTCCTTTTTGTAGCTGGCCATATTGCTTAAATTTAAACGTTAGTTTGCAGCTCTGCTCCACTTACTATCCCGGGTTTGTTTGTGTTAGCATTAGGTTGCAGTTTCCATCTATGTTTAGGTTAAAGCTACTACTGGATTATTGGTTGAACTTGTTTATTTGGTTTCAAAGTATATTCATATTTGTTTTCCTTTGTACTCACCATTGTTTGTCCTTGTAGATCTGCAGCAGGGCAGGGGTATGGCCGGCCCAGTACTTCCTGCTTAAATGTCTGAATGATGTCACTGATTGTCTGGCTGGGTTCTACCAGTTAGAGGGTTTCTTTAGGAGTATTGCTTTGTTTTTCTGTAAAGTAACTTTTTGACTTCTCTTGTATTACATGGTTTATTTTGCAGACCATTTTATAATATAGAGGAGTTTGTAAATCAGATTAATAATTGGATTTTTTGTTTTTCTGTTTAGTTTTCATTTGTTTTCCTTTTTCCCTGTTTAATTGTGGTTTGGTCCATTCAAGTGCAGGTGTGTTCCCACTTGATTATAAAACAGAGCTCTTGGAAGCTGAGGAAAAAAGTGGAGTGTTCAGAATCTTGTTACAAATAAAAGTCATCAGAGGATGGAACCGTTGACTGAGGCTGTTTCTTCTGTTCACCTTGCTGATCATTGACCTCACTACCTTACATAGTCAACAGTTGGAAGACAAAGTCAGGTGTCAATACATTAAAAAACTATGTTTTTTGATGGGAAACATTTTTATAAACTACTTTTATAATCATCTACCAAGACCCAGACAAATATCCTGGAGAGTCCAAGGTTGAATCATTGAAAGGATTTGACTTAATCAAACCTCAACAGCTACTTAATTTATAACTCTTCATCCAAACCAGGGGTGAAAACAGGCATAAAACAAGTGAACTGGTGGTAAAGGGTGTCTCTGTGAAAGGTTTTGACCAACAGTCTCTCTTAAGTTAAATTAGTCATGTCTTTGTCCTTAAACTAAATTTACTTCAGAGGAGAACGAGGGAGAACATATAATGTTGGATCATTTTTAAAATCCTTAAGGAGCATATTACTTACTTAACTTCTTTTGGTTTAATCATGCCATTTTGCAGCTGACCATAACCACTTGTAGTAAAAAAAAATCAGATCTAAACACAGAACTAATAAGCTAATATCTCTTCTCACCTTCTAAGAGATCAGCATAAGAAAGACCGTTAATCAAACATCCACCCTTTGGTTCTCCCCATTCCCCCCAGCTCTTGTTCTTCCTCACCAACCACTAAACCGTTGAATTACAGGTTTGATTCGTTATTCTGACAATTTGTGAAGCTGATTACTGAGCACAAGTGAACGATTTTAAATAATTGAGATGTTTTTACTTTTTAAATGTAACCACACAAGACAACAAAGTTACAGCAAAGACCACGTTGCCTGTGACACTGAACAGAAATTAAGGCGTTTTATGATGCCAGCTGCAGGGACTCAAGTGTTTGTAGATTAGTTCACAAATTCAACAATATTTCTCAGCCTTAATCCTGGGATCTAGTAACTCCTCATATATATATATATATATATATGAGGAGTATATACAATATATATATATATATATTGTATATACATATATACTGTCATCATATATACAATATATATATATATATATATATATATATATATATTGTATTTATTTTATAAACTTTTACTCTGCATCTGTCAGAATTGACTATCACGTAACAGAGCATACTAAATCCAAGCAAAGCCAATTAATAGAGCTTATTTCTGTATTTAAGTTGTGTTGTTCATGTTTGATCAAATGCAGATTACATGTAAAAGTAGTAGAAATCACGCTTTATTTTAATACTGAATCTGAATCTGAATTTGTCTTTAGCGTTTTCTTACTGGCCCAACAAAGCATCACTAGGAAGTTAATCCTGCCGGTCAAACCACTAAACGCTTTTGTTTGCAATCTGTTTGCAATCTTTTCTGTTTGCGGTCCTCCTGGCGCTGATCAGCGATCGGTTGGTCATGATTGTGAAGCATTAATAATTACCTCTTGCTCAGAACAGCATTTGCAAATTGAGCTGGTGAAATTATTCGAAGAAGAGCTGCTTGTAGAGATCCGGTGATTGGTAAAATGAGCTGAATAGTCACGCAGTCCCTCTGCACTGAAATCCTCCACAAAAAGAGAGAGATGATCAATCATTTAATATCATTCAGTCAAACTGGAATGTATATAATTGAATTTCAATATATTCATATGATTGAACTGCATGGGATTAATCTTATTATTTATTTATGGATGTGAAATGAATATTTGTCCCATAAAGGGGCTTGGATTTACTGCTATTTTGAAACGGTGCTACATAGAAAAACTGAAATTAATCAAGCGGAATGCATTTTTAAATAGAATTGCTTTTATGCGCTCTTTTATCTAGTAACACTTTTCTGATGTGTTTATAATCGTTGATACGAATGCAGCTGTTACAGAAAATAAATTAATTTTAGAATCAGTTCTGAGGACAATGAGCTGCTGTTATCTACTAAAACTCTTTTGCCGCCTGATAGCTTCACATATGTTAGCGAGGCGTGGCATATGACCTCCTGGTTGGACCACTGCATCGCTACAGCAGACGCTCATACATCATGAAATCAAAATTCATTATAAACTTGAAACTGTTGACCACTTTCCATTTGGGATGCTAATATATTTTCATTTAATATCCTTTTTACCCCTAATGGAACTATTATAAAACTGATAGTGGTTCATCCTATATTGACTGGAGTTGTTTTCAAGAGAGGATACACTCTACTATTTTACCATAACAGATGAGATATTGGGAAATATCTTCATATCAAAGGAGGCAGCAAAGTGTAGAGATGGTAATTGTAAAAACCCTGAGCATAGATCTGTCATAACATCTATGTATTAGGATACTATTAAAGTGTTGCATGAGCCAGGTAAACCCCTCCTGAGATTAAAAGCTAAAAGGAGAGCATGGCCTGGTTGGAATCACCATGCAGACGTTTAGAGAATGGATCCGAGCAGGATGTCCTAGACACGGGTCTGTCTTTGAACAGAAGAGAGTTGCTAATCCTGTATTTAAGTGTGCTGTGTGTTGGATTAATAAAAATGAGAGTGCAATGAGAGCAGACTCTATGGCCAGGAAACTTTCTTGCAACAATTTACATGATTTTTGGAAAGACGTGAAAGAAATGACATCCTGGAAAACCTTGAGTGATTGTTGGTAGCTCTGGTACTGAGAACATTTTGGAACTATGAAGGCAGCACTACAGTAGACTGTTAAGTTGTGTCCCAAGTGAATTTTACTCTGAAGATAATGTTGACAATGTAGCTTAGATTACAACGCATGAAGTATTTTAGGCAATCACAAATTTGTGGAGCAATAAAGCCTCGGGGCTGGATGGTATTTCAGCTAAACATCTGAAATTTGCTGGCATGAGGTCAGCTCCTCTGCTTTCACTGCTTTTCTAGTGCATGTTGTCTTTGTTTTTATTTACCAGATTTAATGTTATCCGTTTTGTCAGCTCCTGTTATTAAAACAAGTCTAGGAAGATTGGCTGTTTGGATAATTATAGACCGATAGTCTGACCAGAATACTATCCAAATGAATTGAAGCATTCCTTCTGGTTAGGGTCCCTAAACTTATTAACTCTACAGATAACCAGTCTGGGTTTACGGTTGTTAGGCACTGACATGTGTATATTTGCCCTTAAAGGGTTAATTGTGAAATAAAGAAAACAAAATTCCCCTGTTTTTACGTATTTAATAACTGTAACCAAAGCCTTTGACAGGGCAAATCATCAAAAGCTATTTACAAAACTAATCAGAAAAGGGGTACCTAACTATGTGATGTGTTTTTTGTCTTACTGGTACACACAGCAAACAATTCAGATCGAATGGGGGACCAGCGTCTCGGCCTCATTTAGAGTTAGTAATGTGGTGAGACAGGGAGGCATTCTGTCTGCAGTATTATTTAACTTGCATATGGACCATCTGTCAACCAAACTCAGTTTGGCTGTGTTGCTGGATGTAACATTGTAAATCTGTTGTATGCAGATGACTTAGTCGTGTTTATTCTGTGTAAAGCTGGTTTGCAACAGCTTCTGTATATCTGGTCAGCCTATGGTCTGGAGCAGGGGTCACCACCATGGTGCCCACAGGCACTAAGTAGCCCCCGAGGACTACATGTGGCGCCTACAAGCCTGTTAAAAAAAAATGGCACAATCCACCAGTGAGCTGAATCTAAAACGTAATTTTATTCCGTTACTCTTCCAGTTTATTCACACTCTCATTTATATAGATTTAAGGACAATATCTATAACAGGGGTGTCAAACATACGGCCCGCAGGCCCGCCGAACAATTTAGTTCGGCATGGTGGCAAAATTTTTTTTTTTTCCAGTGTCCTGTCTGGCAATGTGGCAATAAGAATTGTTGTCTTAATGCCAAAAAAGAGCTCATCAGATTTGACTTTCACAAGTGGAGCATTACTGCTTTTGCCGTAGTGCTCAGTTTGATTTATGAATGTGAATAGTTTTATTATGATTCATGCTGGGAATATCTCAAATGATATGGACACTACAATGGGAAAGTAGGAGAGGAAAGAAAGAACAATAAGAAAAAAAGGAATGGTGAAAGAAGAAGGAGATAAAAGGACGAGAATGATAAAACAATTATTGAAAAAAACACGTACTTCGTTTAGTTGAAAATCTGCAGTTCCTATATTGTCCACGAGGGGCACTGTGTTTTAATCAGCAGGTGGTAGCACTGAGCTTCAGATGTGGAATATTGATTTTAAATAATTTCTTAATTTTTATAGGTTTGATGTATTTTGTCATGTAGGACAGTGTTTTTAAGTTCCAAAAAATGTGAATAAATGTTTTTCAACATTGTATAATCACTGTGATCAGTTCTTATGCAAAATGCACAAGTAAATGTTTAACTGAGTAAACGTATTGTTGAAATTGCACATACATTTTTTTTTTTAAATGCTGAGGTTATTCATAATACATTGTGTAAAAGTGATATTCATTTAATATAAAAATCAACATCAAGTCCACTTTTATTAGTTCTATTTAATCTTGCAATGAGTTTACTCACGTGGCCCACTTGAGATCAGATTAAGCTATATGCAGCCCCTCAACCAAAATGAGTTTGACACCCCTGGTCTATAACAAAGCATGAAAAATGTGTTTATTTTACAGAAAGTTAAGATGAACACTGACTCTTCTAGTTCAAAAGGTCAGTCCTAGTAGGCCTTCATGTGAGAGAAGTAGCTCTCAGTTTCATAAAGGTTGATGACCCTTGATCTGGAGATTAAAAAGATTAAAAATATTCCACACTTCTATCTGTCAGAAAAAGTTCTGCATGTGGTCGACAAATACAAGTACCATGGACACATCATCACCCTGGATGTGTCGGATGAGGAGGACATTTTTGGACAATGCAGAGTGTTGTACGTCCAGCCCTAACACTCTGGCTCGGCAGTTTGGATGCTGCACAGAGAACGTAAAATCGACTCTCATCAGAGCGTGTTTTACCTCTCCGTACAAAATATAAGAAAGCCAGTATGTGAAGGTTGCTGGTGGCCTGTAATGACGCCGTGCCAGAGCTTCTGTGGAAACCAGGATGGACTAGTGCAACAGAACTGTGTGTAAATGCCAGAGTGAACACCATAAATGCGGTGCTTCAAACTTTGATTTATGGTTTCATCAGCCGACTAAAGCAGTCAGAGAATATGATACTGGTGTCCCTCACTGATGCAGAGTGAGACTGTACCAGTCAGACTTGTGGAGGCATTGCTATATGTGTGTCTTATAATGTTTTTAGTAGTTTGTTTGTCTTGTCTTTGTTTTTCAAATTCCTAGAATCCGCAAATTAAGTCGAAATGAAATGAATGAAATATATTATATAAAACTATTAAGGTGAGCCAATAGAACTGTTTCTGGAAGCAGCGAAGAATAAAAGCTCATTCTGGTTTGGTGGGGGGGGGGGGGGACTAAAGATAAGCAGTATGAAGGCACTGCTGACACAAAGGAAAGTCAGAAACCAAAACTAACTGAACTCAATAAAACAGATATATATATAAGAAAAGTGGGTAGATTTGTCATCTTGCAACTGCAAAAGTTGTAGGTTAGATTCCAGCTGGTCCTGCCACAGGCCGATCGGTGAGTCTGTGCATAACTGTGTGTGCGTTTGTGGTGAAGGTTGTTGTGAATGTGGCTCTGGTGTAAAGCGCTTTGAGGAGCTGCTATCACTAGAAAAGTGCTCGATAAATTCAGCCTGTTTGCCAAATCACAATACGAGCTTCAACAGCATTCTGTGATTTTCACTGAACTCAAGCGCTAATCCACTTCTGGTCAGACGCTTAAGACTGGGGAAGAAATTAGACGTTTTTTTTATGAACAGCATTAAAGTAGAGCTTCAGAATGCAAAGGGAACCAAAAGAGCCAGACAAATAATGGGACTGCATTTAAACTCCAATAAGCTGCTCCTTAAATGGCAGAAAGTGGAAGACGATTAACCTTAACAAGCCAAAATCTTTGCATCAAGCTGGTTTTATGTTAACAATCTGTGAGGGATTCCCACTTCATGACCTCTAATGACCTGGCTATTAACGAGCAGGAGAGCCTACTCACTGAGGATCTTAGTTCTGTCTCTTTGGGGGGATTTAATCTCAAACTTTTGATCGGCTGATGAGAAGCCTGACTGAGTTTAAATACAGTTTTTAATAATCTGCCCACTGAAATTTTTTGTCACCTTCTCACTTTTTGTTCTCCATTTTTTAAAGATCTGTTTCAAGCCAGGTGTTTGATCCAGCATGAATAATTCAAATACTTTTTTCTGATCTTATGATTTTCATCAGGAGAGTATTTTAAAGTTTTACTAAAATGCGTTTAGGTGTGATTCTATAAATCTTTTTTACAAGGAATGATCGACTTTCTTTAAGTGGAGCTTTACTGGTTCCTGTGAATCAAAGGTTCCCTTTACAGTGATTTTCCTCCCACAGCCAGGATTGTGCGTTATATCAGCGCTATTAATCAGAGCCTGTGTGAACCTTGTAAATAATTATGTGTAACATAATGATTGAATAGAATAGCGGTCTTGGTCACATTTCACACACACTTAAACAGAAACTATGCATCCAGTCATTAAGGCCCCTTTAACTAGACTATTAAAAATTTAACAAGATTCAGAAAATTGGAGTTGTGCTCTGCGTTTCGCTCTAATCATCCTCTTTTGGCCTTGTAATTAATTAATCATACATCATTATTTATACATGCATTTGTGAACTAAATCTTGCAATTATCCAGGAATCTGCATATCCCTTCAGGCCTTGTGTGACACAAGTGATACGAACACAGAGACAGTTGAGCAATTCGATTTCAAATTTGAAAAAGTCCAGTTCACAAGCACTTTTTCAGTTTATTTTTCAAGAAACAACTTGTTTCACTTTTCTAATAGCTCATGTCGCTCTGGTCCCTTCAGACGGGTGTAGCGGTGACAAAACTGTGATCTCACAAAATCAACTCTTCCAGCAGCACTGAGATAAACTCCACATCTGTGCATAAAGCTTGCAGATGTTGGGTCTTCCTGCAGATCTGACCTCTGGATAATCCCGGTGCAAACACATCAAAGCACATGTTGAAGCTGGTGGACCAGCAGCAAAGACTCTCAGCTGTCTACGGTGAGGCCTATAATCAGGACATTTCCTGTGAGGTGGAAAACGCCAGCCACGTTTTAAAACCTCTCATAACACATCCTGCATCCTCTGCAGCCTTAACGCTGCACATTTTGTACCTCAGCCTCCTGCAGTGAGCGCTTTCATCTGTCGGCTGGTTGCAGTGGGTCCTAACATGCTTGGGTTTAAAAAAAGAGACGTTTTTGTCGACATATCTTTGTTTATTTAAACTTTATGCATCATTAACAAGTGACAGATAGAAATGCATTTGTGTGTCAGTTTCTTCAAGCAAACCGAACCCGTCGCCTGTTCTGATATATAAATCTTCTGACTTTGAGCGCCTGTTGGAACTTAGTATCCCTCCTGCTGATTTCTTTTTTAAACCGACGTCAAATCTGATTTTCACACAGACATGCAGGCTCCATGGCAACAAGGGAAAAAAAAAGTATCTTGCCCATTTGGTTGCATTATGAAAATGTACCCTGAAACCAGATCTCCACCTGAGTATATTCAAGCAGAACCTGTCTGGCAGACTTCCCTGGCTCAGCTCCCTCTCCGCGCAGAATGCTGAATAGCCACGGCGCTAACCTTGACCGCGGATGCCACCGTGGGCGGCTGATGGAGGTGCGTGGGAGTGGAAGAGGAAGAGGTCGCGAACTGCCCCTCTGGTACTAAATGGATAATTCAACTCTATTCCACTAAAACACCTACTGGAGCCAAGAGGCAGCAGAGTTTGTACAATGCCTGGTGCCATCAACAACTTAACAAGCGCCGTCACCTTTTGGAATTTGAATGTGAGCAGCCAGTCTGCATGAACACCACCTACCCCCACTTTCTCTTTGATTACTTATTTCTACTGCTCCCTGCCTGCGGCTTGATACAATCCATCATCTTCTGCTCCGACTGAGACTCTGCAGGCTTCTTTGTGGGCTCAGCGCCTCCTGCGTTTTCCCATGGAAAACATTCTCCTCTCTGACTCTCACTCTTTACTCCCTTGTTCTTTTAACCTCTTATGATTTATAGACCAAATTCGGGAATGGAGACTCACACCAGAAGTATATTCACATTGGCAGCACACACTAAACACATTTAATAATATATTTCAATTTTTTTTTTACAGAAGTGTTCATATTTCATGGCCATTTCAGCTTTTCGTTATATTAAAATCAGTTTAGTATATTTTACTGGGATTTTATTGAATAGAAAGATGGTGGGAAAGTTTTGCACAGTGGGAGGAAAACAATACTTGGGTTTCTCAGATCTCTTAAATCTGAAAAGTGTGGATTGCTTGTTTTTATCTGCCCGCTGGAGTCAGTGTTTGTACAACCACCTAACACTGCGATCAGACTGCAACTCAACTCTACATGTGCTTTGCACGTCTAAAGGTTAAAACATTTAACTTTTCTCCTTTCAGATTGGATGGAGATTCAAATCCTGTCAGATTCTCAGTGGGTTTAGGTGACTTAGACTTATACAAACTTTATTGTCGTTTTGTATGCACAGATTGCATACAAAACGAAATTTTGCTGCATACAGCTTACGACAATGTAATGAGATTACAATTGAAATAAAATAACATTACAATATAAACTGCAGAAGTGACAAAAATGTAACAGTGCAGGAGAAAAACAGTTTAAAAAAAGTGTGCAGAAGAATGTTCCACTATGTTTATGGTGCAAAAATAATGGTGCAAAAAGGCATTACTTTGAAAAGTCCAGTGTTGGCAGTGCAAAATAATAATGGTGCAAAAATGCAGTAATCATTCAGTTAAATCTAAATGGATTGTAAAAGTTCAGCAATGTTGGCAGTGCAAAATAATGATGTGAAATGTCCATAAAGTTCAGTTCTGTGCATGTGTGGTGTGCATATTCTGTGTTCAATGTGTTCACAAACTTGGTGACTGACGTCACTTCCTGTTTGCGGTAAGGCGTATTGTATCACTTCCTGTTTTCACTGCGTGAGCAACGGTTTGTTGCTCCAGATTCTCTCGCTTTTATCTTTAATCTCTTTGCTGTAACATCTGTTTCTAACACATAAGCACTTTTAAAACATTTTCTGTTGCTGCACATCACGCTTGGGAACTCCTCGCGTTTCACGGTTTGCTCTCTTGGCGTGGTAGAAGGGCGCTAGCCTAGCTTTAGCCTAGCCTAGCCTTAGCTCCACAATGGCTTCCTCTCCTACTATTACTTCAGCTTCTCCGTCTCTGACTAAGTCTCCCCTTATCTCCTGCTCTCTGTGTCAGATGTTTAGCTATTCCTCTGCCTCCTTTAGTGATAATGGTACTTGTAATAAATGTAGTGTTTTTGTAGCTTTGGAGGCGAGGGTGTCAGAATTAGAGTCCCGGCTCCGTGCTATGGAAAGACCAGCTGATAGCCGCCCCTCTGCTAGCGCGGAGCCACATAGACCTAGCGTTAGTTCACTTAGTGGTCCTCCAGAAGCACCCGAGCAGCCGGGTAAGCAGGCCGGCTGGGTGACAGTTCGTAGGAAGCATAGCTCTAGATTTCAGCCCCCAGTTCACCACCGACCCGTCTGCGTTTCAAATAAATTTTCCCCACTCAGCGACACACCCGCTGAGAAGCCGATCCTGGTTATTGGGAGCTCAATAGTCAGAAACGTGGCACTAGAGACACCAGGGACCATAGTTAAATGCCTGCCAGGGGCCAGAACGGGCGACATAGAATCTTACCTAAAACTGCTGGCTAAGGATAAGCGTAAATACAGTAAGATTGTTATTCACGCTGGCGGTAATGACACCCGATCACGCCGATCGGAGGTCACTAAAGTTGGTGTTGCTTCGGTGTGTGAGTTTGCTAAAGCAATGTCGGACTCCGTAATTTTCTCTGGTCCCCTGCCTGATTTGACCAGTGATGACATGTTTAGCCGCATGTCATCATTCAACCGCTGGTTGTCTAGGTGGTGTCCTGAAAACGACGTGGGCTACATTGATAACTGGAGAACTTTCTGGGGAAAACCTGGTCTGATCCGGAGAGACGGCATCCATCCTACTTTGGATGGTGCAGCTCTTCTTTCTAGAAATCTGGCCGGATTTATTAGTCCTCCTAAATGCTGACAATCCAGGGTCCAGACCAGGAAGCAGAGCCGTAGTTTAACACACCTCTCTGCAGCTTCTGTACTGTTACCCATCCATTATCCTATTGAGACGGTGTCTTTCCCACGGCCAAAACTTAACAGATCAAAAACTTATCTAAAAGGAACAAATCATAAAAACCTAATAAAAATCAATACGGTTCACCTTGAACCTAAAAATAAAACAACTAAATGTGGTCTATTAAATATAAGGTCTCTCCCTCCAAAGACTTTGTTAGTTAATGAATTGATTTCTGATAAACAGATTGATTTGTTTTGTCTCACAGAAACCTGGCTACAAGAGGACTACGTTAGTATAAATGAGTCAACTCCCTCCAATTATTCAAATTTCCACATTCCCAGATCTGTGGGAAGAGGAGGAGGAGTGGCAACTATCTTTCAGTCTGATTTATTAATTAGTCCCAGGCCAATTAATAACTACAGTTCTTTTGAACATTTAACCCTCAGTTTCCCTCATCCAAGCTGCAAAGCAATAAAACCTCTTCTGTTTGTTGTTTTGTATCGTCCACCAGGCCCTTACACTCAGTTTTTGGATGAGTTGTCAGATTTCTTATCTGATTTGGTGTTAAATACTGATAAGGCTATTATAGTGGGTGATTTTAACATCCATGTTGACACAGAATGTGATAACCTTAGTGTAGCCTTTAAAACTATCCTAGATTCAATTGGTTTTGCTCAAAATGTGCATGAACCGACGCACTCTCGGCTCCATACTTTAGACCTTGTTCTGACATATGGCATTGATTGTGAAGAATTAACAGTATTTCCTCACAACCCTGTCCTATCTGATCATTTTTTAATAACATTTGAGTTTAATCTAACTGAGTTCTCCACCCCCAAAAGAGGGTTCCATTATAGTAGATCTTTATCGGATAATGCTGTATCAAAACTTAAAGAGTCTGTCCCCTTTTTAATATCCTCCGTATTGCAGAAATGCCCTGCAGATAGCAGCAATGTTGTTTCTTCCAATTCACAAATAGATGTCTTTGTAAACGGTATGACTTCGTCATTGCGTTCTGCATTAGACAATGTAGCTCCCTTGAAAAAGAAGGTGATTATTCACAGGAAGCTGGCTCCTTGGTTTAATTCAGAGCTGCGTTCCTTGAAGCACAATGTTAGGAAATTGGAGAGAAAATGGCGCTCTACACACCAAGAGGAATCCTACCTAATCTGGAAGAACAGTCTATTGTTGTATAACAAGACCCTTCGCAGAGCTAGAGCAGCATATTTTTCATCATTAATTGAGGAGAATAAGAATAATCCTAGATTTCTCTTCAGTACAGTTGCCAAACTTACTCAGAGCCACAGCTCTGTTGATCCATCCATTCCCTTAGCTCTTAGCAGTAATGATTTTATGGGATTCTTCATAAATAAAATTGATTCCATTAAAAATAAAATAATTGGCATCCTCCCAAACATGATTACCTCATCCTCAGTAAGTGAGGCAGCATTGGAGGAATCCTTAGAACCTGCGCAGTGTCTGAACTGTTTAAAAGCAGTAGAGCTTTCTGAGCTATCTAAAATTTTAGCTTCATCTAAACCTTCTACCTGTATGTTAGACCCAATCCCAACCAAGTTGTTTAAGGAGATATTCCCTTTGATCAGTGGCACTATTTTAGACATGATTAATCTATCCTTAGTAAATGGATATGTACCACAGGTTTTGAAAGTAGCTGTTATTAAACCTTTACTTAAGAAACCTTCTCTTGATCAAGATGAGTTAGTAAATTACAGACCTATATCTAATCTTCTTTTCTTATCTAAAATTCTTGAGAAAGTAGTTGCTAATCAACTATGTGAACATTTACAAAGTAATGACCTACTTGAGGAGTTTCAGTCAGGCTTCAGAGCTCATCATAGCACTGAAACAGCTCTGGTGAAGGTCACTAATGATATTCTCATGGCCTCAGATAATGGACTTGTGTCTATACTTGTCCTGTTAGATCTCAGTGCTGCATTTGATACAGTTGATCACAATATTCTCCTACAAAGACTTGAGCATACTGTAGGGATTAAGGGAAAAGCATTAGGCTGGTTTAAATCTTATCTGTCGGACAGATTCCAGTTTGTTCATGTTAATAATAAATCTTCCTCAAACTCTAGGGTCACTTGTGGAGTACCACAGGGTTCAGTCCTTGGACCAATTCTATTTACTATATATATGCTTCCGATTGGCAAAATTATCAGACAGCATGGGATTAATTTCCACTGTTATGCTGATGACACTCAGCTATATTTATCCATAAATCCTGATGAATCCAATCAGTTACTTCGACTGCAGTCATGTCTTGATGACATCAAAAGCTGGATGATTTTAAATTTCCTGCATTTAAATTCTGACAAGACAGAAGTTGTAATCTTTGGGCCAGAGTCTTCAAAATATAAAGTTCTTAATCAATCCCTTAATCTGGATGGCATTAACTTGGCCTCTGGTAATAAAGTTAAAAATCTTGGTGTTGTTTTCGACCAAGACATGTCATTTAAATCCCATATTAAACAGGTTTCCAGAGTTTCCTTTTTTCACCTCCGGAATATCGCCAAAATTAGAAACATTCTGTCCAGGAGTGATGCTGAAAAACTAGTCCATGCATTTGTTACTTCAAGGCTGGACTATTGTAATTCTTTACTATCAGGAAGTCCACAAAATGCAGTTCGAAGTCTTCAGCTGATTCAAAATGCTGCGGCAAGAGTTCTGATGAAAATCAACAAGAGGGATCATATTTCTCCAATTTTAGCTTCCCTTCATTGGCTTCCTGTTAAATCAAGAATAGAATTTAAAATTCTCCTTCTAACGTATAAAGCCCTTAATAATCAAGCTCCACCATATATCAGAGCTCTGATTACCCCGTATGTTCCTAACAGAGCACTTCGCTCTCAGACTGCAGGTCTGCTGCTGGTTCCTAGAGTCTCTAAAAGTAGAATGGGAGGCAGATCCTTTAGCTATCAGGCTCCTCTCCTGTGGAACCAACTCCCAGTTTTGGTCCGTGAGGCAGACACCCTATCTATTTTTAAGACTAATGTTAAAACTTTCCTTTTTGACAAAGCTTATAGTTAGAGTGACTCATACCCTGAGCTATCTCTATAGTTGTGCTGTGATAGGCCTAGGCTGCTGGAGGACATCAGGGTCTAATTTTCTCACTCTACTGATTTCTACTGTTCTTCAGTCTACTGTTCTCCAGTTTTGCATTGTATTACATTGAAATGACTGTCGTCATTTCAGCTTTTAACTTTTTGCTCTCTCTCTTTTTCTTCATAGTAGGTACACCTGGTCTGGCGTTCTGTTAACTGTGACATCATCCAGAGAAGACGGCTCACCCGCTACTACCATCTAATGTAGAACAGATTACTAGATCAATGTGTGCTTCTGTGCTTGTTTGTCTGTCTTGTTGTGTCTCTGTTCTGTCTTCTGTAACCCCAGTCGGTCGAGGCAGATGACCGTTCATACTGAGCCCGGTTCTGCCGGAGGTTTTTCCTTCCCGTTAATGGGTGGTTTTTCTTCCCACTGTCGCTTCATGCTTGCTCAGTATGAGGGATTGCAGCAAAGCCATGTACAATGCAGACGACTCTCCCTGTGGCTCTACGGTTCCCCAGGAGTGACTGCTGCTTGTCGGGACTTTGATGCAATCAACTGGTTTCCTTATATAGGACATTTTTGACCAATCTGTATAATCTGACCCAATCTGTATAATATGATTGAACTTGACTTTGTAAAGTGCCTTGAGATGACATGTTTCATGATTTGGCGCTATATAAATAAAATTGAATTGAATTGAATTGAATTGAATTGCAGAGTCCAGTTTACAGTTTAACAGTCTGATGGCAGCTGCTGCAGAACCTGGTGGACCTGACTGGGTCATTCTAATGCATGAACATAATTTGATCTAAACCATTGCTTAGAACTTTTGGTTGCATATTTAAGGGTCAATTTTCAGTTGAAAGGTGAACCACAGTCTGAAGGGTTCTTCAGCCTCAAAAAGGTTTTTCTTCTTGATTGCCCTGTAGTTATGTCACAAGGCACACGTCATGTCTGACCTGTGCCTTGTGAGGAAGATCATCCTGTATGATGAACAAGTAGTTTAAAGTAAAAAGAAAAAAAAACAGCACTACTACAAAAAACAAAAACATTAATGAAACCTAAAAGGATCTGAACTGTAAATCTTCATATCCAGTCTGTATTCACAAAGTCCGTATTAAGCACCATAAACACGATGAAGGGAATTTAGCAGAAACAAGAGGGGCTTCTTACAGACAAAAGGCCTTTGGCAATGGGCCCGAAACTCCCCGCTGCTGAAAAAAGGGAATCACAATGTAGTCAGAGAAAATACAAGAAGTGTTTTCCACAATCAAAGATTTCTTCACACTCTCTATAGGCAAAGAGATCAACATCTCAAATCATTTTTGGAAAGCTCTGGTATCATTCATTCATTCATATCTTCAGTACTACAGGAAACAGGTTGCAGTTTCTATTTAATTTTATACAAGTGCCGTCTCTAAAGTCGCTGCATCTTGCTCAAGATATTTGTTGAATGCCATCGTTGAGGTTCACTGTTGATAGCGCTCCTTACAGGATATTCTTACCCCAGATTGTAGGATTACTCACACTGCCATCTATCTATAATGACTCTGAATTGTTGATCCCATTTTTACAGGAGGGATTGTATCTTTTTTACTTTGCAATTATTTGCTTTGTTTTCTCTGACACTCTGCAATCCTGTCTTGTCTGCTGAAATGCATATCGTGATAAACCGTGCTGCAAAGAGCACTGTAGTAAAATGACAGCCGGCACCAGTCCGTTCAGGTGACTGTTACCAAAAGAGGTACAGGCTGCAGCAGTAATAATCAATACTTCATGTTTCTGCAGCATCCGCGCTAAGATTCTCACGTTACCTCTGCCACGGATTCTCCAAACTGAGCATCGGAAATGTGCGAAGCGATGCTGCAACCAGACGGCAGAGCTGCCAAAACATTCATTTAGAAAATCATTAAACCGCCTTCAAAGGGCTTATTGAGGCAATTTTTTTTCTCTCTGCTGCCTCTGAGGGGCGAATTTATTCTTCTAGCAGCCAAACAGCTTTGTTAAGACTCACTCTTGTTGTAAAGTCAAATGAAGGATAAAGAAACAATCCGTCTCATGTAGCTCATTAGAGGGGAAGATGAGCCGGGCGCTCTCAGCAGAGTGCGACCCATCAGCTGTCAAACACCTGCTTTCCTTGTATGGAAGGAAGCCTCAGAAAGCCGAGTGCAACCGGTTGGTGCGACTGTAAAACATGCAAAACAATAAAACATGCCGAGGAATACGGCGCATCATTACGGCTCCTGGAGCGCACAACAGCGTTGAGCAGCTCGGAGACACGGTTGAGATTAAAAGGAGCTTTGCTGCCTTAAAAGCTGGAAAGAAGCACCTGAGGAAGGCTCAGTTTTCATACAGTAACAGACTGAACGTGCTGCCGTTCCACATCTCCGCTGCTCCAGGAATGGCTTCCCCTCCTACTTCAACCTGAGAACAAAAATCTGGCTGCTGAGACATTCATTACGTCTAAATGATCCAAGCCAAAGGTGTGAAGAGGGATTTTCCCTCGTGCTAAATCCTCTCCCAGGAGCACTTTAAGTAATATCCCACCACTTTCTTGCCACCAAACAATCCATTTTCTGTCAGATTAGCTGGGATGAAAGATGCTCGGCTTTATTGGCTGTCAACAAACGTGCATTTCCATCCAAGAATGAATTGACTTTTGGTTAGTTTTCCTTACATGATTTGAGACTTAAGATGTCTTTTACTCAGTCTGCATAGCCCCAGACGGTTAGAGTTGGCAGAGACGTATCGTGCGTGCAGGTTTGTAGTGGTTTTCTGACCGTGATGCAGTAACATCAGAGACGTGTCTGACCACTCATAAATTCAGCCTGTAGTTCCAGAGCAAACATCCAGCCGGAGTTACGAGGATCCATCCTCAGCCACAAGCAGAAGAAGAATTCTGAACTCTCCGGAGTCTCCTGGGGACTTTAAAAACTGTCAAAATAACATGATTTATTGATTTCCATCTTGGGACACAATGCTTACTTTTCTTTATGGACATATGAATCCCTGCATGTCAGAGCATTTTATAAACCGAGGTAGCGCCTCTTCAGAACGGTGACAGAGCTGAGGACTGGAGAGACCTGGCCCCTAACTTTACTCTGTTTTATTCACTACTGTTAGGAAAATGGACCCCCTAACTGCGTGTTCCTTTATTCTGGAAACTAAGGACACATATAGACATTAATAAGTTACAGAGACAGAATTCAAAGTCAATCAAAATGTATTAAAATAGTTAAATAGTTCAAAAGACGTATAGATCCATGGAGTTTCCTCGCTTCCACCAACAGCAGGGCCCAGGAGTGAAGGAGATTCTGATTTATCTCTTACACAATGTTATAAAGTATTCCAGGTAGAATTATCTACGCCCTGAGGTGGGATGTGTGCAGCACCAGAGCCGGCCCACATCCTGCAGCGTCGGTCTCCCCCTCATGTGGTCTCTGTTCAGTGCCATCTTATCAGGTCTGCGTCTTTCCCTCTTTGTGAGTTATAGTTATCTCAGCCTTCATGAAAACAGAAAATCTCTGTAGTAACAACATTCCTTAACACATCCCCATTTCACTTTAACCTCCACTGTGTTATGAATGAACAGGCACACTCATTCTGCAAAACATAACTTTCTCAACCCAACCTCAGGCGCTTTTTTAAGACGAGTTATCCAGCAGAATGTGGGAAATCTCAGAGCTCCTGTTCCAGCGTCTGCAGCTTCTTTAACACTATTATTGTTTTCATTTTTCTACTCGCTCCTGGGTAATTTAAGAAATAAAATGCACATCCCACTTATAACCAAATTCCACTTAAAATCGCATTTAGGAACGTGGCTTTGCCGAAGTAATTGTGTCTAATCTTTGTAAATTGTGTTGATCATTTGCTCTTTATGAAGCAGATAAAAAGCCTATATGTATAGTAAATAAAAGACAATAACATACTACAGTTAAAAGAAAATACTTTTTTTTAGAATGTAAGGTAGCTCACAATCCCCTTTAGATGTAAACCTTATTTTATCTGTAATTCTCTAAAACCTCCCAGTGAGGACGTTGGGAAGGTTTTGATTATTATCTAGTATTCTTGCAGCTTTTAACAGGATTCCAGAGAACTAAACAGCGTGGAACCAGCAACTCTATAGCCAAATCGGATTATATTTAGTTATTTTGATATATTCCTCATGTACTAGGATATAAAAGGAAAATTAACAAGTCAAGTTAGACAACGGAAAATTTCAATTCTTTAACTAGTTTAAGTTTTTCGCTGCCCAGAAAGACCTCAGGGGGTGTCTGTGTAACATTTAAAGTTTTTTTTTTTTTTTTTAACAATCAACACAAGACAAGAGTGACATGAGATATGAAATATCCAAACAAAAGAAAAAGATCTGTCAAAGTTTAGGAGTCTCTTTGGGTTATTTTCAATACTTTTACTGAAACAGAAAGTGAACTCAGCAGCTGATATTGACAGAAATATAAACCCTATATTTTAAATGAACAATTCTGAAACTGGGTCTCCTATTTAATATATTTTGTCGTATTTTTTTTTATTCCTGAGTGCATGAATACATTTAGCTATAGAGCTGCTGTGGCTGGTTTCTGACTGATGGCTGTTTTCCTCCTAGAGAAAACAATTGTATAAGAAAACGTCTCCTAAATGAGCCCATCAGACTCATATCTAATCTGATTTATCTTCCAGTTTCTTAAATGACGGTAAAGTGATGTGCAGCCTAAATTCATCCACGTTCTACTGTACCACCTGAAAAATAAGAGTTCTTCACATTCACTCTTCATTAAGCACATAGAAGAGAAAAATGGCTCCAACATTTTCCAATGAGAAAATGTAGAAAGTTCAATTACTCTGTATAACACTTTCCTTCTTGTTAAACTCAACCCTTAAATCACACACGCAGCTTTGCTTTAGAGGAAAGCTCATTTTGTCAGAAAAGTAAATGATCTTCTCGGTCCCCTGCTTTCCCCTTGTTTCACCAAGCAAAGGGACTCACTCTTAATCTCCTCGTGGAATGAGACCATAAACAATGAAAAATTCACCAGACATCTTCCATTCCGTTCCAGTGGAAAAGGTTGAAGTTGGCCTTGGGCGAAGCTATTAGTGCTTCATGCTCCAGCAATCTGGCAACTACTTCTGCAGGGGAACCTTCATGTGGGGGAAGAAAGGTTGTGTATCTTACCACGCAGCTCTCACTGCTTTCTGTTTCTTTTCTTAGTTTCTTTTTTCAAAACACATCCACAGATTTGCAGTATAAAAACCAGGGACCATTTTTGAGATATCTTTTTTTTTTTTGTCGGATCCTAAGGTGAGGCGTATGAAAAAATAAGTATTTAAACATTTATGTTGGGATGACAAAAACCTGCAATGGTAAGATTAGAGCTGCTGGCTCATAGGAAGACATAAAGATATGAGTGAAAACATCAAACATTGTAATTATTTTGCTAGTTCTTGTCTGTATTTATTTATTTACTGGTTTCATAAAGCAGATTTCCCTGAATGACGCCTCAAGAAAGCACCCAGCCTCCCACATGCTGTACTATAAGGACAGATCTTTTCTACTGAGTTAATTTATTAATCATAATCGGTATCCCCCAGGGGTTTGTTCTCGCCCCACTCCTCTTCGCTCTGCACACAAACACAGTGGACACCTAGAGGACCTGTCTGTGAAGCTCATGAAGTTCACTGATGGCACTGTTCCTATCCGTCTGATCTATGACGGCGATGAATTTACATCCAGACAGGATGTGGATCAGCTGGTCCACTGGTGAAGTCAGAACCGCCTAGAGCTTAACCTGCCAAGGACTTCCCAAGAACACCCCCACATCGCCTCCCCTCATCCCCAACAACACTGTGGATCACCTCCATCTCTGAGGAACCACTGCATCCTGGTAAGTGAGATGGTCCTCACACTAAAACCTGGTTCAGCAGAAGACCCAGCAGAGACTGCTTGCTTTGATAACCCATAAAGTCCACATGAGACGCTGGTCATCTTCTCCGCTGTTGTTATTCAGTCTGCACCGCATTCATTCAGCCCTTTGTGGTTTGGCTCATCAACAAAACAGGACAGATCCAGACTGGCAGTTCAACCTGAGTCTGATTCTTAAGTTCTTTTCAGATTCAGATTTTAGATTTATTTATTGCTCCATATGGCAAAAAAAAAAATAAAAAATCACAAAAAACTTTTTGTCATATATTTGCCATGAGCAAAAGGGAGCAGGAAGAAGATAAAATCTTATTTTGTCGGCCCTTAGTCAAAAAACAAAATAACTTTAATAAGCGGCTACAGCCAAAATAAAGCAATAATATAACAAATGTCTATGTTCAAATAAACCAACAAACATTATGAGGAAGATATCAACATTCACATATAATAATAAATACACAATGCACAAGGCAAATATACAGTATCTCTATATATTATATATACTGCACACAACTTTTGAGATCTTCCTGAAGTGAATTCCACCGTTTTACCCCAATAACTTACGGTCGCAAATTTATGTTTGAAATTACATATTTTCTCCTAAAAACTCATTTTCTAAATGGAAAAAGTTGTATTTTTTCTGATAAATTTCTATTTTTTTCTTTAAACATAATTAATAGTGTTCAGAACTTAATTTGAATCTTTAAGCTTTTAATATTCAGGATTTAAAAAAATATTTCTTGATAACCAACTTTGTGTATAATTCTTACAGCTCCCTTCTGTAATACAAATAAAGGTTTTATATTTGACTTATATGTGTTTCCCTAGACTTCTATGCAGCAGTTAAAATATGGCACAATTAGTGAACTGTACAATATTTTCGTTTTTTAATTTACCACATTCATCACTTTATTTAACAGAAATGTTTTCGGAAACTTCTCTCTATGTGAGGTTTCCATGATAACTTATTATCAAAAATTACACTGAGAAAATTATTTCAGATTTATTTATTGCTTTACGATAACAACTTCATAATAAAGCTGTTATTATAAAGCTTTATAATAACAGTTCATTTTTAAATGTTCTAGGATAATAATGTTTGTATTTTAGTTTTAAGAAATTTAACAACGTGATTTTAAAACACAGTTTATGCCATTTATTAATGAGATAAATTATTTATGAAACATTCTGGCACAGAGTATGGAAAAGGCAGAACAATTTCACCCTCTGTGACAGAAAAAGTTTGATCAGGGTCACTCTGGTCATGTTATTGTGTTTCATCACCTTTCACAGGATTCAGGAACATCCTGCACTGGCAGCTAAAGCAACCAGTATCATATGATGCAAGGTTGAAACAGGACCAAAGTGCAGACAGGAACTCAGGAGCGGTGTGGTCAAAACTTTGAATAATAACGAAATACAAAACTTATAGCCAGGCATGAAGATGTCGGGACATGGAGCACAAACAAAGATATGGACAGAGTGAGGGAGCAGCGGGACATCAGGCAATGCGAAGGAAGAATCCAGCAATGAAGGATGAAAACTGAAGAACACACACACTGAGGGACAGGTGGAGAATGGCATTGAATGCAGGTAAATGAATCAGGAAACTACCAAACAGAGAACTAACAGAAATAAGAATGAATGAGAATTACGTAAAACACTAAACCTAAAGGACTGAACTGTCTGAAGCAGGTGTTTCCACCTCCACTCCTCAAAGTCCAACATATTGCATGATTTAGAGGTGTTCCCACCCCCGCACAGCAGATTCACATGCTTGGACCAGGGGCGGTTCTAGACAGGGGCCAACAGGGGCCTGTGCCCCTGTAGAACTGTTCCTGGCCCCTGTTATGGCCCCTGTCCTAAAAACATGATATTAAATTTCTTAGGATGATAAATGCTGACAAAGATAACGTGACTGACTGGTTATTTGGATCAGTTGTATTTTTTTTTTCATTTACGTTTTTATCCAATAATAAAATAACAAAATAATTAAAAAATATATAAAAAAATAATAATAAAAAATAAAGCTGTTTATGCTCCCGCTGTATTGAGAAAAGATCAGGGGTCTGCAACCTGCAGTTCCAGAGCCACAATTGGCTTTTTAGCTTACTTAATATATTAAACGATGAAATGTTGACCTGTTAAGTTTCCCCTCCCCCCCCCTAATTTTTTGTTCTGTGCCCCTGTGAAAAAACACTGGCCCCCCTGTTAAATTTGGTGTAGAACCCCCACTGGCTTTGACCCTCCTCAGCATGGAATCAAGTTCTGCAGAAGCTATTCATGAACAGTTAATGGATCCAGCTCACCTGAACCAGGGAAACATCAGCTATGTATGATACTGAGATTCTGACCCTTCGGTACTAACTTTGGACATCACTGGTCTAAAGGGTCGCCTCATTTACCCACTGGTTCCATCAGAGGGCCATCATGGACTTTGCAGGACCATCGATTAAACTCCATCAAGTGTTGTCGTGAAAATCAAGCCATTCATCTGCCTAAAACTGGACCATTTATTCTAGGTGCTGAATTTATTCAGTGATTTAATTTAGGTATCAGAACATTTTAAGTTTCACTCAGCTCTTCTGAACTTTTCAGAGTGGTTCCTCTTATTCTCTGCAGCCCTCTTCCTCATCTCCTCTGTCATTAGACTTCCTGTGGAGGATCCCTCTGTTCATTAAGCATTATGCTTCACCACACCCAAGTTTTCTTGGGCACATTTGCTGCTTTTATGTTACTTAGCTCATTTCACTGCTGGACCATATGTCTCCCTCCAGTCCTCCACAACGTCTCTTTCCACATTACTTCAGCATCTCTGTGCACCAATAAACAGCTTTTATCATGATGGTTGTAAAGTCTTCATGGTCTGCAGACCACAGGAGAATATGTTCTGTCTCTGCACTGTGCCTGAGCATTAAGTCCAACGTGCCTTCACTGTGTGCTTCATTCTTTATCAGCTTTACATGTGGGCTACAATTATATTCAAAGACACAAACTACAGCTAAAAATGATCAGGTTGATCAGCTCTTCTTCGCTGCCTTTCATATTCTATAACAAGTCTACAGATTAAATCTGAACCTGTAATACATGAGCTCTGACATTATGTTATGCTCTACGTGTAAAACACTTTACACGGTGGAAAAGTAACACCAGATGTGAACAGCCACTTCTATGATGAAGCACAGCGGTGGCAGTGTAATGATCTGAGGATGATTTTCTTCACTGGAGACAAGGAAGCTGATTAGAGTTGATGGAGGTAAATCCAGGACAATTGAACAAAATCTGTTAGTGACGGCTAAAAACCTGAGACTCACCTTTCAGAAGGACAACAACCCTAAACTTCCAGCCAGAGGTACGATGGAATGGAGGCGGTCAACGCTTATTCATGCATTAAAAAAGCCCAATTAAAATACCAGACCTGAACCCGGCTCAGAAACTAATTATTTAATTATTCACAGATGCTGTCCAAGCAGTGTGATTAAAGTTGAGATGTTTTGTAAAGAGGAATGGCCAGAAACCTCTTGATGAGTGATGCTGAGGGAGACACATGGCCCAAAAGAAAGTGAAAATTGGTTTGACAAAGTATGAAAAGCTTCAGAATGAATGCATGTAACATTTATAGACAACTTTTATTTGTAACAAATGGCCTATTTTGCTTTATCCTCTTTACAGTTGTGCATAATTCTGTGTTGTGCCATGATGACCCTGGTGAAAGGCACAAGCTGAAACATCTGAATAAAGTTATTTATCAGGACATCAAGCATTCCTGGAATCCTAAATTAACAAGGTCATTAACCCAGTGGACCAGTCTGTACTGGAACAGTTCAGCGAGGGGTGGGTTCAAATGGAGATTTTAAGTAACATCAAGGAGGAAAAGCCACTCAGTCTGCACTTTCTAAATCTTCAAGATCATTGCGATGCTAATTGCGGGAAGGGAAGGGAAGGGAACAGGACTTTCTCCATGGATTTCAAACCACTATAAAACTCTGTTAAACAAGAGATTCATTATCCAAGGAATAGTGTGCCAAAACTTGTATTTGTTGCTTCTGATTACTGTCTGAAATGGACCATCATAATGAACAGGAAACTCTCAGCACTTTCTCTGCAGTTAGGAAGAATAGTGACTTTCAGAATTTGCTCTTTAACACTAACTGAAAGTTTTAATCCCAGAAACAACAGAGCATGTTCCCGTCTTCTTGGATACGTCCGGGTTCTCCCATTGCAACAGCAAGCTAGCAAGAGCGACTGAAATCACATAAAAAATACACAAAAACTTTGAAAATGTCTTATTTTCCTTTTTCTTCAAGAGTTCATCAGACATCAAAATGCCAAATGTTAAAATTTCTGGGGTAAACTTTGTCAACGTCTGCAGGAAAGTGTTAAAGATTATTGAAATTCAATTCTCTCAGCAGCAGAACAGGTGAAAAGAAAAGTAATATAGAATAAGCAAGTAATTAATCTCAATCATGCATTTCAACATGCCTGATTCTTATATTTACTCCAAGAGTAATCTCCTGCAGCAGCTTCCTGAGGGAGTGTACGATCTTTAGCAGCAGAGTGGCTCTGCACCAGCAGCAGCAGCAGAGTTTGGGGCTAATGAAGCAAAAACTACACTACAATCCATTTGTGTTCCATTTTAATGAAATGACTAAACTTTGCCTCAGGCCTGAATGTCAGCAGAGAAGTGAAGAATACATTATTGTGAGAAAAAAAGAAGCTTGTGTGCCTCCACTCATCACACTCCATGATGCCCCAGTATGTCACTGAATTCTACTGTTTTAAATCCAGTGTGATGAAATTAATATCAACATCCTGCCCTGAGGTTGCACAAAGAAAAAAAAAAGGCGCAACGTTCTTTGTTCTCCATGCAGAGGCACGTTAGAAGAGTCGTGCGTTCAGGTGGAACACAGGGGAACCAATGCAGGTTAATATTTGTAACGCAGTGCAAACTTACTGAAACTTTCTGCCATCTCTTCCAGCCAAGTTCTTCGCATGCAGGTCAGAAAGCTCAACTTAGGTCTGCTGTGTCTCATGTGAGAGCTTGGATAGCAGTCCAGAATCTGTGGCAAGGCTTTAAAAAATGACTTTCACAGATGTTCTCCATCCAATCTCACTGAAGCAGAACTATTTTGCAGAGAACAAAAAACAAGTTTCTGTCTAAACATGCAAAGCTTGCAGAGACAACCCCCAGAAGAACCACAGCTGTGGCAGCAGTTCAGGTGGTTCTCCAAAACGTGACCTCAGGATTCTGAGGAGAGACGCACATCAAATGTTGCAGATCTTTACTGATAGACATCTGGAGAGCCATTTTTTTTTTTTTACTTCACAACGCACAACTTTCTGTTTGTGTTTGTAATGTGGTGAAATCTGGAAAAAGTAAAGGTGTTGGATGTTTTAGCAGGGCATTGTTTTCTGTAGCTGTAACCAGTTCAGATCTAGAAGTTGACCCAGAATGCATCTATCTGGATTGTGGACAAAAATCAGTTCACATAAAGCAAAAGATGAATCGCAGTGGTAAAAAAAAAAAAAAAAAAAAAGATACAACACCTACAGGAAACTTATTTTTCTCTGCCTTGTCTATCTCGCTCCATCCACATTTGGGATATTGCAGCATGTCAGCAACTCTTTTCTCATGTTTGTCTGCATCCTCAACAGGCACCCTGTCCTTCTTTCACTTCTTCCTGGGACTCAGACTCAATCTGTGCTTCACATTTTAATGAAAACGGAGGCATCCTAAACAAGATCCTTCAGAGCTGATTGCTGCAATTCAAACTTCTTTTCATCATCTCTCTTTTCAGGCAATATCTTCAAATTCAGTTTCAGAATCTGTGCCCACCAACACAAGCCTGCAATCAAATCAGTTCTCAGCCTGTTTTACTTTGGTCCTCCCAAGGCGCTGAATACACACCCGGCTCATGTTTCAACCGCACAATGACAAATATTCCTGTGGGTTCCTTTGAGAAAACAAATCTTCACGCTTTACTCAGCCGAGCTTTTCCCCTGCCTCTGTTTTAATGAAAAAAAAAAAAGCCTAAAAATCTCTTCAAGCTTTCTTAAAATATAGTTCAGCGTTTGATTAGGTCATAATTAGAAGCAAAAGTGGGAATTTGTAGGTTTGTGACTTGAAAACATTTCAGTTATTTTGAGAAAAATTACATTTTCAGAGACAGATAAATTTCAGACTTTATCAACTTTTTAGACTATTTTAACTTCAACTGCAAGTATTCACAATAGAGTCAATGCTCAAATTGAAACTGATATTTATGAACACAAACGGATCTTCCTGTTAAGTTCGATTTTTATCATAAAGTTCAAAAAGGTCTCCAGTCCCTTAATATATGTAAAAACATGGTAATATTCTGATTCAAAATAAAGAAAATAAAACTTGAATGGGCTTCTCTGCCTTAAGATTAACATGTTTTAAACTGTATGATACTGTATAGCTGTGGTCGGTTCTCAATTTCAATATAAACAATGGTTAACAAGTCTTTAAGAAGAACCACCGGCTATTTTTTAATGGATCATCGATCAACTGGTTAAATTTGAGAAGTCTCCTTAAAATTTTGTAAAAATAAAAAATAACCAAAGAGACACAAATATAACCCCCAGTTGATTTGAACTGGTTGGTTTCTTGGCAAAGTTTACACATTTTTGGTAGGGTTCAGGTGGGGCCTTTGGTTACCTTTGGATATGAGCCTTTTTCATCCTCTAGACTTGAAAACTATCTCCTTAGTATCTGCTTCGCTGTTTTTCTCCCAGACAAAGCCCGCAAAGGAGCAACTGATGTCACTGTTTTTATATTTATGCTGTTTTTCTTTGTCTGCTCTGTCTTCTCTAACCCGCAGTGGGTCGAGGCAGATGAGCGTTCACACTGAGCCTGGTTCTGGTTCTCCCTGTTAAAGGGGAGTTTTCCTCTCCACTGTCACTACATGCATGCTCAGTATGAGAGATTGCTGCAAAGTCAACGACTCAATTATTTTTTTTAACAAATCTGTCTGTATGACTCGATTTAATTGACTTTGTAAATGTAAAGTGCTTTGAGATGACGTGTGTTGTGAACAGATTTCATATAAATAAACTGAACTGAATTCAAACTGAATTGGAGAAGCTTGTTGTTATCCCACCGGTTACAGGATGAACATCCAACTTCATGCCTCATTGTCGCCCGACTGTTAAGGTTCAGATCATAATTTGGTGTGCAGATGTGCAAGTTCAAGTGCAAATATATCGTTTTAATTAGAAACATTTCCAAAATGCTCAGAATGCCAATACAAAAAATTAAAGAAAATGTGATTGTATGTATAGGTCTGACCCTCTGAAGATAAAGAAACATGTCCCCTAAAAACTCATATCAGTTTAATACATTTATGCCCATGATGAACAGAATAGTTTCATAGCTAACGCTGACTTGAATTTTGTTCTCTCTTTTCCTAGAGAAAATAATTTGCTGTGGAAAACAATCCCCACATCACGGTGCTGCCACCACCATGTACTGCTGCAGCAGTGCTGTTAGGTGATGTGCATCGTTAGCTTTGCTCGTCTTACAGAGTTTTTCATTTTGGCCAGAAAGCTCTCACCAGGCTGACCAGAGTTGGTCTCTAGCTACTAATTAGGTGACGTCTGAAATTAGTTGTACTGGATTTTACTTTGTGTGGTAATAGTGAAACACACAGATCAGTCTCCGTTCTACTTCTTAGATTTTAATCAGCAAATGTATTTTTTCTCTTCCATTTCAAAGTGAATTACTAGTTTATGTTGGTCTATGACATAAAATGACAATTACACGCACTGACATTTGTGTTCATAATGTAAAAAAACGCAGAGAGGTTTAAAGGGTTTGCATTTCTTCCAAGGCACCTTTTTTTGGGGGGGGAGGGGTAGGGTAGGAGTTGCATTTAAGTGACCTAAAAGTTGATATAACCATTAACAGAGCCTCCCAGATCCATTTGTTTTTCTAAAGCTCTCAGCTAGGACAGAGATCCCTGGGTTTCCAGCCACCGTCCACATTATTGTAAAAAACCAGAAGATTAGATGGTCTCTCCATACTGCTTGTTGACAGTGGAGCTGGCCTGAGCAGCAGCCCCTGCCACCATGGCATTAGAAGTGTGTGTTTAGGAACTCCCTGTGGACGTCTGGGAACTGGAATCTAATTAGGTTCAGCTCGGCACTCTCCAAACATCGCAGCGACATTTCTCTCCTCTGTCACAACGCTGTGCTTCCTGGGATTTCATTTCTACCAGGAGAACGCACACAGATGGCACGATGGAACTGATGTGTTTGGGGCTAAATGGGCCATGAAGATTTTTCTCTCCCCTCTTCAAAGTGTGCACACTCCTCGAAGAGAATAATGCTCGCCACCTTCGCTGATACTTTTCCCAGCTTCGCTCGTCTCTTCTGCGCCGCAGAGGCGGACCCAGTTAAAGTTCTCCTTCAATGAAACTTTCTTTGAGTCAATAAGCCGGGTGCCAGCATGACATCAGGCGGTAATAGTGGATGTAATTTGCTTTTACATATTGTGACTCAACAGGGAGACTTCAACATGGACATATGGACAGAGGCTGTGAGAAAGTCATTCCAATTAGACTCATTCCCTCGCTGAGGCCATCAACGGCTCGTCAGCGTGACATTTCATTGCCACGATCTCGGCAGGATAAAGCTGACAACAATGAGCTAGCGTTAACACCACCTGTCAGTTCAGCAGCTTTCAAATGGCAGCTTAATGCTAAACGCTTCTGTTGGTAATGTTGGGAAACACACTAGGAGAACATTGACACTTGTGTGTACACTTTGGGCTCGCTTCCAAATCTTTGTAGCGTTTCCCGCACAACACCAGATGGGGATGAGCAGAAATCTAACAGGAAGGAGAGCCGCGTTATAGCCCTGGTCTTTTAAATTGACATAATTTCAGTTCTGGAAAGGCGAAGAGTGAAGGAGAAAACACCCATCCATCGTTTTTCTACCCATCTTTGTCCATGTTCACCAGCAGCCAATGGACAAGGGGCAGATCGCCAGTCCAACAAACCTCCAACGACTACAAACACACATCTAAGGTGACCTTAGAGTAGCCAAATAACTCCAATGTGCGCCTCTTTGGATGATGGGATTAAATGTATACGTATAAAGAACCAATGCATGCATGTGCAGAAAGAGACCTGGGTTGATTTTAAGCCAGGTTAATATCTTGAGTGTTTGGCAGAGGCAACCACTGCAGATTTTATTATTGAGACTTGGAGGAAAACACTCCACAGCTTTATCTGACGGGAGCATATTAATCCAATTTAACGTTTGTCTTTACTAAAGGTTATGTTCTTATTCTCAGCATGGACGTTGCGAGCTGAAGTTTAAATGCACAGCTTAAAAAAAAAAAAAAAAATCAAAGCTGCAGCTCCTGTTTCAATCCATCTCCCCTCCTAGTTTTCTGGCCTTTCATGACTGACTCTGCGCTTGAGAGTCTGACTCTGTCACCAGAATCAGATTTATCTTCACAAGTCACAACTCGCGGCAGCTCTGAACAAAAGTTACCGCTTTGGCGGTGACAGAATAAAAGTTTGAGAAGTATGTTCTTCTGACTTTTACTTTGTGAAAGTTAGAAGTTTCTGCCACGGTTCACAAGAGGGGCATGTGTCACCGAAATGAAAGACAGTAGTTAACATATTACTGGAGGCTAAATGGGCCGTGGAACAGCTGAGATGGCTAAAAAAGGGCCTTGGAAACTATTACAGGAGTTTCTTTTTCTCCCTTTGAATTTCTGTTTCCAGTCAGGCAGAATTGACAGATTTAAGCTGCCACTTCCCCTGCAGCCCTGCCTTGCAGCAAAGTTGCTGGGTCTGAACTAGGAACTGATAGAGCAAATATATCCTCGGATTTTCTGTGATTAGGATGTTTTCCGAAGGCTAGCGGCACTTCAAAGAGGCGGCAGATAACAGCTCTCACCTGAAGAGAGGTTTCGTTTGGCTGATGAAATGATGATTTCAGCTTCCTTAACAACCCAGACACAAAAAGCTTAAATGGGGAAAATCCGGAGCACTCATACTTCAACCACACTATTCACATTAAGATTACATACCATATCAGCCGGCTTGATTTAAGCCCAACTTCTTCTTATTTCAAAGACACAGAAAAGCACCCAGACCTTTGTGTGGGTATGAACCGCGGCCTCCCTTCGGTTGAATCTTCTGGATCCCCTAAGAGCTTCCGAGCAAGACCCTCGGTTTAGAAATCCACAATGAGGAAGAGGGAATCCAAATTTTCACTGTGAGAACTCGAACAGGCAACCGTTTCGTCAAAACATGACGGTTTCAACGGGAGGCGTAACACGAGAAAAATCAGACATTCCTTTTCCTTTTGTGTTCAAAAGTAGCCTCAAATACAGAGAGCTGTGTTCAAAACGATCAATTATTGTTTTTGACAGAAATTATATTTCTAAATGGCAAATAATTTACCAGAAGGTGTAGCAGGGAAACCAACAAACTCAACAGTCATGACAAGAACCCGGCTGATTCTGTAATTGTCTCGCTAATTGAAGAGGGCATGTTAAAAATAATTGCTGTGTTGTGTTATTTCTGTGAGATTATTCATTCTGTGAACAAACAGGTGTCAAAAAGGTGTTCCTAATTAAAGGACAGAGACAGCAAATCTTGTGAAGTGTGGGAAGATTGCATTCCTCTAAGGAAATCTGTGTGAAATAGTTATACGGAGATATTGCTCATAAGAACATTACATTTTTATTAACACAGTTAGTTGGACAGGAGAAACATAAAGTGCCGAATGTAATCGGCTGGTCAGCTAAAGTGGTCACAGATGCTTTAAAATAAAAACCAAAACCAGACAGGCATGAGAGGAAGTGTAAACTATCACTACAATGGGTCAGAAAATAACTAAAATCTCACAGACTTAGCCAATGATCAGCTCCAGGGTGATTAAAGAAGGTCTACAGTTACCTGTGAGTACTGGGACATATATAGGCCAACCTGTCGGCTCAATTGTTAAATAAATAAGGACTGAAGAGGCTACATATTGCTAAATATCACGCTGACTGGCCTAAAGGGGAATGTAAAACCCATTTTTTAGAATAATGAAAATAGGATTGTTTTGGGTCCAGCGGCTACAGCCAGTTTGTTTTCAAAACACTGAATTTAATGTCTTCCTTTTCACATTTCAATCATTCAGCTGTGCTCTATATAAGGTAGAGCTGCATTGCTTTGGTCTGAATTCCCCCCTGTTCTGAGGAGTATCTCAGACCATCTGGTTTCGGTTGCTGTCTCTTTAAATCTAAAGGAGGCGCTTCACACCGTGCCCTCCTCCAGGTGGCAGAGCGTTCCACTCCTCCCTCTTCAGCCATTTGTGTAGAAATATTAGTGATTAGTGAATTCTGTGAGTTAATTACTAACTCCATTAACCAAACATTTTCACTCATCCATGTGTAGCTTTGGGATCCTTCAGCCTCGACAACATAATCGCAACAAATAAATAAATAAATAAAAAATAAAAAAATGGCAGGCTAGCTAAGTTGGTAAGCCAGAAGTCCATGACCCTGTTTAGCAGCTCTGCAGCAATTTCTGTGACATAATTGGTCAAAAGAACAGATAAAACTGAACAGCTCAAAACATTTGACCTAGCCAGAATATAAAGATGTCTGTGCCGCTCCTGGAGAGACTACATTCAACTTTTACGCACTCCTAAGACTCCAAGTACACAGCAAAACGTATTCAATGGCTGAAATATCGGATTTTGTATGATGTTGCCCCTTTAAGTGGAGGTTCGTACTTGAGGAATGTGACTTAGAATTGAGTCAGACTCGAGAAACAAATTTAATGACACTAGCGCCGACTTGATGATCTCATTAGACCTTTCAGGGGACGTAGACTTTGATGACAATGACTTATTGCTTTACTTAGTCTGGAGCCCTTTGACTTGAAAAGGATATCTTATATCAAACAGAAAATGTGCCACAAAGGAAAAGTGTCATGAAATAATGCAACGGATGCAGAGCAACCTCCTTAGTGAACTCTACCATTTGACAACATATCCTCCTGTTGTTCCTACAAGCTCTCTGCATCCAGCGTGCAGTTTACTTGCTTTTTCTTCTGCGTCCTAAGAAGACTGCAACGCTTGCGACGGTGGCAGAGTGGTCCTGGAATAAACATCATCACTCAGTCGACAGGTAGGCTACTATGCAGTAAGATTTTAAATCCAAACAGAAGCAACTGTCTCAGACCAATTTTTATTTACAAGCATGGAGACATCTGCTGCCAGTTGTATTGATGTAGTTTTCGGTGATGAACTCGGCGCAAAATACTAAAAGTAACCAAAGAGTAACTTTGACGTCCTCCCATAATGAAACAGCTTTTCTCTTAGGAAAAGGTATGAATTTTAATACCACCCCCCCCCCCCCATTCATGTCAAGAATGAGGGACACCCACAGACACATGCTGTCGTTGTCTTTATTATTTAGGTTTAATTAATTTGCCCCAAATGCAATGCTTGCAGAGCTACAGTGTTATAGTTAGATTTAACACCACTGTTATGCTAAAACTTGTTTTAATTAATTGTTTATGTTTCTACATGTAAATTTCTGTGATGGATTTTTCAGATGATCCTTCATATTTTATTGTCACTTTACTGATACATTTCTTTTTTCAATTTCATTTTTTTTTTTTACAAACATTCCTAACCCGATTTAGCTCCATGGCTGCCAAGGTAAAAGGAGCCCAAATCATCTACCCTTTACCACCATGCCTGATGGTTGGTAAAATGTGTTTGAGCTAACATGCTGGGATCAACATATAATGCACTGTTATAGTTTAAAAGTATTTATAACTCGCATAAGCAGATTTCTAAACCTAAGTAATGCAACATTTTGGATTTTAGACTCTAACCCTTCAAGCAATACAGACTCTCAGGGTTTTTCTTATTGCTCTGTCTTGTGGAGGATCCTCCTCTCAGTATAATTATAGAGTTGCTTTTCTAAGCTCATATATTATCTTTTTTTATCAACTTTTGTTATGCTTTAATACTCATCTCTCCAGAGCAGCAAACTGCCAAAGCTTCTGCTTGTCTAAATGTAGCCAGACTAAGAAACAATTAACCATAAATCCGTAGAAAGTGTGGAACCTGATGTGTTTTTGTACTTGAGGCTAAATTTAAACCCCTTCAGAACTTAGTAAAGGTCAGATACATTTATTTTATTTTGAAATGTACTGTCTTTGAAAGTAAAGGCATATGTTACCTTGTGTTCAAAGACATTGTCATAATCCCAACTTTTTAACCATGTTCAGCTGCACTAACAATGCTGTGCATGTGACTGCAGACACAGAAGACCCGATAACAAAGCAGCTTCTCTAATATCAGCATCAGGCTCTTTATTCTTTGTAGGATTTATTATTCCGCCCTCGGCTGCATGCAGTGTGTTGCCAGAAAAGCCCGAATAACGAATGTTACCTCGTGAACTCATGAACATGATTCAAACTGTCTTCTCTGGTGTTTTCTGTCTGCCTCACTTTGAACTTCTCTTTCAATCAGCGTTTGTCTGCAGTAATACGGCTGCTGCTGTTCGGCAAGATTGGTGGAACAGGACGGTCCACTCCATTACTTCTGCATGGAGAATTTTATTTTGAAACATACGCTGCACAGATAACAACCGCAATACTCCACCTCCGCTCGTGAGTTACCATCTTAACTTTCAGCTTCTGACGTCAAAGTCATTCAGACATCTATAAATATAGTTTTTTTTTTATCATTTATTGCCATTATATTTCATCTATACAATGAAAATCTATTTTCAGGTGAGGTTGTTTCTCCTTGCAGTAGGAAACCAGAAAATAACTTGAAGATTAAACATTAAAGTTATATGAAGTCAATGTGAAGTGAAGATCCTTAAGTTTCTTCCTGTCGCATGTTTTGGCGGAGACGTTTTGAACAAAAATAAGATGAAAAGTACTCCTGGGCCAGAATGCTCTGAGTGCTTTTGGCCACTAAGCAGTAAAGTTATTCTTCTTTTTACCTAATTGATAGAAGAAAAGCTCAGCCGAGGATTTCAGCCAGTGGGAAGACTATCGTATTCGGACATGTTTGCATTGCGCTTGAATGTCCGCAGTAAGTGGAAGTTAAAAATAAAGTTCATTGGATGTTAGAGAGGGGAATAAAATGTAAGCAGAACATTTGTAGGAGAGTTATAACAAGATACGAGTGTTCGGAAATAAATAGCAGATTTAAATCTGATGATAATTCAATACTGGATGGTTCAGGAGTATTTCATGAGACATTGGAGAAGTTCTACCTAAAATGACCTGAATTTATTCTCCACTTAAGGGTCCTTTATGTGGAACTGTGGGCTAATGGGCTGTGGACAAAACATTATACCTGAACTTGCAGGTCAACCTGAGTAACATCGCCTCGCTGTCCTTACAGAAAGCTCAGCAGCATTGTCCCACCAGCGAGCATCATCCATCACAGCGGCCTGAATATCCACTTCAGCTTCTTCACCAATAACATTTGCCTTATTAACAAGCTTAATTGCAAAAGAAACGAGTCCACCTTGAGGCAGCCAACATGCTGTATTTTGCATATGCTAATGATCAAGATGAATGTTGCATTATGGCTTTGTGGAGATGCCATGCCGTGCAATGATGGACTCTTCATCTTTAGTAAAGGTGATTACCTTAAAACAGATTCACATGTTTAACTCTTAAGTTCCTGCTCTGGTAGCAGCACAGCGCATCAGTGGTCTGACTTTATTTTTCCTTTTCTCATTAAACACAAACACATGAGTCTCAAGCTTAAATTGTTCAGAAAAAAATACCCTCTAATAATTTAAATTATTTTATAAAAGTACCAAACAGCCTACTATGGTTGTGCAACCATGTTTTAAAGAGCACATAAGCTGGAAGCTTCTCAGAATAATCTATTACATTTTTATCAAGCAGATCTACTTGGGCTTTGGCTTCACTGTGGGTTAGATATAGGATAATCACAGTTTATGTTAAATTGTGTCCTACAAAAAAAAACAACCTGCTGTATCTAAAATATTGGTTATGCTATGAATACAGGCTGCATTTAGCACTTTTCCTTTTTAGACCAATCAAAGCGCACCTCACTCCAACCACACTCATTGATTTGGACACGCATTCATACCCCACAGCACTTTGCTCAATATATTGATCACTTATTTGTATGCCACACAGGGAGGAAGGCACTGATAAGCTCCTCAGGGGCAATGTAAGAACACTACGTTTAATAGTGCAATTGTAGTGGAACTAAATATCAAATATAGATTTATATTTTCACGCAGACTACTGTATTCCAACATATTGAATATTTCTTAAGAATTTCTTCATCGTTCAGCTAATTTATGAGGGTTTAACAGACCCAGAGAGCTTATTTTTAACTAGCGGCCTTATTACCAGCAGCAAATGTTAATCAGATGTAGCTGCCTCTTCATCGGGAGTTTTTGGGGAATTTAAATTATTGAGAAACGCTTGAAAACAAGGTTGGTTCATGACATTACTGGACAGCTTTTATGTGCATGGATTTTGCTCCTATAAGCAAAGTGGCATGTAGAATTTCCTTTAGAGAAGCCAGAACAGCCTTTCTGACTAAAATGTTCAGAATACAAACCAGTAATGCTCTCAGATATAAAAAAAAAATCCTAAACACCCTCCATAGATACTTGTTTAGTTTGAATGCGGAACAGTAGGAACCCTTTTTGTCGTTTATAATCTCACCAGCCGAAAACGTATTAATTCAGCGTATCATGAGCCAACTATTAATTTACACCCAAGCACACATCAGGGAGAAGGCGGAGGGCGATCTAGAGAGATGGAGGTTTGCCCTGGAAAAGAGGAGAATCAGGACAGAATCCATGTGAGTGAATGAGAGCGACCCAAGAGGAGCCATGAGGTGACAGGGAGCAGAGATAGAGGTGGCGGATTTTAAACACTTAGGGTCCAGAGAAACAGAGAGCGTGGAAACGAGGCAAAGAAACGTGTCCAAGCAGGTCGGAAAAGGGTGGAGAAAAGTCTCACTAGTGTTGTGTGATAAAAGAGTGACAGCGAGAATGAAAGGAAAGGAGCAGAAGGCGGTGGTGAGACCAGCAATGTCTGGTTTACAGACAGAGGCACTGAGGAGGAGACGGGAGGCAGAGATGAAGATGACGAGGTTCTCTCTGGGAGAGACGAGGATGGAGAGGATGAGGAATGAGAACATCAGAGGGACGGCTCAGGTTAGATGGTCTGGAGATGAAGCCAGAGAGGCCAGACTGAGATGTTCAGAGGAGGGATGGTGAGAAGATCAGCAGAAGGATGTTGGTTCTGCTAGAGAGGAGATTTATGGATGGAGGTAAAGAGGACATGAAGGTAGCTGGTGTGAGAGAGGAAGATGCAGAAGATACGGTTAGATGGAGACAGATAACTCGCTGTGGAGACTTCTGAAAGAGAAAAGTTACAAAAAATATCACGCTGAAAGAAGTCCACAGAATGTGACAAAAATAAAAGGTGCAACTGACAACATGTGACGGTCTGGAATATGTTTGTCCCGTTACTGATGGCCTGTTTGTCTTTAAACATGTTTAAATATTTCACATCAAGCAAACAAATATAAAAAAATATACCTGAATGGCTGTTGTAAAATAATATAAAATCAATGTTTCCTATTGTTAACTAAAGTTATCAAGGAGTCTTCAGTTCTCAGCATTTTTAAAAGTGTGCTGATGCTGAAGAAGTGGCTCTGTGGCGCAATGGATAGCGCATTGGACTTCTAGGCAAACACTTGAGAGGTGATTCAAAGGTTGTGGGTTCGAGTCCCACCAGAGTCAGATTTTTATCCCCCCTTTGTTGGTAGAGCAGAGGACCGTAGTCAGTCCTGCCAGTAAGCCCTCGGGTTGCTGGTCCCAATCCGGCTGCAGAAGGAGGTGCTACATCAGGTGAGTGGTGGCCTAGTGGTTAGAGCATTGCACTTGTGTCCTGGAGGTTCTAGGTTCAACTCCCACAGACTGGGCACCCTGAGCAGGACCCTGCCCACTGCCTATATCTTCATATGGGGCTATTGTTTGATAGAGTTGCTGTCATTGTACATTTTACTAGACAGGAACATTAGATCAGAGAAAATAAGAAAATAAATCATTCATTCTCACGAACGAATAAATAAATCAAACAGTGTCTACTAGGTAGAAAACACCTAAAAAAGAAAGTAAGAAAGAACAATATTATTTGTATAGCACCTTTTGCAGATAAAATCAGAAAATGTGCTTCATAAAACACAAAGCAAAAGCAATTCAAACATGACATCATATTAAATTAAAATCCTTTCTATGCAAATATGTTTTTAGCTGCGTTTTAATATGGTCAACAGAACCCACATGACGTAAAAACATGGATAACTTGCCACACCGACCATCGCATGCAGTGTTTTCTGACACCAGTGGTCCAAAAAACGTTATAAAAACGTCTCACTGCATCAGTCGCACCGATCACCTACCAACCGCTGCGGTTTGGAACTCCTTTTTTAAACGGACTTCCACCCTCGGCTAACGCTAAGCAGTTTGTCCGAGCTGTTGTCAAAACCTATCAACATAACATGACACATCTACTCTCCTATTGATTTTATTTGGGGCCTTTTGCAACATGCAGAAAGTGTCGTGTTGGTCCGAGCAAAGCTGTCGGAAGCGTGGGTGGGTGTGTGTGTGGGAAGCGTGGGTGGGGGTGTGGTGGCCTTCTGGCTCGTGCTGTGTCAGCAGCAGGAGCTGTGAAAAGCGGCCGGAGCGGCTCCACAGATTAGCTACTCTCTGAACGGACGGCCTGGTGAATGGATCACATGCAGCACATCTGGGCTTTGTTTTTTCTCTGAGTGAAAAATGTGTGAGACCTGACAGCTCTGCCTATGAGGTTTGCTGCAGGAGAGGAGCTAAATGTGCAAAAAATACTTAACAAGTCATCATTTAAGCGTACAGATGTCTTTTAAATCTCTTTTTAATTTTAGTCCACACTTTTAAACAAAACTGCGTTAATTCAGGAGTTTCACTAACCTGACTCTCACCAGATGGATGTGGTTCCACAGAGCTCCACATGACTCCACATCCATCTGGACTCGCTGCCATTGGGAGAGATTTCAACACCACATAAAATGGACGAGCCAATCAGGATATTCGTAAATGTGACGTATCAGAGAAGCGATTGTTTGGATTCAGCCAACAATGGCGAGGAAGCAAGCGGTGACATCGATGCTGCTATTTCATCAGTGTTGTCCAATCTACCAAACATTAATTCTTTAAAAGAACACCGGAGTGTTAGTGGAAACGATTGTTTCGCCATTCTCCTGACCAGGTTTGGCAACAGCTTGTAGCACGTCAGTAAAGATGATGGACAAGTGGTTTATCCAATCGTATGCAAGGATTTTTGGTTAGGCCTCTCCTCCTGAAATACCTCTCCAATGGAGCGATCCCCAATGGATGTGTGGAGCTCTGCGGAACGACATCCATCTGAGGAGAGTCAGGATAGGGTTTATATATGTATATTTACTCTCATTCCACAGCATCTCTAACTGATTTAGGTCTGGACTTTGACTAGGCCACTTTTTTGTTTTGTTTTAATTATGCTGAGGTCAACTTACTGGTGTACTTTGGACCACTGTCCCGCTTTCTTTAAGTTGCTTCATCCTGTCACACAGGTTGTATTTAGTGATTAAGTAGTTTTAAAGGGCATGCCAGTATTCAGGCCTGGGTGTAGCAAGTAAAGTTAAACTTATCTATTACAAATTCATCATTGAAAAAAAAAAAAAAAAACTTTACACCAATGAATTGTTTGAACATTGCATTATGTTATTAATCTGATTATATTTGTGTGAGACAGGCATAATCCTTCACTGTGTTTGCTGCCATTGCAGTCAGGGGTGTCAGACATTGTATCCTTGTGATGAAGCAGGAGCAGACACATACACAGATGAATCATGCTGCGTTATAATCATGTTAGAACTGAGCGTATCGCCAAGTCACTGTACACGGCGCAGCGCTGCTTTTTCACATGCATGTGTGGACAGTAATCACACTGGCTCAGGAAGAAAACTAACCTCTACGAGAATAAAGACAATCCAGGACCATGAACTGCTTCCAACTCATTCCCAGCAACTGTGAAACGTTAAGATCAACATTTCCCGATTAGGCTGGAAACGTGCTACCTAATCTCTGCTAAAAGCGTTAAATACCTAAAAATCAGGTTGAGCCCAGCGACAATTGCTGCAGCCGCTTGAATGTAATACCGCGGATTAGACTGAATTAAAAGGGGATTTTCCCTCAGCAACGTGTGAAGAAATTCTTCACATCACCATTTTCATGTGAGCGTGCAGCCGGCTCCGTCGCAGAGGCATGAAACCAGAGCTGAATGCCGGTGCACTCCTCCAGACTCAGGGACGGAAGCTGCCAGCTTTGTCTCGCCTTCAAGCCAAGAATGCTAATTGGGCTATTTAAAGGCTGCCTGTCTCTGGCCAAAAAGAAACAGCGAACGTTCCTGATTATATCATGTGTTATGTGTAAGGAGCCCACGCTACATCTATCACAGAATGTACCCAATGCAGTTTGTAGATCAAACACACACAGATTAGGCATAACATTATGAGCACCTGCCTAATAGTGTGTTGCTGCCAAAATAGCCTGACCCAATTAGGCATGGATTTCACTACGCCAGTGGAGGTGTGCTGTGGTTTCTGACTGCAGGATGTTAACAGCAAATCCTGGAAGCACCAGGGCCTCCTGTACAAAGAGTTGCCGCGGTTTGCCACCACCCTCCACACCCTCCGTGAGAAGAGGAACCCAATGGGATGTGGGTTGGAAATGCTCCTAAATGAGCAATGTAAAATCACAGACTCAGCAGTTTCCTATATTTTATTTTTAAAATCAAACATCCATTAATAATGTTCACTACTTGCAGAAATTAATGCAAAAGTTTCCAAAGGAAAGAGTTTAAAGCTTTAAACATGTTTATTCACATACATATCTTCAGTAAAATTAGAGGCACTCAGGGGTTTGGTTTAACAACTCTGAAATTCTAGTTTAACCATTAAAAAAAAAAACTGACGTATACCAATCCTGTGCGCTCCCACAGGTGAACAGGATCAATCCATACATGAGGTATTAATATTCAAACTATCAACTAAATGTACCCAGTAAGACGCCATCCAACCCACACAGTGCCAGCTTGTGATCAGCTGCAGCCCATGCTGTTCGTGAGAATGAATGAATCATGCCAGGCCACTTTGCCACAATGTTGCTCCAAATTATTTGCAAATCACAAAATAAGGATGGAGGAAAATCTTTTGATGAATTGCATCAGGAAAAGTGGCTCTGGCTGCTGGCTGCTGTAATTGTTGGACATTTAATGGGAATGTGAAAAGCCTGGGTGAGATATGGATGATTTGATTTTACACAGCTGGCACAGCTAAGCTCCTGGATGATGGTTCCTATCATAACACTACAACTATTACTACTACTACTACTATTAATAAAAAAATAAATAAAATAAAATAAAATAAATAAATAATAATAATAATAATAATAATAATAATAATAATAATAATAATAATAATAATAATACTATAAAAAGTATGATAATAGTAAGCAAGTCATTATTGTTAAATATATTTTCTGTAACACTGTTTCTTTTAAACGTACATAGCCATGTTATTTTAGATTTTTTATTCATACGTCAGTAACTTTCTGGTTGGATACAAAGTTTTCATGAAAGATTACCACGTTAGTTATTTATTTGGTGTTTTGCGTGTTGTTTTTGTTCAATTTGTCAGTAAATAAAGCCCTTCGTCTTCATTTACTACACGTGCAGAGCAGGGGATTAACAAGGAAGATGCGGCTAACAGACATTAGCATCTCCCAGCGAACTGTGGAAACAATGAAGAATGGTCCAGCGGAAAAAAAAAAAAAGAAATATATGATTCCAAGAGGGAAAAGCCTGGAATGCCTCTGGGAATCCAGTCTGAACGTTGGTGTTCACTGAAGCGGAAGCTAAACCTGCCGAGGCTCAGATGTGACGCAGAGTTGACTGACATGAGTAAACGTCCTTATTTATGATGATAGTGATAACAATGAGCTTCTTAGCCTCTACAGTCTTAAGCACAAACAACATTTTACTGAATAGATTGATTGAACTTAATTTTTTCTGTAATGCTCTAATATGACGCTCTTAGAGTTTATGTGGATGGGTTTATTTAATTATTAATGACTGATTTTCGATCACGGCTGCTGCTTTACCAGAAGGCATTTCAGAGGATCAGTCTCGGTCCGGCATTATTTAATTTTCATATATTAGTCTCCACATGGCTTTCTGATAGTTAGGTACAGCCGGTAGATGGTGCTACGTCTGTTTATATCTGCTCATCGCGCCCGACAAGGTGGTTATTTTTAGGCTTTAAAAATGACTATATTTTATATGCATATAATGCGGCTATACACCTTTAATATGTACTTCTCCAATAGCTAACGGGTGGATTTAAAGTTGTCATATCTCTGTAGTCTAAAGCTTTTTCTTTCAGTTTCACAGAAAACTCACAAAATTGGCATGTGACTCAAAACTGTGTATAATACACGGCCTGCGCACATTTCCACATTCAGTTTATTACTGACAGAGCTGAAGGTTTGTGTGGAAAATGCTGTGTATGCCTGGTGTTTGTGTGTTTCACACCCTTTGCTCATGAGGCCCCATGAAGTTGTGTTTTGGGGCCCCCATGGATTGGGCCTGGTTGTTCATCATGTCACACAGATGCTCATTTGAATGAAGATCTGGAAAGTTTGGAGGAAAAATCGACTCCCTGTAAATTTTGTTCAAGGTGCTATATTCTGCTGAAAGAGTCAACAATAGGGAGCTCTTTCAAAGAGGGGGGACCTGGTCCTGAACAGGCATACATGCTTGGTATGAGTGAGTGACCCAGCGGTCTGAGACGGCTGCTCCCAGTTCAAACCCTGCAGAGTGTCTTATGGGTCCCTGAGAAAGGCCCTTAGCCCCAGAATCCTCCCTGGCACTGTAAGCTGCTTAAACACAGAAAACTAATTCTGTTGGTCTGTACAATGGCAATGACAAAGATTTCTTTCTTCGAGGGATTGCTGCTAAATCAACGATACATAGCAGACGACTGTCCACTGTGGCTCTACGCTCTTTCAGGAGGAGTGAATGCTGCTTGGAGAGACTTGATGCAACCTGCTGGGTTTCCTTAGATAGAACATTTTTCACCACTCTTTGTAAAGAGCCTTGGTTGACATAGTTTGTGAATTGGCGCTATATAAATAACATTTTATTGCATTAAATATATAAGACAACATTGTCCTAACCTATGGCTCCACTGGTTTACCTTTGTCTCATAATATTGGCTGAATGATAGACCTGATTTAATCTTAAATCAACATAAAACCCAGATTTAGATCTAGAAAAAAAAATGGTCTGTTTTGGACCACAATTAGGCTCATTGGTAATGCCCTTACAAGTTAATTTAGAGCAAAACAACAAAAGTCTTAAGGTTTACAAACAAAGTGCAGAAATTAGACAGAAATGCAGAAAAGCACAAACTGAAATAATTTCATATTGTGATATCATCACTGTAAAAGAAAAGTAAGGAAATAGATGTATTTTTGTTTCTTTGGGCTGACAGAAAGTCTTTGACAAATGTGGAACAATGATTTAATTTTTATTTGCTAGAAAAGGTAACAGATTGTGCAGGAATGACAACATAATGACAAGAACACATGAATGGCCCCAGACTTTAGTTGCACTGTTGACATTTGTTGTATTACAACAGCAGCTATGTAGTTAGCTCAACCAAAAAAGGCTCTATGCCTGTAATTAAGAGATGTGTGCTTGATCCTGCTGTTTTTTATGCTAATCAATCAATATCTAATACATTGTTTACAATTGAATATTTGATGTAAAACCTGATTCCTTTCTATCAGAACCAGCATTGACTTCTTCAACAAAACAACAGAACATGTCAGTTGGATCAGACTTCCCACAAGCATCTGCTTGTGAACATGCTCCTTTTGGCTTTAAACACATAAAATAGGGACATTTTAAATTAAAATACATTTTTATCAGTATTTATTGCTAATAGCAGTTAGCACCACAACAAATTGCAGCGCTGTTTTCTGACAGACCAGACCCAGAACCTGTATTCTGTACTTAAAAGAGTCAGATAATTGGACAGGGAGAACCTGCTGGTTGGATGCATGATGATGATAATGAGGTGATGAGTTAATTCATTAATTCATTAATTTAGGAGTCATTAGGATTCCCGGCCTGAGGAGTCACATCCCAGCGTTGGCAAGACTCTGAGAAGCTCCTCATTCTGTTTAGTCTTCGTAACAAAGAGAGAAAATAAAACATTTACACGCCGTGACTAAAGCCCTGGAGCTAAACGCGCACAAAGCCTCGACTCTGCACTGTCAACGGACAAGCTGTAAGCATGGATGGGGATTTTGTGACTGAATGTTAAAAGATTTAATTAAATTACAAGAGAGCACAAAAAGCATAAAAAGAAAAAGCCCCGAGGAGTAGCGTTTAAGTGGCTTTTGTTGAGAAGGAACAATCAGCTGGAATTCCTCTTTGAGGTTTAACTCTGCTGTAAGATGCTGACTGGTATCACTGAGTTTATTAAACACTGAACAAAAGGAAATGCAAGCCTGAGAGAAAACAGAGGAGGTTGCACATTAAGCACGGAGGAACATTCACAAGTTTAAATGTTGTTTTGTGATATTTACTAAAACCACACATCCAACCCTGCTCCCCTCGCTGAGAACCCAGAGGTGATGAACTGGCATGGAAGAGTACCATCATTATGTCATCAATTAGTCTCATCAGTTGTTATGGTGACATAACATGCCCTGCAAACACAGAGACAGCTCGTTCTCATAGTGTCCTTGCCCATATTTATCCTCTGTGTCAAAAAAACAAAAAAAAAAACAAAGTGCAGCTGAGAACTGATATTGCCGTGTGGAAGGTCGAGCTAACCAAGGGGGCTTGTCCAAGTCCTGACACTTTGCACGTCTTGCAGCTTTAAAGGTCTTCCCATCTCTCACATTCTACAAGTCTGCGACATTGGGCCACTTTGAAAATCTTACTTGAAACCAGTTTGCTCAAAAACCCAGCATACATGGAGCACATAAGTTTAAACCGATTACACTGGAAGACATGCAGAAATTTACTGGGAAATGAGTGCAATGCTGAAAGCAATAATGAAAACGGGCTCCTCTAAAACTCCTCTGACTGTGCTAATTATCTGCACATTTGCGATTTTAAAATTCAAACTAAACAATCAAAGCGCCCCCTCAGGAAGCCTAAACAGCACAAGCAGTGAATCACTCGAGGATCTGAAAATCTGTGGCTCAACTATTTGGTGCAATGACACAAGAAATTATGTGTATAATACCCTGGTTGTGTTTGCCATTGTGGGAAGGAAGCTAATCCCCAACTACCTGCTGCGTGACATGAACATGATGAAAAACAGTATGACAGCTCAGACTGATGGGGGGGAAGGAAGAGACAAGAATCACAAATCGAAGATGAGTAGAACCGACGCTGGAAAAGACCACTGGTGGCAAAAACCAAATCCTTCTGCCACAGACATAAAGAGACACAGAAAGATAGATAGATAGATAGATAGATAGATAGATAGATAGATAGATAGATAGATAGATAGATAGATAGATAGATAGATAGATAGATAGATAGATAGATAGATAGATAGATAGATAGATTTATTGCAAACACTTAGTCTATATTATAAAAAGGAACACAGTAGCAAAAACCCCAAAAACAAACAAAAAAAAACAAAATAGATGGTTAGGGTTTATGATTCTGTAATCTGCTTACACACACGTACACATTTACTGTCAGGAGTATACAGGTGTACCTACACTTTACTTTGGTTAAGAATTTTATTTATGTACAGTATGCTTCTTTTAAGTGAAGTTAAACAGAAATCTATCCATTTCCTTGAAACCTGATATGAGCCATACTGTGCCTTCTTATATTAGATTTAACTTTTACGCCTCGCCAGACTCCCACCGGTCAACCGGCCAGGTGTCGGAGGGGTTGGCTCGGTCAGCTCAACGCTGGGGGCGAATGCAGCAAAAGGGAAACGAGGCAGAAATGGGCCAGTGGTGCGGGAAAGTGGCAAAGTGAAAGTGATGGTGAAACGCTTGGCAAGACCCGGGCAATATGACAGACAAAAGCAATGTTTAATTCACCGAGCCAATCCTGGAAATAAAAAGAGTAAAGGCAGAGTAAATGCTTCACAGCGTTTTAAAGGACCTGCAGTTAGCGGAGAAGCCCTCAGAATCTCTCCTTTTGTTTCACAACAGGAATAAAGGTTTCAAAAATCACACAAAGGAAAACCTTCGGTTCACAGGAGAATGATCCCGTAAAGGTTTAGTCAGTCCAAGCTTTTTAAATGCGGTGCACAACTTCAGATTCACTGAAAACTTTAGGTTCAGCAGGAAGCAGCTTTAGCATCGCTAGCAGCTAACTGTTAGCTAGCTGTGGTATTTCTGTCACCCAGGGCAGGGCCAGTGTCACATTACAGAGAGGGCAGGGACTTGTAGCGTGGGTCCTTCTAACTTTTTGGCTCACATGTTAACAATTCACATTATGGATCTGGTGTAGATTAAACAGGTAATGGGTGTAGTGTACAGTCAGACGGCGAGCTCAACACACACCACATACAAACAGATTTCACTCAGGATCATTCAGATGTCCAATGGGAAATCTTGCAAATCCTCTCAAGCTCAAACGTTAGATCAGAGTAAATAAACAAATGGACAAGGAGGAGGAATAATGGCAACAGTTTGTGGACTCGAGAAATCGAGATAATCGAGAAAAACCTAAAAAGAAAAGGCGTTAAAGGAGTAGAGACAGAGCGAACATGTTTGCTGCGCTATGATATAGAGATGAGCTGATATTTGTCTTTCAGGGTTTCCCTCACCTCGCTTTCTGATTGGCTACAGGTCCCATTCAACAGGCTGCTTGCTCGTTTGTCCTCGGGGAACACCGGACCTAGACGATCCAACATGATGAATATCAATGATTTGAGATTGGAGCGGTCCCGACATCCTACCGAGTGGACCGGACCGCTCTTAACACGCTAAACATGGCAGGAGTATCTCTTAAGATAGTCAGGGCCTGTCGGAAGGGGAAGTTCAGGGAAAATTGGGGCCAATTACCCTGCCGTGTGAACCAACCTTAAGAGATTGACTTTGGGTTTTTGTTTTATTCGCCATCAGTCTGACGATGGGCAGACTGTTCTGCTGGCCCCACTACAGCCTGGCACTGTTGCTTTTTTGTACCCACACGGCTGCCCAAGAAACAATTTGCAAGGTGTGGACGCTGCTTCCATCTCCTTTATAATCTAGTGTTTCCAGCAGCTCAACGAGTATTTGCTAAATATCATACAACTAAACTAATGCTTCAGAAGTATTCCCTGTCATAGGAGGATGAACTATAGGGTGTTGAGCTTTAGCCATGCACTTCTATATCTAAGGCTCATGATAAAAGCTTGCATTAAAACAGCAACTGTCCTTCTTTGATAAAGTCAATTGCCATTCTTTCATACCAGTGAAAATAAATCTGTTTTTCATCACATGCTTTTGATAGAAGAAAATATTTGCTTTGAAATAACTAAATACCATATTCTGAAAAATATATTCTGAACTGCCAGTCGCAGAATGCCACACAGAGATCTTTTTTTATGAAATTGTGCAAGTTTTTTTTCTTAATTTGCAAAAAAAATCTTGGTGACAAAAATAACAAAGCAAAACATTGAAATAATCTATAATATGATAGGTTGGCAAAACCCATCATGCCAGAAAATCCAAGATATCTGTTGGTTTTGCAACAACATTCACAAAAGCCAGCGGGTACTGCCTTCGACAGTTCCCGCTACAATTAAATACAGCAAATAAATATGATTTCTGCTTACACACACACATGCACGTCTACTGTCATACACATATGTAGGTGGAATTTTACTTTTTGGCAAAGATATTCTTTTTACCTAAAAAAAAAAAATCCTTTATTATACCAGCAACAAAATGAAAGCCTTTAGAAATGATGCGTCATACAGTCAAATGTTGACTGGAATGAAGTTAGCTAAGAGTAGCAAATGGATACAATCTAAGTCAATTAAAAAGAAAAAAAAGCAGACAACTAAAAAAAGCATCAGATTGTTAAAATATTTTACAAATATTCCTCCAAAGTAGCAGCAACATGCCATGGCACTACACTGATACAGTTTAGTGTCAATGCCAAGGCTTTTAAACACCCTTAAAAACTTAAATCAAGCTAAAGTATCAAAGCCATTGCTTCAAACATAAAGGAAATTATGTTTAAACCTTGTGAGATAATCACACAATTACACAGATAAAACTCTGAAAACCAGGCTGCTCTCACTGAAAGCTCAACAAAGCACAACCGTTTGTCTCCAACTGGCCACTCATATATGAGGTTTAAGCCACACACTTAGATAAAACACTTAAACAATAGATATATTTAAAAAAAAAGAATATTATTGTGAAGATGTAGAAAAACATAAGAAAATGGTGTTTACTTTAGGGAACCACGTCCAATGAACCAATAATCAATTTACTGAGATCAGTGAATAATCATCATCATCGTGACTTTGTTAAAGACACAAATATGTCCATATACAGTAGACAGCTATACAAATAAATAAATACTAAAATAAACAATAAAATAAAAAATACAGATACAATCAATTAAAATAATCACAACTGTACTAAAATACCAAAATGGCAGTGGTTCCACATCCTGGGCTTACTGAATGAACTTTGTGCAGTATCCATCAATGCTAAAATAATATAATCTGTAGAATTAGATCATCTACACATGCAGTTGTGCACAAGGTTACATAATACTGCATAGAAAGTGTAAATCTAGTCCATCTCAGCATCCTAAGCAGCATCCTCAATACATCATTGTACGCCACTTTAAGTTTCTTCATACTGCTTTGCTTAAAACGTCTCCACAAGTGGGCAGTATACAAATGCTTTAAAAAGTGCCATTTCCACTGACACACACGACATCCTAAACTTGCATACAAGCATATTAGCTTGGCCATTCATCAAACGACATTGTCTATAAATGTCCATGTCATCAGCCAGGTCATCAGTGATATTATGGCCCTGGTATTTAATTGCAGTACACACTTTAAGAGCAGTACAAGATAAAAAGACGTCAGGAAACATCAATTTCTGATCCTCCCTGCTTCTTACAATCATGACGTTACTCTTCTGTGCGTTTTACAAGATATCAAACTCCATAATGCGACCAGACCCTCCATAAGTGTTGAGAACCAGCACTGCAGGGACAACAAATAACCAAATCATCTGCCTACATGATTAACTAAAGTCCCACTAACAACACATCATGTCCCACAGTTTTGAAGACACTTTGATAAGTCATCCAAATAAACTTTATGAAAGAGAGGAGACAAAACGCTTCCCTCCTTATTCTAAAAGGAGCCGACACACAATTCCCCTAATTTATATACATGAACTGATGAGGCCAAAATCCAAAAGGACAAAATCTTAACTATAGATCTGGGAACCCCTAAGTTATATAGTTTATGATTTATACGATCAAAGGCTTTTGAGGCATCAGTAAAACACTTAAAAATTGTAGATTTGTGTCTGTTATAAAAATCTAAAGAGCTTTTAAAGCAAAAATAAACAAATTTGTTTCATGCTTAGGTTTAAACCCAAACTACTTGTCAGGTGTAAGGAGGAAGTGCTCCATCTTATTCAATAAAACCCTTTCCAGGACCTTGGACAGCGCACTGGCTGAACATCTTCCTCTTCCCCATCTTCCTCTTCCTCATCCTCTCCCTCTTCATCCTCGTCTCCGTCCACCTCTCCGTCACAGTGAAAAACTCTCCATCCTTTAAGAATTATGAAATGAAGAGACACTGAGGAAGTTTACCAATCAGATAACTTCTAAAAGCCATTGATTGCACTGAATGTTATTTACGTCTACAGTATGTTTAAAATATGGTGTAAAACATCAGATGAGGCATTAAAAAATAAAAAAATGTAAAGCAATTTCTCACTGAATCATTGGTTAATAATTAAGATTTTGACATCATGCTTCCTTGGGGAACCGTTTGTTTTGTCCTTGTTGTGGGTCCCTTAGAAAAAACAACTTTTTGTTTAAGATTGTAATGGCGATATAATGTATTAACTATGTAAAATGTATATTTCTTTGACAAAATAGACTTCTGAAGTAATTTGGGTATGTACTTAAAGGAGGATGGGCAAATGCATGCCACGCTTTTGTAAAAATCTTTAAAAAAGCGTATATCCTTTCTTTTACACTTTAGAACTATTATCTAATTTTATTATAGTTTGACACATGAAAAAGACAGACATGGAAGCGATTAGAGGTGACATGTGGAAGAATAAAAAGATAACTGAATAAAGTGGGAGGATCGGTCCCTCCTCTACTGAACGGCCAGTCATTAATAAAAGTACTAGCATCAGGTATGACTCTTCATCCTGAGAGCTTTGAAGGTAATGAAGAGACCTCGAGCAAATTACTGAGCAAGGGGAAGACTTTAAGATACAGACAAGAAGGGAGTGAGCAGGTCTGATTAGACCAACTCTTTGAGGGTTTCATTCGGCGTGAGGGCCGTTAATTAGCAACCCAGTTCAAAACAATCCCTTCCTCCCGCTGAGTTCCTACTCTCCTGCACCCGTCAGACACACGCCATCCCCTTCATGGTGCTTGGTGGCTCTGCATCACATCTTCATCTCCTGGGATTGCTGTGGATCACCGCCACCCAACCCCCATCACTCTGTAATTAGCTCTCATGGTTCAGAAGTGTAATCAAGACACAGTTGTGGGGAGCGAATCCTTCACGCTGTAAAATACCCAACTGGTGTTTTTACAACATCGCCACGCACCTGCTGCTGCTGCTGCTGCTGCTGCTGCATGAGAGATTCATGTCTGCACTTCAGCTTTTTAAAGTTTCATCCCTGCTCGTATTTCAGGGAAAAAAAACAAATGTCAAGCTAAATCATTCATTGCTTTCATGAGAGTTTCTTTTATTATTTTTGAAGACGTCACGGCCTTTAAACGTGCATCAAATGAGTAGGTCAGCTCCATCAGAAAGGATCCATCACTCAGAGAGAAACAAGAAGTACACACCGAAGTCTTTCTACCAGTTTGCTTTCATATTTTACACCGAGGGTCCATTAGTTTGTCCCAAATGTCTTTAAAATTCCAATTTTTTTTCTTTTATTATGCAATTGTTTTATGTTCATTTGCACATTTGCTACATTTACCAACAGAAATTATCTCATGGATTTTTATTTCTATCATTCTTTTATCTCGTCATCCCATTTCCTTAATGTCCTTTGGTTCAAAAAGCCTTTTCAAAATCTACTCAGTACACAGCAGTGACAGGTCATTCAATGCTGCCAATAAAATAAGGAGCTTTTCCCACTAAAGGATGCTGAAGTGTAAAGGCGACCCCTTCATCCCTTCAGTCATCTCCCGGCAGGGCGAGAGCTCAGGTCAGACACCATCAAGAGCTGCTTACTGCAAATCTACTCCATCATGGCTGCTGCAGAAGGTAAATAAAGAGCACAACTCCTCTTCAAACACAATCTGTTGTCAGAGTTGGATTAAATAAATACTGTACCTAGAGGTCAGCATAGCCAGAAAGTAAAACTCGTCAAAGCACAAGAAAGCGATTGTGATAAAGTATTTAAAATTCAGATCCTTTTATATTTTTAGGCGCCAGAAAGCTTGGAAAACTTGATAGAACTCACATCAATAAATCATAGTCTGCCCTTACTTTATTTTCAAAGCAGAAAAGGATTTAAAGAGGAGCTTTTCTGACTCAAGAGCCTGTTGCACCCAAACAGACACTGTACCAGGGCAATTATATCCATATGAAGTGATTACATAGTGGCTGCACAGTGGCACAGTTGGTAGCAGCATGAAGGTCTTGGGTGCCAACATTTTTCAACAGAGACTTCCAAAAACTCAGCGAAATGAAGCTGTTCACAGTTTAGGAGCCACAGCATGAAAGCCTCTGGCCTCTTTAGTTTTTAGCCTTTTACAAGCAACAAGCAGCCGATTCTGAGCTGGGGATCAAAGGCTAGAAGGCAGCAGAGTGTTTGGTTAAAAGACGGCACAAATAATAAAGAGCCTTCCCATTTAAAGCCCTGCAGGTGAGTACAGGTGCTTTAAGATAAATCTTCCATCGTAACTGGTGAGACGTCAGTGTGTTTACTGGATTTTAGTGAGAGGTCTTTCCACAGTGGCTTGCAGACATGGAACTGACCGTCTGTCTAGACTAGAAAACAGAGAATCGTAGCAGTCTAATGTGACGAAGAATAAAGCAGGATTTTTCTAGATTGGCTCAGGAAACCATGGGCTGTACTTTCGGGGTGTTTTCTTAATAAACTAATCTGGAGCAGGAAAGAAACCTAATTTGTGAGTCAAACCCTTTTAATTTAAATTTCATATATATTCAATTTTATATAGCACCATTTCATGAAGCATGTCATCTCAAGGCACTTTACAAAGTCAAGTTCAATCAGATTATACAGATTGTGTGATATTCTGGGTTCTGTCTTGGTTTATGTTTATTATTTGATCAATTAGTCCTGTTCTGTTCTGTCTTATATGGATTCTTGTTTAGCTTGTGTACTGTTTTCGTTATCCTGTCTCTGTATTAGTTCTGGTTTTCATCATGTGCTCTGTTAGTTTCAGCTTTATTTTCTATCTTAGGTTTGGTCCTTGTGTTATTTTGGTTCTGTATTCGTCTAGCTTAGTTCCTGTCAGCCTTTTACCCACTCCCCCATCCTTGATCACTTCTACCTGTTTGGCTTAATTAGTCTCCCTGCTCACTTGTCCGCCCGTCTATTTAAACCTGCCTCAGTTTTCTGTTTGTTGCCAGAACGTCTCGTCTCTCGTCCCCATGTCTTTGGTCTCAGTCCTGTTCACTGGTAAGAGCCTTCCAGCAATCAGTTTCTACCTGTCTGCCCGACCTGTTTCCCTGTTTTTGGGTCTGCTCCAGTGCCTGTCTGTTTTTCCTCGTTGTTTGGATGTCTGCTCTGTACCCAGCCTGGATTGTTTTTGTTCTGCCTGCCAGATCCTCCCTCGTCATCATCTTCAATAAATCCTGTTAGGCTTTACCCCAAGTGTCTGGCTGAATACCAGGTTCATACTCTACTTCTAAAATCATTTCAGATTGGTCAAAAATTTCCTATATAAGGGAAACCAGTTGATTGCATTAAAGTCATGGCAAGCAGCATTCACTCCTGGAGAAGTGTAGAGCTACAGGGACAGTGGTCTGCATTGTTCATGGCTTTGCAGCAATCCCTCATACTGAGCATGCATGAAGGGACAGTAGAAAGAAAAACTCCCCACTTGGAATCCAAGAATATAACTCTTGGATTCCAGTGAGACTCCTTCCAGCTCCAGCATCTGTAAACCCATAATCTTTAACACGGGGCACTTAAGTTATTATTGTTTGCATGCCAAGTGTGGGATAGTTAGATTAACAACAAATATTGGGCTCCAAACACTCCTCTGTGACATGAGTACTGCACAGTTTTATTAGGAGGATACATTGAAGATATATTGTGCAACACTAATAACTGTTTGGATGCTTTACTGTGAAAAGTTCTGCAAAGAACAGGTAGGTCTTCCTGATCATTTCAACAGATATTTTAATGCGCTGCATACTGGTGCAATCCCTTAAACACTTTGTTTGAGCTTATGTTGTAATATCCAACTGGTAATTTTCTAGAATATTTGCTTCTGTTGGTGCATACTTCCAGCACACATTGGAATCTCTTAAATCTAACGAGCAAACATGCATTACAGCAGGAGAAAAGCAGAGATCTGTAGTCAACAATGACGGGGCAGAAAATGGACTTCCATCTGATTCAAGTATAAATACATGTGTTTGCAATAGGAAACGTTCTCAAACTCTCACTGTTGATCAGAATCATCAATGAATTAAACAACTCAGATTCTTACAAAGTTCTGAATCCTTAAACTGCCAAAGGAAACCAAAGCTCAGGCCTTCCTACACACAGTTTCTTGCATGTGAAAATGGGGTTCCTGTGGGTGATATTTGCTTCATATCTGTGCCAGGAGGCCAGACCTACCCTCTTTCTGCCGGGCCATAATGCAGCTCTCTGATCAGCATTCATCTCTCATCCACACTGAATTTATGGACACGGCTCGCAGCTGGCGAACCTGCACAGGCGAAGAAGGCCTTTGCCATCCAGCATCCACCCAGGCACAGTCCAGACATGCTTCCCACACAGACTGCACAAAATCCATGTTACGCTGAAGCTCTTTGTGACGATGAATCAACTTAACTACTGCTGATCATAAAAAGGGGACACATTGGGCTTTTAAGTTCTTCCTTTTCACACTGCCATCATACATACACTGACAGATACAGTGCCAAATAAAAGCAACTGTTTTAAGAAACAAAAGGAGCCGATGAGCTTCTCACTAATCTGTGCCGCCATCTTGGGGCTTTCCTGAAGAAATCACTGAATTAATAAAAATGGTCCACTTATGCCTAATCTAATCTCAGTATAAGCTGTTCTGTGGAGGCCTCAGAGGTGAGAGATGTATACCTGCCCTCCATCCTGGACTTTTACAGGTCTAGGATTAGGAAAAGGCCAGCAAACATCTCTGCAGACCCCACACATCCTGGACACAAACTGTTTAGACTTCTACCATCAGGTGGCGCCACAGAGCCCCCCGGCAGTTAGTCTGGAGAACACAATCAACACATCACAGTGTAGTGTTTATGTAATTATACCAAATGTCTGGACGCTGTGAGTGCTGTAACCAAAGTCAAAGTCATGGACTGTGCACAATCAGGGGCACATAAAGCTGATTTTGACTCTGATTTTATTTGTATAGCAAGATTCACAGATACAATCACAATGTGCTTCACAAAACACAAAGGAAAAGCACATAAATACATGACACTAACTTTAAAGCCGGTCTATACGAATACGTTTTTAGCTGCTTATTCAAATGGTCAACATAATCCACCTGACGTAAAAACAATGGGAGAGAATTCCAACAGATTGAAAAAAAGGAGATTCTGATCAGCAGACCTCAGAGCTCTGGCAGAAGTTTGAAGCTTAATAATGTTAGAAATATACTGGGGGGGGCTGACCATGCAGGGCCCTCAAAGTTAAAACAAGAAGCTTAAACTGGAATCTAATATTAACTGGTATCCAGTGAAGCTAGAACGGGACTTATGAGCTGAAATGTGACGTTAGAAGTCACATTTTCAGTCCCCTTGTGTGTCATTTAATGTCTGTATAAATCCAACTGTTCATTCAAGGCGTCAGTGTTTCATTAGAGAACATTAGAGAACAAACAGCATCGTGAAGAGAAAAGAAACCCTACAGACAGGTCAGGGAGAAAGTTGTTCCAAAGATGAAAGCCTATTATTAGATTCTGCATAAGACTTGAGACAGAGGAGGAGTTTCTCCTTCCAGAGGGACAACGATCCTGAACATTCAGCCAGAGCCACAATGGAACCGTTTAGATAAGGGTTTCTTGACTGTGGTCCCCTCGGCCCACTGTCCTGCATTTCTAGCCATTTCCCTGCTGCCAAACACCTGAGTTTAATGAATGGGTTATTCACAGGCTTCTGCAGCACTTGAGGGCATGCTGAGGAAATAATGCAATCATTTTAATCAGTGGTGCTGGAGCAGAGCCACATCCGAAACGTAAAGGACCGTGGGCCCCGAGGATCAGGATAAAAAAAAAAAAAATTACAGCATATTAATCAGTTAGGATGTCCCGATCAAAGCCCAGAACATTCAATTGAAATACTTGTGGTGAGACTTGAAAACTGTTGCTCACGCCCATCTCTCCATCCAATCTGACTGCGATGGAGCTATTTTGCCTAGAAGAAGGGGACAAAATATCAGATTCTACAGATAAAGCGCTGTTAGAAATATACCCATGATGTGCTTGCAGCTGTAGCTGCAGCAAAGGCATTGACTCAGAGGGGTTTATGCAAAGGATTTTTTAATTGTAAAGTATGAAAGTGATGCATCGTTTTCCTTCTGCTTGACAAACATTACTGTGTTACCGTATTTCTCATACTATAAGGCACACTTAAAATCCTTAAATTTCCTCAAAACCTTTATAGTGTGCCTAATAATCCGGTGAGCCATATTTATACTTACTTAATACTTATTGTATTTACTGACCGATTTTATGTGGTACAATGTGGTCAAAAATCTCTCAAAATGTGTAAGGTCTGAAAATGACGGTACTCGGTCACATAAAACAAATTCTTATAAAACCCAGCAGAGCTCGTGGCTCCAGCGTGACAAAACGTGGATTAGCTCAAGGGGTAGAAATACTTTCCCCAGACATCCTAAACCATTAAAAACATTATTTCACCCAATGGGAGGTGATAAAACAGTTAATATTTTCTTCTATTGTGATTGTGATTTGGCTGTTTTGCAAAAAGTTGCAAGGCTATTGATATAAAACATGGATTCTCCTCTGTGCGCGTCTGCTTGTTCCTCCTGTTTCTGAAATACGCTTTTTTTTTTTTTTTGGCCCCTAATGGATCCCTGTAGTAAACAGACATTAGCACCGTGGATTTTCACATTTAAAACAACGTCCTTAGATGAGGGTAAAAAGCCACCCTCCCCTGAGGTTCAGCCCGCCCGCTTCTAGGATGAATAGAGGGGGACGCTCTGTGTGTCTGATGAAAAGAGATCCTCTCAAGGTTAGAAAATAAAGTTGTGATATCTGTAACGGACAGAAGCCACGCTAGAGGAGACGAGGAGGTGGTGGAGCTGAGGAGATGGTTTAAGTTCCCGTCCTCTGGGAAATCTCCATCCATCTGGGGGAAGAGCTGAAAGCACAGCCAATTCACACGCTCTAACAGGCTCTTAATTTGGTGAAGCATATGCTGCTGTTTAGACCTTTGGAGTCGCTTCACGCTGCAGAAATTGGTTGTTATGGCCGACATTAGTTGACGGACTAGATGAGGCGTGAACACTGTTGCTCGCAAGTCTTGTAAATCGACTCTTTCCCCTGGACATAATGAAGTTTTGACCTCAATTTCATGAGGCTTTATGGCCATCCTCTTAGCCAGTAAGAACATTGCCTCAGAACTGCTTGTTTTATGGGTTGTGTTTAGGTGATACACCTTTTCAGAGCACGGTGAGACATCCCCATTTAATTAAAACTAGAGGCTTTGAAACTGCTCTTAAAGCAACAAGCAGTGATTGTCAGACACGTTAAGAGATAAATTAAGCAAGAGCCCTATGAATATTCAATGCAATGTCAATCTGGATGTTTCACACTATTTAATAACAATGTAAAATACATATTTAAGTAAAATGCATAGATAAGTGTTCCAAGAGCAGCTCGTTTTCTGCTAGCTTTACTGTGCGTACTATTTGTGGTTTTCAAAAGGTAAAACGAATAGATACACAGAAATATTATCTGGTGATCATTCAGCAGTAGTCTTTTGTCAGACTGAACGGCCCTGACTGGGGAACAGAATGTCAGAAACTCCAATTTTATTTCTCTAATCAGTGAATACAACATACCAAACAGGTCACACTGACTAAAATACTCCAGTTACAGGGTGAAGAGGACTCAGCGTTAGATATCCTCACTGACGCTGAGGTATTTAAAAAGAAATATGCAGATGTAAAAAAAATATTGCTAATAACTGTTTCTCTTATGACGTGTTTGCAGTTCATTACGGCTGTGAATTAAACCCAGGTCTGCAGCTCTACCAAGCTGACTTCATTCTGATTGGCCGGCCAAACGGAATAAGGTTTTATGGCTGGTGGAAGTGTTTGTGATGCAGGATGCCGGACACGTAAGGCCAAGCTGACCAAAGGCTTTAACCCTGCGGCACGATTCAATGCAGTGAGACCGAAATAAAAAGCCAATAGGCCTCGTGTGATGGGGGGGTGCGACACAGGAACTGGGACCCAGCTCTCCACCTCCACAACTATGGAGGAGAGCTCGCAGAAAAATCATGCAGCTGGCAGCGCTTTAGCTTCAGTGAGTTAACCTGATTCTTCAGTTACAAACACACCTTCCCTACGTTTGACAGCATTTAGACATGAAATAAACTTACGGGTACGTTTTTTTTCCCCCTTTTGTTTTCTAAAACCCCAAAGGATTGCAGAGAAATGCCAGTGTTGGATACAAGCTTGGAACCAGGAGGACTTTACTGAGGAATCTGACTAAAAACACCTAAATGTTCTCTCTACATTTCCTCGGTCGTAAGGAGCCACACGTCCAGACCTGAAACCAGTGACTGCAGCATCTGGGCAGGTAGGCAACGTTTATTTAGCTTTAAGACTTCACACACTCCAAAAGAGCTGTTCATGTGAGCTTCAGGGTTGCATTTAGTCCGCTTATTATCAGCGACTTTGGACATGTTTTTCTCTAAAGTCGATTGTAACTTTTGTGAGTCGGAGGTTGCGCTTTCTTGGGGTTGTTTTAGAATGTGCAGTTGCTTTTTTGGGCTTGGCTTTTATTAGACGCAACACCTTTTCTGGTTATCGTGCCATGCAAAAAGAGCAGGCTCAATCCCCCCTCTACCGCGACAACTCTTTCACAAGAAGTAAACGTCCCGGTGTGTATAAATACCAGCTAAATACGTGCATCTGTAATGATTAGAAGTGGCTGTGGTGGTTCTCTTCAGCTTGTCATGGATTTAGATTGTTTCTCTCACTGTGTGTGTGTGTGTGTGTGTTGGTGTGTGAAGGTGAGAACGGATCTGAGTGTCTGATTACAGCAATGACTGACTTTTCAACTTCAGAAAAGATGCAGTTTTTAAGTCTATTTTCTGCAATAAGCCCTATAATGATTCAGAACATAGGCCTGTAATAATATCTATTTTTTCTTAGTATCAGCTGTAATTCTCCGTGGATTCAGCAGGTTTCTACCTCAAGTTTGATCCATTGTGAGAGAGGACAGCCTCTGCTACCTTTCTACTAATACTGCTTTCCTTCCGCTTATTTTGCACCGTCTACATTTCAACCAACGTTTCAGCTGGTCTATATTGGGTTTCTCCATTGAAGCAGGCTGAAATGAAGCTCCTGGGACGTTGCTATCTTCCAAAATGATTAGTATTGTGGTTGTGGCCATTGTAGTTTTCACTCTTCCTGTCTGACCAGCTGGGAAACCGGTCTGTCTCTGGGCAAATGTGACGTCATTTGAGAACCGACCCATTAAACAATCAAAACAGACAATCGATGAATACATATTTCTCAGACCCGTTGCTCTCTGTGGATGGTTTTGCATCTGCATACAAATAGAACCATTTGTTTTGTGGACAAGGTTCTGCGACAGAGCAGATGGCAGATGTAAAAGATGGGTAAAAATCGAGCTGATACGAACATCTGTGGTGTGATTGTAGTCGCTGTCTTGTAGTGTAGCATGTCTTTACTTTTATACAGGGTTCAAGGGCTGACAGCAGGCTTTACTATTGTAAAGGCTTCCTTTAATAAAAAAAAGTTTACCCATTTAACCCAACTACTTTGTTCTGTAACCATCAAGCAACTAAGCAATTTATTTCAAAGAGAAACAAACACTCCCAACTATAATCAAAGCTTTGTTTCCTTCATTCAGTAGGCAGTGTTGCCATGGTAGTTATACTTGTACAACTTTTCTGTGTGTATTCAGTGGCATTTCTGTGTTTGAAATCCTTTGGAAGATGTCACTGCGATCAGTATGCAGAGTGAACCACTCCAAATGCACCAAACCAGGTCAGCCCAAAATTCAACGTTTGAATTCAGCCGGAGGTTTTAGATGGGAGGCAGGCATCATGTTGATCCGACTTGAGAGTAGAAAAGAAAAAAAGAGACAGAATATCAGAAAATAAGTGCAACCGAAGAATCAGAATTAATGCAATTCAAACCGGAACACCAGGAAAACAAAGGGCAACAGCAAAAGAAAATTACTTTGGGAGGTATAACTATCTGACAAATTGTTAGGAGACACAAATTTAAAGGTAACAACCAGGCGGAGGTGGATTTGTTTATCTAGATTCAGTCAGAAAAAAAGCAGGGTGTGGAGGAAAAATGTGACTTTTCAAATAAGTCAAAGAAGTAAATCATCAAATGAGAAGTTAATAAAGTAAAAGCAGGATTAAAAATTCACAATTTGTAAAGTTTAAACCAAATGAACCCGACTTCAATAAGGAGCTTATTATGAAGACAACAGTTTGTTTTTTCTATAAAGTAAATCTGAGATACTCTGGCATAGAAAAATTAAATTGTTTTTTTGTGAGCTAACAGCGTTGGTCTACATTGCAGCTGTTTCGCACTCTCAGCCTGTTCATATGAAGAAAATAAAATCAGGCTTCGTCTTTATCTGCAGTACAAGATGGCTGCCACAGCAGACACACTCACATGGTGATGTTTGGCGCTTAGTGGCTTTACTATAACAACTCAACATTTTCCCAGTGCATCGGTGCACAACAAAGAGTGCAGCACTCATGTTACAACATTTAAGAACCAATATAAAGAAGTTTGGGAAGAATCTAGAGCTTCCTAACCGTGTCAGACATGCAGAGGCCAGTTATTTGATCTGGTACCTGTAGAATGGGCACCAGAGTAGGAGGAGTCAAGCAGTGGCGTTAAAACAGATTCCCCCAATGGGCGTCAAAACTGTATCGCCTGCTTTGGAGTAGCCTTTGTGCTTCACTGAACATCAGTCACTGTTATAATTGACTGTCAGCTGCTCGGGAAACCGTAGCACGATCATCATCAAGCACAAGCGTCATCGACACTTCTGCCCCCTGGTGGCAGGGGTTGAGACATGTCAGTTCATTGCAAATCAAATCATAGACATTTCCATGTCTGGTCTCACCGGGTATCAAATTGTGTCTAAACCCAGAGCGAGGATTCTGTGTGCTTGATTACATCCTAGTGGGGGTTAAAAAAAGAAAAGAAAACTACACAAAGCAGACTGTGTTGATTCAAAGGGAGAATCATTTTGAAAAAAGCTGAAATCTGAAAATAAAAATGGTGGTGACATTACTCCCCAGCACAAGTCAAGCCTCTTGCAATGATCAAAGACTTTCAGGCACATTCAGCATTCAAACCTCTGTGTGTTAACACCCTAAAGCGGATTTTTCACATCATCTGTGACTCACTCACACTGTCACGTCTGCAACAGAACATTGACAGTCAAACTGAATCCTGCTGCAACAAACCGCAGCCGTGGCAGAAGTTTTTCCACTACAGCTTCAGCTCCACAGGGAGAGCAGAGAAATGTGGAGTGGGCTCTTTGAGTCATTTCAGACTCAGCCCCCACCGTGAACATCGGAGCCCGAGGAGCAGAAATGGTCCAGAAATTGTGAACCCACCCACACTTCATGTGAGCAAAACATAAAAAAAAAAAAAAAAAACTGCGGGTGCCGCTGAGGTCTTTCACACATTCATCTTCTACTGCAAAATCTTTGTTCCCTCACATGTCATCGACAGCAAATATTTAACAGATTCGGTTTCCATCAGAACCATCAGACTGCGCAGCAACAGGCATGTTACAGTGGCCAGCAAAAAGAAAAAACCCCTGCTTGGCATTTTTCAGATTTGTTTTGCCTCACAGCCTGGAATTCAAATGGATTGTCTGCATCATTGCATTTATAAAACATGCCAACAACGTTGAAGATAGATTTCTTTAGTTAGAAAGAAATAACAGAAACCTTAGGGTTCTTAACTGCCCCCTGACTTTTCTTTCTTTTTTTATTTATTTTACGTACTTAGACTATGTTCAGCAGAATTCAGTTCAATTCAGTTTTATGTATATAGCACCAATTCACAACACATGTCATCTCAGGTCTCTTTCCAAAGTCAGACTCCATCAGATCCTCCAGGTTGGTGAGAAAGTTTCCTCTCTAAGGAAACCCAGCAGGTTGCATCAAGTCTCTCCAAGCAGCATTCACTCCTCCTGAAAGAGCGTAGAGCCACAGTGGACAGTCGTCTGCATTGTTGATGGCTTTGCAGCAATCCCTCATACTGAGCATGCATGAAGCGACAGTGGAGAGGAAAACTCCCCTTTAACAGGGAGGAGAACCTCCAGCAGAACCAGAACCAGGCTCAGTGTGAACGCTCATCTGCCTCCACCCACTGGGGCTTAGAGAAGACAGAGCAGAGACACAGAAAGCTCAGAAGCTCACATTGACCCAGGAGTACTTTCTATGTTAGAGAAGACAGAGCAGAGACACAGAAAGCACAGAAGCTCACATTGACCCAGGAGTACTTTCTATGTTAGATGGTAATAGAGGATGATCTGCCTCCCCTGGTGATGTCACAGCTAATAGAACACCAGACCAGGTGTACCTTCTATGAAGAGAAAAATGACAGAGAAAAACTGAAATAACAACAAACAATGTAAATTGGAGAACAGTAGGAGAATTCAGCAGAGTGAGAAAATAGACCATCACATGATATGAGATTAAAAACATTTTAATTACAGTTTTTATAAAGTCCTGTGCATCACTACATCATCTTTGAGCTTCTTTCAGAGAGCTTCCAGCTCTGCCTGTAATCTGGTCTAAACGCAGGAGCATGTTGGGACACTCTTAGTGTGCCTCCTGATAGAAAACTTTCCACTCGGCTGAATTACTCTCTCCATGATGACTCCACACGGCAGAGCAAAACATAACGCTCCCCAGACTCCCCTGTATTCTGCATTCAGACAGAGTCTTTCCAGTGGAATCCGGCAACTTTCCCTGAACGCGTTCTGAACATTCAGCCATGAACAGAACCTGAGATGGGTCAAGGCCTCAGGACATTCAGCAGATAAGTACCTGTGATGACCCCCCCCCCCCAACACATCTAAACAGGTTTGTATTTGGTGCATGTTCTGCTCATATCCAGGCATACCAGCAGTATTGGCAGAATTTTTCAGATTAGCATCACTGAAATGGAACAAAATGGCGTAATAAATGTAGAAAGTTGGATCTGTACCAACTGTACCCGGCAACTGAAACACCTGCACAGGTTTAATAAGGATATTTTGAACTTTCCGCATTGTAATTTCTCTCTGTGGCCCATTGCCTGTCCTTCCCTGCCTATAAAAGCTCTAACTCCCACAGGGCTCATCACTCTGTCAACAGGGAGATGCTGGTAACCGAACTTCCCCTGACCTTTGAGCTTGTGTTGACAACCCATCTGCCCCAAGCTGCAGGGGAGGCATTGTTTTGCCATTCTAAAGGCTACCTGAGGAATAAATCGGAGTCCTGCCCCCAATATATTCAGACAATCTATCCATAAAAATCTACATTATGTCAAAGTCCACCCTGTAAAATAAGAAATGAGTTACATTTTAAAATGTCACAGCTCTCCATTGCTGTTGGAATTTTCAAGGAGAAAAGCAGCAAAGTATATTTGGGGAATTTTGTTGTCCACATCATAAAATGTGGTTAAGTCAAATAAGTCTAAGCTGTTATCAGTCAGATACAGTAGTGAATTCATTAAGCTTGAAACCCTACTGTTCAATCGAGACTTTTATGTTGAAGTAAAAAAATAAGTAGTTTGTGAGTTGCCTGGCTATGTGGACAGAGTTTTTAAAAAAGCAGAAACGCCTCCATTACATTTAAATATTATATCCAGACTAGTGGTGGACAATAATTCAATATCAATTTACATCACAATATAACTTAATTGATTAAAAGTGATATAACATTTTGGATATTTTTAATATACACTACAGTCTATAATTACAGCAATTTTCACTGACTGATGTTCTGGGTTTTATCTTATTTAGTGTTTTATTTTTAAGGCTAATATTTCTAAAATGTTTTTATAAACATGGTCAAATAATAGTCATAAATTTGTACAGGCATGTGTTGTGGGTATTCTTGACAGTGTTTTTGAAGCTTTTATTTTGTTCAGATCGATATCGTAATAATATTGTATTGACTTAAATTAAGAAATATATTGTTATATAAGTTTTAGCCATATCGTCCAGCCCTGATACAGACACAGTTTGGGTGCTGAGCAGAGAAAAGAAACAGGAACATGGACTGATCAGTCAACACTGTCAGAATACAGTGGCTGTCATCAACAGTTAGCCTCTAATACATACTGAAGCTAGCATCAGCTTGTTGCTACATAGTTCCACATACCTTTAATGGTTTTTGACTGCATTTAATCTTCTGTGGTTCTAAATATGAAATACTTAGACTGATCAAACAAGAATCAGATAATTCTACACTGAACAGATGCAACAAAAAGAGCATTTTTAACCCTTTAAGGGCATTAGTACAACTTTAGATTGAGACATTCAGAAAAAAAGCAGCAAATTTCAAAGTCAAACCTGGACTAAGATGTTTCTGCACTCTGTTGACATACCCTCTGGATTGCCATGACAGATTGTTTTAATAGTTGCCATTTTAGGATTTTCCAAATTTCCTTTTTCTGACGAATATACCACACTATCATGATGCTACAGCCACATGTGCGATATGGTCCAAGCATTAAACCAAGATATTAGATCCTGCCTTTGAATCCTCAACCACCAAACGCCCGTCTATGGGGACCTGTAATCAGAGAAAATACCAGAGCCCAACAAGTTCTTAATGTTCCCCAGAAGACCTCGGCATGACTCTGAGAGAAACATCCAGATTCTGGTTAAATTCCTGATGCTCTACCAGGATTTTCATCTCGGTTGTGGGGAGTATACGTCTGTCAGAGCAGCTTTGTTTGCACCCTCCTTCAACACAGTGACAAAGAAGGGTGGATAGTGAGGACTTAGATTTTAAATTGTGTGCTTTCAGGTTCTGTTTTGAACATTCTATTCATTTTTTTATGCTCTATTATTGTAAGGCAGGATATAATATTGTAGGAAATTACAACTGTAAAAGTATTTTCCTTCTTCTGGGACATAGAAGTCACGAATACGTCCCAAACACAAAAAGACACTCCTTTATCCAAAAGATAACTCCATACCTCTCAGGAAGTTTACACATATTTTTGTTCTCATTAATATCAGCAGATTGAACAGGGCACAGCTTTTTAGGTAAGAAATCAAAGATATTTAAAACTCTCGGCAAAAAGACTGCAAAAACGGCCAATAAATTCTTCCAAAGGAAAAACCGTCTCTCAGCATAAACTGCCTGTAATACAAGATGTTGTACATGTAAGAGTTAAATGCTGGTATGATAAATCCAAATTCTTTTTTTTAACAGATACTTTTTTTCTGTTTTGCCTTTATTTATTAATTGCTTAATTTAGGTAAAAGTCATTTTTACTTCTATCAGCGAAGCAGGAAGAAACAAACCATTTTGGGTAAATAACCAGTGAAATCCTCAGTACAGAGGACACGGGATTAAACGAGAAGGTAAATTCCTGTCAGGAGGATTCAACACACAAAATTAGAAATAAGAAGTACACACACAAACCTTTAATGTTGTTTACACAGTATATTAAACCGTGGGGCAAATCCACCGGGCATTTTTAAAGGTCTTGTAAAAGAACTTCAGCAAGCAAATAGTATTCCTCTGCAGTTTACTCACATTTTAGTGAGGTAATATGCATGCCTTTATGGAAAAACATGCCCACATTTATGTTTATTTGCAAATTACAGCCATAGTCAAAGGCCTTGCATTCTTAAATACCAGAGCTGCTTGTGTTTTATAGATTGCTGATAAAATACCATCTGCTGAGATCTAGTCTTGATTTTGGTGTGGGGAAAAATGAGAAAAAAGTGAGTGTGGGTTTTCCAAACGATGGGTCAAGGATGTCAGAGAAAACAGTGGAGCGGACAAATGAAGAGGAGGAGGTGAAGTGGGCATCAGCCAGCGTACTGCAACAGAAAGCATTCAACTTTTTTATTTTTTACATAAAGCTAACAGGATTATTGCACACAGAAGTTTATGTTTTAATATGATACTATTGAATATTAATACGGTATATTTATTTGGACTCTAATATTTTTATAATCTCTCATTTTAAAATGCAATTTATGCTTTGATCTCTAAATGGATCTGTTAAAGGGTTGCCTTTTTAAAATATGCCACTTAATAGTTTTGAGATTTTGTTATCATATCTTGTGTGATTCCTCCTCTCAAATGTTGTTCTTAAGGTTTTGGAGAAATTGTTCTTTTTCTGTTAATTAAGGTAGTATTTAAAAAAAAGACGTTTAATAGCAAACTACTAACGCTGGTGGAATTAATGCTTGTGTTTCTATGCATTTAGAGCATAAAATGGAGCATGCTGGACTTTGCTTCATTAATGTCTGTCCTGGTGTGGATAGACCATGTTATAAAATGTTGACATGGACCCTGATGGAGGTGAATCCAGTGACTTCAGCGACTATAAAGGGGAAATGTTTGTAATGTGTTTTCATCCACCAGGTTTTGTTTTGTATCGGCCTGGTCAGGACTGGACTGGTTCAGACCGGCCCACTTAAGATAACGACCTATTATTATTACTATTTAAAATATTATGCAGATATATTTCATATTTCATCCTATTCCCTTTCACTTGTCATCTTTGTGTATTTACTATATTACTGTGAATGAAACAGGTCATATTGTTTGGTTATAACTAGTGTTGCGCCGATGCCATTTTTTGGCCCCGATACCAATACCTGGCTATGCAGTATCGGCCGATACCGATACCATACCGATACCATTACTTTGAAAATTGTGTGTGTGTGTATATATGAAGAACAGCATACTACTTGGATGTAAAATAATTGCTATCATGGCTTTGTCAAGCTGCTACCTTATTAAAGCAGGAAAAAAGACTAATACAAAGTGAATCCAGTAGAACTAGTGAGTGTCAGGAGAGAGAAGGCTGCGTTCAAGTGACATACAAACATCAAAATGGTATATGTGACCTATTTGTTGGTGCTCGCCGATACCGATACCACCATTTTGGTGCGGTATCGGCGCCCCGGCCGATAATGGTATCGGTATCGATCACCTGTGTCTTTCGGAATAACAGGAGCAATTCCCCATATCTACTGGCTCTGCGTCTGACACTCAATCAGAAATTTAAAACGGTCATAATTCTCAGCATAAATGGAACCTCCCCTTGTTACAAAGCCATCTGATAAATTCAGGACAGTTTCATGAATGTAAAGCTGAATCATCGAACATCTCAGGGCACCACTCATAAAGAACAGCGCTCATTTTTACATAATTTTTAATATTCACTTAATGAGTAATCCTACCTGCCCACTCAGGACATGTGGCGTTGCATCATGCTATTATTTAAACCATATAACATTAAATTATGCGCCACAACATCACAAATGTCAATGACTTGGTGATTAACTTGTACGGTGGTTTGCAGGCAACGTTCAACATCTTTCCTGACCCATTTCCTCGTCCTCATTTGACGTTTCAAACCGCGAGCTGGTTTTATTAAAAAAAGCTGCTAATTTTTGCAGACTGAGCAGCGACTGTTTTCACAGCGTTCCTCTTTAGTCAAATGAGACGGAGCTGAATGGAACCGCGCTTCCTGCCGAATGCGCGTTCCCGAAGCAGGGGGTACAAATTCCATCTGAGGTAACTTTGGCACGTCACCCATCAAAAAAAAATAAAGAAAAAAAGAGCTGGCAGTGGAGGCGGAGGCAGCTCAGAGACAGCGGCCGGCAGCAGCGCAGCGCTTGTGATCCACTCTGTAGAGTCGTGACTGACCCAGGCCCGATTAGCCACTTCGGGCCTGGAAGCTCGACTTGTCTGACTTGGCCTCCTCTCAAACTGTCCCAGAGCTCCTTTTTTAAAAACCTGGACACTTTGGTCATGTGGTGGCTCTGAAGGCACAGTCAGTGACTCAGAGAAACGGCTTTGACCTATTCTCTAAGGGTGAGTAGCCATCCTGAAATTTTAAGCCATCTGTGGACGTTGTGTGTCCTGCCCTGGACAAAATAATCGGGCCAGTGAGCAAACTGACCGACACAGCTGACACACGCCTCTCTCCGAGGAGGAGGAGACGGCGAAATCATATGCCACGCTGCGATTGCCACATCCCCAGGCTCAGGTTGGACTGCACCTTAATCTCATGGTGATGAGCAACAGAACGGCTGCTTAAATGCTGATGGGGTCTGTAACGCATGGATCTGTGGAAGCTCCATCCTGTCAGACCCTACGTGTTGTCTGCGCTGGGTGATCACTGAAGGGAAAACGCACCGGTCTGGGCTGCAGCTGGGAGCAGCAAACAGAGTTGGATCTACTACTGAGGAACAAAAGAGCAAACCGATTTGAGATTCACTCCAATATTTGCCACGAAGCGCCGCAGAAGTAGCTGCACTGTGGGACGTCTGGTGATGTTCCTGCATCACATCCGTCTGCGGCCGTCAGGCCCGCATCCATCTGTCTGACTACTTCTGTCACACTCCATCACAAACAGACAAAAAGTAAACACAGTCTCCATTAATCACTCTTTTTAGCTGCCAAAAACTGTGACTTATTGTGTCTCTACAGGATTAGTCCAGAGGCATCCATCCAGCTCTCTCTGGATCTTCTCCATATCTTCCTCTTTAAATAGACAGAATGGACTCAGCTTATATCTTTTTTTTTCCCATACAGACTGTACACTTCAGCTACATTCACCCAATCTTACCCACAAATGCATAAATTCATACACCAACATGCAGATTGGTAAGTAACTAGGGGCTAGGGGCCTTGCCCAGGGGCCCTTCGACATGTGACAAGGGGAAGCTGGGCTCAAACCCACAACCTTCCATGTGGAAGATGACCACTGAACTCTTCTCACATTCATTGTTCCTCTCTCCACGTCTCCCTTTGCCCTCTTGTCCAATGCCTCATGTTACTCTGCATCATGTTCAGGGCTGCACGCTCCCTCTAGTGATGGAGGGAGGCACTGCCTGAGGAGCAGCCGGCAGGCAGCCGGCGAATGTGGCTCCACAGGAGTGACAGGGGGAGATAGCCTCGCACGCTGCAGGCAGAACGTCTGGCCGGAGGGCCGCTGGGGAGCGCGTGTTGGGGGAACATTCCCAAATCTGTCTGCAGGAAGATGACTGAACACCAGCGTTATGTTCTGCTCAGTGTGGCGGACAAGTGTTCAGCCTGCAGGAGAAGGCAGCAGAAGAACACAAATCCTTTCATTAAGCAGTTCTGCACCGTGAAAAAGCAGCTGTGTTCCAGCAACAGGCAAACGTGAAATCCTGACGCTAATCACATAACAACCATAAATTTCAATGTTCTTATAGGGAATTCTTATGAAAGAGAACCACAATGTACAGCCATTAAAGGAAAATATGTTTTACAAAAAAAAGAAAAGCCCTGCCACAGATTTAGCTATGGAGTTTGATTATACTTTGAGCGAGCCTAATATATATATGTATATATATATATATATATATATAATATACTTGTACCAGGACTGCCTGGTATTTAGCTCCACTAAACTCTGAGCAGCTTCTCTGTCCCTGCTTTCCATCGTTAAAGTTGTGTTCAGGGTTAAGTACAGTAATAGTTTGCCTGCACAACAATGCAATGATATTCCAAAAAGTTATGTTTTGGTTCAACCTGGCTGAGACGCATTCTTCCTACATGGATTTGTGGCGAGCTGCAAATATAGAGCTACTTATGGCTTTCTTTCTTTAGCCCAAACTGATGTAAAGGCCGTATTTGTGAATCGTTCTCTGTGGACGAATTCTAAGACCTGAGGTGTAGATCTCTACAACTCCTCCAGAGTTCCCACTTGCCTCTTCTCTGACTAACGCTGTCCTGTCAGTCCAGGTGGACGTCCATGTCCTGGTAGGTCTGCAGGTGGTCCAGGTCCAGATGATGGATTGACCATTAAATACAAGTGGACTCTGATTACTTAAAGGTGACTTCTGAAGGTAGCGAGTGGAAATCATGGTAAAGACAACTGGATACACACTATTTAGATTATTTCTTTAAAAAAAAAACATACATCATTTTCTTTCACTTTAAAGTTATGTTTCTTTGTGTCAGATAAAAGGTTTGTGGTTGTGACGTAACTGGGAAGAGTTCAAGTGTAAGAACAGGTAACGAACCCAAAAAACGAGTTATTTAAACTTCTTTCGACTGTGAAAAAATGCTGTTTCTGTGAAATTGGAACAACGTGATAATCACGTAAACTGGAATTATGTGAAGCTACTCAGTGGGGTCCACGGGAAGTCTACGTTCCCTCAACAGCCTCTGGATGATGTAGTGTCGCCTTTATTTATGGTCCTGCTTCTGAATATGTTAATTATCAAACTCAAGCTCCACTTTCCTCTTCTGTTTCACCAGAATTAATCCTGGAGTCCGTATGATAAATGCTGTGAGCAGGAAGATTTTGTGCTGCTTCATGAAGTCATCAGTTACTGTTTGATAATCCGGTCTTCTGATCACAGATTGTCCTGCTGAGATGAAGCTCGCCGCTCTGATGTGTACCATCATGAGCAGAACAAATGAAAAGGTGAGTCAGAAGTCACTGAACTGGATTCATTAAGCAGAGTTGTTACAGAGCTCTCTGTCGGCAACAAATCAGGGCTTCCATTTGAGTTGTCTCATTTAAATGCCATCACGTCTTTACACTGACGTGTTTAAAATTGGAACGGTATCTAAAATGAGATCAATCCCCTTCAATATAATTGATGGCCAGAGTCTAGGCCCGGCACACAGAGAAAACGGGGCATTATTCATAATTTATCAGCTTTTATGCAACCAACTTACTTTTACACGTTACATAATAATATATTTGATGTTAAACTGTGGCCAGGCCAGTGGCTGTTAGACGTGAACAGACATGATGTACAGCGCATTTTGTACACCGATGTGGGAATTTCATTTCACTGGTTTTGGCATTTCACACGTTTCCGCCTGTTTCTGCTTTCGTAGGTTTGTCCTGTTGAAAAGGTCACGCTGGAGCTAATGCTCCCGCTGCAACAGGATGACAGGATAATGTGTAATAATTAAAAGGTCTTCGGCATATGGCTGCCATCACAAACATGCTGTGTGACTCAATGGGAGCCATTTGTTCCTTGTCAGAGCTAGGAAGCTATCCCAAAAACATGGGTGATTCCTTTAAGTAGTCGGGCTATACTTAATTTAGACATGACCACCAATTGACCAACATGGAAATGTAGCAAATAAAAGTGCCTGAGTCCAATGTGAAACTATCTGGGTGATGATTTCCATATGTTCTTAAATGTGTTTTAATTCTGGAAGCCTAATTAGCTACTGCTAGAAAAATGTATTCATCACATCTACTTCTTTGTAAGAGGCAACGTGAATGTATTTGTCCCTGTTCAGCAAATACGATAAACAAACAACAGCAAATCTTTAACAAAGAATATTCAAAGCCGTGCCATGACCCAGTCAAAGTCCAGACATTGAATGTCTGCGATCCCAATGAACTGCCACCATGTTGTAGAGACGAGATGACCAAAGCCCTTCAGAAGTAATAGGAGGCTTCATCCATCCATTTTCCACTTATCCAAGATCAAGTCACAGTGGTAAATAGTCCAGACGTTCAGACTTTTCTATTGCTGATTAAGATGTGGGATGATGCAGCTGATCGTTGTATCCAAGGAAAGTTTATCCAATGGGAGATTAACACTTTGACTTAGAGGAACAAAATCCAAACAGGCCTCTCTGCGGTCAAACATTTCTGGTAATTATGGAGGTCTTCTTCTGGTCACCCATCCCTAGGTGGCACACACTCTCCTATCCCTCTTCCTACAGAGCTGGATCCTGTTCTGTCACCTCCAGCCCTCCATATAACATGAAGTAGGCGTTTTAGAGCCACAGCCTGTAAAGTTCTCTGCATCTCAGACCAGACTCATTCACTCCAGCTGTTCTGCCATCCTGGAGCCTTTTTAGCAACCCCAGACCTGTCTGCTATGGTCTACCCTTACCTCTGAGTACTCTGACTCAGCTTGGTGGAGGACATCATAATTGAAAGGTGCTGCTTCCACCTTCATAGCAGGCCTGAGGTTTTTATAGCCATAAATCACCAGCTGCAATTAGATTATCATTGTTACATGATTGCTAAACACTTAGAATATTCCCTGAAGGGTTTATTGGTGTAAGGGGGATAGATTTGTGCCAACAGGAGTATTATGGTCTTCCTATCTAGTTCTCCTGCAGAGATGAAGAAACCATAAAAAATAGACATCTATCTATGCTACGTTGCTAAAGATTTCCTGGCAGTAAGCTGGAGAACTGCCTTACTATATTCCCAGTTGTTAGCTATCAACCCTATTTTAAATAATCTTTACCTCACCTGCGTCATTGAAAACAGAAAATGTTGTGAAAAAAAAATTAAAACAATCAAGGAAGCTCTGCATGAGCTGCTCGCCCCAATTAAAAATTTGGAAAAAAACTTTTGGGATTATCAGCACGGCAACATAAGTGGCAGGTATTCTAAAAACAGGAATATTTTGTTCATATTGAAGACTATAACAAAGCATTTCACTTTTAATGTAAATTTCTGCAAATCATATCCATTTAATGCTTCAAACTTTTTGGATGTTTTCTGCTGCCCTTAAACCAAAATAAAACTGAGCATCGCAAAGAGTCTCCCTGTCACTAAGCGGGTACCTGGCTCATTTTCCTTGCAGCCTGAAGGTCTATAACACTCCAGGAATAATACACAGCACAACTGATTACAAAGGCCCACTATCAGTCTCTGTATGACAGGACTGGGGCAGCACTGTGGCAACCTTCACTGAGAGCTACTGGCAAGAAGAAGCTCGTTGTCAGTGCAAAAAAAAAGCTAAAGAACTCCCGTTAACAAAGGACAAAGGCGCATAAAAAATATTTAAGATCAGTGTATTAATACAACTTCTACAACCCATAAGCTCTACATTAAAAAGGAGAAACTGGCCCGTGATGCTTTTTATGTGCTGCTCTCAGCAGAAATTCACTGCCGACGCAGACAGAACCAGACCTGCAAGCCAGAACATGCAAAAAGTGTCCGACTGCAGCTATTGATTTAGTCGCTTGTATGTTAGCCCTCATTACTCAACATTAATGCTTGTGTAACCTTAACTCCAGCTGCTGGGAGTCAAACGTGGAGAAATGAGTGTGGCGGGCTGAAGTGTGGCCACTTGGGGAAGACTTTCTTACAGCAGCAACACAAATTATTTAGCTGTTGAGGTTCTTGTAAAGCAGAAGAGACGTCAGCTTTTTCCTTCTCATTATTGCTTTCTTGTGAATGATTATATCCGTTTACAACAGGTTTTGAGTGCGGTTTTCTCCTCCTGCTTTCATGTTTCTGCTACAAACAAATGACCCACTGGGGAGACAAGAAAAGCTGGAGTTTTCATACTGTACACAATTCAGATGTTTTATTTGTCAGCACAAGCTGACTCTTCATCTTGTTTGCTGAGTTTTTATGTTGACACCGTACCACCAACATCTATTACTGCCAATGCACGTTTAAATATGATTTTCTTTTCCCAGTTTTTCCCATAAGCACTGGTGTTGTAAACAATTACTCAAGTTTTGCAGGTCTAAGGATTGCACATAAATGCCATCAGTTTGCTTTGTTTGCAGACAACAAACAGTGACTGGGAGCAGAAAAAGACCCTCTAAGTCCTCAAGGTTTTCAAGTGTTTGCGCTTGACTCCAGGTGTGACCTCCTACAGGTGTTTAAATAAGATGAGCCGCTAAAAAATCTTGCACATCATGTAAAAAAAAAGTTTTTTTTCCCTCTTAGTAATAATCATTAAAGAAAAAGTTGATCAACAAACAACAAAGAGAATGCTAAGCAGACAGAGAATTCAAAATCAGAATTATATTTTCTTATTTAACCTTTATTTTACCAGGTAGGTCGGTTGAGAACCAATTATCATTTTCAACGACGACCTGGTTCAATTATCTTAAAAGCCAAACTCAGCAAGTACTAAACCCAAAAGGGACAGAGTAAGCCACACCGAGCCAACTTTTGTAGTTGGGCCTGATGTGGACTTAGCTCTGACTGGATGAGCACTAAGTGGACCTGGGCTGAGAGTTCTGGTGTAGGACCCACTTGGGGTGAATAAATACAACCAGTCTCCTTCACAGGTCCTAGCTCGATCCCAAATAGTAATTAGAAAATCTGTTTAAATTACTCAAGCAGGTCCCACCTTTTACCCAGAGGTGCACCAAAAAAGTGATCAGTGTGATCTGTTTGCTCACACTAGCATGCTAGCATTAGCATTAGCATGTTTGACTGGCTTAGCCAAACACCTCCAGAAGAAGCCTGTCGGTGGATTCCTATAAAAGACCCCAAATAACCCAGATTCAAATATCCAATACAGCCGCTCTTTTGTTTAAACAGAATAAAACTTTCACTAATGCACATTTTCTGCACTAATGTTAGAGTATCATTGATGGCTTGCTAGTTTCAGAACTGACTTCAATGCTTTAAATGTTTTGTTAACTCTGACAAGCACTTGTTACAGCCCTAGAAATCCATTTTTTTTCTTTATGTGGATTTTTGTCCTTTCTTTAATATAACTATGTGTTTATAGGTAGTTTGTGGCTTAATGCAAACTGTTATTAGTTTATGTTTATAATATTTTAGCAAGAGCTCCACATTTTTTGTAATTGTCTCTTTTACATACCAGTCAGCAACTGGTATTTGATATTTGTTTCAATGATCAGGTCTCATTACTCGACTATGTCCAGATTTGGCTGAAATAACTCAAATATGTTTGCTTGACTGCATCTGAGGTCAGATTAGGTCAATTCCCCTCACACACCTACAGACTCCCCCCACCACCCGCACCAACAAATTGCTGTGCCAACTAACCTGCAGCCTGTCCACAAATGCTGCAGACTGTTGCAGAATTGTCTTGACTTGGAATGAGGATAAAATCAAAAAATAATGTGGCGTGTCTTCATCTTTAGTGGGGATGATTCTAGTATCTGTATGCATAAAGCTGAAAGAAATATTTTCTTTTCATCTTGTTTTGGTAATGCTCCGGTCAAACTGACAATTTGCACATAGTTTAAACAGCAGAGGAATAGAATCCACAGAAAAAAAAAAACACTAAACTGAATACTAATAACTCCTTAAATCAAACTAAGATATATAAAAGAGAATCAAGACCTAAAGCTTTCTTTCCTGACATCCTCTGTATGTCGCCTTCATGTTGTCGTAAATTAAAAGTTTTTTTCTTTGGTTGAATACACTGCTAAGCCCAAAACTATTCATACCCCCGGCAGTTTTAGGTTCAGAATTATATTCATTTAACAATGAAATCTGTTTCTGACAGAAAAAGTGGGACCGGAATCTCTCGAAAGATTATAAAACAATGTAAAGAATGTATCAATTATGAAACTGTATAAATGTAAGTTTTTTCGTTTACTTTTATATAAAAATGATGTGTCTGATATTACCGTAGTCAATAATCATCAGATGATATATTTCTATAGCTGGACACATATTTACTGTCTCACTGATGTTGTGCACGTTCTTTTCTGAGCAGCTTTAGTGTCAACGTGTGCAATATGTGCAAAAGAAAAAATAAATCAAGATTTATATCAATACATAAGAGATGTGACCTTTTAGCAAACTTTAAAAACCTTGAAAGCACAAAAAAATAAAAAATAATACATGTATATATAAATTCAAAAGATTAAATTTACAGATTTTGGTGAGGAATCAAACAATGTTTTCCTGGTGTATAAACTCACGTGTTTAACTGTTTTATTTTATTTTCAAAAACTGAGCTTTACCACTTATTTCATCCACACATCACCAGCTTACCTGACATCAGGTAATAAAGGAAATGCATTAAAAAAAATCAAACCTAAACGTGGCTCTAGGGCCAGAGCGGGTAGGTACATTGACCCGTCGGTTGTTTCTGGATCCGTTTTAGAGGGCCATCCTTGTGGGAGGTGCCTGAAGCATCTTCAGGTGGCAGCACCCTGAAAGAAACTCATTCCCCAATTGTACCACAGATCCTTACCCAACTCACTGACAAAACTAATCTTATTTGGCACATCTTTCTTTCAGTTGTGTCCCACATCCAATAGCCATAGGTATAGGTTTGGGACCAGAACCATTCACCTCAGCTCCTTCTTCACCTCAACCATATAAACTCATTCCAAACCTTAATCTGTTTGCGACAGGCTCAGATTCCAAATATCGTGGCCCAGTCTGATTCACCACAACATTCTGCTTCACCTCAAAACGAAGCAAACACACAACCTGAGATTTAACTAGGACTGTGTTATAAGAATTATTATTCTGAAGTCACTATGGCCTCACACCACTCGGACAGAGGAGGCCTGGAGACCTGATGTCTGTGTATAAGATCCACTGTTTTCTGATTGCAAGGCCAAATGCTGCAGCTGCTGAGGGATACTGATTGTTTACGATAGACTGTCTTTGTTTTGTCTCATGGGAAGGCCACGGTGCAGTATTAGGGGAAGCCCGAAAGCGAGGCAGACGGAGACAGGGCAGACAGAGACTGCAGCGGAACCGTGGGGTGCGATTACTTTCCAACTATGTGATTCTCTGCTCTGTTTCTCAATAAAGTGCTGGAACGTTATACCACCGTCTCGTCATTTAGTAAAGATGGGAACTCAGTTACTATTGTTTAATATTCCACCCAAAACTCCCACAACAATTTGGCGTAAACGAACAAGATCTCCGACCGACGAGCGAGGGAGTCCGGGGACAGGAGCTGCTTTGGCCGGCCCGGAGAGGTTATCCGGCCTCTGGTACCCCGAATGGATTTTCAAGGGACGTGGAGGAGCTCCTGGTCTCGGAGCGTCTCTGGGCGTCGGCGCGAAGATCCGAACCTTTCTTTCATGAGACGGTAAGGGGATTATTTTCCAGCTCTTTTAAAAACAAACGCAATTGGTCAAAAATGCTTGCAAGCTTTTAAATTTTAAACCCCATTTTAAAGTATACCTCAAGAAAATTTAAAATTAAAAACTGTAAACCTAAAAGGTAGTAAAAGTAAAAGCCGGTAGAAATAATGAATTATATTTAATCCTTAAGGCAAATAAAACAGGGTTCGCAATACCGAACGGTGACTAAGGTTTAAACATTAAACTAAAATTCAAAATTTAATTAGAATACGTTTTCAGCTGAAATACGGACTTTCCCACAAGGGGGAAGGAGTGGCAGAGTGATTTTCACCTGGAGAACAGGTGACCGGCTGAGCAGTTTGCAGCTGGTCCATTAAAGTCCTCTTGTCTTGGGTTTGTGCAAGAGGCTGTCCACTTCTGTTGTGGATGAAAGCGGCAGGGATGCTTAAGTCCTTGACTGTTGCGAAGACGTTTGCAGCTTTGATAAGTGGGGACCCCGACCATTATACCAAAAAGCCGACCATCGGATGTGAGGCCTTTCATTTAGTTGGTCGATCGTGCTAAGGACGAGTAAAAATAATAAAAAACACAAAAAAAGGATAAAATAAATAAAAACAAACAAAAAAAAAGTCTGGATGCAGAAGAGTCAGTGTAATGGGGGAAAGGCAGAGGTTTTTCAGGGTCAAGCCTAGCCCCAGGGTGAGACGTTCGATTTCATGCTGAAAAACGTAGGGGCCCAGACGCATGGCATGCATAAATGATTTGAAATGATTTGATTAAACATGCATATTTCTCACATAGGGGTTATTATTATTACTATTATTTTATTTTATTGCAGTACTGCTACTAAATAATAAAAATAAAATTAAGAGAAAAAAGAAAAGCGATAAAAACAAGGAAACGGAAACGAAACTAAAAAGGCGTTGCACCGGGGAAGCGTTTACGTGGGGACCGATTAGGCACTTCCGTTGTGGATAAAATTGGTCTAAACTGCTAATAGCGACGTATAACTTTCAAAAATGGGTAAGCGTCCAAGTGTCTGCGAGACACAGAGTTGTATCCTTGCGGGACTGAAGCGTAAAACCGCGTGTGGACGAAGCATCGGGGGGTCGTAACCAGCGCACGCTCTCCACCTTTTAAACTAAGCGGGAACTTAACGCGTTGAAAACATCTTTCGGCGTTGACGTTTAAAAATTATGAAAAACATAGAACTATTTAAGATGGTGAAAAAGCAGGCCTGCACGTGTTTGTCTGTCTGAATGTCATCGTTTGTATGTAACCGTACGTATGTATGTATCTATGTAACTAAACGTTCGTCTGTGTGAATTAATTCGGGGTAAAAGTAATGTTCATGGTTTCAGAATGTTCATTTGTTTTGGGAGAACTGCAGCTCCGTAATTCAAATGACATTTTAAGCATGGACTATGTTAACAATAGAGGTACAGTAAAAGAGAGATTTAAATAACAAAGTTTGTTTTTTAACATTAAATATCAGGACCAAATTAAATTGATACACGGAGAGATTAACATGGCTTGAACGGAAATATTTCAGCTTTGTTAGAAATTGGAAATAAGCGTTACATAAGCTTGTTAAGTTTACTGTTTTACAAATTTAGGCTGAGATCCTATCACTTGATTTTTAGCCCTAAAGTAATTTAAAATTACTGAGATCTCATTGCTTGTAATAATGATGATTAATCACAAACCAGTCCAGTTGAAAGAAGTTTAGATATACAAGATTTTTGATTTAAATAGATGAGGGAAAACTGTGCTTTGAACAAACCTGTATGGAACTAAATATGAATTGCTTTTCTGAGGGTTTTCTATTCATTTATTTTATTTATTTTTTTACTTGGAATTTGAATGCAACTAATGAGAAATTTTGAAAAGCGTCAAAATATCAGAAGGCCACGTTACAGGCGTCATCAGTTACGAAATCATCTGATGTTATTAGTTATGCTGAGCTGAGGCGATCCTCAGAGGGACAGTATAACCTGAGAAGGACAATAGATATGATAAACAAATCTGACCATGATTTAAACATCTGAATGTTTATGGCGAGGCTGGGTCTGTGTGTTCTGGCCTGGGGCACGAAAACTATGTCAGAGGGGAAAAAATAAATAAAGCCAGCTTCTAAAGGGTTAAATTATAATTCTAATCTTGGTTTGTTTTGGGTAGCCTTCTCAATGTGCTGAATTATGGGGGAAACTCTTATCATTTATAGAGAAACACTAGAAGCTCAAAAACTAAAAGGGAACAATCATTGCTTTAAAGTTTCACCCTTGACCAATTTAGATTGAAAAGGTATATATAAATAAAAGTATTACTAACAGCAAATACACATGGTCAAAGGACCAGAAGGATATCAAAAGGTTTGTAATAAGTCAAAAAACCTATGTCATATTGGAAAAGACATAATTGTGCTCCTTGGAAAACAATTTTGTTTTAATTTTGTTTGGTTCATTTCTTTCGTTTTTTTGTTTTCTTTCTTTTGGAGGTGTTTTGAACGGAGTTTCAAAGGAAAGGGGAAGAACAGAAACCTTCCCAGGATCAGAAAAAAAAGGGAAAAACATCACGTTAAAGGGACACTAAGGGGACCAGGGTTTTAACTGCATGCTATTAACACTCTTGTTTTTCTCTGAGTTATTGCTTTCTTTCTGCTATTAACAGCTCTATCTTTCTGCTTCTTTTTCTTTGCAAAGAAACCTGGTCAATATGATGGGATTGTGCTAACATAGAGATTTAGTCTCATTTTAGACATTCTCAGATGCGAGAGAATGCAGAAACAGTGCCGCAGTGCCATGGGGGCTGATCCTTGGGACAAGGACTAAAGGTGATGTCATTGACTTCAGCCTGATCCAGTTTTGAGTTTTATTTTGTCAGAGACAAAGTTTGATTTATTTTTTTTTATCCTTTTGTTTCTTTTATGTTTGTCATGTTAGAGGGAACACTGTAGTTAAAATGTTTGTGACTGCTTTGCTGTAATTTCTTTTCAACCTATGGAGCGTTTTCTTTGGCAAAAAATGCTGGCAGAATTCATTCTGTTTGCAGGCGTGAGGACTGGAGGATGGACTCTTGATGAGAAGGAGAATGTTGGGCTGCTGAATTTAGACATTGGACTGAAAATGGACAATGAAGGACTATGACTGAGGCATCGGACAACCTTCGACTACAAACACAGATGAGTTCTGCAGACACGACTTCATGCATTTCACTTCAGATTTTGTTGTACACAATTAAAACAAAACACACATTACGAAACACATTAAGATTATGTAAAGGTGAAAACTTTTAAAGAAGCACCTTGATGGAATCATGGAGCAACTTAATAAATTAAGTGGGTATTATATCAACAGTTAAATAAATAAATGCATGAATTAGTTTTCACTATATAGGTAGAGTAATCTGAACTTTTAAATAGCATTTCATTTAATAAACATCTTAAGAGTAAGCTGATTTCTGCTACTCTGGCAGGCATCAATAAAACGCAAAAAAAAATGGGTTACTGGCTAAAATGGGTAATGTTGCAATAAAATTTGCATAATGACACATCCTACCAACATGGGTAAATTTAGGATTAAAGCATCAGGGTAAAATGGTTACAATATTTATGGAGATTTAATATCTTTCAACTAGAACACAAATAACTCAAAAGTCTTTTTAACCAGTTAACCTGTTAACCTGAGGGCTTTTAGATCAGGATAATTTAATGGTTATCGTCTTACATACAGAAAATAAGTAAGATTAATTTAATTAGATTAGATTATGGGGACATTTTGGATCTGGTCAGGATGGTTGGGGGGCTGTGATGATAAAAGGGTAACAGCTTGAAGATGTATCAATGAATGAAGGTTTTCTCTGAGGAACATTAAAGCAGCAAAGACACCCCACATTGGAACTCCTGTTTTGAACGGGACATAAGGTGAGATCCTTACAATGAGAGACGTTCCACACAGGGGGGTGTGGAGACCCCTGGGGCATGGCACCCAGGGACGAGCTGCTGTGGACTTGACACAGCTGGTGGAACCAGAGAGACGACGAGGTGGTCCCACAGGTTACCTGACACCTAACACTGACTGTAAAGGGTTCTGGGTTTTCAGGGTTGCTGAAAACAGAAAGCTTCAGAGAACCTTTCACCCTTCCTGACCAGGCACTCAGAATACATAGATCATAGATCAGATGGCAGAGGCCTAGACAAATAGGAACGCAGAGATGCGTTCACCCAAGAACTTCTTAATCAAAGTCCTTAATCCTCAGTTTAAGAAAATAAATAATCACATGTATGGGTTACTTTATTTTAGGATTAATTTGGGAACTAATTCTGATTTGCTTAAGTAGCTTTGGTTGTTCAACAATGTTAGAACATTTTCAAAAAACTCCTGTTCTCTCCTGCTCTCTGCTTTGCTTTGTTTGTAGAACCATGGCGTCCTTGAACAGTAACAGCATGGCATAAATATTTTGTCTTTTCTGTGCAGAACAGCACCTCACTTAAAAAAAAAAAAGAGGGAGAGAGGGAAAAGGCTTTCACATGGAAAGGCTTTCTTTTTCTCAGTTGGGTTTTCAAAATAAATGGGAAATGTCATGAAACGAATATGTTGATGAAATTGTGTTGCAGAGAACTTCAACTGTCAGACAACAACAGTTAAGACACACATTGAAAGCATTCTGTTAAGAACTATTATGAATTTACTGCAGATACATTTGAACTTAAAGATTACTTTTTTAACTAATAATTAAATTGCAGAATTCTGAAAGCTAAATAATTGTGCACAGAAATATCTTGAATGTGAAAGTGCTTGGAGAATGTATTAATAAATGACACATGAATGGGGTTTTGATAAGAACACTAATTACACCTTGTTTCTGTTCTCTAGTGGGAACAAGGACTCGTGTCTGCAGACCATCTTCACAAAGTGTTTTATTAGAGAGAAATGCAAAATAAAATGCTCAGTGCCCATCCAGAACTGAACGCTTATTACCATCCAGCTCAATCGTCCAGCCTGCGAGGAGGAACCAAGAAGAGGACTGGGGATGAAGAAGCCAGAGAACTCTGATTCCTTATTCTTCAACGGGAGGAGTTACCTGAAGAGACCCTAAGCGCGATTAGATTATTTTCTGCCTTGTGCCAGAATGGCCTGAAGGCATCCTTAACTTTGCGTTCTTGACGTTTAGAACTCTTCTCATATTGTGTTGCTGTTTGTTTAACTGCTCTGTTCCACTGACTCACATGTTTGATTTTTTTGTGTTATGAGATCTACACTTTAATATTACATCATGTTGATCAATATGGTTTTATGGTTAAAAAATGGAAACTGTTTGCTTCAGACACACAAGGATCTATGGTTTATGCACCTTTTTATTTGATATAGGAAGAACCAGGATCGGATTGGCTCTAAAGATCCTTTAATATTAGCTGGTAACGTTAACACTTAGATTCAATACAGGGTTTTCAGGCTCAGATTGGCCGAGAGCAGATCTCCCTGGGAGGGGGCCTTGCAGTTTTTACTGCCCCCTAGGGGGGGTAGCGTTTTCTGGAGGTTCCCCTGCCCGCACTGAACCTCTCCTGCCTTTGCTCCTGGTGTTGTAAGTTTGGAGTGGTGGATTATTGTCCATCGTAGGGGTGAGTGGAGAAAGGAGTAGGAGGGTATTCAGGGTGGGTCAGAGTAGACGGATTCGACCTTGGTTACTGAACAGGTTTAGCTTACCATAGTCTAATGTAATTTTAAAATAATGTGCGCATAGGTACCTAAAACAGGCCTTACCTAATTAGATGAATCCTAAATTGTAGACAAAAGCTAAATCTTGGATCTTGTGTGTTAAACCTCTTTGAAGCATTCATGTTGATCTGTATTAAAAGTTCCAGCACTACCCGGTTCCAACACGGGAACCCTTTGGGTCCCACTTTACGAGTTTACAGAAATGGTTCCTCTGTGCTTTGTTCACATTTTCAAGTGATGGGTCATCTTGTTTTGTCTTGATGCTGACGACGCCATCATCATCAAAAAAAAAAAAAGAGAGGAATGTTATAAGAATTATTATTCTGAAGTCACTATGGCCTCACACCACTCGGACAGAGGAGGCCTGGAGACCTGATGTCTGTGTATAAGATCCACTGTTTTCTGATTGCAAGGCCAAATGCTGCAGCTGCTGAGGGATACTGATTGTTTACGATAGACTGTCTTTGTTTTGTCTCATGGGAAGGCCACGGTGCAGTATTAGGGGAAGCCCGAAAGCGAGGCAGACGGAGACAGGGCAGACAGAGACTGCAGCGGAACCGTGGGGTGCGATTACTTTCCAACTATGTGATTCTCTGCTCTGTTTCTCAATAAAGTGCTGGAACGTTATACCACCGTCTCGTCATTTAGTAAAGATGGGAACTCAGTTACTATTGTTTAATATTCCACCCAAAACTCCCACAACAGACTGTCATCTAAAATGGAGTCAAGTAGCCTTTAAATCATGCTCTTGTTTCTACATTTCAGGGAGTGTATAGAATGACCGAATACCTTTATAACGGCGGTCCTCAGTGGAAATGAAATGACGCCTTTTTGAGCTGGCAGTGACATCTCCATTCAAAGGAATCATTAGCCTGTCTTATCCGTTGGAGTCCCCAGTATATCTTCAGCAGGATTATAGAACGGTTAAAAAAAAAAAAACACTTTTTTTCTGTGCCAGACGCTCGGTGAAATAAAAACACCTCTAAAGCGTTGGAGGATTAATAATTCATTGATATCCATGACCGTTCACTTTGTCTCGTATGAGACAGGCTTATATTAGCGCCTTCTCTGCAACGCAAGCTCAACAACTCCTACAGCGTTATTAAAGTTTTAAAAGCACCTCCGCGTGACGGCTTGGTATATAAAAGACAATTACATCCTCAGAATGGAAATGTGTTTCCCTTTGAGAGGAATTATAGGAAAGTGTAAAAAGACGTGAAGCCAACAAAACATGGGACTATTTATTCAGAGACGACGTCCAGGTGAAATTCCTTGGATTTTACAGGCAATCGGACACAAGAAGCAGAAACCCACATTCAGAATCAGCGATCTGATCTGACACTGCTTTCAATGAAAGAAGCTTTCAGCATCTGCTCAATAATGGGAGGAGATGTTAAAGAAGCTTATTACCATTAAAATCCAAACGGAAATAAAGAAGCAGACCTGATTGTAAAATTAATGTAGCGTGGACTCATTTTACAGCCACTTTCAATCTCTCATAGATAAACCAGTAGATCACTTTAATTAGACAATGTGTTAATTGACTGCAGGTCCTGGGGTGCGATGCGTCAACATTTGTCTCCATCAATGACGACCTCCTCCAGAAGGGGAGCCATTTAATCTGACCGAGTGAGATGTGATCCTGAGAGTGTGTATGTGCAAGTTTTTCCTTTTCCTTTTTTCTTCAAGCGGGCTTTGTGAGGAAGAAAAAGACACAAACAGATGGATGTGGAGGCACAGTGTGCGGTCTATGGATCCGCTGTGGTCTGACATCATTATGGGCTCATCACCTGGCTGTTCGGTCCGGCTCACCCGCGGTTGGGAAATGGCAGGGGACATTAAGATTACAAGGTACCGTTCTTCGCTTTAAAAAAAATAAATAAATAGGTGGAAAAGGTCAATATGCTCCGTGCCTCTGGGACAACGAGGTCTAAAAGCTCAGTATTCTGCAAGTCAGACAATTAATATTAAACCTGAGCAAATTCAGTGCATTGATTGCAGTTTTTTTCACTTGTGGAGATGTGTGATCACATGGGGAAAACATGTGGTTGCATGTGTCGCGTGTGATAACAACAAAAAGCAACTGTGAAAGAAATTCCTCATAATGTGTCAATTTGAAAAAACATGTTTCAAATACTGGAAAATGGTCACATGTTAAACTTTACCCACTTGTTTCTGATGTGAAATTATAAATATATATATATATATATATATATATATATATATATATATATATATATATATATATATATATATATATATATATATCTATATAGAGAGAGAGAGAGAGAGAGAGAGCGAGCGAGAGCTAGAGAGAGAGAGCGACAGCGCGAGCGCGAGAGATAGATCGCTCGCTCGCTCAGCTCGCTGCTAGCTCGCTAGCTCGCTCGCTAGCTCGTCTAGCTAGATAGATAGATAGATAGATAGATAGATAGAACTTAAACATGAACAAACAAATAATTTCCACAAAAAAGATTCATGAATGTAAAAGAAATTGGAGGAGTAGCTGTGAGATAATGAGTGGGATATGCAAGTTTGTTTCAGATGCATCAGTTCAATTAAATTTTCCTTTTTTTTATAAAGGTCAATTCCAACTTTGCCAACTTCTTCAATCTCAGGGTAGTTTCCAAAGTCATTCCTAACGGATTATCCAGACAGCTCTTTTAAGCGTTTTCTATCTAAGGAAACCCAGTAGGTTCCATCAAATTGTTGACTTTGCAGCAATTCCTCAAATTGGGCATGCATGTAGCGACAGTGGGGAGGAAAACACACCGTTAACAGGAAGAAACATCAAGCTGAACCAGGTTCAGTTAAAGTGAGTACCAGGCTGCTCACCTATCTGTACACTGGTGAATGAAGATATGAACATTTGTGAGCGATAGTGGGTGACTGTAACCGGTAGTCCAACAGCTCTTTGAGTTCTTTAATTGAGTTCTTAAATTGCATGGACACCACATGCAATTTCTTTGTCTAATTCAGAGATCTCAAATATCCCAAGGGCCTTCACATGGGCATCATGTGTTATCCCATGGTTATCTTGTAAGAATCTGTCTCTCACGTATCTCATATGTAGTTTTAATGTGAAAGTTCATATACATATTAAGACCTGACCCCATGTTGACACATTTTGCAAATGTAGAATTCCCGCTTATGTCTCCAAGCCAAAAAATAAACTTAATACATCACGCAAAAGTGGAAAAAATAGAGGATAAAGGAGGAAAAAGCGTCTTTTTTTCCCCAATGAATCTTAATCCAATCTGGCATTGAAGTGTTCTGATTTCTGTGGAGCTGCGCACACACATCTTGTCCTCTCACACAAATAATGTGAGCACCCTTGTACTCCAAACGAGGATCAGTGGCCAAGCGTGTGATTACACTCAACACTCTGAAGTCATAGCGAGGTGCCTCCCCGGCAGCCGCCATGGCAATCATACAGGAAACATAATGAGGCCATTAGGTTTGGCGAACGTACCCTTTTAAAGCCTCTCGTCGGGCCGGCTGGGTTTCTACTTTGCACCTTTCCTGAAAGCCTTTTAGCAGCTTGATGTGATCCAGGATCCATGCCGTGCTGCAGTTGCAGGTGCAATGCATCCTGATTGGATGGCATTCTCAATGGCTTTCTTAATGTAGTAGCGCTTCTGCGGTGAGGAGAGTTTTACCATAATGTGACTCTGTAAAGTACATCCGGTGACCTTTAACAGGAGTTACAAAATGCTGAAAATGCGCTGACCTAGTAAACTTCTGACAGAGAAAAAACGCTTCATTTTTTGTGTGCAGTCATGTAGGGTGGATGATGTTAAAAGCAATATGTGTGGAGTTGTTTTATTTTAGAAATTACGTAATTAACTAATGCTCCTCATCCCACACAAAACCTTTTTAGTTTTCATTCTGCATGGCTGAAATCATATTCTGAACTGTTGCCAAATTGTGTAATTTATGACACATCCTTCACAGGTTATTCTGAGTAGGTGAAGAAGGAGCATCGGGCTGAGCCACAGCTCTGCTGTGAGGTCCAGCTTTACATTTCTGCCAAGTCAAAGGAGGTTTGAATAAAAAAAATGAATAGGAGCAAAAGAAAAATAATATAGACTGTGCATTGATGTGTCCTGCTCTACTGAGAATTTGTACAGTCAAAGAGCATATAGTGATTCATGGTTAGCACAGGTTTGACCAACCGTTTTTTTAAAAACATGGATCTCAACCGTGGTGTAAAAGGAAACAAGAAAGATCCATCCTGAAAGAGGAAAACAGAAAGGAAGTCAGTGGGAAATAATCTTCTTCATGTTAGCAATAACTCTTGGCTAAATCCTTTTTTCTAGTGTTACACTCACATCTACCCCTCAGCCATGCCTACCCCTGGACCATAGCACTTGTTACAAAGTCACAGAGAGAAGCTGCTTAGCATTAACCACTGTTATTGCTGATGACACTCAGCTATATTTATCCATAAATCCTGATGAATCTGATCAATTACTTTGATTGCAGGCATGTCTTGATGATATCAAAACCTGGATGATTTTAAATGTCCTGCTTTTAAATTCTGACAAGACAGAAGTTGTAATCTTTGGACACCTTCTATGAAGAGAAAAATGACAATGAACAAAAAGTTAAAAGTTGAAATAACAACAGACATTTGCAAACTGGAGAGCAGTAGGAGAACTCAGCAGAGTGAGAGAAATAGACCCTGATGTCCTCCAGTAGCCTAAGCCTATAGCAGCATAACTACAGAGATAACTCAGGGTAACATGAGCCACTCTGACTAGAAGCTTTATCACAAAGAAAAGTTTTAAGCCTAGTCTTAAAAGTAGATATAGACAAGTCCTGGATCAATGTGAGCTTCTGTGCTTTCTGTGTCTCTGCTCTGTCTTCTCTAAGCCCCAGTGGGTGGAGGCAGATGAGCGTTCACACTGAGCCTGGTTCTGGTTCTGCTGGAGGTTCTCCTCCCTGTTAAAGGGGAGTTTTCCTCTCCACTGTCGCTTCATGCATGCTCAGTATGAGGGATTGCTGCAAAGCCATCAACAATGCAGACGACTGTCCACTGTGGCTCTACGCTCTTTCAGGAGGAGTGAATGCTGCTTGGAGAGACTTGATGCAACCTGCTGGGTTTCCTTAGAGAGGAAACTTTCTCACCAACCTGGAGGATCTGATGGAGTCTGACTTTGGAAAGAGCCTTGAGATGACGTGTGTTGGGAATTGGCGCTATATAAATAAAACTGAATTTTGCTGAACATAGTCTAAGTACGTAAAATAAATGAAAAAAGAAAAAAGTCAGGGGTCAGTTATGCACCCTAAAGTTTCTGTTATTTTTTTCTATTTGTTGTTTGCTTCACTTTTTGATTAATCTGTATAATCTGACTGAATTTGATTTTGGAAAGTGCCTTGAGATGACATGTTTCATGAATTGGCACTATATAAATTAAATTTAATTAAATGGATTTGAATTAAGTAGTTATGGAACACACTGCCAGCTCATGTTAGGGGTTGTGCCACCTACATTCATTTTAAATTCTCCTTGGAACATTTGTTGAAAACTAACCAGACATGTGTTCACAGGTAAATTGATCCATTTCCATGGGCCTGTTAACCTAATTTTATTGTGATTTTTTGTTATTGACATCTTATCTGTTTGTGTCCACTCAGTTCTCTCCCTTACTGTCTTGTTTAATGTCCACTGCTCTTACCTGCCTTAGGACAGCGGATGCAAATTAGCTATTGTGCTAATTCTGGTATATTTACATTGATGCTTTATTCTGACATGTTGATAAATGCGCATTGTCCTAATTCAAATAAATGAATATAAATAAATACAAAATAAAAATTAAGGACCCAGTAGATCAGTAGAATTACTTGCATTAAATTATATAAGTCAAATGTGTCTCTATGTGTCATGTAAGCCTGCAAAAGACAGCGTTTTCATAATTTTATAGCTACGCTTATATCTTCTTATTTGGAAATACGTAATTTTTTATAAATGAAAATGGACTGAATTGAATTGGATGTTTTCAAGCTTTATAAATCAATAAATGAAATGATGTTCATTTGGAAATTTTATAAAGATGTTAAAATTAAATGAGTTAGAAAACATCAATCAAAGGCAGTATGGAGCAGCACGGTTAGCATTGTCACTTTGCAGAAAAGGGAGTTTGCAGTTTCTTCCGGTGTACATGTGGGTTCTCTCCAGGTACTCCTTCTTCCTCTTAGAGTCTCAGAAATATGCCTTTTTAGGTCAATTGGTCACTCTAATTGCCGTTGTTGGAAGAGGTAATCTGTTTAATGGTGAAGGCTCAGCTCTTAAAACACTCTAAGAGCAAAGAAAGGCAACAGCGCAAACTCTAGTCTCTCCTGGTGAAAACTAGCGCCACTACTGTACTGCTGGAGTACAGTAAAGGGAACGTGGTGAGAATGCACGCAATATCACCCAGAAACAGTGGGCGAAAAATCTCTCCAACAGAGAACTCACACAGACAGAGATGAATGTTTTGTCCAAAGGTCACAACTTTGCCATAACCCCTAAGCAACTTCCGATAACAGAAATCATCACTGCCACTGAATCATCCATAAGAAATAACAACATGTCAGAGGCAGAAGAGGAAGAACTTAGGATAAAAGTCACAGCAGCACTCTCCAGTGCAAAAATGCCCCCTTCAAACATCTCGCCACAGGGAAGTATGGCCGTTACATCCCTCAGCAAAGACTGCAACATCATAAATTTGCCAGCAGACAAAGGCAGATCCACAGTGGTACTTAACACAACTGATTACCATGAGAAAATAAGGAATTTACTGATGGACAGTAACACATACGGGACCCTGAAATGGGACTAAACCAATAACTAACTCTCTACAATGATTGGAAAAACAGAAAGTAATCAATCGCTCCCGCTACTATGAGCTGTACCCAGGCGAGGCCATTCCACGCATACATGGACTTCCAAAAATTCTCGAAGAAGGGGTTTCTCTCAGACCCATCGTCAACAGCATTAACATACAAAATTGCAAAAAAATCTGGCAACAATTTTGGCTCCGCTGGTTGGAAACGCTCCACACCTCGTACAAAACTCAGCAGACTTAATTTTCAAAGTCCGACACCTGAGACTGTCACCAGGGGTAAACCATTGTTTCCTTTGATGTCACCGCTCTTTTCACCTGCATCCTGACATCAGAGCACTGTCAGGACTCAGCTGGAACATGATGCATCACTAAAAGACCAAGAACCAATTTAATACCAAACCAGATTTCTGACTTGTTGGACCTCTGTCTCTCAATCACATATTTCAAGTACAGAGACAACTTTAACCGACAGAAACATGGGCGTACCATGGGCTCCCCAGTGTCACCCGCTGTGGCCAATTTGTACCTGGAGGAGGTGGAGAGCAGGACACTCAGTGCTTACAGGGAACACCACCAACTCACTGCTTTAGATACGTGGATGACACTTGGGTCAAAATCCAAACTAAGGAAGTTTAGACATTCACCAACCACATCACCTCAGTGGACAGCATCAGGTTTACCAGAGAGGACGCCAATAACAACATGTTGCCTTTTCTGGACTGTGCGGTACACTTTGAGGAAGATGAGTTTCAAAAGTAAGGTTGCCAGAAGCCCACACAGAGACCAATATCTGTGTTTTGATTCCCATCACCCACTGGAGCACAAACTCTATGTTATCAGAACTCTGAGTTACCGGGTTGACAACGTTCCCTCTGCCACAGAGGAGAAACAAAAACACAAGCATGTCAGGAAATCACTGCAAGCTTGTGGTTACCCTAAATGGGCCTTTGTCAAATCAGCCAACAAAGCTGGCAGAAAAAAACAACACAGCATCGAACTCACAGGTGAAAACAGAGAGACGCAGGAACATTACCATTCCAGATGTGTCAGGAGTTTCTGAGAAACTCAGGAAAATATTCTCCAAACACAACATACCAGTAAATTTCAAACTTAATAACACCCTCAGACAAAAACTGGTTCATCCCAAAGTCAGAACATCCAGACCACAGCTGAGCGGCGTTGTGTCTGCAGTCCAATGCAGAGAGGACGGCTCAGACTCCATCAGAGAAACTAAACTACAGCTACATCAACGCATAGAGCAGCACCAGCAGCTAGGGACCAGATTCAACAGTCCACCTGCACCTCATGAACAAAGGAGACACTTTTGACAACAATGATGTCCAGATCCTGGACGGGGAGAACAGATGGTTTGAAAGAGGAATGAAAGAAGCCATCTTGGTTAAAAGAGAAAAGCCATCAATGAACAGAGGAGGAGGCTTGAGCTTCCAACTCTCCAGAGTTTACAGCTCGGTCCTCCAACACGTTCCAGAGAGATTACATCAGCATCTCATCATGATCCAGGTGACCAAGTCCTCCACTCACACCAAGCAGCAGCTTCTAACCACCAGGACAGTGATGGTGGGTCACTGATGTACATCTGACCTGGACTGGACCTAGGAGGATGGACATCCATGTCCTGAAAAACAGCAGCGCTCCAACTGCAGGTTGATCAGCGCCTCCAGAACTGACAAAGACTCCTGGATAGGTGTCAGAACATTTTCAGAAAGAACTTAATGAAAGTCTGGTTGCCTCCCATTTAAGCCTTTGCTGTGGCAATGACCCGGAAAACTGAGGAGTTCCACAGGCAGGTTGGGTAAAAAAAAATTCTAGTACACATTACATGATTGTTTGGTTTTAACCCAGCAGACAATGTATGTGTTAGCTGGAAATGAAAGGTTGACATAAAATGGACAACTGTCCTGGTTCACTTTTTAAATGTAATCCTGCTTTAAACTGAACCAGAACCTTCTCTCTGACTTGTCTGCTGGGTTCTCTATAGTTCTCTAACAAACCTCCAGAAACAGAACATCTGCATTTAGACAAAGATTCAATTACAAACAAATGACACACTTCTGAAGACAACCAGGTTTTCTATACCTGAATAATGGGGCTAAATGCAGTAATGGGCCAGAATCAGAACAGCTGCCTTTACACTTTATACTTTTTATTAAAGAACACACATATGACTAAATAGATTACTTCTGGTAGATGGTTAAAACATATTTTCATTTTGTGCTTTCTGAGGTTCTGGAAAGGAGGGTCCGTTGGATAGTCAAATCTCGGATTCAGGAAGAGCAGTGTGGTTTTTGTCCTGGCCGTGGAACATTGGACCAGGTCTACACCCTCAGCAGGATTCTGGAGGGGGCATGGGAGTTTGCCCAACCAGTCTACATGTGTTTTGTGGATCTGGAGAAGGCATTCGACCGTGTCCCCCGGGGGATCCTGTGGGGGGTACTCCGGGAGTGTGGAGTACCGGACCCTTTAATAAGGGCTGTCAGGTCTCTGTACGACCGGTGTCAGAGTCTGGTCCGCATTGCCGGCTGTAAGTCGGACTCGTTTCCAGTGAGAGTTGGACTCCGCCAAGGCTGCCCTTTGTCACCAATTCTGTTCATAACTTTTATGGACAGAATTTCTAGGCGCAGCCAAGGTGTTGAGGGGATCCGTTTTGGTGGCCTTAGGATTGCGTCTCTGCTATTCGCGGATGACGTGGTCCTATTGGCTTCATCAGGGCGTGATCTACAGCTCTCACTGGAGCGGTTCCCAGCCGAGTGCGAAGCGGCCGGGATGAAAATCAGTGCCTCCAAATCCGAGACCATGGTCTTGAACCGGAAAAGGGTAGAGTGCCTTCTCCGGGTTGGGGAGGATGTGCTGCCCCTAGTGGAGGAGTTCAAGTATCTTGGGGTCTTGTTCACGAATGAGGGGAAGATGGAGCGAGAGATCGACAGGCGGATTGGTGCAGCGTCTGCTGTGAAGCGGGCGCTGTACCGATCCGTTGTGGTGAAGAGAGAGCTGAGCCAAAAGGCGAAGCTCTCGATTTACCGGTCGATCTACGTTCCTACCCTCATCTATGGTCACGAGCTTTGGGTCGTGACCGAAAGAACGAGATCCCGGATACAAGCGGCTGAAATGAGTTTTCTCCGTAGTGTGTCTGGGCTCTCCCTTAGAGATAGGGTGAGGAGCTCAGTCATCCGGGGAGGACTCAGAGTAGAGCCGCTGCTCCTCCACGTCCAGAGGAGCCAGTTGAGGTGGCTCGGGCATCTGGTCAGGATGCCTCCTGGACGCCTCCCTGGTGAGGTGTTCCGGGCACGTCCCACCGGGAGGAGGCCCAGGGGAAGACCCAGGACACGCTGGAGGGACTATGTCTCCCGGCTGGCCTGGGAACGCCTTGGGATTCCTCCTGAGGAGCTGGCCCAAGTGGCCGGGGAGAGGAACGTCTGGGCCTCCCTACTGAAGCTGCTACCCCCGCAACCCGACCCCGGATAAGCGGAAGAAGACGGACGGACGGACGGACGGATGGGCTTTCTGAGTAAAGAGGTTCAATATAATTGCACACACAACTTTCCAGATTATTAATTTGTGAAAAATGTTGAAAACCACGTATCGTTTTACTTCATCTTCACAATTATACTCTACTTTGTGTGGGATTATTACATAAAATACATTTGATACATTGGAAATTGTGGTTGTAAAGTAAAGCCATTGCTGCTGTCCAACCTGTTGGGTAAATAGACCAGAATATGATCAGCAATGATTTTTCCGTTAGAATGGAAGTGTCCAAAGTCAGTTCTGTGGTGTCTGGTGTCCTTCAACCTTCACATGTTTCCTTATTCAACACACTTGAATCAAATAAATAGCTCATTAGCTGGTCCCTGCAGATCAGATGCTGAGGAGTTAATTCAGACATTTGATTTAGTTGTGTTTGAGCAGGAACATCTAAAAAACATACAGGCGTCTCTGCTTTAGAACAAGGAAACAAAGCTATTATGCATTAACATTTGTCTATCCAAAAGGGGAAGGTGGTTTAATGGACAGTAAGCAGGAACAGAACCATCTCTGACCCGTTTAGAGCTGCGTCCTTGTTAGCAGGTCTCTGGAGCTTTTATTTTCCTCACAGGGGAAACTCTTAAATAACCATTGAATGCAAATCAAAGTCAGTCCAGTTTTGATGAGTGTTCAACAAAATATATTTGAGCAGAAAGACTTTTTTTTCCATTTTCACAAAATGAGATCATTCATCGACATCTGCTCTGGAAGAATCCAATAACCTGCAGAGGAAAGAGCTTTTAATGTTTCACACAAGCCTGGCTGTCTCTGCCGTGTGACATTTTTGACTTTAAATGTTGCTCATGAGAGTCTGCATGGGCTCCTTTGCTGCTCAAAAGGGGGATTTAGGGATTTCAAGCACACAGTCAGCTCTATTGATGACCTGCCAGATACGCATGACCTGCCTCGGCGTGATTTCAACCCATTTAAAAGACCTCTTGAGTCTTGCATGCATCTTCTGCGCCTCATGCTGATTTTTTTTTTTTTTTTTCAAGCGTACTGACAACAATGGGAGCGGCACGTGCTGGAGCACATCAAACCATTTCAAAGAGGTAAGGGAAACTCTGGCAGCCAAAAGGACTGAAAGGGACAGATTTGTTTTGAATATGCTGTCGAGAGGCGATCTCAAGGTTCCCTGAGAAAAGATGAATGTTTCATGATAACACTGCTATCCATTTTTGTCTTCAAGCTGTCACTCACGGTGCTATTATGTTCATGACTGCCAAGGCTGAGAGGCTACACGGCTTCAAAAATACTTTCGGAAAGAGCTTGTCACGTCGCTGCGGGGACGCTTCATCTGAATTATGTTCATCAGTATGATAAATGACAGCCAGTCTCAACTTGGCTACCGTTATATGATCAGAGGTTAGGGTTCCAACACAACCTGCAGCCGCCCGAGGCGGAGACACGAGGGCAGGCCTGACAGCAGGCAGAGCGAAGCGTACCGCTGGGGGTGAAGACAGCCTGTTGGACAGGCACTGAGAGATAGTGGGAGTGCATTAGCCTGGTGTGCACGCCTCACAGGACGCACCACAACCCCCCCTGGGAGTTCACTGCAGCAGGCACGCTCCCACAGGTAGCAGCGGTGCAAGACACGGCCGACCGGTCCGGATGAAACACAACTAAGGGGAAGTCTCTCGACCAGAGAGGTTGTGAATTTATGTTCCATGTTGTGGTCAGTCAACCAAAAAGGTTGCAAGTCGGCCAGCTCGCATTCAGCTGCGTTTATGTTTTTTGCCATTCAGGCCTGGGGCGGTAAAATGGTCGACCATGGCGCGGGGGATTGGCATGTTGACTAAAGGTCAGTGGAATAGGGCCTGTGCCCTCGAGAGCATGCCTCTATGAGTTTGTGTCAGTTTTTAGCATTTTGTCAGCTCTTTAAAACATGTGTATGACTGCTGCAGTGATTCATCTGAGAATTTTGTGTGTTTACCATTGGGGCGACTGAAATTTTAACCTGAACAAACCTTGTTAACGTTCAACATATGGACCAAAAAAGAAAAGAAAAGAAAACAAAGAAACAAACATAAAACAGCAGCATCCCAACAAATAATCATCAAAGTGAAACATATACACAATTGAAACCAGATGCTTACACTGTATGAAAATGCACAAAATACTTTTCCCTCCTCACTGTCTGACGATGAATGAGACCAAACTCTTTTTTTCGATCAGTTAGGAAACACTAATTATTTTTATTTGCTAAATACCAGAAGAAGATGATATACTAAACTTTTTTCCCTGCTGACAAAACTGGTGGAACTGTTTCAGAACTGTAGGCCAACTTGCTTGCAAAGATATTTTCAATTCTGCCCACATACTTTCTGTGGGACTGAGATCCGGGGTTTGTGATGCCGCTCCTAAAACATAGTCTTAGCTTCCCTCAATATTTCCATATAATGTTATTTCCTATTGATGTTATCTCTTTTATGAAGTGCACCAGTCCCTCCTGCAGCAAAACGTCCCCAGAGCATGACACTGCCGCCCCCGTACTTCACTGAACCGTCTGCCTTGTGATCTTCTTTTTAATCTAAATGTAATAATGGTCAACATGAACCAACATTAGAACATGTCTCCAAAAATGTAGGTTTTAGGCCCTGAGTGCATCTGAAACCTGTCCTCTGGCTTTTTATTATGATCTGGTAACAATGGCTTCATGAACTGATTTACAGAAATACTGAAATAAATCAACTTTTCAATGTTGAGATGCAACCCCACAGTTATATTTGGTAAAGTACAAAGCAAAATGTCCCACACTCCACAGCCCCTCTAAAAATTACAGCAAAATGATGCCTTAAAAGGAAAAACTCAAAATACTATACTCATCAGAAATGAAAGTGGAAACTTTTTTTAATTAAATTTAATTAAGAAAGAATCAACGAAAGAATGTCTTCAGGAATTAAAGCAGAACAGTTAATCAGCAAGAAATGGAACCATATTTCTGAGTTAAAAACAGCTTTTATTGAAACGCTTATGCCTGAACAACTAGGAAGTGATAGAAGCCCATCTGTTAGTAAATTTATCATTTTGAAAGCATCTAGCATTTTTTTTCTTTTTTTATCTAGCAAATTTTAATTTTAAGTTTTGATTGATTCAAAAATGTATATAAAAAATTTGCTTTGACTAGGACTTCGTACCACCTTGATTATTTTCTTTTTCAGCTATTCTGTTGCTAATTTGCTGCTGTGTTTGGACCATTGTCCTGTCAACGACCCTTTTTGGGCCAAGCTTCAGCTGTCCAACAGACGGTTCCACATTTGACTCTAGAAAAGTCCATAGCATCACCCTTGGCCCACTGTGGTTGACATTTGATACTTGTTTAGTCTTTTTCTAATTGTCCTCTCATGTAGTGGATCTTCTAAGTCACATACATATACAACAGATGTTAGTTTGCTAAGGTCATTGCAGATGTATTCCCATCGTGACATTGTCTTTTCACACACTGGTATGAGTATGAGGACATGGGGCTTTGTCTCTGACAGGCTGGCCTTAAGTGCAGGAGCACTGCAGGGAACTGTTCTGGCACCGTTTCTGTTCACCCTCTACTGCAGACTTCTCCATCAGCTCACCAGGTTGTCACCTGCAGAAGTTTTCTGGTGACTCTGCCATAGTCGGTCTCATTGGGATGAAGACGAGTCAGAGTCCAGACAGTGGATCCAGAACTTTGTAGGCTGGTGCCAGCAGAACCATGTCCTGTAAGATGCAGGGAAAACAAAGGAGCTGGTGGTGGACTTTCACAGACATGGACACACCTCACTGACACAGGTGAACATCCAGGGAGCTGAAAGCTCTTGATTTAATTCTGCTCCTCCTCCAAGTTGCTGTTCACCAGGGATAAGGCACACATCTGAGGAAACCAGTCCAGGTTGTGCTCCTAGAGATGCTGAGCTAGTGGACTCTTCTGAGTACCTGGGGCTTCACCTGAACAATAAGCTGGACTAGAGTCACAACACTGATGCTCTTTACAAGAAAGAGCAGAGCAGACCTCCTGAGGAGACTGAGGTTTTCTGGACTTCATGGGGGCGCTCCTGAAGACCTTCTTTATCTCTGTGGTGGTGGCATCAGCCATCTTCTCTGGTCTGGTGGAGCAGCAGCTGGTCTGTAGCTGAGAGGAAGCGGCTGGATAAACTCATTAGGAGGACCAGTTCTGTCCTGGGATGTTCCCTGGACCAGTGCAGGTGGTGGGAGACAGAAGGACTGGAAGGAAAATCCCATCACTGAGGGACAACGTCTCCTCCATGCATGGAGCTGCTGCAGAGCTGCAGAGCTCTTTCAGGGACAGACTACTGCATCCTGGATGCGCTTCCACAGGACTGCTGAATTTCATAATCTCTGCTGCTCACAACAAGCTCAAAAAGGGTTAACAAACATGCTAATACTAGTTACACGGGTTCTGATCTAACATCTGACCTCAGATGCTAATGTTCATTTTGCTCATGTTTTAGCTTCTCTGAGGGGTTTGCTTGTACAATTGTGCATATTGGATGTTTTCCTCACATCGTTCTGCAAATCGGCTGCTGTCTTTCCTCTATTCAAATTAAATGTAACATTTTTATTTGAATGTAATACAGTGTAATATATGCATCTTCTCTTAAATATGCTGTATGATCAATAAATAACTGCAGAATATTTTCTTTTTGCCCTTTCTGATAAGTTCATTCTCTTTTACGTTACAACTTTAAATGAGATTTTTTTATTCACAATACTTAATCCAGTAAGTGACTCTGGCACAGCCTGTCTACGTGTTTTTGCCGCTGTTACGCCCAAACTTACCCACTGTGGGACAGTACAGGACTTTCTATTCTGCTCTATTTTACATTTCACAACAAATGTACAGCATGAAATGAATGACAAGGGCACGCTGTGCAACAGCTGCTTCCGTCTGGAGTAAACGGCACCTGAGGAGGTTCCGTCTGACCAAACAGCTCATGGTGTTTTCTCTCCTTCCGATCAAAGCTGACTGAGAGCACCAACAGTAAAGGTTAAACCAGCCAAACAAAGATAGTCATCCACCCATTCATTAAGTCCTCCTGCCACTCAGCTTTTGATCTACTACAGTACCCTGCAAAAGTATTCCTACCCCTTTAACTGTCTCACTTTTTGTCACACAAAAAACTTTGTTGTATAGAGTAGCAATAAATTATGGATGATAATGAAGTTGAGGGAAATTATAGTTTTTAACATTTCAATACATATAAAAACCTGAAAAGTGTGGTGCGCATATATATTCAGGCCCCTTCACTGTCATACCTCTGAACAAAGAATTGCCCTGTCTGTACTGTACTGATCTCATTGTGAATCCACATGTTCTGTTTCTCGCCTCAGAGGTTGGTTGGAGAACATTAGAGAACAACCAGTATTGTGAAGACCAAGGAACCCAGCAGAAGGGTCAGGGAGAGAGTTCTGGTCCAGTTTAAAGCAGGATTAGGTTCTACAACAACATCCCAGAGCTCTGAACATCTCCCAGAGCTCTGGCCCATCCATCATCTGGACCTGGAGAGAGGATGAACCACTTGCAGACCTACCAGGAGATGGATGTCCACCTAAGTCAGGCAAGGAGAGCATTAATCGGAGAAACCGCCCAGAGGACCAAGTCAAGTGTTGGGGAGCTGCACAAATTCACAGCTCAGGTAGAAGACACCAATGGGATTTCAACTATCAGTTGTGCAAACCACAGCTCTGGCAATTTATGAAAGAGTGGCAAGAAGAAGCCATAAGCAGTCATGTCTGAAGTTCAATTGTACTTTATTTTATGGTATAAAGTTGCACTCCCTGTACAGTCTTTTTTTTTTTTTTTACAATTTGTGTCTACATTATCCCAGTCACCCAAAGACCTCCGAGTTCCCCCACTGATAAATGTTATTTCTTCTTTTTTCCCCAACACAAGCCATGAAAAGGACACATCAAATACTGCTAAACACACCAGCCTGAGGTACACCATCGTGGAGGCCGCATCCTACAGTGAGGATGCCTTTCTTCAGCAGCACATTGAAGCTGGTAAGACATGGTGAGCAGATGGATGTTGCTAAATACAGAGCCAACCTGGAAGAAAACTAGTTAAGAGGCTGCAAAATGTCATACAAACAAAGGTTCATATTCCAGCAATGTGAACAGATTACTTTGATGCTTCATAAAGTCTCCATTAAATAAAGTAAATCACACAATTATCTTCAGATATATTTTTTTAGAGCAAAACTGCCCTGGCACATGTAAGCAACCAGCTTCTCTAAATGGTATATTTGAAATACAAAGACAGGAAATGTAGAAAACAACAAAAAAGGCTGCAGAGTAGTTGTGTTTGGAGCAGAGGTTCACCTGCAGAACAACAACCCTAAACATACACTCACAGCTTCCATTAAGCCATTTAGATCAAAGCATAATTATCTGTTAGAATGACCCAGTCAGTCCAGACCAAAACCCAACTGAGAATCCACTAAAAACCTGAAAACTGATGTTCATATTATGCTCACCATCCAATCTCCATGAGATCGCCAAAGAAGAATAGGCAACCCATCCAGAATGTTGATGTCTAAAGCTTTAAGAGACATTCCCCAAAGGACTTGCAGCTGCAGCAAAAAAGACGTTCTTCAAAGTATTTACTCCGGGGACTAAATACAACTTCATACCACAGTTCTCAGAATCTGATTTAGAAAAACTCCCCAATTAAGGACTACTCTGTGTTTTTGCATCACATAAAATCCCTCCAAATTATACAGACCGTTGTGGTTTTAATGTGACAACATGTGGACAATTTTAAGAGCTAAAGCAAGTCTCCATATTTCCAGAGGGAAGATACATGATTTTAAGCTAAATCTGTCTTTCTCTAACGCATCAGCAGAATGACCACCAGCCGCAGATCGCCCCTTTTTAGGACCCTCACTGCTTCTGCCCTGACAAATCCTGTTTTTGGCAGGAAAGAAACTTTGAAACAGAGGTCTTCAAGACAAACATTAAATATTCAAATGTAAGGGGCAACGGACCTTCGCCGTCTAAATCCAGCACACAGTCCTGAAATTACACACACACACACACACACACACACACACACACACACACACACACACACACACACACACACACAGCGCCTCGGTCTTCACTGCGGGTTAAAAAACAAGCTCACGGACCATGCAATAATCAGCTCAGACAAGACTGAATGCGCTACATTTTCCTCTCATTTTAATGGAATAAAGCCTAAGAGAGCAGCCACAACAACAAATACAGCTGGAGAAAGAAGAACCCATGGGTTTATGCTGAGCAGAGACAGTCATGTAAAATGGTTCTGATTCATTTTGCTCATTATGCTCCTCCAGTAAAGGAGTACTCAGCTGATTTCTGGACAGGCTCTGAATGACTTCCATGTTACGGAGAGCCGTGAAGTGGCGGTGTGAGAACTGCAAAGACGCATAATGCTGCACATCTCTTTGACCTGCACATTCATTTCAATGCGCTTCAAGGGCCAGAGGTTCCAACGTGCAAGTCTGAGATTTTAAACATTTTCGTGTAAAGATGAAGCTGATACATTATCTCAAATTGAATGAAATTAATGGAATAGCGATCACATCTCTGTGTAATAATGCAGACAGCAGTTGGACCTAACCTCCAAACACCCCCTTTGGAAAGTGTGTGGTAATGCAACAAGGGGTGGCATCTTTTGACATCATGTTCTTAAGGATAACAGATATTTACAGCAAAATGTAGGTCCCAAATAAAGCCACATCTGTCACTTATATCGAGATGCTTATGATTTTTAAATGTCCTAATATATGATAATAAAGGTCCAGATTTAAAAAAAAAGAGAAATCCTGAATCTAATGAATTTTAGGGTTTCTCTGAAACGTTTTTAATAATTCAGGGGTCCCTCAGTCCCCAGTCACTTAGTTTGGATTGAAAAGCTGGCATCACCAGGGAGGAATGAATCATGCATTCGCTTATCTCAGATCTGCTCTGAATATCTCCACACTCAAGATAAAATATTTAACCTAATCACGCCTTTAAGGCCACACGCAGAACGAGAGAAAAATCAGCTGAGTCGATTGTTGAAGCGAGAATATAACGAGGAAGGAGTTGAAGAAGTGACGGTGGGGTCTGGTGCGCACAAATCGCGATGCTTCTCGGGTCTGGCGGCGTGCGTCGGTGCGCATCTGTAGCTGGAGATGCACCTGTTAACAGCGTCACAAAGTGCGCGCTGTGCGGAGTTAATCCGCACGGAAACACACATCAGCCAAGGGAAAAGATAAAAAAGCGAATTTCCACTTACACTGCTGTTCTGTCCGGTCCAGTAGACCACGGCGTGGTTGTGCGCAGAGTCACCCGTGAGAGCGAAGGTGCTGCTGCTCATGGGCTCATCCTGCCGGGTATTTCCTCTCCCATCCTCCCTTGCCCACCCGAATTCCGACCTGCCGGGTTTCTGGCTATCCAGCTGCGCGGTCCGGCCGGTCCAGTCGCTGTCGCTAAACTCGTTGAAGTCTGGAGCGCTCCTCTTGGCTCTCCCGAGCGCAGCATCCTCGGCCAGCCCAGACTCAGAACCGGCGGTTTTAACTTCAAAACTTAAATTAGGGCCAGAAGTACCAAGCATCCCAGATTCCTGATCAATTACCCCGGGTTCCCTGACCTCAGCCATCTCCTCGGCGGGGTCGGAGCGCACCCCTGTCTGCAGCTGCTGCTCCCCCCGGTGAAGTTGAACAGGCGACGGGCAAGATCCGCTACTTATCTCCGCCCTGGCGTTTTGGAGAGCATGAGCGGCGAACATCAGCCAGAGACCCAGAGAGACGCGTGAGCCTGGGCGGGAGCCAGCCCGAGTCTCCATCGCTGACGGAGATCCGGACGAAGTACGACTGGAGACCCGATTATCCAACACCTCAACTCCGTTCACTCAGGTCGTTCTGCAGAAAGTGACGCCTCGGCTGTCCGCCTGGATGTTTTTTTTTTTTTTTTTTTCAGGGGGCAGGCAGCTGGGGGAGGGCTGAAGGGGGGAGTAAAGTGCTCCTCAGCGAAACTGTTCACGTCTGAGGATCTTTTGGTCGGAAAAGCCACCACACAGGAGGGAGGAGTTGATTCTGAGCCAGCTGCCGAGAGAGCGCCCGGAAGAGACGCTCAGTGTGTGTGTGTGTGTGTGTGTGTGTGTGTGTGTATGTAACAGAGAGAGAGAGAGAGAGAGAGAGAGAGAGAGAGAGAGAGAGAGAGAGAGAGACAGAGACGCTGTCCATGGTGCTGAATCTTCTTTGAAGTGTTTAAATGTGAGAAGCACAGAATAGTCACTGTGCTGCACTGGTCGCAGCTTCGCCTTCTCTTCACTTCACCAACAAGACGACTGCTGCGATTAAATTTGAAACTTATCACTTAATAAAATCTTAAGATTATTAATTTGGTTCGTGCGTGAATAAAACCCTGCACTGTGTGAGCGCCAGATGCGCTGAAATGTGCGTTGGTGCAGCAGTTTGGAGAAGGAGACACTGAAAGACTCATAGAGTCGGAGAGGACTCTTTCATTATTTCAATGCCTTCAATTGACTGGATTAATTTTATTTATTTATTTTACTGTACTTTACATAAAGCGTAAAACAAATGAGTCCACACAACCCAAACAAGCAAAGCACAAAGCAACAGCTCTGAAAGATTAAATTCATCATACAGGAAATGGCAGGTTGAACATACACTGTAAGTGACACATCCCTGAACAAAATGTATCCGAACCAAAGACTTTTTAAAATAATAAGGGAGAGGTCCAGTCCAATATAAGTAGTCCAAGTCTGGGCCCCCACATTGTAGACCCGGTCCACGCTAGTATGGATGATGCTGATAAGATATTCAGGGAAGCATTTTGTGCCAACCGCTGATCCTCTGGAGAAGAATGTTTTTGGGGTTTTTTTTTGGTTGGTAAAATAAAAATAAAATTCTTCTTCATTGCCTGTGTTTGTCAGTTTTTGCCTCATTATGTACAATGTGAACCGGAGTAAATATTCTTGATTAAACTGTCTCATGGCAGGATCAATGTAACTGTGCCCATCTGAATATTTACTTGAATTATTTTCTTTTCTTCACAGAGGATCTTAGACCAGTATGTTTGAATTTTATAACATGACCAGGAACATCGAATTTGGGTTCCCGCATAGGTTTTGCATTTAAGACATAAAAAGGAGAGAGAGTGGTTGAAAAAATACCTTTTTTTTCCTTTAAAAAAATTTTATAAAAAAAAAAAAAGAAAAAATACCTTTGACTCAAGCATATGTGTAATCTGCATACAATTTGAATTTGTACTGCTGTTGCACATGTACAAATTATTATTTTTTGCGTTGGACCAAATTGAGTCCCATGTTTCCTCATCTATATTAACTGCTAATTCCTTCTCCTACACACCCCTCACCCTCTGCATGTCACAATTAGACAGAACATTAAGTATACGATATAAAGAACTTAGAGACACTTTCAATTATTTTCAAACAGCATTCTCTCAACAACAGATATTTCAGGGTGATCAATTAGTGTTGTACCATGAATTATGTAATGCTTGATTTGCAAAAAAGATAGAATAATTATGTCTAATGACGTAAGACTATCATTAAAAAAAAAAAAGATCCAGGACTGTCTATACCTGTCTACTTTCTGAATCCAGGGTCTAGTGTGCCCAAAGGAAAGGTAGGTTTATGTATAATCGGACTGAACATAGATGTTATGTTTGCTCTGCCCTCCAGACGGCAGGCAAACTGTTACCCTTTCAGAGTATTAATGGTAATAGGATTTGTACTATAAGTTTACGTTTTTTAAGGTGATAAAAATAAATAGTAGGTCACTAAGTCTGCGCTGTGATAATGCACATGTTCGTATCTAACCCCCCCTTTGAACTTAGTAAGTATAATACTGTCATCTTCGAGTTAGGTTTACGTTTGTTCCAAATAAAGGAACTGAGCCATCCATATATGTCCTTTAACACTCACACAGGAATCATCGGGTGCGGGGTGGGTGGGAGTGCTACGAGAGGTCGAGGCTTACAACTCAACAGTAATCTGTACTTTTATAAATCCGCATACGGTCCACTTGCCTGCTGCTGGATTTTTAAATCTGGTTGGTCTGGTCCAAATTTCTTTATCTGTTTTTTTTTCTCTCTCAGGTAAAAGCCTCGTTATATATTCTTTTGTAAACAAATAACCAGATTTTCTTTCCCCGAGGCCTTCTCTCCTGTCTTTTCATTGTTGTCAGACCCTGTATGTTTGGCAAAGATTCACACTCATGCAGCTTAGCTGCTCAGGGTGTAACTTTGACCGACAAGTGTGATGAATTAACCTGATTGGATGAAGAATGGCACAGAAAGCATTGATTGGCATCTGGCACACAGAGCTGCACCAGAGAGGAATCTTTAAGTACTCAATTAAGATAGGAAGAAGTCTCATGGAAGGCAAATGTTTCAAAAATAAAAATTAATAATTTAGAGTTACACGAATTAATTACCTTACATAAACTCAAAGTGGAATGGGAATACTAAAAAATCACAAGTTAGATGCAATTTATGATAGAACAGATGTGATAATTACTGTTTATGCTGTCATGTTTTCTGTGTCTACCCTTTTCTCCTGCAGTTATAATGGGGGTGGCGCCTGAGTGCCCCTATTGACAAGCCTCCCCTTGAGGAAAGCATGCTTTTCATTTTTTAATGAGTGTGCAAACTTTCCAATTTGATCCTATACTATCAAACAATGTAGTGAATTTTATTTCATAAATCAAATTGGGAGTACTCTGTGTAAGGAAGTGTTAAACAAAGGTACCAAAGATCATTGACAGTGCTGTAAACAATCTGCATTTAGTGGGGGAGACTGAATGTGGCATTTGAAGCTATGTGTACAGTGGTCTCCTGCCAGTGTGTCTAAGCTGCATCTACGTCACACACTTTTCCAGATTGTATAATGATTTGCATGTGATGTGTCAACGGATATGTTTGTTTTTAAGGGTTAGGGTTAGAGAATCCAGTTGACAATCATCTGAAGGAACCTTTAGTCACACAAGTAAAAGATGATTTTAGATACGGTTGACAGAAATAAACATCTTACCTTAGGAAATAAAGTTTTACAAACATCTTTGGAATGGAGAGATGGACACTGGTTAAAATTCCTTAAACCGAAAGGTGACAATTATGCAAGTTGATGCTAAATTATATAACCTGTTGAATATTACAACTGTAATAGTATAGTCTCTAATGTTTATTCATTTTAATGTTAATGGGATCCCTGTAGTGCTGTTTACTGAGAGCAACACACTAAAAGAAGCTGATAATCAAGAATCAAGAATATTTTATTGTTCACCAGGGTGAACTTTTTTTGAGTCAGGATCCACACAAACAATATTGTTTGATTAAACAAGATTAAAAAGCTTGTGTCAGAGTCTGAGGGCTATGATATCAGTCCCTTCGCAAGTGATATGAGCCATGTTACACAGATTAGTCCGTCCTTCATGAATCACAACTCATGAAGAGGTTATAAGGTGCTTTTGTGCAATGATTTTGAGGCTACATTTACAGAAATGTGCAATTTGATATTCCTGAGAGAAGAGTGTGCAAATAGGCAATAACAGTACAATGACTGTAACATATGATGGTCTTTAACATATTTAACGTTAGATGGATTTTAACATATGGTTGTAACATGTGATGGACTGACTCTCTGCAGGGGTCTATCTCTCTGAAAGAAGCTGTTTCTAAGTTTGTTAGTTTTGAATTTAATGCTTCGTTAGCATTTACCTGATGGGAGAGGGTGTGTGGGATCAGTGAAGATGTGTTTGGCCCTTCTTTGGACTTGTTCTCCATAAACTGAGTTCAAATCCTGCCTGCAATAAATACTGTGCAGTATTCTTAAAACGTCATAAAAAGAACTGTGCAATAAAACACTCCTGAGTGTGCAAATATGCGTTATTCTGATGTGTTACAGGCTCAGTCTTCTCAGCACGGGGCAAAATCCCTCACAGCTTTTGTGAAGAAGATGTTTTTGAGTCTGTTGGCTTTGGATTTGATGTTCCTGAAGTGTTTACTTGATGGAAGAATGGCCCTTCTCAGGACTCTTGCAGCATAAACAGAGTCCAGTTCTTGCAGACGGGATCCCACAATCCCCTGTGCTGTCCTCACCACCAGTGCTATATTCTTCCTCTCATTCACTATACAGCTCCCATGCCACACAGTTTGCTAAGACATAAAACACTTTCTATTGAAGCTCTGTAAAAGTTTTTCAGCTGCTTAGTAGACAGTCCAGTCCGTTTCAGGTTCCTGGGAACAAGAGCCGTTGTTGGACTTTCTTCACCAGGTGGGAGATGTTCTCAGTCAGAGGAGATGTGAATGTCCAGGAACCTAATGCTGCCCAGGCACTCCACCACCTCCCCCTGTATCTAGAGAGGAGCATGTTCAGTCCTCCAGGACCTCCTGTAGTCTGTTATTACCTCCACGGTCATTGTTATTGGAGATGAGACCCACTACAGTGGTGTCGTCCACAAACTTCACCACTGTTTCTGTGGGGTGGACAGCAGGACAGTCCTGGGTGAAAAGGTGAAGAAAGCTTCGGCTTCGGCCCTGTGGTGTTCCTGAGGATCAGTGGAGCAGATGTTCCCCATCCTCACCACCTGGCTCTGCTGGTGAGGAAGTCACTGATCCAGGAGCAGAGAGGTGTGGATAATCCATGCTGTGGAGCTTCAGAGCCAGCATGTCTGATAGCACGGTGTTGAATGCTGAGCTGAAGTCCATGAAGAGCATCCTAACAGGTGTTTTTCTGCTGCAGGTGAGTCAGAGCTGAGTGCTAACGAGACAGCGTCCTCTGTGGAGACATTCTGCCTGTACGCAAACTGCAGGCTGTCCAGACCAGCAGGGATGGCGTCCTTGATGGACTTTAGGAGGATCCTCTGGAAGCTCTTCATGATGACGGGGTCAGAGTAACAGGCAGGAGATGATTGGTTTCTTGGGGACAGGCACGATAACGGAGGATTTCAGACAGGGAGGACCTGTGGAGAGCAACAGGGAAGGTTGAAGATGTCCAGCAAGACCCCTGCTAGCTGGTCAGCACACGATTTAAGCGTTGGACCTGACACCATGTCTGGACCTGCAGCCTTGTTGGTGTTGACATTTTTAAGGGAAGAGGTCCCTAGGTGCAGCCGCAGGACGAGAGGGTGAGGGTGCTCCTCTGGTTGGGGAAGATGAGCCGGATGGTTGCTAGGCTGTGACTGCTGTGCCTGTCTGTGTCCTGATGCCTCTCTACGTGTCATGTGGGCTATTATTGCTGAAGTGATCCTCGATGCGCTGCTTGTACCCCTACTGTAGGCCAGCCTGTCTCCTGATCTAAATGCTGCATCACAGACCTTTAGCAGAGACCGCACTGTGCCGTCTTCCCATGGTTTCTGGTTAGGAAACTCTCTGATTGTCTTCCGGGTAGGACAGCATCAGTGCAGAAGTTAATATGAGACAGCACAGATGATGTGTAACTTTAAGTCAGCGTCCTCTTTAAATACTTCCCAGTCTGAATTTTCAAAGCAGTCCTGCAGAGCTGAGCAGGCCTCCTCAGTCCACACCTGAATGTTTTTTATCAACGGTCTGGTTCTGCAGATCAGTGGTTTGTAGGCAGGGATCAAGGTCCACTGAGATGTGATCTGATGAACCAAAGTGAGGAGTTGCTGCAGCTTAATATGCTCCAGTAAACTTGATCTAATATATCATTGTCTCTGGTCAGAACTTTAATGAATTTATGGATCTTGGGGAGCAAAGCTTTTAGTTCCACATGATTGAAGTCTCCAGCAAAGATCATAGCTACTTCTGATTTACTGTTCATTTGACTGGTGATAAAGCTGTATAGGTCCTCTAGGGCTAGCTTAGCGTTAGCTTTCGAATGGATGTAAGCTGTAATGATAACAGAACTGAGCTCTAACTAGTTTAAATGGTCTGCACTTAACTGCTAGATATTCCGCATCAGGGGAGCAGAAGGCTCCGATCACATCTGCAGCTGTGCATCAGGGGTTGTGGACGTACATTGCTAATCCTCCTCCTATCTTCTCTCTTCATCTTCTGTCCGGTCTGATCTGAACAAAGAGTGGTCTGCTAGTTGAAGCGCACCGTATATATATTTCCATCCAGCCACATCTCTGTAACGATCACTACACAGCTGTCCTTCTTACGTGCGCCGATTCATAGCCAGATTTCATTAAGTTTGTTGGTGAGGGATCTTACACTGGCCAGGAGAAGGCTCTGCAGCGCTGGTCTGTGTGGGTCAGCCTTTAGCCCGGTGCGCAAGCCCGCACACCTGCCTCGCTGTGTTTTCCCTTTGCACAGACGGCAGTGTGTGGGCCTTAGAGGCAGGGAGAGGGGCTTCTGTTGTTTATTGTAAATCCGGCCCTAATAAAGTCTGGTTTTGGCGGTCAGTTCAATCCGTAGACTCCAGGGTTTAATCTCAGATCCAACAGCTCTTCTCTCTTATATTAGATTAGAGCTTGGAGAGGTGATAAGAAAACAAAAAAAAAAAAAAAGCCAGAGCGCTCTGTCGGCGGCAGCTGACTGTGCTGCCATCTTGAGAACATCTGGTTAGGTTGCCATACTCTCTGCTGAGGTATCCAGCCTGCAGTCATCTTCTTAGCACACATCTAATTCATAGCTTACCAGAATGTGGTTTTAATACTTCCAAACAGCCAAATTTAGTGCTCTCTGAAAGCTAGTGAAAAGTATAGCCCTCTGATCTGAAGTGGTTACCATGCTGTGATTGGAGAATGAGTGTAAACCCACATATATCGGTTAAAAGCTTTGCAGCAGAAATAAAAATATTAGGCAAGTAGACAGTAAAAAGGTAACAGGGCCCACATAATAATATATTCTTTATTACACAAGTACCACATATATACCAAGTAAACTTCTTCTAAAGAACCTGGAGGTACAACATGTCCTGCTGTAAAGCAGTTTTTGGTTGTTGCACAACACGGGCGAGGATTTTAACTTCTTTAGCCATATTCAGAAGTGGTTAGAACCAAACCTCACAGATTCTGACCTGCGGCTCTTTTTATTGTTCAACTCACCAGTAGCAAATGTAATTTATGTTAATGTGCTTATCCTCGCCTTGATCCTTGTGTTCTTTGAATTTTATTTTTGCATTACTTTGTGTTGATGCAAAAGGGATAAAATTTGGTCAGATTGTATTTTTCCCATTTTATCTGTTCATCGTTTTTCTAAGTGTTGTAAACCGAACAGAGCAAGCTGTGGCCCCTCACCATTTTTTGTGCCATTGACTCTGGTATTAAACAAATAGTCCAAAGCCGCCCACATACTCGACTCCACTTCTGAACGCATTAATGAATTTTCGGTACACACATGGTTCCATATAATAGAAAATACAGAGGCATTCCAACAGTGCACAATTTATTGCTAGGATGGATTGTTGCAAAGGAAAAACAGGAGAATCAACAAAACAAAAAATTCCTTTTCTTCCTGAAATACATTTATCCTTATTTGTTTCCTATAGTGCTGAGATGCCTGAGAGAAAAATAATAATCATAAAACTTTTGGTCAAAGCAGTTCTGTGGTGACTTTGTATGCATTTTTCTGCTATTTTCTATGGTTTCTATAGTTTGTTCCCTCAGTTGAAAACACCCATGATACCTTAACTAAACTTCATGGTTTGTGTGACACCACAACTTTTGGCGACCATCTTTTTATTTATTTGTTAACGTCTAAATTCCACACGAACAGGAACAGTTCCACCAGGAAAGATATTAAAAGACAGAGATGTGTGTCTTGATATTGAAACTTACACTCAGGCACAAAAACAGATAACTTCAGAGACAACCTAGACTCCCACGCTAGAGACTTAAAACTTGAGGTTTGGAACTCAAGCTTCATAAATAATCTTTATCTCATGTAATCAGGCATGAGTTTAATGTCAATGTAGATCCTTTGATTAAATTATGAATTATAGTCTATACTCATGATGGTAACTTAATGCTCTGCATCTGTTCATTAAGCAGACTAGATGTCTGCATATGATAAGAAACTAAAATATTTTGAGTCATTAAAATTTATAGTCATTGTAAATGTGAAACAAATAGAAAACGCAGACAAAGAAGGAAAATAGTTTCACTGAAATAACACCAAATACTATACAATCAATTAGATTATATACAATTTTCTTCCGTTTGAAGTAAAGTAACGTAAATACTGTTTTGTTTTTTGCTTATTTGTGAACTTTAGATGTTTTAGATCAAACAAACCATTTGATTTATTAAAGGTGCTTAGCCCCGTTATTTTACTTTCTTATGTATTTATATATCAGTAGCTAACTCTGTTTGCTTACAGCGCTTTTATGTAAGATTATCACGTCCTGCGGGCATATTATTTGTTATTTTGGTGTTTTATGCTTTGTTTTTGCTCAATTTGTTGGTAAATAAAGCCATTTTGTTTATTTACAATATTAACGTTGGTATGTACTGTGCATGCACAGCAGGGGTTAAAACAGAGAATTGGTTAACAGCTATTAGCATCTCCCAGCGAAACAATGAAGACAGGTCCAAGATGCAGTGAAAAATAAAAATAAAATCTGAATCTAAGAGGGAAAAGCCTGGAATGTCTCTGGGAATCCAGTCTGAATGTTGGCGTTCACTGAATTGGACGGTAAACCTGCCAAGGCTCAGATGTGACACAGATTTCACTGATGTGAGTAAATGTTCTGATATGAGGCTCTTAAAGTTGCTGTAGATCGTTTTATTTAATTAATAACGGTTGGTCTTTGATCACGCAGAGCTGCTTCTTTACTGCAAGGCATTGCAGAGTGTCAGACTCGGTTACAAGTGATTTATAAATTAAGCAAACAGGCATAGGATTGTTCAGCAATACTGCTGCTAGATGGTGCCACATCTGTTTATATTTGTTAATAGCGCCCAAGGCAATTTATTTTTCGTCTCAAAAAGGACCATCTAAACACGATCAAGATGGAGGCTTGGTGTATATAACCTTATTTGATTATGATTAAACGTTTTCTGGTCTTTTTTATAAGCATATTATATGCCTATGTACCTTTAAGGTAAGAAATCTATCTAAGCCAACCCAGCCCCATGTCAAAAGCAGTTATGATGGTTATTAGCTCATAAAGGCATTGGGATGTTGGGTCTGGTACATCTGGGCTAAATAAAACCAAAACAATTTTAGAAAACATTGTGAACATATCTGCAGTCACTTGGAATTTCACTAGCCTCAGAAAAGGTCAGTGTTCAAGCCTGAAAAACAAGAAAGTAGCCAGGTGAATGAAGACGCAGCATGTCACACTCACGCCTAAAGGATTCAGCTCCGAATCACTCTCTCATGAACTGACTAATCCGACCTATAGAGGCAAATGCTGTAAATGGAGGAAAACTCATTTTACACGACGAGCAATTATATTGGCATGTAACTTCAAAACTTGCACTATGCACTTTTAATGAAAATGGTAAACTTTAAAAAAGTTTAATAATTGTCCTAGGTTTGACAAAAAAAGTTACTAGATTTTAAAGATCAACACTTTTTAAAGCTTAAAGGGACTATACCTGAAATTATTTTTGACTAGTTAAGAAAAATGCTTTTAATGCGATGCATTATGAGTTGACAGACGCAATTTGATAGCAACAATTGACTGATAGTGTAATCGAGTCCAGGCTGGGATGACCTTTCTCTTCACCTACATCCTGACATCAGAGGCAGTGAAAATTGAAAGGACTCAACTGGAACATGATGAATCACTAAAAGACCGAACCAGTTTAACACCAATCCAGATCTGTGACTTGTTGGACCTCTGTCTCTCAACCACATTTTTCAAGTACAGACACAACATTTACTGACAGAAACATGGACTCCCCAGTGCCACCCACTGTGGCCAATTTGTACATGGAGGAAGTGGAGAGCAGGACACTCAGAGATTACAGGGAACACCACTAAATCACTGCTTTAGATACGTGGATGACACTTGGGTCAAAATCCAAACTAAAGGAGTTGAGGCGTTCACTAACCACATCATCTCAGTGGACAGCAGCATCAGGTTTACCAGAGAGGATGCCAAGAACAACATGTTGCCTTTTCTGGACTGTGCGGTACACATGGAGGATGATGGGAGTCTCAAAACTGAGGTTTACCAGAAGCCCACACACAGATACCAATATCTGTATTTTGATTTACATCACCCACTGGAGCACAAACTGTTATGAGTGACAACGTTCCCTCTGCTACAGAGGAGAAACAAGAAGCCAAGCATGTCAGGAAATCGCTGCAAGCTTGTGGTTACCCTAAATGGGCCCAGTGTTTGCAGCTCAGTCCTCCAACGCATTCCAGGGAAGTAACATCAGCATCTCGTCATGACTCAGGTGACCAAGAACTCCACTCACACCAAGCAATAGCTTCTAACCACCAGGACAGTGGCGTGTAGGTCTTTGGTTTACATTTGACTCAGAATGGACCTAGAAGGATGGGCCTCCATGTCCTTACAAACAGCAGCACTCCAACTGTAGGTTGCTCAGTTCGAGCCACCAGGACTGAAAAAAACTCCTGAATAGGTGTCAAAACGTTTCCAGAAAGAACTGAACGAAAGTCCGGTTGCCTCCAATTTAAGCCTGTTTGCTGTTGTGATGACCAGGTTAACTGAGAATTTGCACAGGCATGTATGTGTGTTCACCATTCACATAAAATATAATTTAGCCTTGACGTAGCCATTCAAGTCAAAGAAAATTAAGAAAAGTCTCACAATAAAGCCTTGTGGATTTTGCACGAGATACTTTTTCAGCTTTGCGTTTCTGGTGTCACTCAATTGGACAGTGTTGCTTCATATCATGCTCCCCTCCATTTAGCAAAATTACTTTGACAAACGAAAAGCTCTCAGAGAATCACTTTTCTCTGGCCCCACCCAGTTTTAATCCATCCCCCAATCTTTGTTAGCAGCATTCTCTATTCTTTGGCGTAAGTTCTTTACTGTTGTGTATGCATCAAACACATTTTTGTTTTTTGGCCGATAGTAGCACAAGAGTTAGGGGAGGTCATCCTGTAACTTGCGTGTTGCTGGCTCTACCCCCCGCTCCAACCATCTTAGTCATGTTTTTAGGCATTGGCAGCCTCACTTCTGTCAGTCTGCCCCAGGGCAGCTGTGGCGGCTCACCACCTTCAGGGTGTGAACGACTCACTGTGGTGTGAAGCGCTTTGGGGTCGTCAGACTTGATAAAGCGCTATACAAGTACAAGCCATTTACCATAATCATTTATTTTACCAGCTTCCTGGTGCAAAGCTGGTCATAAGATGGGACACTTCTGCATATTTTTATTGACAGCCAGTGAAGCTCTCATTAACGATGACTGCAGGTCTGCTTTCTTCATATTTCAGAAAAGTGCCTGTCGAATAATTTATTTACATTTCAGCATTTGACCAAGTCAAAGGCGGGACATTGTTTCAGTTTGTGGACACCGGAGGAGTGAAATATGTGACACAGTACCGCACAAATCGAGACATCTTTTCACCCCAGTGTACAGGCAAGGTGGAAAACACAGAAACACACAACACATCTATAAGTTGATTTAAAAAAGGCAAACTAATGGTTGAATGGAGACCTGGAACAGGCTGCATCCTCAGGTGATGCCAGAAGTTAAGTTTTGATGATCTGGTTGACAGATCCATGGATTATTGTCTTCAAGAAAACCCATTAGGACAATGTCAGCCAACAATTTGTGATCTAAGAGTCTTTAATACTTCATGCAACAGAACAATATTTTAAAACACACCATCAAGTCCACATTTAACTAGCCTGAGCTTTTTTTTAGAAGGCGTAATTTTACACCAGACTCTGCAAAGTATGCTCCACAGCACCGTGTTTCTGCGCAGAGAAGAACTTTCGTCACATGAAAAAAAAAGCACCACATGAAAAAAAAGGCACCAAGTAGAAGGTGCACCTTGGCCTTCCTTCTGTTGGTTGACGAAGTGTTGCGAGAGGGAAGGCAGAGTTTTCAGCAAAAACTCAATCCTCAGCGTCAACAAGGTGACTTCGACCACCTTGTGGCCAAACTGAGACTCGACTAGATATACTTTTGGAAGTGAACTTTGACACAGGATGTTGTATTCCCATGTATTCCCTGCCAAACAGGAGTGTATACGTGTCTGAAATTAGAACTAATCTAAGAGTAGGACGCATGTATGCTGCTTTGCTACGCTTATGCTTCTGTTGTATTTCTTCCTTTAGACATTATTCTGTAGACCATTCCATACTGATAGATATCAATAACTTTGTTTCTCTTCTGTTCTTGGATTTCTTTAGATCATGACGTATTATATTTCATTTTGAGATCATTTAGCTTCATTTTGTTAGACAGGTTTTCATTGAGTGATTTCCTGCTTCCAAAGGGTTGACAGTAATCGGGATTTGGTATAGACATTGAAACTGGAAAATGTTATTAACCTCAAGATCCATACTAAAATGCACGGGCTGGCATTGTAGAGACTCAGAATTGGTATTACCCAAACTGTCTTTGTGGCACTTGTCAGAAAGAAGTGAAAGGCATATTGGTCAATATGTGGGAAGGTTTAAGGGTTTGGGTGGTTCCCGTAGGAGAGAGAGCCCTCATTGATAGACTGTGAGGAATTGGCAGGGAGTTACACCACTCCAAGGCAAAGCCTTGGGGCATAAGAGAGTGACAGAGAGGGAGAGTAGAGAGATATACTGTGTTGTTGCACATCAAGGACCTAGGAAGAAAGGGAATGTGTGTGTGTGTGTGTGTGTGTGTGTGTGAAAGAAAATGAGTGAGTCTTTTTTTGCTCCTCTGCGGGAGTGGGGTTTGTTTGAGTGGCTAAGTGCAGCTCGGTTATTCATTAGTGGCATGGCATGTTGAGTCCTTGTCTATCAACTTGACTGACCACAAATTGAACATCAGGGTAAACCCCAGGGACTCTGTCTGTATTCTAACAAATTCCCAGAGATTTTAACGTGAAAAGAAGAGCTGCAGAGCCCACTGAGGCATTTTAAAAATTACACGTCAATACACAGGGGTCATTGCAGTGAAATGTGGAGCGTAATCAGATTCTTCTGCACTTCCACAAAGCCAGAGTTAGTCTAAACTATGGTCATGTAGCTTAGGAGATCTCTCCAATATTTATTTAATTTCTATTATTTGACAGGACCTGATTGCTGGGAGGAAACAAAGATCTACTCCTGGATGAATTTCAGACTGAAAAATGCTGGCTTGCTATTCGAGCCAAAAAAGTCTTTTAGTTTGTTTTCTGCCGGCTTGCAGCACCCTGCATGCTCGGTCTCAGCCCAGAGACATTAAACTGGGATGATGCCATTTAACAGAAACCCTCTGGCTTTTTTACCACAAAACTCTCAGATTAAATAAATAAACAGAGAATAAAAGACGACCTTGTTTGGGGTTCGAGGTGTCCTGTCCACATTTATCTCTTACATAATTGGCGCCTGTGGGGAAATTAAGGCTTTTAAGGCCCCAGGGGTTTCTTTGTTGGAGAGTATTCATGGCTCACCTATAAACACAAGATAAAGTCAGGAATTAGAAAATTTCCCAACAGAGGTCTAACTTACGCTCAAAGAGAATGTTGTGGCACTTTGCGTGCATTAGTCTAAAATTAGGTTCTTGTTACATCATTGTTATTTGCTTTTGCTGCTGGAGTTATTTAGTTAAGTGAAAAAGATAAGCACTACTGTCAAGCATGAACATCTCTAAAACAGAAGTTTTGGTAGTTATTGAGCATACCAGTATTTTTTGCTACAATTAAAAGGCTAAAGTTACATAATGAATACTACTCAGTTTAACTCAAAACACCTTCAAATGTTTCCTGAGCCTCTAAAAGGTCTCAGTCTGGGTCAGTAGGCAACACAATCATGGGGAAAACTGCTGACTGCACAGATGTCCAGACGACAGTCATTGATACATTTCAAAAGGAGGGGAAGCCACAAAAGGTTACAGCTGTTGTGTCCAAGCATATTCATAGAAGAGTTGAATGGAAGGGGGAAATGTGGTATGGTACACCAGCAACAAGGATAACGACGGCCTCGAGAGGATTGTCAAGTAAAATCCAGGCAAGAATTTGGGGTGAGCTTCAAAAGCAGTGGACTGAGGCTGGAAACAGTGAATCAAAAGCAGCTATGCACAGATGCACCCACCTATGGGCTACAACACCTTACCTGGACTAAAGAGAAAAAGAACTGGAGTCTTATTTCTAAATCTATACTAAGGATCTATACTAAAAGTGTGCACACACCCAAAATCAAAAATGGCATACGCCACCAAAACGAAAAAATTCTGATTGATAAAACCAGCAAGCAATTTCGCTTTATAAATCCCAGCTGCACCTGAACGTTTGCATGCCTGGTTCCGCCTCATGTTCTGTCCTCTGCACACCTGGGGTCCGTTCTTCGTACGTTGCTTAAAACATCTAAGATCAAATGACACATCCAAGATGATTTCATCCGGCTAATCCTGATCCGGCTAATTGGGTTCTTCCAACACACCTGTTGTTTATGATTAGTATGGCTGGATTGAGTTATCTGAGACAACTGCGCGTTCATGCGTTTGTTTAAAAGGGGAAATGTATCGATAGTAGAAACAATGATCAGCAGCGCTGCTATTGGCTGTTCAGCATGGCCAGAGAACGCCCACAGTTTTTTTTCCAGCAGAACACGAGCTTTTAATGGAAGGTTATGCCGAATTTGAGTCATTAATTAAAACACCTCAAAATCTGTTAAAGCCAGGAGAGAGGGCTGGCAAAAAGCAGCAGACAAATTAATGCGTAAATACTGTCCATGGTAGATGTTTCTATCACGTTCTACTGTATGTATTTTTGCATTTTAATAATTTAATATTTACTTTGTTCTTTTATATCAGAGCCTCCACGGGACCCACTAGAACATGGGGACAAGTAAAAGTGAAATACAAAAATATTCTACAAAATGGTAGCCTTTAATTATTATACTTTATTTTAAAAAGGCACTTGTTATGTCAAGAGATCCACATTTCGGTGTCATTCCTTAGGCACGGGAAGTAAAGGATGCGTGCAAACTGGGAATTTTAATAAAAAAAAAATCTTTATCCATAAAAAATAAAAATCTTCCTTTTCCAAGTCATCCACAGTTTACACGGTAAAACTGTATTGCTCCGTGTCTAAATAATCCATCCATAGTTTTTTCTAATACAATATACGGCTCGACAGGAAGCAATTCTTTCAAAGTAAACTAAACTTCACAATAAAATAGCCTGAACAAATCTTCTTACTGAATATGGTAAAAATAAAAAGCAAACCATCATACAAATAACTTAAAATTTTAGATTTATGGCTCTAACACCACTTTTTCCTCTTTAAACGCCACTGTTAAATGATGTGTTTGTCTGTTTATAACAGTCACCAAGAAAAATCTCTCTACAATTACACTGTCCCGCTGCGCTAAAAGATCCTGTCTATTGCGCAATACGCGATTAATTCGAAAAACTCTGCAAATTATTCTTGCACCTTCCGCAACAGGTTGCTGTCGTAAAAATGGACATGGCTACGGCAGACTTCCCTATCTCCTCCGCTTATACAGCAGTGATCTAATCCTGTTTACATGAAATAAGCCTGCTCTGGAGCAGGTTTAAGCTGGCGCACATGTTGCTATGACAACAAGTGCAGGAAGTCTTTCGAAGAACCAAACGATCCAAGATCATGCCAAATCGTCAACAATGAAATCCTGCTAACTGAGTTAGCGACGTACGAAGAACGGACCCCTGGACTCAATGCAAAGCACCTGATGAATGACAATGTTTATTTAAACGCGTCAGCTGATCAATGTTATTCCATGTTAACAAAGACAGGCATGAAGAAAAAAGCAAAGAAACATTAGAGCAATTTCCCAAGGATGGCCTTTATTTTATGTGTAAGTCAGAGGTAAAAGCACATTTGTTGTCCACATTAAAAAAAAACTTGTTAAAAGCAAACCTTATTGCTGTTTTAAACGTCGCATGAGTTCCTCACATTCTAAGGAGAGAGGTGGCCTGGAGAAATGGAGGTTTCCCCCCAAATATGTAATTGTAAATCTAACTTAATATAACATTTATTTTTCTCTCCCTTTCTGGATCGATGCAACAATTCTCTTTCAAACACATCAGTTGAAGTCTTTTCAGCTGACATTGACCAATACATTTAAAAATAAATTAACTAAAACGATCAGTGCATGTAAACAACATCTTATTATATACCTATTTTAATATAATTTTATATGAATACTTCCTAAAAGCAGATTTTGTGAAAAGCAGCACAAAATTTAAAAAAAATCCACCAGCTTGCCCAACTGGGCGGAAACCTCCCCAATCCAGCAACGCTGGCCCAGACAGCAGCATCTTAAAAAAAAACGTGTGAGTTTGGGCTGGAAGCCAGTGTTGCCAGTTCTTGTGAGAGAAACAATCAACCAGCCTAATGAAAACAATCAAGCCCAACAGGCAACCCACCACATTGTAATACAGAGGCTGCTTGTAAACAGTATGAAAAGGCGTTCCCTCCTAATTTTCCCATTTGCAGGGTCTTCCACCAGTGCCACATCCACTACATATGATTAGGTACAAGTGTCCTTACAGTATGTACATGTTTACAACAATCAGTGTTATTAGCTCACACCTTCTTACAATATGTGGGGTAAGCTGGGGGACACGTCACCCTGGTGATCATCAGGGAGGGAAAAAGGATGGTAAAAAACTGATGAAATGTTGAGAAGAGTTTGATTTAAGATTCAAATTAACTTATAAACCTTTCTTATTCATTTGAAAGGTCCTCATGTATAGTTGTGGCTCACCAGAGCAAGCATAAATAACGCTGTGGTTTTAAATGCTTATGATATAGTAGAACTAGCCTGATAAGGAGTGAAATTGAACATCTGAGATGAATCATGATGCAGTTTGGCTGAAACTCACTACTTCACTTTCTATGCCTTTACTCTCCCCGTCTCCAAAGTGAGCGTACACCTGAGTCAGAGCTGCTGTGAGGAGCGCATAGTTTCCCCTTAAAGTTTTTTTTTTTTTAAAGGTCCCAGCTTTTGCGTGAATAGTGGCATACGCACGTTTCAGGCTCCATTTTGGGCGTACGCAAGCTTCATTAACGAGACCCCAGATCCCTATGAAATCCAAGTCCCAAGACCAGTAGTGGTTGGAGAAGATAACATCAACATGGGAGAGGCTTTATGATCGATTGCTCAGCTTTTACTGAATGTCCATCAAGAAGTGTTTCTATGCTCTTATGTCAGAGCCTTGCAGCTAGTGAAAAATCTGTGACTTCTAGGTTGACCCATGATTTACTTTACTTTGATGTTTTTTATTGAAATGTGTTCTATATTTTGGATATCCTGTGTGCAAAGTGTTGTGTTTTTGTAGTTAGCGGTGCAATGTTGCTAATGTTCACACTGAGTTAGGTCCCACTGTGAACTCAAATGCCTAAGGTGTAAAATTGATTTAAAATTAGGTAAATAAAATAGTTTTTGGTGTGTCTTTTATTATACTACCACCTGATTTATATGAAAAAAGCATATTTATCCTGGGTTTTAGGAGATTAAATCCAAAAAGGGGCATCTTGAAGTGAAATAGTTTCACTAAAAACCTTTAGACTTTCTCTGTTTGCCTGCTGGTTCTTTAAGAGACAAAAAGCTTTTGTCTTTCCTACCATCTCAAATGTAAACCTTTGGTATTTGGTCAACTCTACTGGGACTTTAACAGGAACAATTTGTTCTGGTCAGATGAGACTAAAGCTGCAGTCATGCCTTATCTCGTCTTGGAGTGTTATGCTGCCATATTGAAAACCATGTTATGATGCTCCAAATTTGAGTAAATAAATGGGAATTGTGTGAAATAACAGGTCCTATCACAACTTTGAAGTATTTGTGTCACTTTTCATGTTCTCTCGCACTGAACAGTGCATCTTCTTCAGGAAAGTGGAAGGAAAAATGTTTTTGCAATTAGCAACCTGTCTCTTCTTGAACAGTGATTGGCTCTGATTCTTTTTTAGAGCGGCTCAGACAGCAAGTTTTATGCAGCTGGACTTAATGCTGGCCAGGTCCAGTCACTGGATACAAAGACAGAAGACCTTATCGTACTTTGGATCCAATGTTTCTTCAAAGAAGAAGTCTTATAGTTGGCTAGCAACATCAAGATTCTGTGACTCAGAGTTTTTTTACCAATCACCTTTCTTTTGTGTGTGCAGCTCAGTACTTGTTCCTCTCCTTAAAGGCCATTATTTTCTAGATAGTTGAGTGGAAGACCCTGCTAATGCAATAAAAGCTTATTTTGTTTAAGACATGTTACAGACATTTACTAGTGGTGTCAGTAGGTGTGACCAGCCAGCAATGTAAAAAGAGCTGTTGTCAAACCCAATAAAATTTGGTACAGAGAAAGCCGAATAAATCCCTCACATCTTTAAATGTTTTAAAGTTCTATTTGTATCCTGAAACATGACATTTAATTATCACATTTCCCGAACAGCAATCAGTGAGATCATCAAAAGCATCCCCTTTTCTAGCGGGCTTCTCCTAAAACAACGGCAGCCAAAGAACCAGAGACAAGAAAAACCTCCCGACTCACATCATCCCTGAGCAGAGACTGAATCCTAGCACTGAATTATTACAGAGAGACATGTAATGAGGTTTTAATGAATGTGAATGAAACTTCTCATTTCTAGTGATGCTGCCATTTATCAATTACCACGGCTTACTAATGGAGTGGAAATTATTAATCCCTTTTAACGATAAATCAAACTGAATTTTTCAGATCAATCTGCCTTCAAGTAAGACATATTCTGTGTCTAGGAGTGGCACAAAAAGAGCACATTTTCTCAGAGATATTTCTTCATGAGCAAACAGGCCTGGTGCTTTGAGAGCACTTTTAACCAAGAGGGAGAGCCTTCAGTAAAACACTTAATGTCTCTTTAAGCAGAACTGATCTGACGTGGAACCTCTCCTTTGTCCTTCTCCAGCTAAGCAGCTCAACATGGGAGTGCAGACACAGAAGATGTCAAGTATGCTTTATGATACGGTGCAATGTTACACTGGTATGCTATTTATAACAATCTTCTAATTACTTTATGCAGTCAGAGTGTGCAGATGATAGAAGAAAATATAGATTTGACTCTGCAGAACCAGAACAAGACAATTCTAGAGAGCCCAAAACATGTCTACAAAAAATTATGAACATGTAAAATGACATGAGGAAAACACTAAAACACAGAAACAAATATTTTAAACAAATGAGGGAGAAAATTTCAAAGATTAAAATACCAGGAAAAAATAAGTAATCAGTAATTTAACATACATGACTAAATCAAAACAGGGTAACCTAAAAATTAACGAAGCAATATTATATTATGCAAAATAATAAAAAATTAAAATTAAAAAATAAAATCTGCCCCAGGACAGCTGTGGCTACAATGCAGCTCATCACTGTAAGTGTGTAAATGAAAGAATCACTGGGTGAATGACTAAATGTAATGTAAAGCACTTTGGAGACCTCTGAACTCGATAAAGCGCTCCACAAGTACAGTCCATTTACCGTTTAATATAGAAAAAGTTGGGTTGATTTTTCTTTTCTTTCACTTTTCCCTGTTATATGGTTTAAAACACTTTCTACCTTTCAATGTACAAATTGTCCGACGTTTATTTGCTGACTCATTTTAGAGGTCAGCGTGAAAAAGCTTTTATCTGGTCAACCTTCATACAATCTTTATACAAAGGGAAGAAAAATAACTTTGTTCTCAGCTGTTATTTAAGTCATGCATTGATTAAAATTTTAAATATTACCGTTTTAAATCTCTTTCGTTTAATTTCTCTACAATGTATAAAGCCCAAAAAGTAACAGCTCATGAAACATTTTAACTCTTTAACAACCTCGATAATCTGAAATGCCTTCTCCTAAATCTTCAGGGTCCGCTTCCTCCACATAACAATGAGATCCTCAAACTGCTCCTTTGTCTCCCAACAATACTCTTAATCTGGGTTCCCATACTGTGGAGGACCCAAATGGAAGCAGCATGCATATTAGATTTTTAATAAAAATGACTTAATGAAAACAAAAATAATCCAAGACTCAATGAAACTGGGAACCGAACCATACAAGGAAAACCCCAGGAGGCCAAGAAACCAAGAACCATGGATGTACAGCACAAGAAATCAGTGAAGAATGTCAGAAACTCAGATGCTTAAATGCTGGGACGGTTCATTTCTAGAGTTAACACAGATGGGTCTAATTAACAGAATAAATCACAGCTGAGAGGGGAGCAGGAACACAGAGGCTAAAGGAACATGAATAATAAACAGAGAGAATACACAAGGATGTTGGAAAGACAAACAGCAGAAAGAGTAACAATCAGACAACTCCACCTTAACAGGAAGAAATCTGCAAAAGAAGCAGGCTCAGTGTTAAAATGCCATCTGTCACGACTGACTTGGGTTTGAGAAGTAAGAGTACAGATATAAAGAGCACAGAAGCACTGATCCAGGAGTACATTCTATGTGTCAGAAAAGTAAAAATTTAATGGTAGTTGTAGGGCAAGGCAAGATAAATGTATTTGTATATCACATTTCAGTGCAATGACGATGAAAAGTGCTTTGCATGATTAAAACATTGGAAAATAAAAACAGAATAAAAGCAATTTGGAATAAAATTGGAAAAAATGTAGGAAAATGGAAACTAAAAGCAAGTATTAATTATTTTAAAAACAGTTGGAGTACAAACAAACTATTGGTGTTTCAGTAAAACAGTCGAAGGCAATCCCAAACAAATGTGTATTCAATCTTGATTTAAAGGAACTCAGGCTTTCCGCACTTTTACAGTTTTCTAGGAGTTTGTTCCAGATCAGTGGAGCATAGGAACTAAATGCTGCTTCTCCATGTCTGGTTCTGGTTCTGGTTCTGCAGAGCAGGCTGGAGCCAGAAGACCTGAGTGGTCTGGAGGGTTGATGCCCTGATAACAAGTCTGTGATGTATTTAGGTGCTAAGCCATTCAATTGAATTCAATTTTATTTGTATAGTGCCAATTCATAAAGCATGTCATCTCAAGGGCTTTTTCATATCTGAGGAGGCCTGTAAACATTCAAAAACATAGTTTTTGCCAGGCTTATGTTTCCGGAGACTCAAATATTCAAAAGAGTCACATTTTCCAATGAAATACCTTTTTACACTTTAGTGAATCATCTTTTTTACAATTTAGTAACAGCAAGTGTTTGACCCAAACCCCCATGTCACAAGACAATCTTCCTGCTCCTTGCACCACTGTCGCCCCATCCGTCCATCCGTCCGTCCGTCTGTCCATCCATCCATCCATCCATCCATCCATCCATCCATCCATCCATCCATCCATCCATCCATCCATCCATCCAGATGTGACAAAGTGGTTCAGTTTGTGTTCACCATTTGTCCCTTATTCTTATTTCTGATTCATTTACTTTCTGTAGCTGGCCATATTGCTTAAATCTAAACATTAGTTTGCAGCTCTGCTCCACTTACTATCCCGGGTTTGTTTGTGTTAGCATTAGGTTGCAGTTTCCATCTATGTTTAGGTTAAAGCTACTCCTGGATTATTGGTTGAACTTGTTTATTTGGTTTCAAAGTATATTCATATTTGTTTTCCTTTGTACTCACCATTGTTTGTCCCTTGTAGATCTGCAGCAGGGCAGGAGTATGGGAGGGGCCGGCCCAGTACTTCCTGCTTAAATGTCTGAATGATGTCACTGATTGTCTGGCTGGGTTCTACCAATTAGAGGGTTTCTTTAGGAGTATTGCTTTGTTTTTCTGTAAAGTAACTTTTTGACTTCTCTTGTATTACCCGGTTTATTTTGCAGACCATTTTATTATATAGAGGAGTTTTTAAATCAGATTAATAATTGTATTTTTGTTTTTCTGTTTAGTTTTCATGTGTTTTCCTTTTCTCTGTTTAATTGTGGTCCATTCAAGTGCAGGTGTGTTCCCACTTGATTATAAAACAGTGAGCTCTTGGAAACTCAAGAGAAAAAAGTGTTCAGAATCCTGTTGAAATAAAAGTCATCAGAGGATGGAACCGTTGACTGAGGCTGTTTCTTCGGTTCACCTTGCTGACCCTTGACCTCACTACCTTACACCAGAGATTAGCCACAATAATTCATAATACTTTATTCACAGAAAAAACAATCCAACCATATTTCAAGTCAATTCTATGTATTTTTTGAGTTGTAATAAAAATCTAATTAATTTCAGAAACTGAAAAAGATTATTTGTTTACTGCTGACTGAAGTAGAAGAAAATTAATACATTTTCACTAATTTAAATGAAGCATAGCGAAGTAAAGGTACTAAACCGTGACTTTAAAATCTAAATTGTAATGGATGGGAGCTGGGGAAACCCGATATTCTAGCCAAACAGTGTTAGCATTTAAAATGTTTATTTTTGACCTAGAAGAAGGTGGCAGGAAACAGAAGATGCAGGCAGAGGCAGACATGAAAAAAATGGCCAAAAATAAAACAAAAACCCAAAAAGTCCCCAAATCCCTCCAAAACAAAACAACCCAGACAGGGAGGGCTTAGAATTAAGGCGGGCATCCTGGAGACAGACCTCTGCGGGGCAAGATCCCTGTTGGGTGTCTTAGAGGACCCTCCTGATGCAGCAGGATCTCTGGAGGCCTTTGGCAACAGAGCAGGTCTCTTGGTGACCAATGGTGCAGGCTATTGGAGGGCATCAACGATCGTGTAGTGAGCCAACAACTGTGCAGGGTGTTGGCGATGGTGCAGGGCTCTTGGTGACCGTAAACGATGGGTCAGAGCTCTTGGTGGCTGTCGATGACTCAGACGAGAACATCACGTGATTGACCTGCATCTAGCCTGGAGCTGGGTAGCATGTCTGACTTTGAGCTTGGCGGCTCAATGAGGCCCTGGATGCTGAAGTCGTTGAGTGAGATCTCAGTGAACCTCGACAACAAACGGCAAAGACACCTGAGCACCCTCATCTACCATCTGAGGTGCATGGACTGGAGGTTGATCAATCTGGATTGATGAGCTCAGGAACATGAACTGGTTCTGGGGCATCGTCCGGAGCCCCAGTGACGAGAACAGGAAGCAAGGAGTCCTCCAGACCCTCAATGACGAAGGCAGGAACTGAGGTGTCCTCTAGAGTTCAGCTCTGGATGGAAGTAATTTTAATGTGCAGGTTTTTTGCACATTTTTGTACAGTATATCCAAGTTTTTCACATTCTTGTTTTATTGATAATTTTGTTTTGCTCAGGTTTTTATTCATAAGTCATTACTCGATAAAATTGCTGTTTGAGACAAAAATACACAGTTCAGCTCATTTTCTCTTCATGTTATTGATATGATGTTGTGCACAATGGTACATTTTTATGAAACAGGGGGTAAATCTTATGAACAAATACTTTTCCATATCCAGAAGGAGTCCTGAAATGGATGTCAGCACTTTTATTTGACCATAATCCCCTTTAAGTGGTGAAAAACACTGTGCCAAAATCACAGGTCCACCTGGCACACACCCCAATAAAACCTTTGTGGAACAAATGTGCTTCAACTGATTCAGTCCAGATTTGTTGCAGTTATACTCAAGATCTGGCTATATAAAGCCTTAGCTTCTCCTAAATATTTGAGGGGATTTTCTCAGTGTTTTGCAGTGTTTATTTTGGAAAGAACTTTAGGCGATGCTGAATTTTTTTCTTTTTTCTTTGCTTAATCACCTATAAATCAGACATGGTGACATTTGCATTAGTGGTTCCACTTGCACATTTTTATTTACTGCCTTTGTGTCACAAATACTCACCTTTGAATTTACACTTTGCAAATTTGGAGCTGTTCTTGATTTATTTCTGATATTTAGTTTCAGGCAGAAATTGCTCCTAAAACCCTCTGGGCTTGAGGGTTTAAGTTGGTTTTCTATCCTGGAAAGCTGTATCTTCTGAGCAAAAAAGACTTAATAATTAATATACAAAGACAACAAAATGCACACACTGATCATATTTCTATTAAAGACAGTCTATTTCATAACAAAGCATTGTCTTTTATTGCTAACATTGAGGCCTTTGATGTGTAAAATCAAATCCCCACAGGAGTTACCAGAAGATGGGTCACCAAAGTGGATCATAGCTCTCCATCTCACTGTCCCAAGCATCGGTCTCTGTCACACCAACCCCTCTCCTTTTTCAAATTCACTGTATTCATGAACCTCCTCCCTGGTATTACTCCTGCTTTTCTTTTCTCTCTCGTGGTTTCCAAATCCTCCTTCCCTTTTCCAGTCCAACTGTGTTAGCCTATAGTACTACAGGCAGTACTACAGGCAGTACTATAGGCAGTACTAAAGGCAGCCCTGAGAGATCCTTTATGACAGTCTTATTATTGTTTGTATTAAAAGATACGAGTTAATCTAAGTTTTACAGCAGATCCTTTATCTAAAATAAACCACCCAATGTATCTTATGTTTTGAGCTAGGTACCTTAACTGTGTGCTTGCTTATAAAATGGTTGCTCTCAGCTAATTTCCCTTCTCATCAATACTGAGTATGTGCACATACATTGAAATGATACCGATAATGTAGGTTATTATAACCTGTGTTACTCATGTATCTTTTTTCCAGTAACCTGCACTCTACAACATGAGTATGCTAGACCTTGTGCCTCACATTTCCTGCTGAGAGGGCTAACGTCCCATTAAAAAATCTCTTGGTGTGAAGTAAAAGTGTTCTCACATGAACTGTGACCTCTGTAGGCCTTTTACTTAAGGGTTGATGATCCTAATCGCTTGTTTGATGTGTTATTTAATGGAGCATGCTTCCCATTAGATAAGATACAGAACAGCTGTGTTTATGCAGTGAATGAATTAAATACCGGTGGGGATTGGAGACTTCTTTAGGCAAGTTGATGCAGCACTTTAAATAAGCTGAGTACAAACAAACACCACATTTTTGTTATTTAGAAAAGTTTTTCTTTTACGAGATATAATGTTTCTTCCACTTCGGAATCACATAACTTTGTTTGTGTATAATGCATAAAACAAAAAAAAAAAGTTAATTAAATGTGCAAAATAGGAAACACTGAATTAGTGTTGCAAAGTCCAGTTCTTAGGTGCTGGTATGTATTTACTTGTGAAATTGATGGTATAAATTAATTGGTATTTTATTTTCAATGAGCTTTGCCCAAAAAATCCAAAGACCTACAGACTTCTATCTTCTAATATTGTGCAGATGTTGACTGTGAACAAAAATGCACTTTATCACAGCACTTTCTAGTCTGACCAGTTTGGAGAAAGCTTTGAATTTAATCTATCCCAGTACAGAGTCCTCAGGAGAAAATTGTACAATAGTATATGAGGTAATGCTGTAACAGCTTTTAAAGTATCTGTTTGACGGCTACTTTCCTTGGTATCACAGAACAACACAGCAGAGAGCAGCTACCTAAGTTCTAACCCTTTTGCCAGGTGACTGCATTGTCAATAACGTTTCCACTTCAACTTTAATGTACACCAGACTCCATCAGCTCTCAACAGTGATGACTTTGTTGAAATTCTGTATAAATAAGAGTGCTACTAAAAACAAAGTTCTTCACATCCTCCAGAAACATGTCAGCTAAATCTTCAGTAAGTAAGGTAGCCTTAAATATATGTTTAGAATCTGACATGATTAGACTGTTTAGATCTAATTCAAAGTAAGGAATAATCAAAATGTTAGTTTAAGCTGAACTTTTAACACATTTCAGACTCAATCCCAACCAAAGTATGCAACGCCTTTTTTCCATTTTAGTTACCAGGTTGGATAGAGCATTTACACAGTAAAAAACTTGTTCAGTAACGTTTCAGTAATTTCAAGGGCAGTGGATGCCAAGACAAACAGCTCTGGTCACATGACCTCAGAAAATTTACTTACTTTTGCCACTAGATCCCAATGCTGCCTTTACAGTGGTTCATTTTCATCCACAGCAATGGTGCCTATCTCCAGCTGTCAATGGGTGAGAGGTTCACCCTGGACAGGTCGCTAGTCTATTGCAGGGAAACACAGGGACAAACAGGACAAACAACCATTCACACACACACTCACACCTAAGGAGAATTTAGAGAGGCCAATTAAACTAACCGTCATGTTTTTGGACTGTGGGAGGAAGCCAGAGTACCCGGAGAAACCCACAGGGAGAACATGCAAACTCCTTGCAGAAAGACATGCAGTGCTACCCACTGCGCCACTGTGCCGCCCCCTTGGTGACAGAGGAGTTCAAAGTGGAAGTGGGAGTGCATCAAGGACCAGCTCTGAGCCCCTTCATGTTTGCTATGTGATCACTGATGATGAAAGGATAGATGTACAAGATTTTGGTGAGAATGACAATGCACTATGGTTTAAAGAGAATGCCACTGAAGAGACAGGAGGCACAGCTGGAGGCAGCAGAGATGAAGATGTTAAGACTCTTTGGGAGTGACAAGAATGAATAGTTTAGGAATGAGTACATCACAACGTCAGCTCATATTAGATGTCCCAGAGATAGAGGCAGAGAGGCCAGACCGAAATGCTTTGGGCATGTCCTCTGTACATGCCCAAACCAGTAGAATGATGCTGAGGCTAAAAGTACCAGGGAGGAGGAGGCCTAGAGGAAGACCAAAGAGGAGATATATGGACAGAGTAAGGAGATCATGAAGGTTGTTGGTGTGAAAGAATATACAGAAGATAGGGTAAGATAGAGACAGATTACTTGCTGCAGTGTCCCCAGAAAGGGAAAAGCCATAATAAGAACAGGAAGTGCTGAACAACTTAGTATTAATCACAGAAAATCATCTGGTAATCATCCAGAAAGTCAGGGTGCTTTAAAATGCTTCCATCAGACATTTCTGTCATTATTGTGTATAATGCACCAGACTGACCAGACTGAGAACCCGATAATTCAGCCAGACACTGCTGTGTTTAAAAGGGTTATTGAAAAATACAACAAATGAACAAAAACTTGATGCTGTCAGATTACAGTCCGGAGTTGAACAGGAGACAGGCAGAGAGGCAGCAGGCCACTCTCAACCGGTGATCACAGGTTGTTTGTGCTGAAGGCATTATCTGTGAGACAGACAAAGGTCATACACAGAGATAGCAGACAGAATACGGCAGACAGATACAAAAGTGGCAAGGCTGAAATTGTGATCAAAAACAGTCCAAAGTCCAGAATCATACAGTTGATGAGGTGTCCAAGCGAGCGCAAAGCAAAAACAGTGAGGATATCATGATATGAGCAAGGCTTTGAAGCGTGAGTCAAGTAATGGAGGGGGCATTTCCACAAAGTGCTTATCGACACTTGCTTCATTTAGGGGAGGAGCCACAAATGATGATGGCCAAAGCCTCGCTACCCACTATAGCTGGGTGGGTTAAGCCTGGAATGCTTTTTTTCAAAGGTCCCAGATCTTTTTTTGGGATCTTTTTTTCTTTTGAGACTCAGCACAGGAGGGCCAGCAGGTCGTGGCCAGATTCAGCAGTCCACTTGCACCTCAAGAACAAAGTCCAAAGGGCACTCTTTAGACAACAATGATGTCCAGATCCTGGACAGAGAAAAACGGATGGTTTGAAAGAGGGATGAAAGAAGCCATCTTGGTTAAAAGAGAAAGAGGGGGAGGATTGAGCTTACAGCTTCCCAGTGCTTACAGCTCGGTCCTCCAACACATTCCAGAGAGATTACATCAGCATCTCATCATGATCCAGGTGACCAAGTCCTCCACTCACACCAAGCAGCAGCTTCTAACCACCAGGACAGAGACGGTGGGTCATTGATTTGCATCTGACTTAGAATGCTCCGAGGCGGATGAGCCTCCATGTCCTTAAAAACAGCAGCGCAGGTGAACTGCAGGTTGATCAGCGTGAGCCTCCAGGACTGACAAAGACTTCTGGATAGGCGTCAAAACATTTTCATTAAGAACTCAATTTAAGCCTGTTTGCTGTTGTGACGACCAGGATAACTCAGAATTTGCACAGGCATGTTGTGTTACAATTTGGGAAAGATACCCTCATGTTGGTGTGAGAGTATTTTCAAAAAATGTTCAAAAGATTTCAGAAACCGCCTTCAGTTCAGTCTGAGATGCAGACAGCAAAACCTGGTCCCTAACAGCACACGCCTCAAGTCCTCCATCAAAGGACACAGAGCAGAACAGATCGTTCTGAATTGACAAAGACTGTAATGGATAAAGCTGGAGAACCCAATATTTTGCCGGACACAGAGTTACATTTTTAAAAGGTTTATTGTGAGAATGAGTAGTGAAAGCTGAGGCAGGCAATCAGAACCTGAGTTGTGGCTGAAGGTGGAGGCAGGTAGGGATAAGCAGAGGACCAGAAGATGTAGACAGACCAAAACAGGCCATGTGGACCGGGGAACCACCAGAACGGGCAGAGCAAGTGGCTAAAACTGACAGGGAAACAGGCAGAACTGCAGCATGCAGACACAGGCGACTCTCTTCAAAGACGTGGACAGAAGAGTTCAGCTGGCTGAGTGCACAGGAAGTGGTAGAGTGGAAGCACATCACACGATAAGAGATTCAATTCAATTCAATTCAATTCAATTTTATTTATATAGCGCCAAATCATGAAACATGTCATCTCAAGGCACTTTACAAAGTCAAGTTCAATCATATTATACAGATTGGGTCAGATTATACAGATTGGTCAAAAATGTCCTATATAAGGAAACCAGTTGATTGCATCAAAGTCCCGACAAGCAGCATTCACTCCTGGGGAACCGTAGAGCCACAGGAAGAGTCATCTGCATTGTACATGGCTTTGCTGCAATCCCTCATACTGAGCAAGCATGAAGCGACAGTGGGAAGAAAAACCACCCATTAACGGGAAAAAAAACCTCCGGCAGAACCGGGCTCAGTATGAACGGTCATCTGCCTCGACTGACTGGGGTTACAGAAGACAGAACAGAGACACAACAAGAGAAACAAAAAAGCACAGAAGCACACATTGATCTAGTAATCTGTTCTACATTAGATGGTAGTAGCGGGTGAGCCGTCTTCTCTGGATGATGTCACAGTTAACAGAACGCCAGACCAGGTGTACCTACTATGAAGAGAAAAGAGAGAGAACAGAAAGTTAAAGCAGAAATGACAACACATAATGCATAATTGAAGAACAGTAGAACTCAATATAGTGAGAAAATTAGATCCTGATATACTCCAGTAACCTAAGCCTATAGCAGTAAAACTATAAAGGTAGCTGAGAGTAACATGAGTCACTAGTTATAATTTTTGTCAAAAAGAAAAGTTTTAAGCCTAGTCTTAAAAGTAGACAGGGTGTCTGCCTCACGGACCAAAACTGGGAGTTGGTTCCACAGGAGAGGAGCCTGATAGCTAAAGGATCTGCCTCCCATTCTACTTTTAGAGACTCTGGGAACCACCAGCAGACCTGCGGTCTGAGAGCGAAGTGCTCTGTTAGGAACATACGGGGTAATCAGAGCTCTGATATATGATGGAGTTTGATTATGAAGGGCTTTATACGTTAGAAGAAGAATTTTAAATTCTATTCTTGATTTAACAGGAAGCCAATGAAGGGAAGCTAAAATTGGAGAAATATGATCCCTCTTGTTGATTTTCATCAGAACTCTTGCTGCAGCATTTTGGATCAGCTGAAGGCTTTGAACTGCATTTTGTGGAATTCCTGATAGTAAAGAATTACAATAGTCCAGCCTTGAAGTAACAAATGCATGGACCAGTTTTTCAGCATCACTCCTGGACAGAATGTTTCTAATTTTGGCGATATTTCGGAGGTGAAAAAAGGAAACTCTGGAAACCTGTTTAATATGGGATTTAAATGACATGTTTTGGTCAAAAATAACACCAATATTTTTTACTTTATTACCAGAGGCCAGGTTAATGCCACCCAGATTAAGTGATTGGTTAAGAAGTTTATTTTTTGAGGACTCTGGCCCAAAGATTAAAACTTCGGTCTTGTCAGAATTTAGATGCAGGAAATTTAAAGTCATCCAGCTTTTGATGTCATCAAGACATGACTGCAGTCGAAGTAATTGATTGGATTCATCAGGATTTATGGATAAATATAGCTGAGTATCATCAGCATAACAGTGGAAATTAATCCCATGCTGTCTGATAATTTTGCCTATCGGAAGCATATATATAGTAAAGAGAATTGGTCCAAGGACTGAACCCTGTGGTACTCCACAGGTGATCCTAGAGTTTGAGGAAGATTTATTATTAACATGAACAAATTGGAATCTGTCTGACAGATAAGATTTAAACCAGCCTAATGCTTTTCCCTTAATCCCTACAGTATGCTCAAGTCTTTGTAGGAGAATATTGTGATCAACTGTATCAAACGCAGCACTGAGATCTAACAGGACAAGTATAGACACAAGTCCATTATCTGAGGCCATGAGAATATCATTAGTGACCTTCACCAGAGCTGTTTCAGTGCTATGAGATCAGATGAGAAGAGACCTTCTGGCAGGGATGAGTTGGTGGAAGCAGGTATATGTAAGCAGGTGAACAGGTGAGAGTAGTTGACAGTAATTACTGGCAGCAGGTGGAGTTGATGTGAGTTAATTGATTGATGACTGAGCTGATTGGATAGTGGCTGGTGGCTGAGAGGTGACAGGCTGATGGAAAAAGTCCAGAAAGGTCCACAATAAACAAACAAAAACCTAAATCATGACAAAGACTCCTGGGTAGGTGTTGAAACATTTTCAGAAAGAACTGAATGAAAGTCTGGTTGCTAAATGAAAAAACTACATTGATGGGGCTCTACCCAATAAATACCTGTAACACTAACATCACACAGGGTGTAATTTTTACCCCCTTTTCAAATGCTGTTCAAATAAAACCCCAGTTTCTTCACAACATATGCTTAATTGGATCCAGACTGTTTTGTTAGTTTACCTTAGGTTGTATATTTAAATGTTTAAAACTAGATTGGTTAGAACAAATGTATTGCATCTTTGCATCGCTGACATTGTTGCAAGGGGGTAGAAATGATCTCCTTTGGAGGTTTTAGGGGTATTGGAATGTATCGAAGTGTTAATCCTGTTATAATTAATTCCAGTCTTACTTAATTTATAAACGTACATACTTTTCTTTTTGTTATTTGCCAACCATGGATACCAGGTCCTTTTTGAAAATAGAATAGAACAGCTCAGGTGAGAGAACTAGAGACGATTTCATGTTATTTCATATAATATTGGATGATAATTATTAGCTCTGATCAAAGTATGAATTTAACACAAACAGAGAGAGACAGCAGAGAGAGAGAAACAGTTGGAACAAGAACAGGGTAAGAAATGGTGAAGACAGGACCTGCTGCCTGTGACCTGTTTCTGGAAGCTTACTTCAGAAGTGTTCTGGATATGGCTGATGATATACAGTATATGATATACACTTTGAAAATCACTTTGGCTTCAATTACCTTACAATATGATCAGTAACAGTGAATCAATTTGGTGCAGTTGTCTCAAAGAGTGATGGACTGGTGTGCTGCTAACTGCTAATTTATTGCTGTTTTTGTTCCAGTTCTGGGCTATAACTATTTTTAAATTAGTTCTGTAGTTCTTTATACACAATGTCTTGTTTTTCGTGACTCTGGGTCATGCACCTATGATGATAAACTTCTCCTGTGTAAGCTTAAACTTTACCTACATTTTCTATGACAACTAATTATTTCCCTAACAATATTGAGTTGTTAATAATGATTGATTGTGGAATAAATCTTAATACATAGGTGGCATGGAGGACCCAATCCTGTACTTTGAGTAAGATCAGGGACACCAAGATGGATTTTGACATTTGCGGTTGCCAATTGCATCATTAAAATGAGAACATATTTATATACTAATGGTATATATCGGTTGTACTGAAACAGTATATTTCCCTCTGGGATTATTAAAGTGTTTCTGATTCTGATTGGTATATACTAGTAAGATTATTAGAAAACTTCCCTTTACATAACCTTAAGATATGTAAAGGCCAGTATTACCACAACAGATTAAATCATTTCTAACTGTTTTGGTGTGCCAAATCACCCTCGTAATGATGAAACATTTTGCGCCCCTGATGAAGAGAATATCTCGCTCCGCCCCCGTTTCTCCTAACCCTAGGGAGAGAAGGCTGTGGGTCTGAATCTGTAGGACGTCTCCTTAAGAACTTCCACTGGGGCCAACTTTCTTGCACTTGGATCAGTTGCTACAGATTGCAATGATCTAAAAAAAAAAACAATGTTCCCACGTTTTCACTCTCACATTAATAAGTTATAGCCAATAAAAATATAAACCGTTGCGCTCCGGTCCAAGAGGTCACGTGATTCGAGTTTTGTTTCTCCCAGTGAAAAAAAAGAACATGGCCACCATTCTCCACACTTTATGTGGAAAGTTTAACATTTAAAGAATACATCTGCAGTTTTATCCATTTGGATGACATTTGTAGCAAGAACTATGCATAATTTGTTCATAATCTTCATTCAGGGACTGTATACAATCTTTGATTTATTAGTTTTGCTGAATATTCCAGTGTGTTCTCAGAAAAATGTGAGAATGTTACATTTCCTATGGTTGTTACCATGGTTGCTAAGGACGCAGCAATTTTACGTCACCAACATGCAGCAACATACGTTCACTGTACATATAAAGCAAAGTTTAAGGAACACATCTTAAGTTACATGCCTTTTGATTAAATTTCTTGCAAAAAGTACGCGTAATATTTTCATAATTTTTCAGTGAATGTAGTAAGTATTTCTTGGTTTTGCTGAATATTTCAGTGTTACTTGTATTGTGTAGGAAGGAGCTACAGAGGCTGCTGTGGCCAAAGCAAAGCTGTGACGGTAATTGTCGAGCCTGTCCCCTGCCGCTCTATCCCCTTCACCCATGACTATTCGTGGATAAGCAAATATAGATAATGGACAGATGTTTGGATGATGATGGTCAGTATGTGTTTTTAATCTATTGTATGTAACTACCTGGACCCTTCTTTAAAAAAAAATATATAAGCAGACCTATAAACCTGCTGCTTCATAACCTGCTTTTTCTCTGATTGTCTTCCTTCTCATTCTGAATCAACACAGACAGCGGACACAGTAAATACTCTGAAGCCTGGGGAATCAAAAACTGTCAGAAAGTATGTGACATTTGAACGAGGCTCCAGAGGCTTTTCGGTCACATTAAGCTAAAAAGGTCAAACTATGATAGAGAGTCCTTGGACACGCAACTGTAATTGACCTTTTCCTTTGACGGTAGGGCAGTGATTGCCATATGCTCCTTTAGGGGCCGAGGTTCATTCACTGTCGGACAAATATTATTAGTTGGGCTGCCTGGGTAGTTCTTGGTTGAGTGTTAGGTGGAGAAGACTGTTGTTAACTGAGGTGACATTGTGGTTATTTTTTGCTTTTAAAAATTCTTAAATTTCCAAAAGAGACAGGGTTCTGTATCTAATCTCCTAACCGTAACTCAAATACAAATCTTGATTCAGTCACACTGTGTCTCATATTTTACCCGCAGATCATGATTCAACACTACAAGTAAAATGCAAGTAAAATGCTTTTGTTTAGACAGATAATCTTATTAAGACTGTTGGTCTCATTTATGGGTGAGACCTGTAACATGCACACAAGTCATCATACATAAATGACAACATAATAATAATAATAATAATAATAATAATAATAATAATAATAATAATAATAATAATAATAATAATATATTATCATTAAATGATCATTCAAAAAGGGACAGAGTTAAAAAACAAAACTCAGAAAAAGGTACATGAACTGATTCCTTCCTATATAAAATAAATATGAAGCTTGAAAAACTTTTGATTTGTTTAAAAGAAAATCTTTGGATCCTCGTTAGAGGACGGAAATAACAGTGAGAACACCGTAAAAGTTATGGTTGCTTTGAGAAGTAATAAGTCCTTCTATCTGGCAGAAAGAAACATTCTGAACAGCTTTAATGGGTTATTTGGAAGGATTTAAAAGGGAACTCCTTAAAGTTATTATGTGCTATCCTACTCCAAGTAATCTCTTTTAGAATAAACAAAGAAATTAAAACATGCTCAGTTTTTTTCTTTTTTTTTTTTTTTGAGTAACGGGGATTAAGGGGTCACATGTAAAGCATGCAGGGACTGTGAAGGTCAAAAACCAAAGTGGGAGATGTGGAAAATCTAAGTAAATGGTTATTTAATGATGAAATAAAGGTTAATTAATATTACAGAACACCGTGTGAAACAGGACTGGTGCGTAATACAATGACTCATGCAAATTGGCAGCCATGACAAACAGGTGGATGTGGAAAAAAGTTAGATAAACGGACATGAAGCCTGACGCTGATTACTGAACAAGGAGCATGTTGCTGATTTCTCCAGACTTCGGCTGCAGCTGCTGGTGGAAAGCAGAGGGCTACGATAAACTGATTAGAGACGGCTGGGCAATGATACCAACACTGAAAAACAAAACTACAAGAAAACATGGGGAATCTAACTAAACAGATCACACATATCTGTCACAAACCAACGCTGAATCGAGTCTTCCTGCCTTTCATGCTGCCAGCCCTCTGCTGTCTTCCTCTCCTGTCTAATGCTCGTTGTATTAGATCGTTTACACCAATGAGTAAAAACCATTTTCAGTTTCTCTCTTCCACCTGTCTCCCTCTCCTTGACACATTTGGATTCTATCTTCTCTTGACTTTCATTTCTCTGCTGTCCATAGAGAACCATCCCTCCTGCCTCACACCTCAGCACTGTTCTTCTTCGCACCACCTCTATTACTTCTCTTCTACTCCTGCCTTTTCTCATCTGCTACCAAAGCAACTCTTTCTGGCTTTCTATAAACTTCTCCTTCAATGCTTTCAAGCAATCATCCCACATGTGGTGCTTTTTGTTGCAAAGAAACTAAACTGCTGCTCACCTACCGTCTAAACCTAGCCTCAACAACTCTGCCCGGTACCTTCATTCTATGGCTTCTGGACTTTATTTCCCCTTAAGCGGGCAGAGTAGCCTTCTGATATAAAAATAATCATGTTTATTAATCCTATAGCTGTCCTCTGTGCATCTGCCTTGTTTAACTTATTTCGGTCGCAATATATTGCTAAAAAGGTTTTACACAAAGAGAATATGGCATTGACATCTGAATGAGCAATGATTCGCTTTACTGTTAACAAATGACAACAATAGAGGTGAGAAATGTGTGAGAAGACAAAGATTTGAGGATAAAACGTAAATTGCAGTTTACTAAATATGGGGCTTTATTACTACAAACCAGTCTAGGATCCCACGCTGACCCTTGACCCCAGCCTAAAAACAAGAACAATGGGCACATCAGAACTGGACCACAAAGCGATGTAAGAATGTGACCTAATCTAATCATTTTCTATTTTCTGTTACATCATGGTGGCTGGCCGAAGCAGTTGGATGCTTTAGGCAATGTTGCAGACCATGTCCACTTTCTGGGGGCATTTCAGGTTTAAGACAAGGTTTAAGGGATCTTTCAACCGGTTTGAGGTGTTGACTAGACTTCTTAATTCCTCAAACCTCCATCTAATTAATTTGTCTGTGGGACAAATTAACCTTACAGCCAGGGTAGCCAGCTTTTCTGCTGAGGAAACAAACAAAAAAGAATTATAGACAAGCTTGATGGTAGGGACAAAAGACATTCTCTTGTACATTCTTCTCCTGTTCTTACCTTTTCTGAGAGGAACCTTTTTTCTTTTATAGAATGTAGTTTGCTGTTCTTCTTGGTGTACATGTCTCCGTTTGTTACACAATGCAACGTTGGAATTTGAAGTCAAATTTCTTGTCACAAACTTTGCGAATGATTCTGATTCTCTTTTAGCCAGCAACAAAACTAAAATGTTTCAAGAATGAGGAATGAGAATGGCATTCCAACCAGTTAAGGTGTTACCTAAGCTTCCTAATCCCTCAGACTTCCATCCAATTGAGCATTTGCGGGATGTGCCGCTGGTCCGATTCCCTCGCCTTGCAGTTTTTAGGACTGAAAGGATCTGCCCCTCACATCTTGGTTCCAGATATCACAACAGACATTTAAACGTGTGGGGAAGTCCAAGGCCTCACAGGGACTTTAGTAAAACATGAAACACATTTAAGTGTGGCTTTTAGAAATTTAAGACATCAGTCATCTTGACAACTAATCATCATTATGGACCCATTGTTTGTCTTTTCTGCACAAAAATTACTGTAATAATTCAGATTATAACTGGAATATTCAACAATCACTCATTCAGACCACAGTTAATTGCTCTTTCTGTGTAGTTCTAATGCATCTTGGCATCTGGTGGGCTAATTACATTTATGGCTTTTTTGTGGTATGTTTTTTTTTTTTTTTTAAGTGGAGAGATGTTAATAAACTCAGTGTTCACTGCAGCAAATGTCATTAATTAAAGAGGACGGAGAAATAGGACACAGAAAAGTTTTTAAATATTTCAGCTCCTCCAGACCTCAGGCCTTCCATGTAGGTGCGGCGGGGTGAATGGTGGCAGTATTGATTGCTGTTTTATTCTAAATAGAGACTGACAGTCGGGGCAGCTAATGGATCCTCCGATGGCTGAGTCAGTGCCCTGTCGCTGTCACTGATGTGTTGCTCTGTGGCAGGTTTGTTCCCTTATCATTGGATAAGGATATCCATCTTCACACCTCAGGGTCCTCAGCAGGCAGCTGCTCACTCAGATGGACAACTCTGCAGAATGTAAACAGGCCAATCCAGGTAGCGGGCCTCTTGCTCTAGATGCATTATTTATTCATATTTCAGAGACGTTTTTAGCGCGGAAAAAGAGGGCAGTGCTTTGAACTTTCGGATAGCGCCCCGCTGTGCGTGGGATACGTTTTATGAGCTAGCCAGCAAGTCCGAATCACAGCGGCGGAGCTGAGAAAGAAAGGCTGTTGTGGCAGAGGTGCAGAATAAGGAGAGAGATTAGCTCAGACAAGCGGGACAAAAGTCTGCTGAGTGGATTCAAGGATTCTAGATGCACCACAGTGACCTCAGGAATACAGATGCACCTGGGACACAGGAGTTGTTCCATCAGAACTGTACGTGTCAGACCACTTATACTTCATTTATTGTACCGTGAAAAAGTATTTGCCTCATTTTAATTTGTCACAGTTACAGTTATTCACTAATTTAGGCATAAATGGGGCATATGTAGATTTTAAATCATCTTCATCAAACCAAGCAGTTTGTTTCAACAGTATGCATTAAGTTTTTCTTTTAAACATAACTATTTATGTCTTTCTTTTTAAATAATCAAAGTACAATCTTTATTGCCATTACAGCAGGCGGACCATTCTTATTAGAGCTGAGCAGCTACTTGTGCGTTTCCTCTGGTATTTGGATGATTTATCTTTGGTTATGAGCCTCTGGTTTTTGAGGCAGGATGGCCTCCTTAACATCAGCCTAATTGTCAGTTCCTACCACAGCTCCTCTAACAAATACAAATCAGGCTATGCTTGTACTGCTGCTTCAGAAGCTTTACATTCACTATGTGCTTCTCTTGAACCGTGGGAGTTCCTGCTGAGAAATCTCGTAATACACTCCAGGAAAGCCACCAGAAGAAGAATCTTGCATTGTAACATTTCTAATTGTGGTAACTTCTTTGGTAAAGATGAGTCTGACTTTCAGACACTGCCATGATATTTCTTTTTTTTTTTTTTCTCTCCGTTTCACTCACAGCTTAGCACAACTTGGAGAGAGCCGTACAAATTCCAGTTTTTAAAAAACCTGGTCACAAGCTGATGGGTTGAATTCATTTTTGGCAACAGTGAGCATAAAACAAGCAGAAGCCTATAATCATCATGAGATGAGGCAGAGCTGCTGCAGCCTAATTCACCCCCCCCCCCCATTACTGCTTTGTGAAAGGAATGTGTGTTAAAAACCAATTCATTGGAGACAGTCTTACTATTTTTCCCAACACCTAGCTTTGTTCTTACCCTGTTGTCACTTCACTTTGGTTGCGTCCCCATTGAATTTACTATGACAAAACTGTAGGGTTACCATCAGTTTTAGAATTACTGATTTTCTGCAGAAGCGTTTCCTTTTGTATTTTGAGGTGTTATTAGCACGTTGTTTCCACCCCTTCATCCCATAATATTCAAATTGACTCAGTTATTAATTCCAGAGCAGACAGCTGTTCATGAAATGTGAAAAATGTGAAATGCTTTAATTAGGCAATTAGAAGTCACTTCATTCTTTTCATTCCTCCTAATTAAACTTTTATTTTCCTGAACTGCGCTTTAGATTCTACTTTCTGTTAGAGCCCAACGGCTAAGCCACGACACCGAGCCTAACCTCTGCACCTCTCTAATTCTCTCCTTTCATTATAAAATCAGGTGAATCTGAGTTATGTCAATAAAGAGAGCCCAAAATGATCACACTCACACACAAGTCATTCAATAATTTGATTACATTGTCATGTTGCACAATGGCTCAGCTTCTGACCCCAGATGGAGTCTCTTTTTCAGAAAATAGGCAATATTTTCCTTTTGATTGCTCTAATGGCAGAAAGAAAATACCAAAAATAACATCAAACATAGCAAAGTTGTTGCTGAGTTTGGACTGGAGAACAAAAACTTGTTTCTGCTTAAGGTTTCTGATTTCAGAATGTGCAACACTCATATCTTAACCTCAATTAGTGCTGGCTGTAGAATGAATTATACCCAGGGAGAGCAACTCTCCATGCCGCCAACCAAAATTATTTATGCATTGATTACAACTATGAAATAAATATTTTTATTATTTTTTTAAATCTTAGATTAAAATTGAATCTACTTTGTTCACTGAAGTCACGGCTTTCCCATTGAGAACTAGTGTTGTCAAAAGGCTTTGTTCTATAAAAATTTTTTTTTGGGAGGCTTGAGAATATTTTTTTTTTTCTTTATTTTTGTTAAAGAGAATCACAAACTGTGTTTGAAAGACTCTTTAATTTGTTTCAAATATTGCAGGCTATAATTCTAAATTGGTACTAATTGGATAATAAATGTAAATGTGTATTTTCATCTTCTCACAAGTAGACTAAAGGTTTCATAAAGCTCAACCGATGTTTTAAACAATCTAAGTGTTGAGTTATCTGGTTCAGATTGGATGAAAGTTGTAGCTGCACAACAACCTGGCTCAAGCTTTTATCTCCTTTTCTCCTGCTCCCGATGGTGGGTAAACACTGAAGTCCATACCTTTTAAAGCTTGTTAAAAGTTTGCTACAATCTTTTCATTGTGTTTGGAGAGACTCTACATAAGTTATAAAGTGTAATCTCTGTGACAGAATCATTAGGTATAGTTTTATTTTGACAACTGCAACTTTGGTTATTTGAACTAGAATACTGGCCCACATAGCAGATGGGATTGGTGCTCCTCAATTGGAAGTTGAACTAATTACACAGTTCCAAAAAGTTTGAAGAAGCTTTAGGATAAGAAATTAGACTTTATGCACCCCCCCCCCCCCCATCCAAGGGGAGGACATTTTATTCTCACAGCAGCAAGACTTAGTAAATAGGTTCACATCTGGGAAAACAGGGAGAGGCTTTGTTCATGATGGATGCCAGGGCACAGCTAAATTAGCACACACACACACACACACACACACAAGCACACACACACCGCCTCTACTGTGCTTTCTTCCCTTACTCCGCTGCTTTCTGTTCTAGCTGTACTGTCAGAAAGGTCAGATTAGAGACCTCAAGCTTTAGCTTTATGAATATAAACAATTCAACTTTTAATTTAATGTATGAAAGAAGTCAAGCATTTACTCAGCTTATTCCTTTGTTTTTCTTATGTCTGTAATGTTTTTATGTTCATGTACAGCACTTTCTCTCGTCTTGTTACTGAAACTATATATTTAAACTTGCCTTGCATTACCTACTAATGTCCTGCACTGTTCAGTCTCTCCCCCTGCAAACCACGGCGATGGCAGCAGAGGCTACCGCAGTGTTGTTGACGTCCTGAGCTCTGCTTACGTTAAAGGACCTGAGTCTCCTCAAAAGGCGGAGGCAACCTCGGCCCTTACATACATGCCATGTGTGTGGACCAGTTCAGCTTGCTGTTGAGGTGAACACCCAGGTACAGTCCCAAAGTCCTCGTCCTGGATGTTCACCAGAAACGTGGAATTGGACGTCCAATGAACGTCAATCACCATCTCCTTAGATGGCTTAGATTTTAAATAGTAATAACTGCTAGGAAACAACCTGAAGATAATGCTTTATTGGTCTGATTATGTTTTTTTTTAATTACTTTCTGGACTCTAAAGCTGTGGAGGAAGATAGCTGTGTCCTCACATCACGGCCAGCCCCCCTACAGGAGGAAGATCCGCTCAGCTTCTGCAAATGATCTGATTCTGGAGCCCTCAGCGGGAATGCGTACGACTGACAGCCATAATATAAAAGGCTCAGGGAGATGTGGTTCAGTGGGGAAAATGTTCCTAAAAGCCTAGTTAAAATGCATGTAGAGAGAGAAAAGAAATGAAAACATCCTGAAACTTAGTAACTGAGATTCATAATAATAACTTCTACTTACTTCACTGTGAATTCTGACTTCTGAGGTAAACGGGAGAGGACTACAGTGCTGGGGATTGAACCTTAATGACCATCTGATAAGTTGAGAAGAAGAAGATTCATTATTAAAGCAAAAACAGATTGAACCATGAATAAGAATACTCCAGTTTTTACATTTGATCTTCAGAAACAGCCAAGACAACACTTTTTGAAGTTGTGACTTCTTATTGAAAAAAATCTTTAAATCTTTTAATTTAAATTGCACGAGCATTGAAACCATGAGCAGTTCTGGCTTTTCATTTAAGATTCTGTCTATCCTCCTTAAATGATAAAAGGGGCAAACTGGTTTATTTCAGGGCCTTTGAAAAATTGATGAGCAAAGCCGTTGTGAAGAGGAAAGCACCTTGCAGGGGTTGTTACGGTGGGCAGAAGAGGCACAGAACACCATTTTTGAGTTTCTTCATCATTTCTCCCAAACAAGGAAAAAAGACGAGAGAGGAAAGAGATTTTTAAAACCAAGGCTCACATGGATCACCTCTCTATGACCTCAGAAAGAGGAAACTAGAGCAAATTGTGTCTTTTCACCTGATTTTCTTAAATGTTGCTAATATGTATACCCTGTTTAGCAGCTGTTTCAATTTGCATGAGACCTGAAATGAAGAGCGGGTTTAAAACTATAATCGCACTTGGACTGAAGCGAGGAGCAGGATTTCCATATTCCAGTTTTTCACTATAATTTTTTTTTCATAGGCCAGTTTGTTGGAAAACTCCAATCCCCTTTGAGGAGGATTTCAGAAGCAGCTGGTGGTACTTTGAAGGACAGATGTGTGTTCTGAAAGGTTTGGGATGCACATCTCATGTGCAGCCAAATGCAAAAGTGCAAGGAAATAAAGATGGCTGAAATCTGCTCCTTCTAAGTATAAATATTAATGCAGATTTGCTGCCAAAAAGCTTTTAAAAAGCCAACCCTGAAATACGGCTCTGACATTTAGGCGTCCGTTCACATCGTTTTTAACTCATTTGGACAGACGCTGACAGCAGCTATTATATCAGGAACTTTGAATAAAGAGATCTGCGTGTGGCTTTCAGTCAGTGACCCTGCTAATGTGTTAACAACAACTGGCAGCATAACACGAGGCAGGATCAGCAGCTTTACATTTAGCTTGCATGACAAATGACTCTATGACTGTTTACAGGATCAACCATGGCTGCAGTTCTCAGATGTAGGAGGAAAAATATAATTTTCAAATTTTGCCCTTACAGCAAAAAGTTACATCAGAAAATAATGCTTTATTTTTAACCAGGGACACAAATGCCATCAGTATGTTGTACAAACAGTTTATTTGAGTTTGACTTGAACAGAACCCGACCGCTAAGGTTGAGGAGGTAGAACGATGGGTGATTCCTCAGCATGTTCAAGATTTTGTTTTTCAGCTCGGAGGTAGCATCCGTGTCCTGGAACTCTCCGGCAATAAGGACAATCCCATAACAGGTCATCAAGAATGAGAAGGTCTGCAGGGCAATGTGAGTCGGTAGCGTCTCATGCTTCTTCTCTGTGAGCCGCATGTACGATCGTTGCTGTGCCGCCAAAAAAGCTGCATGAGCTGAAGCAGAAAGGCCCGAGCCGGCAACACCTTTCCGATCTAATCTATATTTACACTTTTAGCGTCTTGGGAAGTGCTGCTGGAGTATTCAACTAATTTCTTAAGAAAGAAAAAAAAGTTTTAAAAAATCTCTTGTGAATTTATGCAATGTGTGAATCTGTGAATCTTGAGCCAGAGTCTCGTCAAAATGTCATTATGGTGACACAATGACAATAAAGTTTCTTAGTTTTTGATAAAAGACATGCCATTAATTCAATCTTATTGAGTTTTTCACATTTTGTCACTTCAAATTTGCAAACTTCTGTGTATTTTATTAGGTATTTATGTGCTGGATCAGCGGTCTGCAACCTTTACAATGCGCGGAGCCATTTTGTCCCTTGGTTCTGCTAATTAAAACTCGTTAGGAGCTCCAAATGTTCCATGACCTTTTGGAAAAAGAAAACGTGTAATTTTTAAGAAATATCTGCAGGACACTTGTTTTCATTTTTAAAGGAGCACAGTTTTATTTTTGTTTTAACAGAGAAAAAACAAACTGCAAAAAAGAGGGTGGATATTCTCCTCCTATGGGATGTTGATAGGTTTGAAATATTATTAAAAAATATAAACGGATCTAAAAAAAATATTACTTTTAATTTTAGTGGCATTCTGTTGTAAACATTAATTTGCAATTATTACACGGAAAAATGAAAAGCTGCTCATATCACCATTTGTCATTATATCTATTTAAGCAAACCAATGAATAGGAAGTACATTTCTTTCTCATCTTTTTTTTGTTACAAAATGAGAAACAGAAGCATCTTTAGTATTGGTTGTATATGATATATATAACAAGGTGATCAAAAATAAAGATATTTGCAGACATTATGAATTACAAATAGATTTAAATTATAGTTCACAATGCCATATGAGGCAGTTTCATGACACAGGTCATGAAACTGTATTTAGACTCTCATATTTGTCTTTTCATTCACAATGTGGCTGACAGACCAACATAATCTTATTTATCCACATTTATTTGGACTAATGTTTCACTTCTGCCAGGAGGAAGTTGTTGCTAGCTGGCTGTCTCACTGGTCTGATATGCTCCTGTTTCCATGCTGCTCTGTATTATCGTGGATGGATAGCAGGTGTTAAACAGAAAATTTGGCTTGCAGCCTTTCGCCTCGCCTGCCCTGTGCAGCTGTTTTGAATTATGCCAGTTATGTTCCTTAAATTTGGTTTGTGTGGGTTTCCTTTAGAACAGTGCATTAAAGTGACACTGCTCTGCTGGCTTCGGATTGATTAAGAACCAGTTCTAGAAATGACCCATCAACAAAAACACTTTAAATATTCTAGCGGTGCCCCAAGTCCAGACCTTAGGAGCTACTTTACGACAGCTGTGTCCCTTCTCCAACACAGTGGAATCAAACGAATGCCTCGTTACCAGGCCTGTGCAGAGCTGAATGACATGCTGACTCAGCTGGTTCAGAGAAGGGACGCATCTAAAAGTTGCCATACAGTAGCTCTCTAGTAATAGACTTAGAGTCCCTTCCATATATCCATCTTCTTTGCTGTGAACGTCGTCTGATCTAGAACATTTTTAACCAGCTGGTGCAACTTTTTCCCTGAGCGTCACTGCTTTTAATATGATCTTTGATAACACAGCTCGGCCTGTGAGGCCGGCAGGGATTTCATTGTGCCAGAATAGTGATGGGTTCATTTTCACTGTCGTTCGAAGGATCAGTCTTAATTATCTCAGGTTCTGACCTTTGATCCGATTCCTGCTCATGTCTCCTGGTGCCTTCGCTGTCTTTACGCTTCATATTGAATTATTCTATCAAAGCTTGTGGGGTCTTTGCTTTTGGCTGTGTGGGAAGCAAATACCACAGTTTTTTTTTTAAAACTATCCCATTCAATTTCTGTTAATAATGGTTCAGTTCTGAGCAATGTAACATTGATAAAGCTGGTAAAGTCAACTGAATGGATTAAGCAATTATTCTTCCTGAACAGAAATCCTGTCTTAGCCCTTAAAAATTTCCCCTCACAGTCATATGTTACGAACATAAAACTTCAATGTAATTTATTGGCACTTTAATGTGAAAAAACAAAAGTTAGTAAAGCAAAGTCTTAAGTTTTATGGATTTTCTTCCAGCATTGTTAAAACTTTAGTTGGTAATCCTGTTCAGAAACACTTTTTGTTGTACTGGATTAAATGATCCTTCCATCCTGAAAGTGATAAACACATTATATACTCAGAGAAGGGAATGACAACAATTAAACCTCTGTGAGGGCTGCAGGTCTGTAAAAACTCTGACCAAACAGCAGTGATTGGTAAATATAGATGATCAGTGGAAAGCTTAATATTATAAAGTAAAATCGGCTTGATGGCGAGTTCCTGCCCTAGATTGACTCTTCAAAGTGATTTTATATGAGAGAAAAACAAAGTAACCAAGAAAAGTCGTCCATGGTCACCAGGCAGAGTTTGTCTAGTCATTGGTCTACGGCATTCTTGTCTAAATACCTTCATCCTTGAACTGAACAGCAGCATTAATTGTGATTGATCAGTCAATCCCATCAGGATTTCCAGTTGGCGGGTGTAATTCTAGCTGGCCTCTGTTGAAGACAGAGGTGCTGTTTGTGATAAACGTTCCACGACACTGACACTGCCACCAGGTGGCGCTCTCATTCACTGTGAATTATTACTTTTTTCTTTTTCAAGACACATAAACCATAACAGGATATTTCAACAGTTAGATAAAGAATGAACTCGGCTCACAGACTTTAGCCCGCTTCAGCTCACAGGGTTCTGGTGCTGGAAGAGGAACCGGGGCCGAGGCGGCTGTAGGGAACCAGAAAGGCTTTGAGACTCTAAGCTGTTTAATTAAAGCCATACTAAATGCTAAAACCCACAATATATTCTTGAGTAGTTCCGAATTCAAGGATGATAGTGACAATTTTGGGATCATATTGATTAATATTGATTATTGATTATTGACAGATTCCTCAGAATTAACCAAGCAATTATAGTTTCAGTTTGGTGTCTTGGGTGAGTAAAGCTGATTTTGTTTGTGTTGTTTTTACTGCAGTAATTTTAAAGGAGAAATAATTAACACCTAGTGTTTTAAATCGGAACAACAGGTAAAACAGATAGTGCCCCACTCCTCCTCCTTCAGAGAGTGTCTCGCAGGTTGCCAAGTCAAGAGAGACGAGGATGTTGATCCTTTTTCTTAGACTAAGACTTAGACAACTTTATTTGTCATTCTGTATGCACAGAGTGCGTACAGAACGAATTTTTGTTTGCATACAGCTTTCGTTTCACCTCACCTTAGGTTGTTTCCCTTTTTGAAAGACGCTGAGGTTTCTTAGGTGTTGTTGAGACTATTTCTGGCCCGCTTCACTTGCTGGCTGCTGCTTTTTCACAAACTTAAAATAAAAACCAAATGCTGCACGCTATTTTGGGAACTGTTGGAACTCTCATATGATTGGCTCAAGAACCAGGAAGTAAACACAGGCTACACTCTCTAGTTGCAGAACGTACCTCTAGGTTTGAAAGGAGAAAAATGTGACTAAAACATTGTTGATGGAGAGAACCGATAGTTTATAGGGAATGTTACTTCCATCGTGGATAACAAATAAGAATGATTTAGGTTAATGTTACAGTAAACCTCTTATTTCTTCTATAAGATGATCTGCAGTGTGACTTATCGAGTATCTTCTTTTCCAAGGTTTGTTTCTGAAAGGCTTTTTTATTTGGGTCCTTCACAAATTTTTCTCATGGTCTGCTCTGCAGTGATTACCAAGTAGCATGGTTTGTGTGGCATTTGTTTAAGTTAGAGAAAGTCTGGGTTGGTGTAATTATGTTGTGACATAAAGGTAAATATCAGTAGACTGGTGTGGCTGTGTTGTCTGTTTACCAGATCTGCTCCAAATTAAGGGTTTACCCATGTAAAGTTAAGATCCTGGCTTTAGATGGGACGTAAAAAGTCAGAAGTTACAACTGTGGCCTGTTTTGTGTGTGTACCTGTGTCAGTTGTGGTTTTGGTAGGAGGTCTTCAAAATATGGCCCAACTTTAAGAGGCACGGTTCTCTGATGGCCTCTTTGCTCTTTCCTTATTGATGCTTTCTTTGTCCAAACTGTCAATTTGGGTCAGTAACCTTTTTAACCCAAAGTCAAAATAGCATTTAGAGCTGTAAAACATATGTGAACCTTAATTATAAGATCTCTAAGAAAATAAATTAATTTGTTTGATATTATTTTTTTTTTTCAGATTTGAGAGCTATGCTTTCCTATTGTGTGTATAATTGAAGACAACAAACTCTTTCCCAGACATGTCTACCATGGTCTACCATGGAGAGTCATTAGATTATTTGTAAAAGCTTTTGGCACTGCATTTTATTTGTGGACGTCACCATGAAGGGATCTGATAGAATTTCATACCATGCAATCTGATATAAAGTCGTTAAGGATTGTGGGCAAAATGTAATGAAATATAACACACACAAAAAAACTTCAGGGGGTTTAGATACTTTTGCAAAAGACAAATTGTTAGCAGAACATACTTTCCTTCAAGCCTTTGATCTGCTTAAATAAAAAACACTTCTTTATCAGAAACTCTGGATTTTTTGAGCATGCTCAGATTCTAACACCTTTTTTCCAGTGTGTGCTGTAGCTCTACTCCAACAACGGCTAAATATCATTTTGGTTTAAAATTTGTGTGAATCCAGGGATTCTTCTAATCACATTCAAACATTGTCTTTACTTTATAATGAAGCATGATGAAGTTTAAGTAATGAGGCGCCACTGAGAGGCCCTTGTGTAGCTTTTCCCCAGTCCTTTAACTCTGAGCCTTGACCTTTTTAACTAGCAGAATTAATTGGGCTGAGCTAACCTTTCAGAGCCTATAGCTGGAAAGTAAAACTAGCGTTCCCGGGTCGCCTCATTATACCACACCGGCTTTGGAGAGTGAGCGATCTTTTTCCTATATAGTTTGAGAACGCACAGAGGCCATTTGGCAGTTCAGGTGGGGAAAGAATTTCAGGTCAGTCCAACTGAGTCAGATATTTTAAGAAAGACTGGTCTTCAAGACCTCGTGGTGATTGGGACGGGGGTGGAGGGCTACTCTACACTGCCCGTTTTCTTTTTACTCATTGTTAGTTTAAAAAGCATTTAATGTGGAATTACTGACCATGCAAAAGCAATAAAAAAGCATCTATTGATTTTATTTTACGACCCACAAGGAATACAGTAAATTGTTAAAGAGCTCAGGCTGCAGGAGAGAGGCTAAAGCCACGTTTAAGGTAACTGTGTGGAAACTGTGTTCCTGAAGGATAAGTGCCTTTCTATAAAGAGCAATAGAACTAAGGTCACAAAGTACACAGTTATGAAACAAGTATGGGCATAAATTCATAAAGTCATATATGTTGTGATAGTAAATCAGACTGTATAGTTGTGAATTAAGTTTGTAATCTTGCAAAATGAAAAGGCAGAGAAGGTTTGCTGTGTGCGTTCTGTAGAGAGGAATTGATGTGGTAAAACATTCACAGCACATACCTGTGATTGTGAGTCAATGTGTACAAATGTAAAAAAAAAAGTGTCAACTTTTAAAGCGAAAGTAACTGAGAATCTCACAGTAGTGCATGGGTTAATAAAACATGTGTGACTAAAAAAAATATTAGTTTTTTTTTAATCATAATTACACAAGTTACAAAATTACTTTATGGTTTGTTTAAAGATAGAAAAAAAACTACATTTAACACTCTTTGCTCAAGTCATTTTATCTGTGTGCAGTGGCGGCACCAGAGAAGTATGAGTGTGGCGGGAGGACTTGGGGACGGAGCTCACTGACAAAGACCAGGTGGTAGAACTTTGGGTTTTTGGCAGAATCAGCCTTTTTTTCCCTATGTGTATGATGTTATGAAATAAAAGATGCAAATCATCAAATTAAAGAGTCAATTGTGAATAGAAATAAGAAAAATTTGCTTTTACTTTTTGATCCCCGGTAAGTTTCCTGAGAGGTGCTACAGAAGCGGAAGATGGAAAAATTTCTCTGGGTTTGATGTGAGAAGGAAGATGGGGAGAATGTTGTGGGTATTCTTTTTATTAGTCTTATTGGATGGAAAGATGATGGATGTCTGAGGAGCGGGTCCTGGGTTCCCCTGCTATGGCTGAGGTGGGCAGAGTGCAATGTGCCATCTTGATTCTTATTTAGGCTAAGTAGGGCTTTCCAGGAAGCAGACTGAGGGATTTGGGAGACTCTTTGGTGCAAAGGAGGGGTTTCATTGTGATGTCTTCTTGCCAAAACTGATGGCAAATGTGTCTGTTTTGATTCGTCATTGAGACGTACCAGTGAGATTTAAAGGTAGATGAAAGATTACTAAGAGTCAGCCTGCCCAAAAACAATTGCTGTTATCTGAACTGGCTAACCTGTGTCGGCCTTGACCGGCAATCTCGATTTCTGCTGGATGATATGTATACAAGACACTCTGCCCCCACTTTCTATGACATCTGGGACCTGGAACAGAGTTTAACTGAACTGCCTGATAAACTCTCCATCCCCTATCAAAAACAATGGCCGAGGGGTGCTACCGGGACGGTGTTTATGGACCTACTGTAACGACTCAGAAGCTGGAGACCCGATAATTCACACTGACATCTAGGTAGCTTTAGCATATTTATTAACAAGCTGATGTAACAGGACCAGGAACTTACTGGAGCAGACGCAGGAACCACTGCAAGAGGGAGGAACAGGTGGAAGGCTGGAACCGACTCAGTGATATGTAATGAGCACTGAATGAAAGTCACCAACATTTTCAATGCCTGATGAGGTCCCTGGGCTCCATAGGGATGAACTGAATCAGGGAATGAATGATCCACTTCAAGGAGACTGACAGTGGGCCAGAGACAGTCAGGGAATCTAGCTGAGGTCTCCAGAAAGGCGCAGGCAAGAGACAAATTAAGAATCCAGTCAGGAGAATTGGTGGCACACTCTGGGCAGAGGTTTCCAGACAGAGGCAGAGACAGAAGACAAATCCGGGGTTCAGGTGTAGCTGCTCAGACCTGATTGCCAGAGCAGAGATGAGCAGGCAAGGAGTGACGTCAGGCAGAATCATTACACACACACACACACACACACACACACACACACACACACACACACACACACACACACACACACACCGCCTTCACAGCGCTTCCTTCAACTTGTTTTCTATTTTAGCTGTAGTTTTCAGAAAAGTTATGAGTGTTACAATGAAACAATAGAAGTCTATGAATAGAAACACTTAAACCTTTTTAGTTTTGGTCATAAGAAAAGTTGGACAAAACTACTTTAGATCAGAAACCCCCAATAAACTTAGTTTATTTCTTATTATGAATAGAAACAATTAAGTATTGTGATTTTATGCTTTATGATGCTTGCCTGTATGTTGCTTTCTTATTACAATCAAACAAAAGAAGTCTATGAATAGAAAAAATAAGCCTGCTTTAATTTTAGTTATAGTGTTGAAGCTTGTTTATGTATGAATAGAAACAATTAAGTTCACAGTGATGAAGCTTGTTACTAACATTTAAGTCCAGTAATGTTTTCTTTTCCTTTGTTAATGTAATGTTTTCTCTTGTGTTCTGTTCCTCTGTAATGTTTTTTCTATTCATGTAAAGCACTTTGAATTGTCTTGTTATTGAAAAATGCTATTATATTATAATGATGTAAATTCACTTTCCTTGCCTCGCCTAGAGATCCATGAATGGAAGACATGAAGAGGCTCTGAATCTGAAGCGCAAAGAGAGACAAAGAGTAAAATCAAACTTGTAAAAGCATTACAAGAAGCAAAAGTGGAGCCTTATTACCAACATTAGTACAAAAATAATCTGGAACACGATAAAAATCAGCTAGAGGAGATGGCTTAGACACATAAATAAGCATCGGAGCGTGGAGGGAAAGTCCTTTCGCAGGAGATGTCCTGAATCATTGCTGTTCATTTGCATTATAGGGTTAGGATTACTACAGATTAAAATAAAAAACCTCCACACTTCATCTTAGAAAAAGAACATCTGTTTAGTCCCAGTGATTGGATCTGGTTGGGAATTTGTTTTGTGGTCGTGACACTTTAATATGAATGCGACCCGTTTACACTAAGTGTTTGCATGCGTGTGTGAGGCTGACATGATACATGCTGGCTGAGGGCTGCACTGAAGCCACAGCATTTCTAAACTCCCGGGGTGTGTTGGTAACACATCTGTCAAATCTGCTGAAAACACTGCCGAGTCCAATATGCTGTGGCACAATAATGTTTTGTTTTCGCTGATGTTCAGAGGGCAAGTACGGGGCAGGCACAGTATGATCAGGCAAATTCAGAGCACCGTGGATTTGCTAAACACAGCCACATTCGGAGCAGAAACCATGACCAACCACAGCCTCAGCAGCTACGCATTTGCTCACAGCTGCTGCATAGTTGTCAGAGGGATTTCAGAAGACCTGAGCAAAAACAATGCATCCAAAGTGTCACATGCTCCTTCCTGTTTGTTGCATCTGCAGAGCAAATCGTAAGATTTATGTACCCAAAGCTAAAGGAATAATGACTGTTAATACAGGGAGCATGTTAACATTAGCGTGAAAAATGAAAAGGAACATATAATTAGCCTAAATGATTAATTTGATATTAACAATGAATATTAAAATTAAACTTTGTTAAAGTTTAAATTCTTAAAAGCAAACTAGTTTAATCAACCTGTTGTTTTTTCATGGAGCAATCAGCAAATGCATTACATTGATACATTTTTATGCAGCATTTCCTTTACTTGTGTACCAAAGTATAAGGCAAGGTTCAATTTGACAACGAGATTATTCAAAGTGACCTACATGATGAAAACACTGTACATTGCATCTGGTACAGTAAAGGAAAGACAAAAGAGTGCAAACTAAAATTAATGATCCTTCAGTTAATAGTTTAAATAGAATAGCATAAGGCAGCTCTAAGCAAATTAGTTTTAAGCTTGATTTAAAGGACAACTAACTCCTGTACCTGAGCTTTACTTCATCAACAGCTAATATAAAAAAAAAACACGTCTAAAAGAGGCGGTGCCCGCCGGACTGGAAAACTTTGGGGGGGGGGTTGAGGGCTGGGCATGGTCTGAGCTACTAGAACAAGGTAAATAAATGCTAAATGAACTAACTGAATGCTAAGCTAATAAATCAGTAACCTGAAAATTGATAGAACAATTGTAAAGCTCACTTTTCCAACTCCAAATTTCTACAGAGGCATGGACAAGACAAAGCCCCTTTTATACCTCACAATGACAGGTGGATGACATCACAATGTCTTTTGACTCAACACCAATACTGGTTCGAAATTTGAATGCAGTGCACTCGTTAAAATTAACGGGGCACTAAACAGACGGTTTTAGACACAAAAGCAAGATTTCAACAAATGTGCCGTGAACACAATGACCGGGATATCTAAACAGCACTATGAGACATCCATGTATACAGTTTATCGGCAAAAAAGTTGATTTGGGTATGAGTTGTCTGTTTAAGGAACTCTAGGTTTTAGGATTCTAACAGATTTCTAGGAGTTTGTTCCAGATTAGTTCACCATAAAAACTGAATGCAGCTTATTCATGTTTGGTTCTGCGGATGCCAAGTAAACTGGAGATGATGATATGGTTGATGTAAAGACAACAAAGCTATATCAAGGATCAAAAGTATTTATTGTCATTTTTTAACCATAAAGAAATTATTGTGAGACACCAGCTCAGGATTTCACAGATAACACACAGACAGAAATCAAAACGTAAGGTTCAAGTCGAATGTACCAACAAAACTTCTGAAAAACGTGGAAGACGTCTGATAACATTTTAATGTTCAAGACAAAAGAGTAATTAGCAAAAATTTAAATGTTCCAGTTAACTTTACAGGATAAGATCAAATATGATAAGAAATGCATTTATTGTCCAATGAATGAGGGGAACTCTGGCAGAAGGGAAATTCAGGATGATGTAACATACTGTGTAATTGTATGAATGCATTAAACACACATTCCCTAAGAAGTGAGAAGTGTAAAAATAGGTTTTAACATCTGATAAGATAATGTTCAAGTCAAAAGACACACATAGCAGTCACTTTACAGAAAGATGTAAAACTATGTGCAATGGCCTGGATTCACAAACACAAGCATTGTGTTTGTTTCCATTGTTAAAATTATTTTTTATTCCACTAAGGAAGACAGATCAAAAATCTTTTCACGTGTTGCGAAAATGTCTTGAAGACTTAAAGGCTTGGATGGCCCTCGATATCTTAAATTTCAATAAGAGTAAGACTGAGGTCATAGTTTTTAGCTGAGACTCCCCTCATTGGGCCAGGTTACCTATTCCAGTACAAGAAGTCAATCATCACAAACCTAAGTGATAAAGTCGATGCTGATCTGACATTTTGAAGCCAGATTAGAGCAGTTGTAAACAGAAGCTTTCTTAATGTAAGGCAGTTGGCCAAAATAAAGCATATTCTTTCCAAAGAACATCTAGAGACAGTAATCCATGCTTTATCACTACTGAATAACTGTAATACACTTCATGTGGGTGTTAGTAGCTCCTGCCCTGCCCATCCACAGAGAGCAAAATGCTGTGGCCGACACATTCTCACGCCCCGCTCGTCAAATATTGACGCTTGGTCAGGTTCCCTCAGCGCCACAAGTTGACGCACAGGGAACCCGCTTCTCGTCATTGTTTGACTTGCAGGGTGCCCTCGTAAAATATTATAGCAACCCAGCCTACACTAAACATTCAAACAAAACAACTGTGTTTACATGCATTTTAAAGACATTTCTAGCAATAAGTATATATATATTATTTTCATAATCTTCATCCAGGGAAGGTAGACAATCTTTCTCTCCTGTTTTTCTGAGACAGAACACATTAAAATATTCGGCTAAACTAATGTATGAAAGATTGTCTACCTTCTAAAATGCAATATTTTAGCCTCACTCCACTGGCTTCTTGTTCATTTTAGGATCGTTTTAAGGTTCTTTTACTTGTTTTTAGATTGCTTCTTAAAACTCACCTCTGTGCCTTGGCATTTGACACTATGTGAGATGTTGGTTTTAGCCAGTGAGGTTAAGTTATTTTCATTAGACTTCAGAAGTTTACATTTTATGTTTATATGTTTTGCTTTTATGGTATTATCCAATGAATGTCTTTGTGTCTGTGTATTTGCTTTTATTATTTGTACCCTGTATTTTACTGTACAGCACTTTGGTCTTTGTGGAAATTTAACATGCCTTGCAAATGAATTGTGACTGGATTGGATACCAGTCATTAGCAAACAGAGTTTTGTCTCTCTTTGCCATTGGCTGGTGGAAAAACCAGTAACTTAGAGCAGATCTGCTCTTCCTGTAATGGTAGTCATAACTGCAGATTATTATGGATAAAAATTCTGCAGTGTCAGTCCACATGATCACAGCCCCACCTCCACCCCTGGTTATTGGGACCAGAGGGAAATAAAGCATTGATTTAACTCTTCAGGGTCTTTCTTAACTGCCTCCATAAATGTCACAAGGCAACTTTAGAAAAAAAGTCTAATCTTCTTTTGTTTTACTTTTGTATTCTCTTACCTTTTGTTTCTTTTTTATTTTTATTTTATTTCTTCCTCTGTTCGGCTTTAAGCAATAATTATGAAGGCATTCCCGTACTGAAACATTTCCAAAGAAAGCTTGAGATGATTTCTGAGGCTAGCAGTGATGAACATCTCCTCTTTAGCAGAGTCTGCTCCACGTCGTCACAGTTAAGTTACAATTAATAAAATAAAAGAGTAGAATAGTTCACTTCTTCCAGAAATCCTGAATGACTTTGCCTTTCAACACTAAAATACCTGAAAAAATTTTACAAAAAAGTGGTTCCCTGTCAAAACAGTCATATTAGGATTTAACGTGGCCGTTAAATGCATTCATTTTTACTCATAACTCCAGTCGTCTTAGCTAAAGGAAAGGCATTTATGGTGTCTGTAAAATGTTTTACGTCTTAATTGTGGGTTAGTAGAAATGAGAAATCTACCATTTTAGCATTAAATATGAACAAAAATGTAATTCATTTTACCTGTTTTAGTCTGGAGAAGCGTGAATGAGACATGTTAACAGTATAAAATAGACATTTAAACTCTACAATATCTTTAGATACCATGGGGGAAAATCCAAACCAAATGATTTTTGTTGGTGTAGTGTTGTTGTGAGCAACCGTGTTAATATTCTGGCATTTTACATTCTAAAATAAATGGTTAATACTTGCACATGCTGTCTGTTTAATTTCTGCGCTGCGCTCACAAAGCAGATGCTCTTAATACACGCAGAAACATCTTTGGCCCGTTTTATTAGAAGATCCGAACAATTTGCACTTGTGTTTAATTTCTCCTTAAATTCCTCAGGAAGAATTCCTCCTCAAATTACTCCTGGTCCTGACAAGATGTCCTCAAACCTCTAGGGTATGTGGATGTTTTAATTGTGTTGCTGCAAATTAAAAAAAAAAAGTTAACCGTAAAATGGTTTAGTAAATTCACATTGCCTCAACTTTGAATGACATCCTGGATCTTTTATTTTATTTTTAGTAAAGCCAGCAGCTCAAAAATTATTTTCTTTCTTGTTTTCTTCGCCTTTTTTAAAACTAATACATTTCTATAAAATCTGTTTTAGAAATGGATCTACCTTATCTGGTTTGAGGTTTATGATGCACAAACTGTGGTTGTTCATATAATGCACAAAATTACATAAAACATAAAAGTAAAAACAATAATTTTAGAGATAATGGTGCCACCCTCAAACTTTAGTTTATAATGGCTTTTTCTAAATGCTACTGCTGATTAATTGCTGTTTTAAACATATAAATCTCTGTGTGTGATATTTCTACCACTTGCTGCTGAAACAGATTTTCTCCACTGCAGGACAAATAAATGATCACTTTAATACTAAACCTACCTTTCATCATAATGTTATTAAGATGTACAATCATAGTGATAAAAAATGGTGTCTAGTATGCCATATAAGTGCATGTAGTCATGTTATGTGCTATCCAACAGGAATTATAGAGTAAAAATGTGTGCATTATTTAACTATGGTCATATTTAATACAGAATGGTGGCCAAGAGAGTGGAATATTTGTGGAGGGTACATTTTTATACTCTTAATGAATTTGTTTTCTCTTACTTATAAATCAGTGATATTACCTTAGATAAATAAGATAAAAGCTTATTTTTGTGCAAAAGTATGACTTTTAACTAACATGATTGCAGTTCATGTCTTGATGAAGGTTTCTTTTATTCATCCAAGTACTTTTATATAATTTTGACGTTTTTGTATAAATATATAACATACATAGATTAGCATATTAACATGTTTAAATATTAACATTAACATAGATTAAATTCCTATCTCGTTTTGTTTTTCCACTTCTTGGTGCATCGAGAAGAATATTGCTTTATCACTTCATCTAAAGTCAGGCGTTTTAAATCACTTAAATAATAAAAACAAACAATGTATCTATTGTTTTCTATGCAACATGGACGTCACCTGAATATGATAAATGACGTTAGTTTTTTTTCTGAGTCGCCCGTAAAACTGAGCCGTGTGCCTGAGAGCACAGCAGCCCAAACAAAGGCCATCTTCTCTGTCTGGGGGGCTGAATGTGTTTTAAGCTGGAGTCTGACCAGAAATGCAGACTTTTCTCTGAGGCTCTATTTCTGGGTCGCACATGACATTTAAAGCAACTGTGCCGACAATTGTTTTTTTTTTTATATAGAATAAAAACAGTCTTATGATCAGCAGTGTTGACACAACGCTGACGTGGCTGAAAAGATCTTCAGCTTAGTCACCAAATCTCAACCCAATAAAACTGAACTCCAGCTCTCTCCCTGGATTTTAGGGGCCAGTCTGAACTGATAAGGTGTTCTGAATGAGCGCCAAAGGACAGAAAAGGCTTGCCTGCACTGAGGAAACCAAAGCCCAGCGTTGGATGTGCTTCTATAGTGCTTTGCCATTTCGATGCAGTTGCTTTTTCTCTTGGAGATTGGAAAATAAATGGCCTCTTGTCCTTCTGCTAACATGTCAGAGTGACATCTTATCCTGCTTGTGCCGCTCTTCCTCTCCAAACAAACATGTAATCTCCATGTCTCACAGGAATGCAGTCCCACTTTCACCTTTTCACAGTGACACTGTGTTTAAAGCCAAAGCATCACTCTTGTCACTTGTTCCTGGGTAAACAGTCTGGAATGAAGTTTGCTGTCTGCATCTGATACTGTGGTTTGGAGTCAGGGAGCTTTAGAAACAGAAAACCTTGTGCAGACGTCAAAAACGCCTACAGCTTTGATAGACCTGCAGACGGTCTGATGCCTTAGGAATGGGAATTGATTGTTATGGCATGAATCTATTTACTATTTAAACACTTCTTTCTCTGAATGAATGCATCATGCATCTGTCACTGGCTGTAGAAATCAAACTGCAAACCCAAACCCAAAAAACCCAGCAAGTTCATGATGAAATCCCACTTAGATTCAAACATGCTAGTGTTCTGCTGTTGGTGCATGTTTATGGCATGTTGGTGAAAAGCTAAGAAAATAAATGCAGTTTAAAACAGGATAAATGCAGAGGTGAGTGAATGTAAACTAAACACAGATGTGGCGCCGTCTGCCATCTGATTCCAGGCATGAAACAAATCAGCAGGACGTGAGAAACCAAGAGAAACGCATCACACAACCGTGGAGCGTAGCTGTGAACAGGTTCCACAAACACAGCTCAAGAACAGCTGTAGTATTTATTAAGTTTAACCAAAAATGAACAAAAGAAACTTCTGACATGATCCAGCAGAGAGTATCAGGTCCGACAAGTAATATGTTGTGTTTTAATGCTCAAAAATAGGCTCCATGTGAGTTTTATCTTTTTACTCAGAATTATTATTTCATCCAGAGTTAATTATCAGACTAATTAATAGCAGGGCTCAACCTAATTAACTTTTTAATGTCATGCTGTCTGCAGCTCCTCCAGAGTAACCTTAGCTGCTTGGCTGCTTCCCGGCATTTATGATCAAAGATAAGATATCTCCATAATTTACCAAATAGATTGTTTTATTATTTAAAATGCATTTAATTTCAGAAACATATTTTTTGTATTCAAAAGAATTGTGTAGAGGATTTATGTGCAGCTGAATAATTTAATCCCAAATAAGAAAACATCAGGTTTGTGGTTTTTATTATCTTCCTAAAGGTTTGGGCACATCTGCAGTGCAGAATTATTTCATCCAACTTCACTGCCTCCATGAGAGAGAATGATTCTGACTTTCTCAGTCAAAAAGTGTCAAAAATAACAACAGTCTCGCAGTCAGTCATATCCTGAGCCCAATAATCTGCAGAACCTTTACTGAATTCAAATGCTGCCACCAGCTTCTGCATTATAGATGTGGCAGCAGCACCTGCTTTCCAAGTGTTGCTCTTCCAAATCCAATGTGGCTCTTTGCTGATAATTCAGAGAAAAAAATATACGAGAGCCTTGGGAGCAAATACAAGCGCACTTCCACAACAACGACCTTTTTAATTGTTTCCAGCATCTGGTCTGAACCCTTTAGGGAATATTAACAGCCTATCTGGAATGGGAACGTTACTCAAATGAGGGAAGGATAAGGGACATGTTAGAAACAATTTTTCACCTGGTTGCTAATTTTCTCTGCTCATGCAGCTGTTAGAAGGACGGCGTGTGCTATCAGTGCAGTTCACAGCATAATAACCAGGATCAGAGGTGGGTAGAGTCGCCAAAAATGTGTTCTCAAGTAAGAAAAAGTATTCGGTAAGAAGGCAACTCAAGCACTGAGTAACTAATCATAACAGCTGATTATTTGATATTTAAGAATGAGGTAATTGGACTGACAAATATTATAAGGTTATGTGCAAACTCTGGTATTTTAAAGAGAAAAATTAAAAAAATATACAAAGTATAACATAATTACAAAAAACAAACTTCAGGCAGAAGAAACACTTCTAAATCATTGATTTTTAACATTAACATACAGTCAATGTATATACAGTAAATTATAAGGAAATACTTCCAATGACAATAATAACTGTTTACTGTACGTTCATCTGCCCTCCAAATGGCTCAATGAGCTCAGCAGATAGAAAATAACATTAAAATAACAAAGCTTGTGCACAAATAGGAAATCTCATTTTAATATAAACTCTGCGTTTTGGTCTCTCTGGTCCATTTTTGATTAAATAATTCATAAAGTTATTTACAGCAGGTAGAGTAGCCAGAAATCTTACTCAAGGAAGAGTAGAGATACCTGAGTAATAATATGACTCAGGTAAAAGTAAAAAGTACAGTGCAATGAAACTGCTCCTAAAAGTACATTTTGTTCAAAAATGTACATTTTGTTCAAAAATGCACTTAGTTAAATGTAACTGAGTAAATGTAAGCAGTTACTCCCACTTCTGACGGCTACACAGAGCCTGATGAACGCCTGAGTCCCACCAGCACAACCTGAGGGCGTTCTTTGAAGACATTTTCCATTTCAAGAAGACCGCCGACTGGAATAAAGCTACAGAAGCGGCGCTATGACACAAAAATCCACTCAGCTCCACTGAGTTTTTTCTGTTTATTCACCAAGTTCATTTTTAACATGTGAGCGCATTCTTACTCTGCGTGTCTGTGCTGTTCTATCAATTGATTCATGCTGGAGTCATCCTGGAATTGGGACTATTAATGGGCTGAATTCAGCCTGACTCGGTAATTACGGGGTAGACATTGTTTATCCAAACAAAGAAAATGCACTGCTCTGTTTGCATCCTCTTTAAGGCCTAATGACTATTTGTCATGTGTAATTACACTGTCAAGTGGCTCACTGACATGCTTGCCTTCACAAAATCCCAAGCTTTCACCCAACCACTGGAATCAATCCTCTTCCAAATTGTGTGCCAGCTTTTGTCAGAACAATTTGACTTGAAGAAAAATAAAAGAAGCACAATTCTACTTTATATGCTAAAGATTTAGTCCAGGTAAGAATGCCTTATCTATATGCAAATTATAAGTTATCAACTTCAATAACTGTTGAACGAGGTGTCTGCAAACATGCTCCTGCCTTCATTTGTCAGACTGCCAGGGTGGCCCAGTTTTTAATGCAAAGCATTTAATCTTTAGAGAGGTGGCAGCAAACACAGACAAATAGTCAGTGGAAGAAGGAGCGGGTAGTTAACAACACACATTGCCAGCGATGATAATGAGTTTTGTTTGTGTAGCCCACTTCATCTTTTTAACAAATGACATAAAAAAGGCTCGTCAAAGGGAAATGGGAAACACCTCTGTAATGCTAATTGCAGCAGTTTTGCCTTTGCAACCCTGTGCAGCATCAGTGAGAAGGTGCTGAGACACGATGCTGCCCAACTAATACCTCAAAGCAAAGCCGGCAGGCCTAATTTCACAGTAATGGCCGACATTTCCCCCCACACATTGATGACCTGATTCATATTGAACAGGTTATTTCACGTGGCCTTGGAGCAGCTTCTTTTACTCTGAAGGCATTAAAAAGACAGCGACATCACTGAGTCCAGAGGAAAAAGGAAAATATTTTAGAAGATATCGTTGTGCTAGTGTTAGTAATCGAGTCAGGCACGACATTGCGTTCAAAAAAGCGTTCAAAAAAGTTGATTTAAATGATAAACAAACTGAAACCTTGGTGCAGGTGGGCAACACCTCCACTGGCGTTACGTGAGAGCGTCAGAATGATTGTCATGTGGGACAACTAGTAGATAAGGAGATACCCCAGAACCTGAGGGATAGAGGGGGGAGAGAGCAGGACAAAACTCTGACCAACCCCCCCCCATTCGGACCCAAAGGCAGGGATTGGTCAGAGTTTCTCCAGGCCTGCAGCTCCACAGAGATCAAATTTAACCTCCTTTTCCTGCATACATGCTGAGTTAACTACTTTCAGGATGGAAGGATGATTTTACCCAGGATAACAAAAAATGTTTCTGAACCTGATCACTAAGTACAGCTTTAATTTCCCTTTGTGTTTAATATGGGGTGTTTTAATTGAATTCAGATGAAGGTAAAAAAACAAAGTAGTCAGGTGTGTTCATTGTTATCAGTATCATCTTTGCAATATTCTCCAATAAGATCATAATTGCATTGTTCTTGATATGGTGCAGCCCTCTAATGTGTGCGTGGTCAGTACTGTTGCATTACCTCACAAAGACCAATGCATCAGTAATCCAATTTATCTAATTTATTTTACAGCTTTATTTTTTTGCAAGGGGGGGGGGGGTTCTTGCTGTTCCACTTTGACTCCCTTAATAAAACAATTAATTGCAGCAGCAACTTCAGGTGTCTTCATCTACTAAAAAAATCAGTATTTGTCGTACTGTTAAAGCTGAGAGATAGTCTGAGGTTTGCGCTGCTGTTCTTTGAACTTATATGGTCTGTTTTGCAGTAAAATAAATAAAGAAAGAAATCATCTTTTGCAGTGCGCTGTTACCTGCTTCCATCTCTGGTTAAAATAACAATAACGGCTTTGATCCAGACATTTTTTTTTATGTGGCTCTGATTTTAAATCTGGATCTTTGTCCAAATAACTAATCCAGAAGGTATTTGTCGCTTAAATATCTACTGTTGTTTTTAGTGTTTGTGTTGCTTAAACCAATTTATTTTAGCCTATATTGTCCATACCTGCAGCTGTTTATGTAGTTGTGAAGCTGAGAGAACAAAAATCAGAACAAAGCCTTCATGCCTGTCTTCATATTCAGCTTCAGAGCATCTGAATCTGTACAACAGATTGTTGAGAGAGACGGGGCGGGGGGAACAATGGACGTCAGAGCGCAACGCTAGTTTAAAAAAAGCTGGCACTGTCGACCACGTGTCTTTACTCAGGAGGAAACCTTTAATAGAACGATCTGCTAACGGTGGCTGAATCAGCCTGTTCCATGAGCAAAGCCATCGCTGAACAGGTTGCCAAGCATCCTTAAAAATAAAAAATCACATCTTGTTCTTAACACCAGAAATCAACGCAGAAAGTCATGAAGCTTTGGCAGAACATCACTTAAAAAATATTTACCCCTACTTTCTTTCTGACGTGTCTCACCTTGGAGGACACCTGACTCCCGATGCAGACCACCGTTATGCCTTTCCTTTGCTGCTGCTGTGACTTCTACCAGAAAATAAGCAACAAACAGTGAAAAGTCTACAGTCTACAGACTAGCATGGCTCTCTAGTTACCTTTGTGGGCCTAAACCTCAGCAGGAGAAGGCAAACTGTGTCCTGAGTAAAAGAAGAATCGTCAGGTTTACAGTAGCTGCAGCGTAAACTGGGAACTTTTACCATGATGAGGACAGAATCCAGCAGTATCACTGGACCTTTCCTTCTTCTTCTGTAAATGCATAAGGAGCTAGACGCTCAGTGCTGCGCTGCCTAAACTTAAAACATCAGGGCTGATTTACTTACAAATCAAATGGCTTACTTTAAAGTCAAAATGTGTGCCTGCTATATGAAATGAATGCCTGGATATCGGTTCCATGCCAAGCAAATAAAGTTGTTGTTTTAGGGATTTTGAATCCTGAGATTCAAGATATTAAAAAAATTTAATTTAATTTGAAACGCTGATACATTGCAGCATCTATATTTTCATCCTAATTCTACAGAATTTAAGATTTTTCTAAAATCTTATTTTTTTAGCAGCACTGAAAAACAAGACCGTGTCTGTCCAGATTTTCCTTTTAGTGTTTGTGGAATGAGATAAGGAACCAAAATCTGTTGTGATTTATGCAACCAAATGCTGAAAGAGGCTTTGTTAACGCCTTTTCAGTCATTTAATATCAAATAATGTGGAGAAAAGTAACTTAACTTGCCAAAATGTTGATGTAGGTTTTGGCCTCTCAGTGGTTGATACGACTGCCTGAAACTCAGACGGCCTCAGTAGATAATTTTAAATAATAGCTACTGGATAAAGGGTTGCCTCCAGCTCTCAGGCCGTCCACTGAGAGCTTCATTTTATGTGTAGCCATTAAGATGGACCGGTGGCTTTAACTTTCCTTTGTTCTACACAAAACTAATACTATTAATAATAAATCTGGTTGGAAATCTGACTTCGATCCTGCAGATATCTTTATGATCATTTTATCCCTGTTTCATTTTTCATTTGCAATAATAAAGGGAATGTTATTAGTTTCCACATTTAGGAAGGATTTCTATTATCCTGAATTACATACAGCCTCTGATTCATGGTGAGTGAGAAAAAAGCCGTTCTTAATTTCTGCGATGGAAAATACTGCATTAGATTTTCACATGAAAACGTACTGGTCAGAGTTTTTTGATAATAAATAAAAGCTCTCACCACTGGTGGACTAACTGCTCTTACTCCTAAGGGCAATTAAGAGTAACTGATTAAACTGTCAGTCAAGCCAAAGAACCCAAAGAGAACCTGAGAACCTGAGCATGCGTCGGCAGAACATGCAGAATTAACGTAAAAAGACCCTGGCCAGGATTTAAAAAGATCCAGGACCTTCTAGGACCTTCATCGTTGGACAGGACCAACAATTTTAATCTCACATCAAAAAACAATTAATTTTTATCTAAATGACTGTTGGCATAAGTGTGGCACAGTTACTGGTCCTGCTAACATATCTCTAAATATCAACGTGAATTATGCATGTATTTAATTCATACTATAGATTTTATATTGAACAGAGTAATATTAATAAACAGCCTCATGCCAACTGTTAAGTACGGTGGAGGGTGTGTGATGCTGTGGGCCATTTTCTCCTCTAATGACTCTATTATCTTGTTAGACTTGCAGGGCTTCACTTAAAAAACAAAATTTGGTAGCTTCTGGCAGATTTAAATGAAACATGGGTCCTCTTTAGGTTTTATAAGGCAAATAAATAATGACCCAAAACATAAACAAAAAGCATTTATGATTAGAGAAAAATAAATTAATATTTTTAAAGGTGTTTTTTTTTTCCAGACTGAAGGCAGGATTTCACAATAACCTTTGATGTATTATGCTACTGCAAACAAACATGAATTTAAGCTTTTCCTACTTATTTTACTCAATGTTCAGCAGATCTGTATGCATCTCTACTTCAAGCAACCTTTTAATTAAAACATTTACTTTCAATATTCTTGCAAGTGCAGCATTCCTGTTCCTGTTCCTGCCTCTTTGTGACCAAACGAGTCAATTTAAACATGTTATTGCAACCTTCATGTTGCTGCTGAGCCTGACAAGCTCTTTCCTAAGAGCGCCTTAAACTAGAGGAGGACCATTTCCATCTGGAATCGAGCTCTGTTTCCTGTATCCTTTCACCTCTTCTTGGACACAAAGGGTTAGTGTGAAGCAGTGGAGATAGACTTGCCAACATGTGCCCTGCTGAGAATTGCCTGGCTGCCTATTCTTCCATCTGCCTGCCTGCAGAAATCCCATCCATGAAGCCAAAATTGTCACCAGAATCCAGAAGAGGAAAACTCTTATATTTCCACTCTCTTTGAGAGCTGCGTATATCTAATGCACTTGAAGGCAAAAATAGTTGAGATCCAATGAGTCCGAGGCAGATGATTTAAGCCTTAGAAGCCCTGAGAGCTATAGTCCTTATCTGGTCCTCGTTCCCTCAGCAGACGCCGACCGTATGAACGTCTCCTCCAATCGTCTGTGCTGCAAACACTCTTATCTCTGGCTTTTTGCATACCTTCTTCATGCACTCAGAAAATTGAGCTACATTTCATTTTACTGCATTTGAACATTTTTAGCTCAAATGTGACATATGATGTGTGTATTTGAGATAAAAAATGGACTTTATATTGCTCTAAATCTGGATGTTAATGTTTTGCATGGAAAAAATTAGCTAATGCCGGAGAAAAAAAAGCACAGAGTTAATTTTTCTTACTCATTTCCATTTAGAATAGTAGGTCAGCCTTGATGTAAGCATTAATTTTGCAAACCGTGAGAAGGTCCCACATGCAAATGCAGTTTTCGCCATCAGATGGGCATTCCCGAATGTTTCAAGGACTATTTTCCACAACAAAAATCAATAGTATAAGAAAGAGAAATGCCTGAAAGCTGAACAGCAGCTTTAACTCTAATTCTGTTACAGCCGCCTTAAGTTTGTTGCACTTTTTTCCACACAGCCTATTAACCAAGGTGAGGTTTATCATGCAGCACCCTGCAACATTTAAAACACAGAGCAAATTGTGTTTGTGTAGCAGTGAAACATTCTACATCATTGTAATTGCAGTCACAGCATGGACCATGAACACCTCGCGTATACTCTCACACACTCACGTAGAGCGCAAATCAGTTAAATGAACTTTAAAATGTTCAGGAGACGTCTCTCTTCCTTTTCTCTGCATGAAAAGGAGGAAAAATTAGATGTGATTTGTCACTTAGTACATCAGTGATGGTATATTTCTGAGGCGCGGAGCTGATGTGACTAAGACTCCTTACATATGGTGTTATCCAATTAAGTCGTCACGTATTGTTGAGTGCCACGGTTAAATGTTACAAATACACAAAATTAGACCATGCTGAAATCCATAAGAAATACAGGCTGCTGGTAATAAACTCTGTGCTGCTGCAGATGTCTGCAGGAAATGTGATGCAAAATCTCTTTGTCTCAGTTATGTATGATATCAACTTAAACGCCCTCAATGGTGAATAGGATTACTCCGTTTTAGGCAAAAATAAAAAAAACGTATATGGTGGTAGTTACAGGAACAGCAAACAGCGTCATTGTGCAAACTTCTGATGTTGCACTTACTCACTTAAACATCACAATCTTTTTATTTAGCAATTTTCTGTTAGGTGCCATAGAAGATTTAGGAATCATAAATGAGGTATTATACTATAGCCAATGCAAGAATGCTTACTGTCCAAAAACTATATATTAATATATATATATATATATATATATATATATATATATATATATATATATATATATATATATATATATATATATATATATATATATATATATATAATTTCTTTTTATTTTTTTCTGGTGGAAATTTACAAAAAGATTAAGTAGACATGATTAAAATTACACAAAAAGTCTTAGAGATGATTCGCTTCAGCTTGAGTCTCATTCTTTTTTTGAAGAAAAATTCACGAGCTGCTAAAACTAGAATTATTTATGAGCCTTTTAGTTATGCTTTGGCTGAATGTATTCAGAGGTACTGTGGAGGTTCTAAAGTACCACGCTACTCTGCAAAACTTTACTACTTTGTGATACGCTGTCAGAGTAAAAGATGAAGGCCTGTGTCTGTTTTTTACTGAATACATGAAATGAGGCTCCTCAGGTTCCAGCTTCAGCTTGCTGCGTCTTTCTACAGTCAGTTTAGGCTCTGCCCATTTAGCTCAGCATATGAACCCCCATCAGTTGGAATAATATAGTTCAGCTAAAAAATAAATGTTTATGGTTAATTTTTAAAAGTCTCAATTGTCTGTGGTTCTCTCAGATGGTCAAGCACAAGGGATTTTCACAAAATCCCTTGTGCTGTCCTCACCACACGTTAAAGCCTTCCTCTCCTACACCAACACGCTGAGACACAAGATGCTTTCATTTGTGGCTCTATAAAAGTTCACGGGCAGCTGAGTAGGACGTTCAGTCCCTTTCAGCTTCGTGAGGAAGAAGAGCTGTTGTTGGGCCTTCTTCACCAGGTGGGAGGTGTCCACAGACCAGGAGAGGTCAGAGGAGATGTGAATGCCCAGGAACTTAATGCTGTACTTGGCCCATGTATGGAGAGAGTCATGTGTTCAGTATTCCTGTACCTCTTGGGGTCCACTATGACCTCCTTGTTGTTAATCAAGTGGTTATTCCTGGAGCACCACTGTGTCAGACTATGGACCTCTTTTCTGTGGTGGGTCTCATCATTATTGGATATCAGACCCCCTGCTGTGGTGTCGTCCACAAACTTCACATCGTGTTTAAAGCGTGGATAGCAGAGCAGTCCTGTTGGAAGAGTGTGAAGAGAGAGAAATAATTTGCCACAATAAGAGACGCTTTGTTTTCTCCCACCATATTTTTCTGACAGCAGCAGTGCAACAGGTTGTTGTTGTTTTTCTACCGTTTTTGTTTCCTTCATCAAAATTATCAGCACCATTCAGGAAATCTCAGATAGTTCCCAGTAACAGTGCAGAAATCACTTGTCTTTCAGACAAACAGGATTACTTTTCTGTGATTCACATTTAAACACAAATGTGTACAGAAGGCATCATTTCAAAGTGGGCGTTTGTGGAGAGAGTTGCTGTTTGCTAAGCGGCTCAACTTGAGTACCAAATCTTCTTTTGCAGAAAGCTTTGTGGAATAAAGAGATGTAAAATGACTGCTTTTCACCACTCTTACACAAACAAAACCTTCAGTAATTGTCCTATACTTTCATAGAGCACACCATACTTTCCTCAGGTAACAAGTTTGGAACCATCTGTTGACGGAACAAGCTGAGGGAAGCCATAAAGAATAATACCCTCTCCCTAACAGCAGCATTACATTATCAGGTGATAGAGACGCATCATGGTTGACTAAGAGAGTAAACAACTGTTGCTGTAAACTTCAGTGACGGCACTGGGACGCTACATCATTTTCATTATTAAAACTCAACAATCGGCTGCATGCCGAACCCACAATGTGGTTTCACCAAAAAGGATCCATTAGCTCCAAAGGAACAAGCAAGTGAAAGAGTCACCTATAGCCCCTGAGAGGGAGATACCCCCAACAGCCCCCAGGGGGCAGCAGTGGGGGCCGGGGCAATGGATTCATCATTAAGAGGCTGCAGCATAAAACCATCCAAACATCCTCAGGTTAACAATATATTGCTCTGTAGGGGTTATTCAAGTAATTTTGTTAGAGAAACATGTTTTTTTATTTTATTAAAACTAAAAACTGACTTTTCATTCGATTAATGCAGCGGAGGAAACCATGGCATTCACAAAAAAACAACAAAGTGTATTTAGAGCCAAACATTTGCCACCACATGTTTTAATATCCCACCTGAAATGTCTTTCTATCGTTTTTTTTTCTTAATATAATTTAAATTTTCTAGTTCTATAACCTAATTCTGAACACTGAATAATAGCAATGTTCCGTTTTACTTAAAAGCGCCTTTCAGAACCCTCAAGGACACTGTGCGGAACAAGCAGCAGAGAAGCAACTGGAGAATAGAAAATTTAAAACAGCTTTTTTGGACAGCGGGTTACATAAATATTCTTTAAATCATGAATACGCAGCCAGCATGAGGTCTCCCAGACAGACCGTGTAAAAGGAAAAGCTTTGTGGAAGAACACAGATGATTGCAACATTTGCTCTGGACGTCCTGCTGAGCCGGCTACCTGCTAACAAGACAAACAAATGAACAAGTGTGCTTACTTCACATGCAATTGCAGTGATTGTGAAAAACTGCTGGCAGGACTCTAGTCTTAGACCTTTCTCTACTGATCTTTATAAAGATACAAACTTTACGATGTGTATATATGTGGTAATATCACTCCAGAAAAGGTCTTTTATGATCATTTGCACCCTCAATTATTTGCAGAGCTGATTTCATTGCAACAGCAGGAGCTTTAATTTTGCCAAAACCTACAAAGAAACCTAACATATTCTTTTGTTGGGAAACTTAACAGGATTTGAAACAGATCTTGAAACTTTTTGTAGGTTTTCTTTATTTATTAGCTTCTCTATGTTTTCTGTATGCATGAGGAGAACATTTTAGTGTCTGTAAGTAAATTCTTTTAAACGTATCCACAGACGTCCACATCCACGATTCTATGACAAACAAGAAACACGTGCAGCTTGTCCTGTCTCAACAAACGCTGCTCTCTTCAGGACTGGATGATAAACTTTAGTTACTTTACACAGAAAAAAGCCACAACTTTTACTTTGAAAGGCAGGAGCTTGATGACTGCTGTGTGTGAAATGGTGACAGACATACATCTGTCTTTAGGAACCTGATCATTAATAGATCAGTCAGATTGAATGATTGAAACTCTGTGAGCATCAGTTTTCATTTATTCGAATCATAGGTCTTGACTATGGCTGCTCCATCCTTACACATGAATATGTGTTGAATTATGTGTTTTATTCCTTCTCCGGCTGTGTTTAGGGTCTCTGTCCTGCTGGAATGGGGACCTCCACCTCAATCTCAGGTCTTCTGCAGCCTCTAACGGGTTTTCTTTTGGGTTTGTCTTGGATTTAGCTCCACCCATCCCAGCTCTGACCTGCTTCCCTAGCTCCACTCACATCCATCTGGGACGTCTCCATAGGCATTGCCTTTACTGAAGGCTGGGCCTTATCAAAAATCCTTGCATATGATCGGATAAGCCACTTGTCTGTCATCTTTATCGATGTGCTATTTCAACCACTCACACCGAAGCTAACCCGTGACGCTGTGAAAGCGACACAGGAAAAAACGTAACTTTTTTTTGTTTAATGTGTTTGCGGCTCTAGTGGCGTTTTATTGACAGTGAGCTGACAAGAAGAGGGGGGAAGACAGGCGGGCCTCCTTACATGGTTCGCGCCCCGGAAAACAAAACTTGCCAAATCCGGTTGGGAGAAGGGCTAAAACATGGTTTCCACCAACAAAAGCCTTCAGAGGCGTTCTCTGATGTTCTTTTAATGAAACAATATTAGGTAAATTGGACAACACGGAAGAAATAGCAGCATCAATGTTAACGCTTGCTTCCTCGATGTGAGCCGCCATTGCTATCTGAATCACGTTATGGTCGCTTCTCCACTACGTCACATCTATGAAACTCCAGCCCTGTGTCCTGATTGGCTAGACAATAAAATTGGTTGGAGAAATCACTCTCTATGGGAGAGGTCCCAGATGGATGTGAGTGATGCAAGGCGGAGCTAGGAAAAAAACAACAACAAAAAAACAATCTAATCTAAAGTTAGTTCTAACACAGGATGAACTTATCACAGAGAACAAAATAAAAGTAAAAACAAACTGCCAAGTAAGTATTGATATGTGTAATATTAATAATACGGCATATTCAAATAAAAATTAAATGTGGAAAAACAAACATTGGAAAAACCCCAGCCTATTTACAGAACAATATAAGATAGTATGCATGATAGTACCTTAGCATCTGAGCGACAGTGCAAACAATTCACGATCAGATCAGATCAGATCAGAACTGGTGCAACGATGAGTTATTGAGTCTGTTGTTAGCAGCAGACATGATACAGTTTAGAAACATTCTAAAGCAGCTGACGAAGACCTGCAGAAGTGGTCCTTTGAGAATCTAGTGCATTTACTTGAAGTGCTGGATTTAAAGCCATATGGTGAACCCATTTGCTACACTGTGGATATATAGTGAAAGCGTGAAAATTATTAGGCAAAAGTAGATATAATTATGTAGCGCACCAAAACCCTCCTCCTTCAGAAATAAACCCCATCCCAGAATCCCATCCCGCACTTTTTTATTTTAACTTATTTATTCATTTTGTGATTACTGCTTTGCACACTCTTGGTGCCTGGCATCATCATCTCTAGGCTCTGTCAGGGTTCTCACCTGAAACAGATTTCTGAAGGAGTTCCCAGCGGTAGTAAGGAAAATAACAACAAACCACTGAATAAGAAGGTCTTTCTAGACTGTGACTGCTCATGTGTGTACCCTGCCTCTCTTGTGTTGTTTGCTGGTGGCAGGGAGTTTGTGCACCGACGCCGGCATTTGCTTCGTTTGCTCAGAGATTCTGCCTCGAGCTCCGTGAAGCTTAACTGCAAAATAGACAGATGGCGCTGCGCTCTGATTTCTAAGCAGCAAGAAGACAACGCCGGCGTTTTACCTCTAAAAAAGTGATCTTTCTGGTGCTAAAACCAACATCACAACAAAACCTGGCATATTGAGACAAACAGATGAGGGTTTCTGACAGCACCTAGCTTTCAGGGAGCAGCCTGGGGCTTGAGGAGGAACCTGGTGTCCAGTCTGACACGTTGCTTTCCGCTCGCTCCAATTGCGCTTTGCTCAGCGCAGCGGCCAGCTGCTGTTTCACAGAACATGCAATACAAATGCATGGGATTTAAAGTGCAACAGCATTAGCTGTGCAAGCCCCATGGCCATGTTATGTGAACAAACAACACTGATAACAGGAGCTAAAGGAAGTTAAAGACCTCACAGATGATGGTTATAGTACTTCAGAGGCCTTAAAATATCTGTTGTTGAAGAAGATGTGATGAAGAGAAAAGAATACAGGTGAACGTGTGTCAGCGTAGTCCTGCTTTAAATCTATAAAGTTTTTGTTTTATTGCCTTTTTGCTCAGACTGAAGGGGGAGGTATTAGGAAAAAATAAAAAATAAATACAGCGACTGTAAAGTGTGACACTTTTGAACCGTTCTACATTCAGAACTAAATGAAAGAATCCATAATCCATAAAACCTAGAGCCATTTAACTTTTCACCGACATAGCTGCAGGATTTCATCTTGTTTGCATCCGGATCCACAGCAAGAAAAACCAACGCCACAACCTTCTAGTTTCCCCTGAATTTAGGTAGAAGTTGCAATCATAACCAACTTTATGTTTCTGTGTATTTGTTTATTTATTTAATCATCCAAATTTATTGGAATTGAAACACTTTTTGTCTTGTGTTGCCCATTGGTGTAATTCTAAGATATTTGATCCAAAAGTGTTTTATTGCGACTAATTAATTGCACAGCCTCAGAATAATTGGATTTTGAAATTTATAATCACATCCTTCCACTTATGGAAACATTTAAACGAGCGTAGATGCTTTTAGAAGGTACAGTAAGTAACCCCCGGCATCACGCCAAATAAAAAAAGAAACAGTTTATTTAAGCCAATAGCACATTTGAGTGTTAATGACATAGAAATGCTGCACATATTAATAGGTTTACCCATTTCTCTGACTTTTAATTAAAGGTAGGACGTCTGTACACTGATTGAGGTCAACCAGGTAATTGACTGAAGATCACTAGTAAGGACTAATTAAGCAGGAGCCCAGGATCGTATTTCTGTTTGTCTCTGTCTGAAGACTCCCATAAAAAAACACAGTGATTCTTCCATTCACTTATTCACTGAGAACCAGGATCAGAAATGAGTCTGAACAACTCAACATTATGTTCGCATGACAATAACTGGAGTGCCAGCAGAAATAAGTTGAATTTTCTGCAGACATTTTTAATTTTCTGTATAGATAGAAGCCATGTGGGACTCTGCAGCACCTATCAGCAGGGAAAATCATTCAGGCCGGACCAGGAGACAAATTTGTAAAGTCGGGTTGCTGTTTTTATTCCCCGGCACCAGAGCCAACCTTTTTATTGGTACTCTAATGCTTTCACGGCATGAGAGTTTTCATGGTGAGATGACCTCTGTCCGTCGTCCTCACCTCCAAAACCTGGCTCCTCAGCATATTTCTAACATCTTAAAGTTTGCTCAGTAACTCCCCTGGCGCTGCCCTTTCCTGCACCCCATGCTCTCATATGTGGCATATCATACCAGTGAGATGTTCATCAGAAGTGCTTCTGTCTCCGGGCGCTGCTGCCATATCTGCACCAATAATAAGTTACAACACAGGCCCTTTAAATGCAACTATAGGTCTAAATCAACTAAAGTTGGAGTAGTTTCTCTCTGACGTAACGCCTAACTCAGTCTACACGGGTCTCTGATGACTGTAGGTGCAGACGGCATGTAGCAGCAGCCTTTACAGCAGTTTTGGGAAATAAATCCACATTTTTAAGAGTGCCTGTTGTGTTTCTGAGCTTGATGTTTTCTAGTGCATCTTTCGGATTAAAAAGTTGTTTATATTTCCTTAATGCCAAGTTGAACAGATAAAAAAAGTTGATTCATTTTCTCCTGAGAGCTGAGGCCGAGCCTTCCCTGATTCCTACATTGATTTCAGCGGCTGATAAGCATTGAACCATGGGAGAGTCCGATCTATAGGGGCAGCAAGCTTTACTACCGAGGCTGTCCTGCTTCATCCTCCTGTCCCTTGTTGTTTGAACATCACTCTCCTTTTATCTGCATCCTATTTACCCTCATTTTAGTTTTTATTGTTCTTTTCTGTCTGCCTTTTACAACCACAGACTTTAATGTGAGGTGAAAAACTGCCACCAGTTAGGGACTAAGGAGATGCTAGTGAAATGTGGCAGATTCAGGTTAACTGCTGCGAAAAAGAGCTCATAGCTGGACTTTTTAACCAGCAGACAACAATTCATTAACTAAAGTTTATATATATATTGTATTTAAGGTTGTCCAGTTAAATATCTCCTCAAAACTAAGCTTTTGAAGGAGTGATTTCTGAATCCCATAATATCCAAATTTCCCTATTGTATCATCCAAAAAATGGTTGGTCATTTATTTATTTGGTCAGAAATTTGGTGGTTTTAACCAGAAGTTGCAGGAGCCTGATCCGTCGTTTCAATCGGCCTTTTCAACCCGATGACCTTTGTTGAATGAGGGTTGATGAGTTTAGACACAAGAGAACCGGCTTTCTACTGAAAATAAACTACGTTGAGCACCATGTTGGTTCCATCATTGTTTTTTTCATATCATGAGAAAATAGCCATTTTTGAAGTAGTTTAAATTTTATTGTTAGTGATGTGCTTTCTAATAAATTAGTGCTTTTTAAAACAACAATGCTATTAATTTATTTATTAGTGTTGCACCGACACTGATAACAGTATGGGACGGGGCCCAGATCCAGCACTAAAATGATGGTATCGGCATCAGCGAGAACCAACAAATAGGCACCGATACCATTTTGATGTTTGTATGTCACTTGAACGCAGCCTTCTCTCTCCCGACTAGTATTATACATGTTATATAAGTTCATGAAAGTTGCACTATTTTAGCATTTGAAAGCCAAAACTCATGGTTAAACAGAGATTATTCAATTATTAATGTAATTTTACTGTCTTACTGTTGCACTACTATTATACATGTTATAATTTCACGAATATTGCGCTATTTTGCCTTTCGAGAGACAAAAGTTTATTCAACTATTGTCACCCATTCCAGGTAGGCAATAAAAAGTTCTACTACCCTAAGTAGTATGCAGTTCTACATATATATACACACGCACACATCAATTTCAAACAGATGGTATCGGTATCAGCCAATACTGCACAGCCAGGTATCGGGTATCGTATCAGAGCCAAAAAATGGCATCGGGGCAACACTATTATTTATGCATGTATTGTCTTTGTGATGTTTGGGGAGAGTGAAATGCATCTGTGCCATTTAACCTTTCTATCCTAGGCAAATTTTTCCCAAGGGAGAAATATCAAGAGACTTGACTTTGACAAAATATTGGTCATAAAGTCCATTTAGGTTGGCCTTTTTTATACACAAGTATCGTTCTTGCTATCCAAATTCAACCGTTTTTTTTTTTTTTTTATAGAGACTCACTGGATTTGATGTGGAGTTTTGGTGAGTAAAATATGACGTTAGAGTCCTTTGAAAACATGTCGTCAGCACAAAAGCAGAAAAACTAATACGTAAGCGAAGAAAGTTGTGTGTGTGTGTGTGTGTGTGTGTGTGTGTGTGTGTGTGTGTGTGTAAACCAAAAACAGGTTTCAATTTCATAATTGTTCATGTTTTACTGAAGAACAATTGTTAGTTTTACAGTTATAGAAGAATTACGCCAATGTTCCTCAAAACAAAAGCAGTAAATTAGTATAAAAATCATCGTGTTGGATTTTGCATCTAAACTTAGACTCACATTAGAGTCAGCAGTCTTTTTTCTCATTATTTACTGTGACATACCTGAGAGTTAACAATTATTCTTGCATGCTATGTAAGATTAAAGTATTAAACACAACACAAGATGATGTTTAAAACATGAACGTTCCACGTTGATTTCCACCTATATACTGAGGCAATGGTCTCGGTTCCCTCTGCATACATTTATCATCCAATAATGTATCCTGTGAGCATCGGAGTGTTGTTTTAATGTCATGGTTGTACGGACGTAGCCTGGATTTGTGGTGAAGAGTGCCAATTATCCTCAGCGATATATTGTTTATTAGAGCTGGAGGTATTGCAATTTTAATGAAATTGGAATAAATGCTAGAGATGCACAGAAAATGCATATGTGGAAGCAAGTGTGAGCCTATAAGCAATCTGGGCCTAAGCAGCAGAGGCGGGGGGTCCTTGCTGATGGGTCTCAGCAGAACTTCAGTTGTTCATCTCTGGAGCTGGTCCACTGCGCAGCTTCATTTGTAGCATCAACTGTCTGAACGCACAGCTTGTTAGCAGCTCCGGGCAAGCGGGTCTGCTGCTGTGCAACGGGGACGCAAGGCGTGAAGCAACAGGCCCTTCGGCACCAGCGGCACCACCGGCCCCGGCCTTAATGGTCATCACAGCAGACAGGTCAGACACTGGTTGGAGGGGCAGAGCGGGAGGCCAGGGCGAGCTTTGGAGAGGCGAGAGACATGGAAACTATGAGGACGGAGACACCGGCAGCAAGTCATATCTTTGATGGTGTTAAAAAACAAAAATGAAAAAAGAAAAAAAAAAAGAAACAGACATGCAGGGCTTTTCTGTCTATCAAAATTCTGCTGTGTGCTGAAAAGTTTCAGAGAGCTGTCAAATTAAGGTGGGCTCTGGGATAAAATGTGCTGAGGAGGAATATGAAGATAGTGAATTTCGACAGTGAGAGTTTTCTCTATTGGCTCCAAGTTGCTGTGGATGACTTCATATAGGGTCAAATGTTTTGAATGACGGTGGGAGCAAACATGACGTGTCCTGACAGAAAAATAGGCCTGATGATTGGTCTTGGCTTAATTATTGAAGTCAAAGTGAGCTGTGAGAAACTATGTACACTATTTGCTTTTTTTGTCACACAAAAGGCAATTTTCAAATGATGAACCACTTTGAAGCACAGTAAAACTATTACCCACAAATAGTAAAAAATAATGGAACAGTAGGCAACCATCCCAAAAACACCCGGCTTACTAAAATCATTCAGAACGATTCATCCAGAAGGTCCTGGAAGAATCCAGGAGTACCTCTAAAGCTCTGCCTCAGGTACAGTAAAAGTTCCAGATTCAACAATAGAACAGTAGAACAGTAGAAAGGAAACTAGGCAGAAATGTAATTCATAGGAGAAATCACTGATGACCATAATGACATCCTACATTTGCAAAAAAAAAAAAACACAAAAAAAAACACATATTTTTGATCCCTAAGACATTCTGGAAGCATTTTGTAGACCAACAAGACAGCAGCAGTACAGTTAGAAGCACCTTTCGCCAAACTAACACAGACGTGGCTCACAAGGCACATACTCCCTCCTTCCATTGCCATTTAAATCCTTAGACCTAAATCCTGGAAAGTTGTGAGGCGACCTGAAGAGAAGAGAGCATGAGAAAGAACCCAGAACTCTGGGCGATCTAGAGATTGGGTAACGAGGAAGCAGTTTTGCCACGTGGTGGGGGTTGTTGATGTGGGCATGTGTGTGTGTCTATTACAAGGATGAACAGCGTGTTTACTGGCGTTCTGGCTTTCGATGGATGAGGAAGTGGAGTGAGGCCGGGGATGTCAAATTTTCTGGTGACCGTGTCATGTCATGTCCCATCATGCTGTGCATTGCATTGCTTGCATTTCTCTTCCACTTTTGTGACTGCTGCTTTTGTGTCTCATCTTTTTACCTGTGGAACATGGACGATTCAAAGGGAGTGCAAACCGCTTGCAGCAAACATTGTTTAACGTCCACCTGTTCATAACGGCTTCTTCAGACGATAAGCATCGTTGGGATGGGGGCGTGTGAGGTTAACTCTGATTGGTTACGCACATTCATTCATTATTACGAGCATACGCACAGTTAATCATAAACACAGAGGAAATGTTTACCGCAAAATGTTGCATACTAATCTAAAACACCTAGACGAAACACATCATATAAAATCAAACTGCAATAGATGTCTATAAGGGAAGCACTTCCTCAACAGACTCTTCTTCTGCAGTTATTTGTTAAATATAAATTCTTCTGTGTTGGCATCCGTATGTTCTTGCCATCCACATTGGACAGCTGACTGAGTAGGAAATGTATTCCTTTTGTTTTCCTGTTCTGTTACGTTGGTCCAAACTCAACTCATAGCAGTTAGATCTGTTTGTATGGACTAATGGAGTTATATGAGGTTTGACATATTCTGGGGGTTAAAATAGTCCTAATCACTTGTAGAGACTAAAATAATGCATTTGACGCTGCAATAAACAGAAAGCGACCGTCATATCGAAGTCCAAACACACATTGGGAGATAGGAAACAGTTTGATTGTTTTTTTGAGGAAGACGGAACCAAAAACTGAAGCAAACAGCATCTTTTCACAAAGGCAAACTGTTTGACCCACTTAGAGATGAGCTCTGAATGCAGAGGACCTCTCCTCTGTGTTCTCTGTTCTCTGAGCTTCAAAGTTCCCCTCTCATTACTCCCATTTGAACCGAACAAGACACTGTGCTGACTCGCCGCTCCAACCGGGCTTGTTTGCAGCCGTCCGCCGAGTCCAGATGGAACAAAATACAAAGCCAGCAATTTCAGCAGGGTCCTGACTTCACTTTGAGGATACTTCCTGACTTCAGGAAAAAAACACTGACATTGCAAATAAATGCTTAAGTACCAACATTTTTTGTGGCAAGAGTGCAGTGACAGATCTGTTGGATCAACCAATTAGGCCAGAAATAGAAAGAGAAAATCAGCTGCCTTACTTGTCCTAAATGGGAAATTCTAGACAATATCCACCTGGAGTTCAGCATTCAGGTGAAGATAACAACCACAGGTTGCTCAAACACATTAAGTCCTATTTAAAGCCCTCTAACATGCTGAGATGGGTTGCAGAGATGGAAACAAAAGGATTGGAGACAGAGCAGCGGGGATGTAAAATGGAGCATCTCTCAGGGGAAAACGGGTGAATATTCACATGGAACAAAGGAAACCTAAAAGAGATTTTAAAATAAATATACAAATCATTAGCAATGAGGAAATGGCTGCTAATAATGAGTTATGCATTTCCCTACGGTTGGTGAAGGTCCCTCAGAAGTCCTGATTTTGGGTGCAGGTATGAAAGTGTCACAGTTACTGACTGAACAGGCCAAACCAGGTGACATGAGTTCAAAATGTGCATAAAAGCAGACGTGGAAATCTATAACCAGGAAAATCTGGCTTTTCAGATATTTATGGTGTTTGGAATCACTGGTGCAGAGCTGCAGACAGAGCCAGGGGATGAAGTTGTATTCCAGCTTGCTAGGAGTACACCACAGCACCTGCATATGTATATTTATTGCAACATGAACTAATCTGTTTAATGTTTTGCCTCATTTGAGTCATTTGATTCCTGCAGACATGCCAAAAAGGTCAAAATGCTTTCTTGCAGTGATGATACTCTGGTACTGAAGGTTCTACAATGACGAGTTTCAGGTGTTATTTTCCCGAGTCTTTCTGCAAGCACAACTTTAAGAGTTTAGCAGCTCAGAGCTGTCGTCATCACATATTGTAGTTTTTAAATTCTCCAACTTTCACTATTTGGTACAGGTCAGGAATGGAGGAAGACTCTCTTCTTCTTGAGCCGTGTGTGAAATATCCAAACAATGTAGTGTTCCATCATTTCTTTATCTGTTTAAAGTCGTTAGATCGCCCCGATGGATGCTGAGTTGTTTCCCAGCTGTGGTGCATGAAGGAGTCCACGGCAAAAACTTTGGGGGGACTTAGAGTTTTGAAGTTGGTTTCTGGTGGAGGAACATGAGCATAAATTTCTAATGAATTTTACACACAAAGAATGAAACATGTTTATAGTTAATTTGTTATCTCAATTACGGAGCTAGTTCCACCGTAGAATCAGGAAAGAGCAGCTGAAAGCTCTTAATCCAGTTGATATTTTTGTTTCTATTTGAGGAAATCCAGTTTATCTCAGTAAAACCTAAATTAGGTTGCAGCTGTCCTCTCCTACAGTTGTCATGTCTTAAATTAGGAGATGATAGTCCATAGCATCTAGTCATTAACTTCAACTGCAATCCTTCATACTCATTATGCATGTGGTGACAGTGGGAAGGACAACCTCATTTTAACAGGGAAGAACCCAGTAGAATCCATCTTGGCTGCAACCAACAGATGACCAAAGTTAAATCTATGAATTTCTGGGTTGCCACAGAAAAGAGTTAAAGCCACTGCATAACATAACTGCAAAAGTCCAGATGTAGCTTTCGTTGTTTTAGATTTTCTTTCCAAGCACCCAGACCTCGCTGTAATCATCAACAATGTTCCTGAATAATAGTTTCCCAGGGTTTCTGATTTTTTTCCTTTTACAGTTTACTTTGGATTTTGGGTCCTTCTTCTTTTGTTTTTTTCAGTACAGTTCTTGTCGCTCTATATTTCCAGAGGAATGTTTTTGTTGCCATGAAAGCCTATGAAAATTAGGAACCCTAGAAAATAATTTGCTATGCTGGTACTTTGAGTTTTTCCCTGACTGAAATGGATCTAGGGTTTCGTTTTGAACATTTCTCCAGAGTTTCCTGGCCATCCAACGGCTTTTCATGCAGCAGGCGTTCGTTGCCTCCCATTACATCACTTAGTTCATTCTGGCACAACATAGCTTTCTTGTTATTTGTTTATTCTGATGCTTAATACGGTTGGGTTTGTCTTAACGGGATGCCAGCATTGTTACTGTTTGAAGATATTACCTGGCCACGACGCACCACAGCTTCACGTTCAGACACAGTGGAGATATTTTTTGGTGGTAAACAAAGAGCATAAAAAGCTGCAAATTAGACATTTTAAATCCCCTTGAGGCAGTTTGAATATTCCGACTGATAGGGAGGCTTGTTTACAGAAAGACAAACCCATAGGGAGCAGTTAAATTTCACTAATTAGTTATTGGCAAATATGATGAGGTTGTCTGCAGTGGCAATGATAATTAGTTTATCTGAAGTATATTTTTTCTCTGTTGAAAATTAATTTTAAATGTCTGTTATAATGCCATCATTTAATTTCAGACATTTGTTTTCTTCATAGGTTTAAGAATTGACTCTTATTCCTCAGCAACTGTCACCTAAACAGGCTCGAAGACCTGCTGCTAGTTTAATAAGTCTTCTAAAACCAATGGTATAACAAATACTTTGCAAAAGAGTGAAACTAAGGTCCCATTTTTATAAACATGGGACTCTGGCCCTTAAGGACTGGAACCACATAATCTACAGAACTACAGCCAGCTCCTTCCAAAGCAAATCCCGCACAACACCAATATAGCCTTTATTCATGTGACTATGTCTCAGTCCACCCTGACTTTCTCATAAACAAGACACCAAGATACTCAAACTCTTCCTGCTTTATGCAGGGATTCATCTGTGGCCCACAGAGGGCATTTCAAACTCATCCTGGCCAGCCAGATGGATAATGTGTAACTCTTTCTGTTCTGCAAATGATCAATCTGGGTCCACGCCCATCAAATCCATTCAGGGAAGGGAGGGACATTCAGAAAAACTCTCTGAGCTGATTGGGCGAAGAGACACCTAGTGCCCGCCTACTAAAGGTTGGTTTTAGCCAATCACTTTATGAAAAGAAAATGGAAGCAACAGACGATATGAGAAACCACAACAAGATACGCTGGTTGAGGCAGCTCTTTCCACCAGAAATCGTGGGATCTGACCCAACAGAAGTGATAGCAGCAGCTACGCGTGGGTCCTCCTGCGCTGCCAGGATAATTTGGGCTCGGCAGCTTTTGCTTTCTTTGCAGCTGTGTGTCCCGCCTTAATCCATAATACAGTACCGTGATTGGCCCAAACCGTTTTTGGTTTGGGCCAGAACGACTGAGATGGGAGCGGAACAAGATGGATCCTCCTGTGTTTTTGAACACACAAATACTGGCAAGGTTATGTCAACTTTTGACCGGCTAAAAACTACAGCCTCTGGTTCTGGAGTTTGCTTCTTCAGCCATGCAATGAGTTTTTTTCCAGGTTTGGTTTGAGAACATGTATTTTCTGGACCTGTGGTGTACCTCACCAGGGTCCTGCACAACGACTGCTGGACAAAGGTACCAACCAAAAAAAGAAAAAATGAATGGGTGATGTCACTTTGCTGGACACCTTTACATAAATATCACCTTTCTAAAGTTCTTGGGGATTTTTGTTAAGAACTTCAACGACAAGTTTCTATTTTCATCCGTCTAGAGAAGTTGTAGATTCTGGACAAACTTCAGGAATGAATTTGATCTTAAAAGCCTTTCGATAAGCACGTTGGGAGGACTCTGGTGACTGAGAGCACACTGTGGAGGAATTTATCCTTATCTACAATCTTTTAATCGTCTGGACCAGGTTGTTAATTAGGACCATTTAAGTTCCAAATCATGCAGCAATTAGTGTCATTATATGCACAAAGTAAGTTTTGCAGAGTTCATCTTTAACCCCCATCATTCAGTCGCTACAGCTTTGCTTCATAGAAACACAGAGAGCTCATGACAGTGGAGGTTAAAGAGCAAAGAAATGAAAGCATTATGAAAGGTGAAGTTAGTTATTTGACATTTACAGAACATTTAGTAGAGTTGGAGCATGTAGATAAAATGTTCAGGTAAGAGAAATTTGTGTCTGCAGTATTGTCTACAGGCAGTAATCTCAGACAATTAGAGGAGGGAATTATAGTTCATTTGTCTGATTTCCAAGGTAACAGGAAGTTATATAAATCTATAATGTAATATGAGAAACTGCCTGTAAAAAACCTGAGGTGACCACCAGATCTTGATTGGCCAATAGATGTTTCAGGTATCATCAGATTATATAGACTCCTGCATGTTCTATAAGGAGTGTAATTTCTCCCATGGATTCAGGCAGAGCAGGTTATAAAATCCTGCAAAATAAGGCGTAGCTCAAAAATAAAATACGTTTTTTAGTGGAATCAAAACTTAATGCAGACACAGTAAACCTCCCTTTGAAAGGTATAAGGTACTCAGAGCAAGAAGCTGAGGGTTATGGGTCAGGAAAGCAAGAGTAATATAACCCTGATGATGACATCACTGCAACACTTTTATCCACACCTTCAATGCAACGATGGACCAGCTTTATATCTTACTGCTTTAGTTTTTTTTCACTAATAAGATTGACTTAAACTACCAAGAAAAGCACATTTCCAATGTGTGTAGAGAAGGAAACGATTGACAACACATAAAAATATCTAATACTGTGTTTAGGGCTGCACTTAACATGTAAGGCTAGAATTTTAATAAAGTAAATAGAGAAATAAAAAGGGCCAAAGGAGAGGGAGAGAGAGAAAAATAATTAAAAAGGTAAGTAGAATCATCAAGTAAAGATGGGTCTCATCAGCATAACAGGGAAATTGAATATTATAGTTTCTGAAATCAGAACCAATGAGGAGAAAATAAAGAGACAGTTTCTGAGGAACACCACTGGTTAATAGAGAGAGGTTAAAAGAATGCTGTGGATGTGCAAATGTCAGCAAAGGTCTGATGTTAACCTAGAAGGTGATTTGTTAATACCAGTGGAAGCTGTAATTAAAAGCTTTGTGAATTTGTCAAGAAAAGTCAGATGAAATGATCTGATTCTGCGGCCCTCAGTAGAGCATTTGTATAAATGCATTTCAACTTCATCATAAATGTCATTGTTTATATGACTGTAAATGTGCTTATACTAAATTGTTCCATGTTCTAGAAATAAATGTTGAAATAATTCAGTTTTACATGAGCGGAACAATAAATATTTGCAGCATTGTCCGTCCTGTCTTGTAAAGTTCTGCTGTCTCGTAATAAAAGATGAACCCAAGGTGTTGCTGCAGTAACATTTATTTACTGTGGCGTGATGTTGACATCCTGCATATCTGACAGCTTCCATGGTCTCTGAAGTGTGTGGAGGGGGGGGGGGGGGGGAGTGGAAGAAGGACAAACGCAGGAAGAAGCGGTGGACAGTCAGCATATACATGAATAAACTGACCTAAGGCAACAGCTCCCAAATCTCTGCCACCAAGGAGTGAAGGTCTGGGTAAATAATACAGAGAGGAATATGTCTACGGTTGCTGACTACTGACGGTCCAGGAATAATCTCAGCAGTAAAATCATTTAAATAGTTTTACTTTCTCTTATTAGGTCTCCTAGGCTTGACTATTAAGCAAGGAAATTAAATCTCTTTGGCAGGGAGTCCAACTAAGACAATTCATTACTACTGCAGTGAAGAAGGTAAATATTACGGTGGGTTAAAGTTTAAAAACCCTCTTCTTCTCTTTGTCCCGTCTTGTACTGGACCGCCCTAAAAAAGAAGGAGGTTGCCTACGTGTTTGGGTTTATAAAAGGGAAATCTGAAGATGGCATCACTAATTTTATTAAATCAGAACTGCATTTAGCATCAGTAGTAGACAGTTCGCATTAATGAACTATAAACCTGTGTTTGTATGACCTTCAACCATTTGGCTCAGTTGTATGGGTCTGTGTGTGAAGAGCAGGTCGGTGTGTGCAGTAGGTGAGTGTCTTAGTGCCGCCTGGAGAAGCAAAGCTGTTACGGTGGTGAGAGGGGCAGAAACCTTGCAGCTGATAGCGCCCAGGAGCAGCAGGGGGCCGGTGGGCTCCTGGAGGCCGGTGGGCTCCTGGAGGCCGGAGCATCCTTAGGAATACACGGTAGCCTTACGCCTGACACGGACTTTAGGTCGCAGCTTCCACCTCATTTTACACTTTTATAACTTAGGTTTCATGGTTAATCCCATTCACAGACTGCTGTTCTTTACGCCGGCTGCAGCCTCCATTTTCACTGGCAGCCATCTGGAAAAGAGAAAAGGGGAAATTATAAGTCTGATCCTGGGTAAGAGAGGATGTGGTATTTTATGTTAGTCAATAGAAAGCGTACGGTGCTGGTGTTTTATCCAGAATAGCTCCTAGATCCTAGTTCCAAAGCTTTAACACTGGAAGACCTCACTACCATCACCCTAATCTTTGGCTCCCTCAAAAGATTCTCTCTCAGATTCAAGTCAGAACTTCTGCCAGGCCGCTGTAAAATGTTAATATTTTTCAACTAAGATAAAAACATCCATCCATTCTCCATACCTGCTTTTCCATGCAGGGCCTCACTGGTTCTGGTGCCTATCTCCAGGAGTCAATGGGTGAGAGGCGGTGCGGACCCTGGTCAGGTCACCGGTTCATCGCAGGGCAACACAGAGACTTACAGGACAAACTACCAAGTTTGCACAGACTCACGTCTACGGGCAATTTAGAGTAACCATTTAACCTAACAGTCATGCTTTTAGACTGGTGGAGGAATCCAGAGTACCTGGTGAGAACCCACGCATGCACAGGGAGAACATGCTAACTCCATGCAGATGAACCCAGAGGTTGAATCTGCTGGGCAGCAAAGCTACCAACTGTGTAGACCCAGAAAAAAAAAAAAAAAACATGTTGCTAAAAACTAAGACAGCTTTAAACATATCTATCTTTAAACGCGGGGGAATAATTTTGGGTTTGTGTGTCTACTGGATTTCTCATCAGTATCTTTGCATCCAAGAAAAACGGGTTAACCCGTAAAGTAGGGAAGATAATGGGTTGTTGACCCAGCTGAACCGGATAAAGGTTTTCATGGCTCTACCACATTTTAAAACATAACAGGTTGTTTATTGTGTTAATCACGATTAATAGGTTTTCACAAAAATCCTCATGTGTAAAATGTGATTGAAAACCATCTCTGGAGAGATAAAATAAGACCTTGGAGGTGTCAGCGGTGCCTTAGCACAGCTGGCCTTTTCTGTTCAGAAAATTACAAAAATAGTTTAATTTAATGTATAAACTCTGAAGGAGGTAAAGCTTTTCACATTAAGCTTTTGTGACATTTTCATCAAAAACATGTTTTCACTGATGATTCCTCTAAATATTTTATCCAATGTCGTGTTCCTTCACTTATTCCTCCTGCTCTGGGGAGATTTTAAGATTGTACTTTTGTGTGGTTCTTTGGTTCTGACACCGGTGTCTAATTTTGCACACCACCTGCTCCAGGATTTTAGGCCTTCCTGTCAGAGCTCGGTCCCATCTGCACCGAAACATTGGGCCAAAGCCCTTTGACTCTTGCAGTGAAAGCCACAACAGCTTATCCTTGAGAGATGTACATCAAAATAAAAACAGTTCATAGAAGCCGCTATAAAATCTGTACACCATAGGAGAAGTCCTAAAGGTTTGCCACAGTGATTGTTTTATGTGCTGAAGATTGTGTTCGAGGCCACAGAGACTGTTCAGAGTAATTTGGAGATTTGGCTACTCAACATTTATCTCAGCACGATCAGTTAAATTTCAGTGAAGCTGTGCAGAAGCCAAAAATGGCAACGTTAAAGGTTACTAAACTGTCGCCTTTTTAAGCACCAGCTTGCTCCCATATAGAGCAGAATTTATTTATTTTTAGGCCTTTTTCGACAGTTACAAGCAAAATGTGTTGTTTTGCACGCTGCTAATTATTATTAATTTTATCTTTTCAAAATGGCTTCAGAGAAAAGCTTTAAATGGAGAAAGATTTTAATAAGTTTTCCAAAAGGAAGTGACTCTATGCTCTAACTGAATGTGGTTGAACAATGAACATAAAATAGAGTCAGTGATACAGGCCAAAGACCATTGTCTTGCAATTGGAAGGTTGTGAGTTTGATTCCAGCTTCCCCATTTACATGTGGATGTGTCCCTGGGCAAGGCACTTAACCCCAAGTTGCCTACTGGTCTGTGTATCCGTGTGTGAATTACGTGTGATTGAGTGATGTGGCTTTAGAGAAGTGCTCTACAAATTCTCTATATGATTAATTTAGATGTTTAGTTTTGTTCCACTGCTGTTTCTGTTTTGACCTCACATGTAGTCTGCAGATCAATAACTGGTTATTTCTGCATGTCCTGCAATACAAGGAGTTAGCTCATTTTCTACATAGAACCAATTTACCTGTAGGTGTGATAAAAAAACAACAACAACAGAAACCGACTGACCCAGCATTAATGACATCCAAGCTGCATGTTCACAGAAAATGAATCACAAATTTAAAGGGACGTGTTGAAAATAAGCAGTGTTGAGTTCAGTCGGTGAGGTAATCTGATCTTTGACAGAACAGTAGTCAAACAGGAGGCCCGTATTTAAGGACTAAGGCAGCAAATGTTTGTCCTGCTGGTTAAAACTGTGAAAAACGGGTCACTGCAGAATCTCTGTAGGAGACCGATGTCCTTTGATTAAAAGGTTGATTGGAATGAAATACATAAAGAAATGCAGAAAATCAGACTGCTCACGAAAAAAAAATTGCTCAAATAGCAAAGAATAACTAAAATGGTAAATTCTCAGTAATGTTTGGCTCCAGGGTAATTAAAGGTCTTTAGTTACCTGTGAGTAATGAAACAATTCGATGATTTCTGTATGAAGCTACTGCCAGCGGGTCCTAACCAAAAAAATAACAGCTGAATAGGTTACGATTTCTTAAGAATTTATTAACTGACCTAAAGCGAAATGGAGCAACATATTAAGTAATGACAAAAGCAAGATTGCTCGTTTGATATAGACACTCTAAAGGGTTGATCAGGTTTAATGAGGAACTGAGTCAGAATACCCAATATTCAAGGCGGACCAGATGTTGCTTTTAAAAGGTTTATTGTAAGATGGTTGAGGAGTGAGATGGGCTGAACTAGTGGTGATGACAGAGGGAGACTGAGCAGGTAATGATGGGTGAAGCAACCTGACCAGATGATATAATAGCAGAAACAGGTGACCAGAATAAATTAATGACCAAAGGTAATCAGAGCCAGCACTGGATCCACAAGCACAAGAAAGCTGGAGTAGTGAGGGCTGGACGAGCACAAGAATACAGAAACACAGGGACACAGGAGATGCAAGGCAGACTTCTGAGCAACAACTCATGCAGGCGGAGAGATGAGACGTTCTGGCAGGGAGTGGTTGTGAGAGGCAGGTATAAGTAGCTAGAGTCCCAGGAGCGATGACTTGATGATAATTGGACAGCAGGTGAAGCTAATTAAGGTACCTAAGTGGTGACTGAGAGGAGCATGGGATGAGGAAGGATCAATCAGCCCCAAAAACACAAACAAATAGGCTAAATCTTAACTTTAGATTAGTTTGTTTTTTATTACTGATTAAGTGTGGAACCCTGTATGAGTTTTCTAACACTGTCACATCCGAAATGCTCCATTGTGGGACGATAAAGATATTTTCTATCTGATCCTACCTTGTTTAAGAATAATAAGATCCTGAACAAGAGGCTTCCTCTGTTGTGTGACGGGACTTGGAGAAGAGAAGTAAGAAATAGGTGATTTATTTTAATGTATTTCAGAGTTTTGTGCATGAATCACACATAAATGTATAGATGTAGATTAGGCCTCACAAAATCAAAATCAGAAGGAGAAATATAATGGGTTCTGGGTTATAGTCGATGTCCAGTAGCATTGTGGGGGATTTAATCCTCTCATCTCACAGAATCCAATGCCATGCCAGCCTTGGCTTATAGCCCACTGAGCAAATTCTCACATTTCTAGACACATTACAACTTATAATAATTCAGAAATATAACCATTATGTATAACTACCACCCAGTTAAACTCCCCATGTTCCCAGAACAAGTCAACCCAATAGACGCTGGCAACTCACTGAGGAGTTGAGAGCCGAGTAAGAGCTTGCCTTTCTACTTCACCAGGGGAGGGAAAACAAGAGGCTAAATAAGCTTTGGCAGACAGAAAAAAAGAAGACAAAAACTCTAAAAAAAAGAAAGCATAAGTGAAAAATTGCAGGATAAAGTAACCTATAACCCCTGCTTGTTTTTATAACGTCCTCTTATTCCACTACGTCCCTGCCGTTGTGGACGACCAAACAACAACCTCTTAATGATAAGTAGTTCTTAGGCACAATATATAGATGAAAAAAATCAAGAACAAGATACATCAACAGCCGTCAAGGACAATGATGACTTCACTTGGCTCCATAATCCTCCTTACACCAAATACTCACTTTGGTCCAACACAGGTTTAGAGTTTTTTAGTTATATTTATGCTTCTTCTGGTCAGTGTAAGCGCATAAAAGCGATCTAAATGTCTCAACCTTTATGTTTAATTTTTAAATCTTCCCAATCAATTATTGATGGTGTAACTGATTCTGCCTGTGTTGGCAGTTTTTATGAATATCTTTGGCTAGATTTAATGTTAAGCTGCCAGTACTTAAGAACAATGTCTTCAGATTTGTAATTACACTGAAGGACCAAGGACATCTGTAAATAGGTAATGTACTCAGTGTTGCCAAGTCTGCCTATTATAAATGACTTTGGGTTTGTGTTTTTTCTAAAGTTGTTTATGAATTTTAGACATATAATGTTAAATACATAGTAAGTAGTTAAATACAAGTAATTAAACTTTATTTACACAGGACCTTTCAAAGGATAAAAACCCCAAAGTGCTTCACAATAAAAACAACCATAAAAAACACAAAATAAAAAGATGAAACAGCATAAATGCAACATCATAGCATAAAACTAGTTAAAAACTAGTTAAAAGCCTGTCAGAAAAAAACTGGATCTTCAACTGCTTCTTAAAAGAATGAACAGTCGAGACAGCATAAAAATGAAGGCAATGCCTTCCTCAGTCTGGGAGCCACAGCTTTAAAAGATCGATCCCCTCAGGTCCTGAAATTAGTTCCTGGAACCAGTAAACACATTTGGACTGGATGATCTCAAACTACAAGAAGGAGAATATTGATGTAAAGGTTGGTGATATAAACTGGAGCTTGACCACTTAGTAAAGTAAAGACTAAAATATTAAAATGAACTCTAAAATGTAACGGTAGCCAATGTAATGAGATTAAAACTACATACATAGATACATGTACACAGTATAGAAACATGCGCTGCCTCACAGTTTGGTGGGTTGCTTGTTGGTCGTCTTTTAAGCTTGTCTTCATAGAGCTGGCTGCTTGTTTCTCTCACAAGATCTGGCAACACTGAATGTATTACCAATAGAGTTTGACTGGACTTTAGACTGAGTTGGGCTGTTGGAGAAAACATTCAGAAATAAAGTGCAAAAAAATAAACTTCTGCGTGGACACAGCTCAACATTCTGATGGCTCGAAATGTTGATCTTAAAAAGAAGCGATAAATTACGATGCTTGGATTTTACTGCTGCTGCGTGGGGATTTATTTTGAGACATTTTTTCTCAGAAAAATCTCGTAAAGCAAAAGCAACCGTAGCAAATGAGATTGGGCTAATTGTAAATTCCGCGGCGTTTTTGTGTGAATAACATTACAAACGAGGTTAATTAGCTTAATAAAATATGCCAGCCTAATTGACGAAGATCATGTCATTGATTAACAAACACGAGTTCGGCTGCTTTATCCCAATTACACACATGATGAATGGCGTTTGGCAATCTGCTGGCTCTGTTTACCGTGTTTACACAGGAACCCAGTGAACGTCTTTAAAAAAAAAACTAACATTTGAGCTGTGACATGCAGTAAAAGTCATGGGCTTTACAGCGAGTACTGAGCCATGGCTCATAAATCATGTCACGCTGCAGCTGCTTTCTGTGTGACATGATTATGACATGATAATGACTTACACTCTGACAGCAAGCCGGGGAGAGAAAAAACACACATTGCCCGTTTACTGACTGTTCGTTACCGTCTCGAGATGAAGCTGGCTGACTAGAGTGGCGCTGAACAACTGATGTAACATCCTGTCATTTGGCCTTTCTGGTGGAAGGGACGTAGCCACCAGGCAGTGCAGGAAGACACCTCGCTGTCACACTTTTCCACTGTATCCCTGAGTCATTAGCGTCAGTTTGGGATGACAGCGCCCTGCCCAAGGTTGGCAAAGGCCTTGCGCGCTGGTCATCACAGGGGCGCGTGTCTGACAAGCGACTTACCTGAACGGCTGAGTCAGAGCGCTGACTAACCAACTGAGGAAAAGTCTGACAGCTGCAGCTAATGGCTGCCGCTCTGCTCAGAAGGGAAGTAAAGCTCTAAACCATCCGTGAAAATACTGAAAACCTCCACAATTAAAACCGAAAAGATGTGCTACATCATAGCATTTTAAGAACTGCGTTTTTTTTGTCGTCCCTGTCGTCTGTCTAGAGGTTGTCCTTATTGGCATGAAATAAAAGGATGAAGGATTTAGAGTTTTTATGTATTGAGATATAGTAAAACTGATACGGTCTTTACCAAGCTCTATTCTCAAAGGTTAGGGTTAGAGATTCAACGTTGTCATTAGTAATTATTCCGCAAACAAAGCCAAACTACAGAGCTTGTGCCATAAAAACATGCACAACATGTTGCAGAGATTGCTGTAAAGCCATCAACAATGCAGACGACTGTCCACTGTGGCTCTACGCTCTTTCAGGAGGAGTGAATGCTGCTTGGAGAGACTTGATGCAACCTGCTGGGTTTCCTTAGAGAGGAAACTTTCTCACCAACCTGGAGGATCTGATGGAAGCTGACTTTGGAAAGAGCCTTGAGATGGCATTTATCATGAATTGGTGCTATATAAACAAAATTGAATTTAATTTAATTGAAAAAGCAGCTGCAACACAACCTAAAGAAAGAGATCTGTTAAGAAAATGTTAAACCCAGGAACCAGCAGCACTAAAACCTCATTCAGCAATCTGGGAAGAATACTGCAGGATAATATAAAGGTCTCAGCTCTTTAGGTTAAAAATATGTAAAAAAAAAAGTTGAGGATACAGAAGGAGTAGCAGGATCAAGAGGGCAAAGTGAGGGTAACAACCTGACAGCAGGACTTTATTGATAAAACACGTTAAAACCCTTTCACAAAGTAAAATAGGAGTCAGGTGAGAGGAATCATAGGATAGAAGATTTAGATCAGATAATTAAAAAAGACTTACCGATGTTCCCAGACGCCACATTAGAAATAAAATGAGTTTTAGCATTTCTAACAGCAGCCTGATGCTCAGTCAAACCAATTTTGAACATCTCCAGTGAAACATTAAGCCTCTCCTTCTTCCACTTTCTCTCTGCGCTCTGGCAGGTGTGCCAAGTGTGCGAGTGTGTTCACTGAGCCGCAGCGTCATGGTTTCTTTGCAGCGTTTAGTCTGAAAAGGAGCAAAAACATCCCAAACACCTTAGCAGTCAGAGATAAAATCATCTGGGAGCCGCTTAACATCTCCATCCCTGTGAAACTTCACAGAGGGAAGCTCAGCGTGTGTAAAAGCAGTGTGTGTGTCTGAGCGTTGATGGTGCTCTGTTTTAGCTGGCCAAGTGACACCAGTGTCAGTGCTCACAGAAGGTGCCAAAGCTTGTCCAACACAAGCGAACCGTCCAGCTCTGTGCAGTGAATTAAGGGAGATCTGAATCCATCTCATCGTGTCACCGATCTGAGCCGCCTCTCATGGCTGCTGCCATGTCCTGAAAGCACTTTCTGGCACAAAGGTTCACATCGTCTCTCTCTGCGGAAGAATTATAAAAAGAACATAAAAAATATGCTCTGTATCATAAATATGAGCGCTGAACTTTCAACTTTTGGTAAATTCTTTTCATAGCGTGCTGTATGGCTCTAGCTCTGCATCTCCCTTGCCCCATAAATAACGGGAAGCTTCTTGCTGAACCAGTGCATTTCATGTTGCACAAAGTTTTTATGACAAATGTGTCTCATGATTGTAATTGGGGTTGGCTCGCTTGTTAGGGCGCTTTTGTTTTTAGTGTTTACTGGGAGAAAGCACCTGAGGGATATGAAAGGAGAGCTGCCTTTTCAGTCGGGCACTCAGTCAAGATAATGTGTTTACGTGTGTGTGTGTGTGTGTGTGTGTGTGTTTGTGTGTGTATGTGTGTTTGTGTGTACAGTGTTTTATTGTGTGCATGAGTGTATCAAACGACGGAGTGACTGTGTGATACATTCAGTCTGCACAGTAATCTACAGTGTCTTTAAAGGGACTCATATCTGACTTTTTGACCTGAGATGAGTCTTTTAAGATGCTATAAGGATTGTTTGCATGCTTTAAGATTCTCAGGAAATGTTGGCCAGTGCAGTCAACTGATGAGGTTTGGAAACATTAGGTCTGTGTGTTTTGTGTACTGTGTGCATTCTGAGACGGTGTCTGTCTCAGAATGCCATGTAATCACGATTAAGATTCTAGATTCCTGGTGTGTACGTGTACTTGTAGCTGTGTGGGAACATGTTTTCGTATTTTACTACCGAAGTGACGACACTGATGTAAAGTGAGGACGTTTTTTCAGTCCTCACCTGATTGGGCCAGAGGTTAGGTTTAGCTCTAAGGTGTCATTTAGGTTTAGGTTAGGCTTCAGTATATAATGGTGAAGGTTGGGGTTCGGCTATAGAAAGGCTTGAAAATGAATGGAAGTCTATAGAAATTAAGGAACGGTCCTCACTTTGTACTTTAAACAAGGATGGGTATGCGTGCATGTGTGTGTGTGTGTGTGGTGTGTGTGTGTGTGTGCATGCGTGTGTGTGTGTGTAGATGTCCCTTGATTGGGTTTGGACTGGCTCTACCTGTGCATAATAGGAAGTAAGATTGAGTTTGGTATGTGTGAATATGTGTGTCTGGATTGGCTGCATTAATTTGCATAATCATCTTCTGCAATGTTTTTTTTTTTTTTCATTGTCAAAGCAGTAGGCTATTAGCATCTTCCCACCAGTGCTGCACCAACCCCCACCACCCACAGATAAATAAGTGAGATGTCCAAAAGAGATCATTATCAGGCAGACTCTAAAACGACCCATCCTAATTAATTACCTGCTTGATTGATAGTGAGTCTCATCACGCCCAAGTAACTCAGCAGAAATTGACCTTCTGATCAGATCTGAAAGATAAGTTGACAAAACAAAAACCAACAGATATGATGAGACAATTCCATCTCTCAGCAAATAATTCTCGAGTTTAGAAAACGCCAACATTGGCATTTCTGAACTTAAACTTAAAACCAGCAGAAACATGATTATGTGGCGATAAAAGAGTCAGACAGAGCAGACAAAGAAACAGTTTTCACACCCTTTCCCTTCTCACACAAAACCAAACCCACATGAATGTTTTTCTGATCAAATTATCAGAAGCTTAATGACCAGTTTACTGTCGGATGGATGGATGGATGGATGGATGGATGGATGGATGGATGGATGGATGGATGGATGGATGGATGGATGGATGGATGGATGGATGGATGGATGGATGGATGGATGGATGGATAGATAGATAGATAGATAGATAGATAGATAGATAGATAGATAGATAGATAGATAGATAGATAGATAGATAGATAGATAGATAGATAGATCACTGTGACAATTCAAAAATGTCTTATTGATGGGCATCCTCCACTGCTGAGACAGTTGTGCAAATATTACTTTATTTTGTTCTGCTCCATGCAGAAGCTTTGTTTACACCGATGAAGAATGTGTAAACTTGGATTACACAAATTGTTCATGACTCTGACAAAAGTTCACTTAATAGCTAAGAATTATGTTGTTGTTTGGTCTCCTTATGTGGATGTTTTAAAATGGCTTTATAAAATAATTTACTCATTACCACTGGATGAAAATCAGTATATATTATTGGTTTGAAGTTAAGATTGTGCAAACAAGGGGATGACCTCTCTTCATTGACTGTGCACTGAGAGATAACCCATTTTTGGAGCATTTGCGGGTAGTTAGCCATTTCTCCAATTTCAAAAACTCCTAATACCACTGGATTAAAGTAAGGCAAGGCAAGGCAAGGCAAATTTATCTGTATAGCACATTTTAGTACAGAGACAATGAAAAGTCCTTTACATGATTAAAATATAGGAAAATAAACAGAATAAAAGCACGTGGAATAAAATGTAGAAACAAAATAAAACATGGGAGAATATAAACTAAAAGCAAACATTAAAAACAGTTGGACTGCAAAGTTGAACTAATGATGTTTCAGTAAACCAGTTTAACTAGATCAGTCAAAGGTAATCCTAATCAAATGTGTTTTTAATCTTGATTTAAAGGAACTCAGGCTTTCAGCACTTTTACAGTTTTCTGGAAGTTTGTTCCAGATCAGTGGAGCAAAGGAACTAAATGTAGCCATCTACAGAGACTGATTGAATGAAAGTCATACTCAGTGATGACTTGCCAATCTGCACTGGACATGAAGATGGGACTGCAGGTCAGATAAATGCACAGATCTTATTGACTTATCTAAAAAGTAGACATTTAAATATTAAACCTGACAGTTGTTTTGTTTGTTTTTTTGCGTGTGTTTTCCGGCATTGTATTGACCAGAAATATTGCAACTGAGTTATTAACCAAAACTAATTTCAGTTCACCGCTGGTGTTGTTTGCTTTATTTAAAACTGGATTCTAATTGACCAGGATAAGAGTCAGATGCTATATTTCTGTAATCATTCTTCTGAAACTGAGAACAGATGGAACACCTTCTCTAAACGGTGACAATACTTAAGTGGAGTAGTTGCAGTATCTTAGTGTATCTCGTTTATGCGTGCTGTACCAGGAGAAACATGGACATTTACAAAGTTCTGCAGAGTACTCTTCATTTTCGGATGTTTTTCAAATTAAATCCACAACATGTTTAGCATAAGTTTTAACTTTCCTCTTTCATGCTGAACAACTCATGCGTAAACTGACTGCAGATTGTCTCAAACACTGACTGGTTTTAGAGACTGCGTCTTCAGAGTGATATTTTGATACTAAATTAGTGTACTGCAGTTAAACCCTCACAAGCAAAACACAGACGGATTATATGGAGAAAAGTGAGACTTGTCCAATCACAGGCTGTCTTCCTAAGATTAAGCCTTCTGGTAACATTTGTTTGAAGAAATAGGAGGGCTACGGCCCGTGCAAACAGAGAAATTACAGCGTTTAACCTGACAGCTGCAAGAGTTTTAGTGTTTTGACCTCAGGTAATTTATTACTTTACATTAGATTGTAGAATAAGTTACCCACGTAGCCTTTTTACATTCAACAGTGCCTGTTTACTAAGTCTCCCAGACACTGCTCTCAGACACCATTTATCCTCTTTCCAAATCAAATCAGCACTCAATGTTTTACTTCGGAGGTTTTGATCTTTTTCATTGAGGCTAGTGTTCAATCTTCCGAATGTAAAACCATCTCTTGTTAATAACCTGCTTCTACGATCTCAGGTGACTCATTATTCAAAAACTATTTGAATCGTTATGACTGAAATTCATTTGATTACACCAAATATTGAGCTCATTTAGTTTAAATATTCTGAAGTCATAGTCTTTTTCCTGTACTAAAGCTTACTTTTTTTCTTCCATTGAAAAAACTCATAAAAACTCAAACTAAAAAAGAGAAGCATATTTTTCATGCCGCATTACAGCAGAAGCTTCAGAAGCCAGGAAGTCTGTGCAAGCAGAATAATGCAGGTAAATAATCTTTTCTGTAGTCTTTGTGCAGGGCTGTAAAAAGCATGGAGCCCTGCATAGCTGTGTGTGAAAAAAGCGACACGCCTCCCGTGTCAACTGAAAGAACCTCTGCAGCCTCCTCCAGCGCACAGTGGCAGGAGGCAGAGAATCCAATAACTTTTCATTTTCCTGTTGAAAGGGTCTTCCTCTGTCCTCTATAATCTCATCTGTGCAATGTTCCCTGCCTTTTCCATCCCATCACACTTCCTTATCCTGACACTCACCAGAGAAGAGGATCAGTGCGGTCGTTTGCAAGCTATCAGGGAGACCAATGTCACATTAAAACACTGCTAAGCTCCAATTACGCAGTGTTACAAAGTCGAACACTAATCCGGAGCTGGGACTTTAAGTCAGAGTGATGCAACAGATGAACAACATGTGACTTCAGATTGTTGAATTGAAATGTACGCACCATACTCTTTTCTTGGGTCCTCAGAACATTTCTTGACTTTAATGTGCTACATCTTCATCTTCACTTTTCTGTCAAGCTCAACAGTGTCAAATTTATGCTGAAAGGAAAAGCTTTTTAGGCAAAGTATGCTTTGTGAAGCATCACAAGAGCAATAAAACCCAAAAATTTAAACTTAAAGTGAATTAGGGATTTTCGTTTTATAAAAGGTAAATGGAACTGTGGTAAAATGTTTCCTATTTTCTTCTAAAGGGAATCAGAAAATGCTGAGTACCCTTTAGAAATCTCCAGGCATTGTGATGGTGGTCTGTGTGTTTGCGGCCGCTGACAGACATTACTAAATAGACCTGCTGTTAGTCTCTTGAACATTTTGCTTCGATCAAAGTTTGACTGTGCTCCAGTAAACTCATGTCTCCCAAACACTTGTTCATCTAGGGTTTTTTCTGCAGAGTGTAAACAAGTTTATTTTTTTATTTGTGAGGATATCAATCATTTTCTTGTCTCCTCACCTGAAGCCCCCAGGGCGACTAACTTTACTGCAAGGTTATGCTTTTTCAAATGTACTAGAAACAAACAATGATCTCTCACTGGTTTACGTATTTTCTTTATTACCTGACTGCTGGTTCACAGCCAATTTCATCCCAATGCATTATGATTAAAAAAATAATGTATCCCTTTTCAATGGTTATCTAGGCATAAGATTATGAGGCTGAAGAACAGAAGCTTAAGTCATGGCAAAACTCCAGATATCAGACCGTTATGGTATGTACAGTATAAAGTTTATTCAGAGGCAAGGTACTAAAAAACCAAGTCATTAAACAGTGATTAAAAGAAGAAGGATATTACATTAGAGAAAAAAAAAGATTACTGACAGTCTGCAGCTTTATATCCACTAATGCCCCGTCCACACGAAGACGATCACAGTCAATTTTCATAAAGAGTTAGGAATAACTGCGTGTCCACTGAGAGTATGCAGCACCACTGGAAACGCTGTAGTATGTATGCATAAAAAAATGTCTGAGAACGGTACAAACAGCATAACTAAACCAATACTGAGCAGAAATGATTCGGATCACATGTACACATGGAATCATGAAACCGGCATTTAGAAAGTTATCCCCTCTGGGACCTGTTTTTTTTTTTTTTTTTAAATGATCATTTTCTCCCAAAATGCCAGAATGGTGTGGACACATAGCTTAGACACAGAATATTTTTTATGATTAACTGATTAGAGCCAGATGTGAAATAAAATAATTTAGTTGAATTGTTAGCGTTTTCTAAGCCATTATTGCTCAACAAAGGGATCTATTATGCATTTTTTTCTTTATCAGGTTCAGCTTACAGAAAAATGGGAACACCTGTTTTCCAGAATGCAGTTGTCAAGCAAAGACTGATGATGGGGAACATTTTGTTTTTATCTTTATTTTTTTATATGAGAAAAATTAAAGGGTTTTGCCTTTTCTAGTTCACATACACAGCTGACTGACTTTAAAAATGCCATCTGGACTCAAAAGAAGACATGGGCGTAGCAACATGATCAATACTTAAATATGAAAACTTGTTCAATGTCTCAATGTTCCATCCTTTCCTTTCCTCTAGAAGAAAGCACAGAGCACAGAGCAGAACATAAGATCCAAAGTCAGGTGAAATATTAAAATACTCACCCTAGCCTGTTTGTTCCATAAAACCTGTTAAATTAAAGTTTGATTCCTATTCTAATGTTTCTACCTAGGGGAAGCAGGTGTAAAAACAAAGCTAGTCCCCGCCCAGATCCTTGTACAGTGCCACAACTCTGGATGGAGTGGACATTATATGTCTTGCTTTTGAGGACACATTATAAATGTCCTAGGTCAAGTCCGATTTAGAAAACCTCTAGTGAGTAAGAGACCTGCAAAAGATGCCATGCTGGCACAGATGTTGTGATCCACCCAAAAATGTATAGAGCGAGGACATGTCAGAATATTCTTTTGACTAGATACATTTTAAAAAAATATGTATTGTGTCTTTTGGTCTGCTAAATCACAAACTGCAATCTTGATGAGGCTGTAAGGAAGTCAGCAACCAAGAACCTGCACACTGTAAAACAGGTTCTGAGAACCCAGCTGAATGGTAAGCACAAACTTAAAGCCATCAATACATACATCCTACCAGGGAACAGATACCCTGCAGGAATATTTACATGGCATAAAGAGAACATAGCCACTGGCATCAAGACAAGGAAGTTTGATAAAATGCATGGAGGAAATAGCCCTAGAAGTAGGCCAAAGTGTGGTAATCATTAGACCCAGCATTCAGGGTAGAGCAGTAACTATTCCGTAATATAGCATGAAGGTGGCTACAAATAATATATACTAAATAAATGTCTGAAGCCACTGGAGATGTGGCTTATGTCGAGAAGAACGAACAATGGCTACAATAATTTGGACTGAAAGTCTATACAAAGGCCCCAATTATGGCAGTAAAGGAACAGGCACTCAGCATTAGGGTAATGGAGGCCAGAATCTACCACACTTTACGGGGCCCAAAATTTGGCCTAAAGTTGTTCTTTGGAACAGAACCAGACCAATGAACAGGTGATGACTAACCAAACAGACACTGAGGTGGTGAAAAAAGCAGAAAATAGTGCTTTAGTGACAGATGTAGCAATCCCAGACAATGGCAATGGCAAGAAGATTGCATAAGAAGCTCAAGAAATCACCAGTTGACAAAGAAGAAATAGATAAGTTTTGGAGAGTCAAGGCCTCAGGGGTGATCGATGTACTTGGAACTGCAACCCCCAGACTGGGGAAGTGACTACAGAAGATTTCTGGAAAAACCTCTGAAATCCTGCCCAGAAGAACAACCAGATACTGTATAGAACCCCCAAGGCTTCTGGTAAAGGACCTGAGCTTTAAGAGAGGAACTTTTTCAAAAAGCCACACAGCAGAACACAGAAATTACTGCTTATCCTCGTTTATGTGCATTTGTGCCAACGACGTCACAATCAACATCAGCAATTCTAATCAGAACCAGCTTTATTTGCCAGGTATGTGTAGACATATGATTAATTTGTCTCTGGGCTGTACACTGCTCACAATGTGCTCATTTATATTAAACAAATAAATCAAGAAAAGACAAATTAACATACTTGAAAGAACTCTTAACCCTTTTGTGATGTCACCAGAAGGTTGTAAATAAAATTTACCATGGCATATTGTTCAAAAAGTGGCAAATTATATCTAAATGGGGTTTTATTCTTTCTTGCTCTCTTTTCATAATGTTACAACATCCACTGAACATGGATACACCAAAATCAGGCTTTTTAATAGAATATCTCTCTTTCTTTTAACCATAAACTACATTAAATGAGGAGGTGAAGTGCAACCTCAGCAGATTATCTCTGGTTTTGCAGAATACCCTTGTTGGCGATAGCAGAGCTACAGATAATAGGATTGAAATGATTTTGCCTGATTGGAAAGGAACCCCCTCCCATCAGGTCTCCTTCACAGCGGTGTTAGTGTGAGCCATGACCTCAGAGAGGAAGAGACCGGCTGAGTGTGGAGGTCTTGGAGATGTTAGACAGAACACACCGGGCTGTGGATTACGTCACACTTGATCAACTCTCATCGCAGCTGTGTTCACACAGCAGGCGACCACACGTGAGCACTGAGGCATGCACACACACCTTTACACACACAGCAGATGTATAAACCTGTGGCTTCATTTGCATATATTTCACCACATACTTGCAAGACTTCAGGCACGCCGCCTGAAGTGGCCTCTCGCTGTGATGGCTCATGCTGCATCCATGTACCGCAACATTAGGACAGAAGGGCAAATGAGGCAGAAACATATCCATTACGTTAAGAGAAGAAAAGTAAAAACTGAACAACCGCTTTCAAGATGGTCTGTGTTAACGGCACAAATGATCCATGTTCTTTCAGATCAATTCAGCACTGAGAGTGAGATGAAATCTTGTCGCATAATTTTCACGGTTGATGCCATTTATAATACCAATTTGCGTTTGTTATCAAGATAAACCGGGTGAGCGTGCAGTAACACTAAACGCTTTAATTTCATGGTATTATCTATGTGGATTTCATGGACAACACCAGATCCTTATCTCAACACAACTCATTAAGGGATACTTGCACGCGTATCTGTTTCAGCATTCTTAACTGATTTTATTGATTTCATGATTTCTAGTAGGATGTTGATATGTGAGAGGGATGGGAATGGTTGACCTTCACTTCAAAAGAAAGAGAATGTCAGATTATAGATAAAAGTAGAAAGGTGAAACCGACTGTCTCCTCTTCCTAATTATCAACACGAGGCCAGATTTAGTGGTTAAGAGTGTTTGAACAATCATTCTGAGGGAAAAAGGAAAAGCTAATGTTTATTTTAATGTCTATCTGCATTTTAGAGTGAAGCACAGAACAGTTATTTATTTAATGATTTGTTTCATAGTGCAACAAACATGTTCAGGTGTTGCTTTGTTTCATGCTTTCTGCCAGGATCTTCTGTTTCCTGATCTAGCTGACTGTTTGCCACTCTCTGCTCTGCTCCACTCCACTCTGCTAATTAGTGTGAGCAGATACACCTGTCTCTCTTAATTACCTGCATTTTTACAACCTGCCTATATATACCTGCCCCCCACAGCCAGTCTCTGCCAGACTGTCTTCAAGCCCAGAGTTGCTTTCTAGTGTTAGTGGGCATCCCTGTTCTGACTTGGACTTTCTGTATTCTCTGTTTGCCTTGCCCTTGCTGGATACTTCATTGGCCTTTTGAACCAGGAAGTAAACACGAGCTACACTCTGAACTGAAGTTGTTCTGGACCATACCTCTAGGTTTGAAAGGAGAAAAACTAAACTCCGACTCTGTTGATGCAGAAGACCGATTGTTTATAGGGAATGTTACTTCCATCCTGGGTGACAAATGAAAAAAGGTTAGGTTGATTTTATGGTAAACATCCTGCATATGGCTCATTTAAGACATACATGATAAGAAGTCATCATTTTCAAATCTCTAAATCGATTCTGTTGGGTAAAGTCAGGAATGCAGGCATTCACGCTGTCCTGCCTGTACCCTCTTCTTCTTCAACCGTGTGTGCAGAACAAGGTTTACCATTGTCTTGGTAGAAAATTATTTGGCATCTCTGGAAAAGAAGTGATCTTCAAGTGATTCTTGGTAATCCTGTTCAGAAACACTTCTTGTAATACTGGGTAAAATGGTCCTTCCATCCTGAAAGTAGTAAATCTGTTATGTATTCATATAAAGGAGGTTTAAAAATTGTTTTCAATGGGAGCTGCAGGCCTGTAAAAACTCTAACCAATCCATGCCCCTCGGTCCAAAGAGTGTTCTTCCTGTTCTCATCCTCCTCTGTCCCTCAATTTCCGGGGGTATCACCTTTTCTATTGGTTGTTCCACATGCCATCATTCTGACGCGCTCACGTAACGCCAGTGTGAATGCTGGTTCCTTCATAGTTTCACATGCACACTTCTAGTGTTTATGTATCCGGTTAGGTAGGCGGCTACAAAGTTGGTTCAGGGCACAGGAGGTTGGTGTCTGCAAGGGAGGATAGGCTTAGCTCAGGATTAGACAGAGCAATCTCAGAGAGTTGTTGGCAGGATGGCTTACTCTGAATAAGCCATCCAACATCAGAGGAGGTGACCCGATAGCAAAGTTAAGAAGTGGTGGAGAGGATCAGGTAAGTGGGGTCCAGGGGGGGGGTGTATGACAAGCATGGATGGTAACGATCCTTTGTCGGTCTTTGGGAGAACCTCAACAGGACATTTTAGACAGAACTGGAGAATGGTTTGCTCCTAGATACATGGAGGCACAAAGAGACGAGAGGTAAATCACTGAGAAACAGCACTTCACAAAAAACAGATACATTTTCAGCCCAGACCCAGAAATATATCTGGAATGCAGACCTACCTAACCACAATCTCAATTTTCCTTGTGACAGCTCAGTCTGGTCGTAAGCAAAGCCATAATTTACAACAGCTTTGATTTTTGGGTTTTGACCTTCAAAGGTAATCTAGTAATATAGCTTAGTAAATATAAGCCATATTTTTTGCTGTCCCTTCCATGACATGTTGGGAGAAAAATTACAATGTGAAACAATTCTTATCCTGACTTTTTAAGAAAGTGGTTGAGACCTAGAAAAGAGAAATCAATATAAACAACACAAATGAGAAACATTGACATGGTTTAGGATTCCAAGAGTTTGCCTTGATCCAGCAGGTTTAAGATAAGATAAGGTAATATAGGCTTTATTGATCTTACATTGGAGAAATTCACTTGCCAATGTGAGATCAATAAACCTTCATTTCAATACTAAATAATCAGTATTTGAGTTTTAGAGCAAACCAAACTCCCAGTCCCTAGATTTGGTCTATTTTCTGTGGCTTTATGTCAGCTACACTGATCATGTTATCCAGCGAGGCCACACAGCCAAACTTCATCAGTTGTTTTATGTGCAGAACTAGCAATACTTTTATATACAATGTACATTTGAGAAAACAGGTTTGGACTACAGTATAAACTGACTCGATTTGTACATAGGCTCATACAAATTCTCATTCCCCACCTCTACGTTGTGTAGATAAAACTTTAGCTAATATTACATCATGAGTCTTGACACTTTTAAACTAATTTGCTTGCAGCACATTACCTTTCATAAGAAAAAAAGCTGAACATTTCTTTCAGAAAGACTTTCTTCATTTCTCTTTTTTCCTGCCTCTGACGATTCTTGACTGACAGCTCCCACAATTCTCCATCTGTTTGCTGCTTTCTGTTCTCCCTACTCATCAGTCTTCCTCTTACCTTTCCAGACTCATCTCCTTTCCCTGAGACTGAAGCTTTAATGAGATGATGGGGAGTGCTGCAGATTCATGGATATTAGGGGAAAACTTTGAATGCAATGCCAAATGTGAATTTTAAGTGGATCATGGGGAAACTTCACTGGCTTTTTGAAAAACTGACTCCAGAACAGAGAAGTAACATACCGGCAAGCTACAACTCCTCATGGCTGAGCATGTTTTGATTTTATTCTTCCGTATTATTTACAGGTGATGGTGAAAACTCTGATTAAAGGAGAAACCAAAATAAGAGTATGTCTAAAACAGTATGTGCTTTGCTGGAGTGAGGGGAAAATCCCTTTTACTGTAAAGCGTTGAAGTTGGCCTAAATTATGGGACTAGCTTCATCTGTTTTTTCACCTCAAAGAAAAACATCCACTTTGTTTCAAACTTTGAGCTTAACAAAAATTAGAGAAAGAGTAGGGACATATGCTTTAACGATAGAAGGAGATTAATTTGGTAGATATTTCAGTTAATTTTGGATGTAGAACTACTTTCTCAATCCAAGAACCTGCACCACATTTTCTGGTCTTTTATCCTTGGAACAAAAATAAATTGAAATTGGTCAAATCAAAATTGCAAGGTCAGAATTCAAAGATGCAACGGAAATCGAAGTCGAGCTAAACAAAAGCCAGCTCTTTAGTCTAAATGCCATCTAATCCGTCCACAGACACCTGGGCTAAGAAGCTGGACTGCAACTCCTTTGTTTTTCCTGCACAGAAAGCCTTCCTTCAGCAGAAGTCATTTCTGAGTCGGAGCACGGTGGCACTCTTAGGATCATAGTCAGAAGTGATGTTATGTTTACTGCTGGCCCAATCCCATGCTTCACAGCTCCCTCAGCTTCAATGGAGACAAACAAGAGGAGCAAGAACAAGGGAAAATGCTTTTCTTCCACTGATGGAACAGGCGATACGCTTTGTGAGCACAACCAACACACAGAATTAAGTTGGAAGAAACAATGAGTCACTGTGTGCGGTCGGTAACAAATCCATTTCCCCTTTTTCTAACTTAAGATAAAAAGATACTGGCGGGGGGGTGGATAAATGATTAGGTGATATACTACATTTCCACCGATGCTAGTCTCTGCCTTTCAAAGCGTTCAGATCACTGTGTGTATGCAATGCACATGAATTCAGAGGATGGTGCAGCACTGTCACCAGCCGAGGTGAAATGGGCCGGCACGAGCCCGGTCGGATCTGGAGCGTCGAGCCTTTTTTGTTCAAAAACGCAGACAGCGGTCTGATCTTCGTGCGACATCCATGGAAGAAGGAATCTGAAATGGGAACACGGACTCTCAGATGCCAATAATTCACAGTGACAGCTTGGCTTTCATTGACCAGCGAGCTGCATAAGAGAGGTCGACCTTAATACGGTGTTCTTCTTCTCCTGTCTTTACGTGCTCTGGAAAGTAAGGAGGAGAAGGAACAGTGTCTGTCGTTTTACATATATTTGGTTAAACAGCAGCTGGCAGTCAGCTGTAATTATACACCAAAGTCTGTACATTATTTATACCTCCTTTGAAATCCCATTAAAAGTCATTAGGTCTCCTCTAAAACCTGTCATTATCGATTGCCTTTACTGTAATTGCCGCGTTAAGCCCTCAAAGATTTTCTGGTTGGTGATTAAGGGTGCGGGCAGAACTGTAAGAGTGTGGAGCAAATTTGCGCTAATCGAGCCGCGGTAGAACTCCGGGGTCGATCAGCATTTCTCCAGGTGTTCCTCAGGTGTTCCTCAGCCTGGGTTTAAAGGCTGAGAGGTTTTACAGCTCTGACCCTTCAGACACACCATGCTGCTCTTCCTCACCTCAGGATCTGTGGTCACTTCCTACCACAGGAGCTGCTACCAAATTTTAACCTCATCCATCTGGTGCAAAACAAGAAAAAAAATACCACGACGTTTTGGATGATTGAAGGGAATGACTTTTATTGACTCTTTCTGACCTCATTTGGTCCACATACAGGTTCCTCTGAGGTGTTAATTGTTTCACATTATGTGCTTTGCTCCTATAACCCCTAGACTTGAAAATAATTTACCTGCAGAGGTGTGCTTCCCCTGGATGATGACATTAAAGGTGTTGGTACTGACATGACCTTTTAACTTTTCTTCCACATAGAAAGTACTCCTGAATCAGAGCGTCAGTGCTCTGTTTGTGTCTCTGCTCTGTCTTCTCTAACCTCAGTGAGAACCAGGCCGTTCACACTGAGCCTGGTTCTGGTTCTGCTGGAGGTTTCTTCCTGTTAAAGGGGAGTTTTCCTCTCCACTGTCGCTGTATGCATGCTCAGTATGAGGGATTGCTGCAAAGATTCCAGGAGGAGGGAAAGTTGCAAAGCAATCTTCTGGGTTCCCTTAGATAAAAAAGGTTTTAACCAATTTCGATAATAATCTGAATTTACCTGTATTGTTTGATAACTAGGATCAATGATTCACTTTGACTGTCAGAATCAGTAGAATTTACTTTTTTTATACGTGCCTGTAGATGAAGTCTTGTGAAGTGGCGCTATATAAATAAACCGAATTGAATTAAATCGATACAAACCTGCACACGGACTTAGATGGGGGAAAATCATCATGCTGACATCAGCATGGCCTTGGCAAAGGACCTGTCTCTACCTCCCCGCAGTGTAAAACTACTGAGTGGGCTTTCAAAGCTTAAGTATATGTGGAACGCTTTCCGAGAACACCTCAGGGTGCCACAGACTATAGAGTCCTTCAAAAAGGTCTAAAGACCCAACAAATGTTCAAAAGAATTTCAACCAACTTTATGTCAATCATATCTGATTTTGTTCTTCCATTTTATTCTTCCATTTTAACAGTCTTGTAGTACTTTTAAACTGGTAAACTGAAATAAAGTGCATTAAAAACAACATGTACTGTAAAATCTATTATTAAAATGTATAGTTTTTACTGTGGAATGATCAAGCCTGGACTTGCTGCACATACTGTTTTAGACAATGCTGTAAAATCAGAGAGACAGCTTATGATATTATTCATCACAGTGAAGAAAGGACAATTATGGCCAGGAACACACTTTAATAAGTAAAGTAGCTTGCAGAAGCAACCCTTTTATTCCATAGACTTCTGCGTATTCCACTGCAGTTGATAGGAAGACCGACAATTTTGTTGGTGGCTGCAAATTTTTTTAAATTGGGTCTGAGGTTTCCCTGGGATATTTCAGATCAAAGAATATCCATATGCTGAAATGGCCCAGTCCAAGTTTTAAATCTGACTGAGAATGTGAGGCAAGAGTTGAAAATTGGTCTTTAGATAAATTTTCATTCACACATACATTTTTTAATCTGACTGAACACGAACAGTTCAAATGGGCAAAAATGTGATTCTCTGGGTGTAAAGCTGGAGGAGACAAACCCTGAAACCCTCCCAGCTGTAATTCCCTCAGGTTGTGGAGGTGGATTTACAAAGTATTCACTCAGGGGGACTGAGCACAAATGTGCAGCACACTATTAAGATCTGTGTTAGTAAAAAAAAAAACAGCTTCATTTGCACCTCATCTACATGTAAGTGAAGTTTTTGAAAAAAAAGAAAAAAAAGAAAGAAAACTCTCCTCATAGGTACATTGTTAGCAGGCAGAAGTTTGGAAACGACCTTCCTCTCGGATGACCACCATGTCACCATGCGCCAGAAACCACAACAGAATTGTTACCATTTTCATGCACTCATCGACATCCGTCTCACTTCATCCTGAATCTGCTCTAGTTAAACATCAAATGAGCGGAGAAAGACTAACATGAAATAGTTTCCAATGCCAGATATTTTTCCAGCAGATATTTTTTCAAAGAGTTTTTATCCCAGCACTGCTTTACTTTTGGTCTCAATGTTTTTTTTTTTCCCTCTTCACACTAGTTACACCTGGCCTCTTTTTTTCTGTGATACCTGCCTGGAGGGGGTAGGTGGTTCTGCTGCCAATACCTCCACGTCCTCAGCTGATGGTCTTTGCCCCGTCTTTCTGGGTTTTACCTCTTTTCCGCTCTTCTACACAAACCAAGTGAAAGAGCTATTGCTGTGACTACCTGTAATGTACCCTGTTTTTAATGCGTGGCCTTCACTACTGGCTCAGAACTTATTTGTGGAGCTGTTTCTCTCCCAGATGAAGCTACTAAAAAAGAAGCTACTGCTGCCGTTGAGTCTTTTTATAACATAGAAATTACTCCTGGATCAGTGCTCCTGGGTTTTATCACTGTCTGCTATGTCTCCCATCACAATAATAAGGAATATGCCTCTGCCTATCAAAAATAAAATCTTGGTTCAGCACTAAACTCTTGAAACTAAAGGGTGACAAAACTGAGATCCTGCTTGTAGGAACCAAATCTGTAGTATCCAAAGTTGCCAGCTTTTCTCTCTCTCAGTTGAAAGCTCCACAGTCTCCCCTTCACCTCAGGTCAAGAGTCTGGGTGTCAGATACCCAGAACCCGAACTAAACACGGAGAAGCAGCATTTGCAATTAAAACTTCTAGACAGGTTGGTTAAAAAGTTTTCTAGGGGAACCCAGCAGATTACATCGAGTCAGTGACTTGCAGCATTCACTCCTCCTGAAAGATCGCAGAGCGCACATTGAACTGTAACTGGCATTGTGTTGTTGACGTAATTCACAGATATGAGTTAAAGTACAGTCGGCAATTTTTCTGGAAATGTAAATAAGTCCCTTTTTGAACAACTGCACATGTGCAAGACCATCTTACCTGCTCTTCAGCTCCTCAGGAGGATCACCTGAAAAAAACCTCCCAAATATTTCTTCCTACTGAGGCTTTCCTCGTCATAATCATGAACGCGGTTTGCTTCCTGCGACTCTCAGCCATGTTCAAAGTATCCGGTGAGAGCAACGGAGCAACAATGAACGGCTTATACCAAAGCTAACCGGATACAGACACAAGAAGTGTGCATGCACAGCCAGCAAATGGAAACCAACAAAGACCTTGCAAACATATTGGCATTATGTGAGCAGGTCAGGAGCTAGTAAGATGGCGACACCATGCATGTTTGTTTGTTTTCAATCATTATGCTTATCCTAGCTGTTATTCACAATATGCCTTCTCTATGTGTGTACAGTTTTCTGACTGTTACAAATACGTGACGGTATAAGATTCCTGCCTGGCTGTGCAGAAGAAGGACATTGAAAACCACCGCAACCTTTCCTAGCGTCATTTCTCTGCCATCCTGTCTATGAGCAACAAGAAACACAGGAGATGCAGAAAGAGAGGAGGAGTGCGAGTCAGAATCAGAGCAGACCTTCAACATCAGTGATCCTGGTCTCTCTCAGGTAAGATCTGGGGAATTTCACCTGTGTCGGCTATCAAAGGCTTCAACCGGTTCTACCAGGTGGACAGCAAGGATTCAGCGAGTGGTTTATGTTAAAATTTACATTAGATGTTTAAAAGGAAAATTCAATCAGAATGAGTAACTGCATAGGATCAATTGATATGTTTTAACTGTGCCTGGGTTTGATGTCTTATTTATTAATTATTAAAACTGAATTGATATTTTATGTCTTTTGTTTAACCTGCCTTAAGAACTACAGATAGAGATTAGCTAGAGGCTAAATCTGGTGCAGGGCATCTCTTCTCTTATTAGGTTAGTGCTCTTGCAGATGGTGTTGAATCCATAAACTTAGATAATTTCTTTGCTTTCACGACTCGGTTTCAGCCACGCCAAATGTGAAACTAAATCATGTTCAGTAAGCTAATTTACTACAGGTGGACTTCAGTCAAGTTACTAAAGCATCTGATGGTCAGTGGAAATCAGATGCACCTGAGCTTAATTTTGAGTCTCATAGTAAAGCTTGTAAATAATTATGTAGCCGTTTTTTGGCATGTTTTTTCATAATTCACCAAATTATAAGAAAATGTGTTTCCACTCTGTTTTTTTGGGGTATTTTATGAAGAGTTTTTAAAAAGAAAACTATAGTCAAGTCGTGTTGGAAGAAGTTTTCCAACAAAAACTGGAAAAGGTGGAGTATAAGTATTTACCACCAGGATTGTGTTTTGTGAGACCCTAATGCACAAATAAAAACTGAATGCAATATGTAACATTTAAACAATTACTTAATGTTAAATTACATTAAATATTAGGCAGCACTAAAGCATTTTTTATTTTATTTTTTTACTGCTCTAAATAGGATAACTATTCAGAAGATATGGTAAAAAATATTAAATGAATGTGAAAATACAAGCCAGAATCTTGTGTCTGAGTTTGAACATTACTTACAACTTCACTATTTATTTTCCAATTTTTGTCATTTTAGCCACAAAGGAATGTTTCACCTTAAAAATTTAGTAATCAAAACCACAGCTCAATCAATGGATAGTGAAGTGTTATAACTATACTATCAATGTTTAAAATCTGAGGTGATTTAATATGAAATGCCAAAAACCTGGCAGTATAGATTTAGAGTTATCAGAAGGCTCACATGCATCAGCATCAGTGTCTTTATTTCACAGCACTCATTAGTAACTCTTACATTTCTACCTTAATTTCCACCGATGTTTTCTACAAAAGCACGTGAGATGGAGCGTTCTCCTGGGCTTCGGTTCAGAGATGACAGCATATGTAGCCGGAACGGTCGCCAGACAAGGCCAGGGTTGGGAAATGTCCAGTGGGAGAGGAGGGGTCTGCACACCAGACTCCCATGGTACCAGCAGATGGCTCAGGAGCTGACCGAGTGCAGTGATTCAATCTGCTGCTATCATCCAAGGTGGGCCAACTTCCTCCTGCCAGCGGGACATCTCTTTCATCGTGTGTTTGCTCTGTAAAACTAAATCCTCCTGTGCATATGAGAGCGCACATAAAAGACAAACCATAACATTTGGAGTCATGGTCACAACTTTTGGGGAACTGCAAATAAAATTCAAGTAAAGAAGTCCCCGACTGATGTAGAGTTAAAAACAAGAACGTTTCCAGTGCTCCCCTTACATTTTTGTATCCGTTTGAAATAAAATTATATGGAAACCGAAAAAGGAGGCTTTAGTGATGACAATCACCTCTTTGATTATTAGCAGAAAGTCATTGGTACAGATGTGGGAGTGTGTAAATATGTGGACTACAAACAGGAAACGAAAACATTTCAGTTGTCCAAATGTTGGCAGAGAGATATTAATTGATGTTTTAGAGAGCAGCTAAATGTCTTGCAGGGAAAACATCAACTGGAGAGGTGAGGTTTTGATTTCAGTGCTTTGAATGTGACGAGGAGCCTCTCAGTGAAGACACCACTGCTGATCCACACGATTCGCACGGCTCAGATAGACGCTTTCGTTTTCCACACATTTCCTTCCCAGCAGCTTGTAATGAGGGCCCCAAACATCCCGCGGTTTAATCTTCCATGACGCAGCTTCTATTAAAGACCTGAAAAACGATGGTGGGTGAAGAAAAAGAAAGGTCAGCCAATACTCTGGCTCATTGATTGTCTGATTGTCCACCGAAGTTACCCGTGTGGCCGCCGGTCAAAGCTTACGATCCCACGTATTGACGCCCACACGTGGAAAGCCCACTTTGTCATCTGCTCATCACCCACAGAGAAGGTCATCTGTGGTGAGAGACGCCGGCAGAAAGTTGGCAGAAACAATCAAAGAGACTTAGCTCTGTGGAAATATACAGCTACTCATCCTGGCTGTGCCTCCCAGCTCCTCCTTCTTAATTCCCAGATTCTTAGTCAGTCTGAGGTTTACTTAAAGAGGCTCAGGGCACTTATTCAGAAAAACAAAGTTAATGAATTCTTCTTTCACCCAGATTTGTTTTTTATATGTTCAGCGGATAATTGAGTAGCCCCTGACTGATATATGCAGCATGTGAATGCTAGAGACTAAACAAATGTGGAGCGATAGAGTAACTTCTCAGCTGGAAGTCTCTTCTATATAATAACATAGTTTTGAAATGTTCCATCTGAATGAACCTTATGATTTCTGATACAGCTGAGACAACAGTGGAGATGCTCAACCAGCACAGCGCCCACAGAAAATATCTTTATTATTGCTGCTGAAGGTGTTTTGATAAATTGCTTGATAATAAGGGGCATCTCCACACACTGATGCAGAATCATGTCTGAGCCACATGTGGGTAAAATCTTACGTTGGTCTCAGATTTCATTTATCTGCTTGGAAAAAGAGGGAGGAGCAGATAAATATGTATGTTTTTTATTATTTTAGGGAGGAGCTTTGTTCCATTTAATACATTTTCATGTTCCCCCCAGACTGACAGGCTGGACAAGAAGAGCATTAATCCGAGGCCCATGGTTGCTCTGAGGGAGCTGCAGAGATCCACAGCTCAGGTGGGAGAATCTTTTACCAAGACAACTATATAGACCATATGGGATACCGTAGAGCAGGTTTGTTGCAAGCCACACACGGGACAGTGCTAACAGGGTTTGGTTACTGCAACTGACCTTTTTGGGAGAGGGTCTTGTTCACCAACAGGTTTGGTTTGACTATGAATAAATATTAATACGTGCCAAAGCCAAGTAGAAAAGTCAATAATTTTAATCGGAATTGCTAAGTCTGGGCACCACATGATTATCAGGAATTAACAGGCAGACAGTTAAACACCCGTTCAGTTATTGTTTTATGAATACCCAGCTGGTGAGGTGTGGCATTAGACAACAGTGGATTAAGAAGTGAGCACTCTAACTTCCAGTTAAAATGCTTTAGTTGAGAAACTCTTTAACTGATCTCCTAAGAATCAACTAAACTACCAGGTAAAAATGTAAAGAAGAAAAATGAATAACCTATGAAAAACAATAGTAAGAAGGAACAACTAACAATAATAATGTAACCAATTACCAAAAACTTGAAGCAGAGAAATCTCAGTTCAGCGTGGTTAAATACGGTTAAGAGTCACCATTTGTGTTGAGATTTGGAATGAGTCCAAACTAGCCAAAAGGAAAAATTAGTGGGTTAAACTACTAGTTCTTAGTGAAAAGCAAAAGGGGAAATAAAACACTAATTTAGTAAACTAATAAAAAAAGATGGAGTAGGGCAGACGTTCATTTTACAGTAAGATAATATCCTATAGTTACAGACTGGTTACATTTATGTGCATAAGAATGGCCCAGTTAAAGTCCAGATACAAATCCAAATGAGAATATATAGCAAGACTTGGAAATTGTTGTTTAAAATCTATATTCAATCAGACGGAATTTGGTCTATTTTACAAAGAGGAATGGGCACAAAATGACAGTAACAGGTGGATCTACAACATGTTGACTAGATGATACCATCACTTGTTGAGGAATCATCAGATTATTCCTGCAGGAGCTCAGACAGCCAGGTTCAGGCGGCTAGCCTTATTTCTGGCTGGAATAATGTCTCCAGATATCCAAAAAGCAGAATGCCACACACTCTGGATCCAAGATTTCCTCTTTTACTCAGGCAGCAAGTAAGACAGCCATGCACGTGTCCTCCCCAGTGCAGCCTGTGGAGAGCTGCGGGCAATCACCTGATGAAAAAGGTTTTTTGTTCAGTAAGGAATAAAATCTGACCATTTAGTCCCATTCTACATGCCAGTTTACCCTGTGGGCCTCTACAGCCAGTGTTTGCAGGGAAATGACTAAGCTGCACCTTTTAGAGGCCCCGCTGTGTTTAAAAATGCCCCTCATGACACCAACGGCCACTCCTCATGGATGAGGTGACCGGGCCAAGCAGCTACCACAAACACCAGACATTCTCTTTACTTTTAGCATCAAGTTTCTGTGGATATTTTCTGACACCAGGGCTTCAGTCTGACAAAACAAAATAAAACAGACGGGTACAAAGGTGAGGCTCGCTGCGGCTCAGTGAGGTGGTTCTGTTTGGTGCTGATGGGCAGTGGGAGCAGAAGAGCTGCCATTTGGCTCTGCCTGTCAGCTCTCTGATCATCACCATGGCAGCCGCTGTTTTTTTCTGTGCTGCTGCATCCTTCAGCTCCTGTTTCCTTTAACTCTATTCTTAAACAAAAGAAATAAAAAAAGGCAATGTGTATAAAGGGCCTCGTTATAAAAACATCAAATATGTTCTAAACGGTTTGATCTGTCATATGCTGATCACTTTGATTCAGGAAAAACACGTTGAGTTGTTCATAGACAGTATTGTTCTGCTCCTGCTTGTTTTCACATAATTAGTATGCGTGTGGTGCGGGGGCTCGCCGAGATGGTTGAGAGTCGTAAATAATTTTCATAATAATGTTGGAAGGATGCAGATGAAAATGATCAGAAGTCGAGGAAACTTGCATTGTAAACGGATGATGTTCAACGATTCCTTTAAATCAGTATTACAACCAGCGAGCCTGACATTACAGCACAACAAATTGGTTTTCCAACACTTTTTGCTTTATTTATTTTCCAATTAAACTGGAAATTAGTGTCAGGAGTGTTGCTGGCTGCGCTGGCAACAAACTGAATCAACAGAACAAGCAAACAAGAAAGTGGATTTTTATCCAAGCCTTTATTTGGCTGATTTCATTCACAAAAAAAGGAAAAAAAATGTTGGTGTTTTTTTTCAAATGGCAGAGAAAATGCTAAATCTATTTTTTATATGAATGGTTGTTAAAATGATTTGTTATATGTTGGCGCTACAATTTCAGTTTTCATTGCATCTTTGTATTTTTGTATTCAGCCCAGTTGAGTTTAAACTTTGACTGCAATTACGGCTGCAGGTTACTTGACAATTTTTCTGTACAACATGGATCAAGATCGGTCAGACTGAGTTGAGAGTTTCTGTTTGGGCTTTGACTAGGACATTCTAAGTAGAAATGCTCCAACCAGTCAGACAGAGGTAAAAATAAGAACATGTCCCCCTGACTGACAATTAAAATACTTTCATATTAATTAAATTTAAATGTAGGACTGCCATCCTTTCCAACAGCATCTGCTGAGACGCACTCTATATTAAATCAAATTTGGGACACACACTGTGAGGCCAAACAAAAAGTCTGCACCAAAAAAATGAACAATCTTTCCTCTCCATCAACAATGTCTTTGTCACATTTTTCTCCTTTCAGACCTAGAGGTACGGTCCAGAACTACTTTGGGTTAGAGTGTAGCCCGTGTTTACTTCCTGGTTTCTCAGCCAATCATATGAGAGTTCCCAGGGTTCTCAGCAAAGAGCGCAGCATTTGTTATTTTTTCGTGGCAAAAGAGCAGCAGCCTGCAGACATGGAGGCCAGTAAGAGAAGCGGACCAGAAAATAACATCATAGACCCGTCCTGTGGTGGTAAAAATTCAGAAGGGTTTCACACCGTTTATAAACGGCATATTAGATTGTTGTGATTGGTACACTGTTGCATTGGTTTGAACTATAAGGTGTCAGTATTACAAACAGCACCTGTAAGAAGTGATAAGTAACTCATTGCACCTGCTGGAGTTAAATAACTTGTCACCAGCTGAAACATAATCACCCATGCAGTAATTATCCAATTGGAGGCTCTGTTAAATCCAGGTGGAGACTTATTTTTGGCCAGGCAGTCTATTTTTTTTTTGTGTGATAGAAGTGTGAATGCAGTTTATCTTGTAACTCCTTGATTTTCTGTTAAATTCAAAACTGCTACCTTTATGAATAAAATAGCACACAGGACTTTCTTTTCTTTTCAGTGTTAGGGTTACAGCTTGACCAGCTTCCCTGTCTGTGCTGAAGAAAGGTATCGTCACAGCCTTATGCTGCCCCCACCATGTTTTTAGAAGCGTGTTCAGTGTTACTTTTACTCCACAGACCTTCTTCCATGCTTACTGTGTGTCTCTTACATGATTTGTGAAAGCTACAAATAAAAGTCTGCATCGTGTTCTTTCTGTTCTATTCTTTCTTTTCCATAAAATCCAGATCTGACTTTTAGTTGTCCTGTTAAAAGATTCTCCCACCTGAGTTTGGGTTTCTGCAGCTCATCCAGAGTTACCGTAGGGATCTTGGCTGCGTCTCTGATTAATGTCCTCCAGTCCAGGTGGACGTCCATGTCCTGGTAGGTCTGCAGGTGATCCATCCTCTCTCCAGGTCCAGATAATGGATTGATCAGAGCTCTGGGAGATGTTCAAAGCTTCAGATGCTGCTGTAGAACCCGATGCTCTTTAGAAAAGGCCCAGAACTTTCTCCCTGAACTGTCTGCTGGGTTCATTGGTCTCCATTTGTTCCCTGATGCTCTCTAACAAACCTGAGGCCAGAAAGAGAGCAACTGGAATCCCCTGAGATTAAACAACACTTCTGATTCAATTCAATTCAATTCAATTTTATTTATATAGCGCCAAATCATGAAACATGTCATCTCAAGGCACTTTACAAAGTCAAGTTCAATCATATTATACAGATTGGGTCAGATTATACAGATTGGTCAAAAATGTCCTATATAAGGAAACCAGTTGATTGCATCAAAGTCCCGACAAGCAGCATTCACTCCTGGGGAACCGTAGAGCCACAGGAAGAGTCATCTGCATTGTACATGGCTTTGCTGCAATCCCTCATACTGAGCAAGCATGAAGCGACAGTGGGAAGAAAAACCACCCATTAACGGGAAGGAAAAACCTCCGGCAGAACCGGGCTCAGTATGAACGGTCATCTGCCTCGACCGACTGGGGTTACAGAAGACAGAACAGAGACACAACAAGAGAAACAAAAAAGCACAGAAGCACACATTGATCTAGTAATCTGTTCTACATTAGATGGTAGTAGCGGGTGAGCCGTCTTCTCTGGATGATGTCACAGTTAACAGAACGCCAGACCAGGTGTACCTACTATGAAGAGAAAAGAGAGAGAACAGAAAGTTAAAGCAGAAATGACAACACATAATGCATAATTGAAGAACAGTAGAACTCAATATAGTGAGAAAATTAGATCCTGATATACTCCAGTAACCTAAGCCTATAGCAGTAAAACTATAAAGGTAGCTGAGAGTAACATGAGTCACTAGTTATAATTTTTGTCAAAAAGAAAAGTTTTAAGCCTAGTCTTAAAAGTAGACAGGGTGTCTGCCTCACGGACCAAAACTGGGAGTTGGTTCCACAGGAGAGGAGCCTGATAGCTAAAGGATCTGCCTCCCATTCTACTTTTAGAGACTCTAGGAACCACCAGCAGACCTGCGGTCTGAGAGCGAAGTGCTCTGTTAGGAACATACGGGGTAATCAGAGCTCTGATATATGATGGAGCTTGATTATTAAGGGCTTTATACGTTAGAAGAAGAATTTTAAATTCTATTCTTGATTTAACAGGAAGCCAATGAAGGGAAGCTAAAATTGGAGAAATATGATCCCTCTTGTTGATTTTCATCAGAACTCTTGCTGCAGCATTTTGGATCAGCTGAAGGCTTTGAACTGCATTTTGTGGACTTCCTGATAGTAAAGAATTACAATAGTCCAGCCTTGAAGTAACAAATGCATGGACCAGTTTTTCAGCATCACTCCTGGACAGAATGTTTCTAATTTTGGCGATATTCCGGAGGTGAAAAAAGGAAACTCTGGAAACCTGTTTAATATGGGATTTAAATGACATGTCTTGGTCAAAAATAACACCAAGATTTTTTACTTTATTACCAGAGGCCAGGTTAATGCCACCCAGATTAAGTGATTGGTTAAGAAGTTTATTTTTTGAGGACTCTGGCCCAAAGATTAAAACTTCGGTCTTGTCAGAATTTAGATGCAGGAAATTTAAAGTCATCCAGCTTTTGATGTCATCAAGACATGACTGCAGTCGAAGTAATTGATTGGATTCATCAGGATTTATGGATAAATATAGCTGAGTATCATCAGCATAACAGTGGAAATTAATCCCATGCTGTCTGATAATTTTGCCTATCGGAAGCATATATATAGTAAAGAGAATTGGTCCAAGGACTGAACCCTGTGGTACTCCACAGGTGACCCTAGAGTTTGAGGAAGATTTATTATTAACATGAACAAATTGGAATCTGTCTGACAGATAAGATTTAAACCAGCCTAATGCTTTCCCCTTAATCCCTACAGTATGTTCAAGTCTTTGTAGGAGAATATTGTGATCAACTGTATCAAACGCAGCACTGAGATCTAACAGGACAAGTATAGACACAAGTCCATTATCTGAGGCCATGAGAATATCATTAGTGACCTTCACCAGAGCTGTTTCAGTGCTATGATGAGCTCTGAAGCCTGACTGAAACTCCTCAAGTAGGTCATTACTTTGTAAATGTTCACAAAGTTGATTAGCAACTACTTTCTCAAGAATTTTAGATAAGAAAAGAAGATTAGATATAGGTCTGTAATTTACTAACTCATCTTGATCAAGAGATGGTTTCTTAAGTAAAGGTTTAATAACAGCTACTTTCAAAACCTGTGGTACATATCCATTTACTAAGGATAGATTAATCATGTCTAAAATAGTGCCACTGATCAAAGGGAATATGTCCTTAAACAACTTGGTTGGGATTGGGTCTAACATACAGGTAGAAGGTTTAGATGAAGCTAAAATTTTAGATAGCTCAGAAAGCTCTACTGCTTTTAAACAGTTCAGACACTGCGCAGGTTCTAAAGATTCCTCCAATGCTGCCTCACTTACTGAGGACGAGGTAATCATGTTTGGGAGGATGCCAATTATTTTATTTTTAATGGCATCAATTTTATTTATGAAGAATCCCATAAAATCATTACTACTAAGAGCTAAGGGAATGGATGGATCAACAGAGCTGTGGCTCTGGGTAAGTTTGGCAACTGTACTAAAGAGAAATCTAGGATTATTTTTATTCTCTTCAATTAATGATGAAAAATATGCTGCTCTAACTCTGCGGAGGGTCTTGTTATACAACAATAGTCTGTCCCTCCAGATTAAGTAGGATTCCTCTTGGTGTGTAGAGCGCCATTTTCTCTCCAATTTCCTAACATTGTGCTTCAAGGAACGCAGCTCTGAATTAAACCAAGGAGCCAGCTTCCTGTGAATAATCACCTTCTTTTTCAAGGGAGCTACATTGTCTAATGCAGAACGCAATGAGGAAGTCACATTGTTAGCAAAGGTATCGATTTGTGAATGGGAAGAAACAGCAATGCTGCCATCTACAGGGCATTTCTGCAATACTGAGGATATTAAAAAGGGGACAGACTCTTTAAGTTTTGATACAGCATTATCCGATAAAAATCTACTATAATGGAACCCTCTTTTGGGGGTGGAGAATTCAGTTAGATTAAACTCAAATGTTATTAAAAAATGATCAGACAGGACAGGGTTGTGAGAGAATACTGTTAATTCTTCACAATCAATGCCATATGTCAGAACAAGGTCTAAAGTATGGAGCCGAGAGTGCGTCGGTACATGCACATTTTGAGCAAAACCAATTGAATCTAGGATAGTTTTAAAGGCTACACTAAGGTTATCACATTCAGTGTCAACATGGATGTTAAAATCACCCACTATAATAACCTTATCAGTATTTAACACCAAATCAGATAAGAAATCTGACAACTCATCCAAAAACTGAGTGTAAGGGCCTGGTGGACGATACAAAACAACAAACAGAAGAGGTTTTATTGCTTTGCAGTTTGGATGAGGGAAACTGAGGGTTAAATGTTCAAAAGAACTGTAATTATTAGTTGGCCTGGGACTAATTAATAAATCAGACTGAAAGATAGTTGCCACTCCTCCTCCTCTTCCCACAGATCTGGGAATGTGGAAATTTGAATAACTGGAGGGGGTTGACTCATTTATACTAACGTAGTCCTCTTGTAGCCAGGTTTCTGTGAGACAAAACAAATCAATCTGATTATCAGAAATCAATTCATTAACTAACAAAGTCTTTGGAGGGAGAGACCTTATATTCTGATGGCACCTTACAGTGACGCCCAGCTTTTCTTCGTGCATCAGCCAATCTCAACAAACTACTTCAAACTTTGTAATTAGAATGGGACAAAACATGAAGAGGAGCCAGGAGATTTCTTGACAGGCCTTGTCATAAATAAGACAATGAGGTATTATTAACAGCGGACTGAATGCTGTCTTTTAAAATGTAAAAAGCACACACCGAGTTTTGACTCTACAGGTCTGCACGGCGCTAACTCCACATTAGATCACGTGGGCGGGAGCTTGTTCAGCTAAGCCGTTGCCAGAACTGCTGAGGGCCTCCTTTTAATTAAGCTTAGTAATAAATGATCAAATAGCTCAGCTCGTAATGTCTCCGACTCAGGGCAATCGAGCTGTTCTGCACACCTGCCCTATTTTGGAGCTTTTTCCCAGCTTTCTCCTGGCCATACTTAGGATGGCCTCAGGCATCACAGAGACAGAAAAATGCTAATAAGTTCTCCACCACGGCTGAATTTTCCTCTGAATATTTTCATGAATTAGGAGTGGAAAGAGGCAGATTAAGAGACATGAGGGGGCTTTTTACAGTGTCCCAAATGCAATTTTTAGGCCGATGCTGTGCAGCCTTTCAAGGATGAGCTCTTAATTGGTTTGGTGGAAGTGGCGGTGCTTCTCGCAGCCTAATTATTCATTTAAGTGAACTGGTCTAAACTCACATTTAGTCTGCAAGGGAGAAATTATTTATAGGAGAAATGAAAAGCCCTCTTCATGCTGGCATAGGTATTCGCAAAGAGAGGGGCGGCTGCTTGATGTTGTGGCAAGAAGGCATTAGAAGAGACAAACAGAGGAGCAAGGAAAGATAAAAAAAATAAAAAAGACTTGCACTCTAGGGCTGGTGGGAAAAACGGGCAGCTTTAACGTGCACCGCAGCGCCAGATCCGCCCAGAGTCTGCTCAGAAGTGGAGTACCTTTCTTTGCCACCGGTCAGACACAGCAGAATTACAAAGCAGGCAATGTGGAGGAGCGCCGGGCTGAATATGAGACAGAGGGACGCGGAGTGGCAGACAGAGCGAGTCAGGAAGGGACACGGATGGGAAATACATTCTGGACTACAGGAGGGATCAAGTTCAAACAGACAGAAAACAAGAAAAAGAAGATGTGTGACAGAGTGAGGGGGGAGCTTTGACTGGAGGAGGAAGAGGAAAAAACAGAGGGAGACTCAGGCACAGATGAAAGCCTGAGAAGACCTGGCTTCATCTCTCTGATGGCACCCTGGCACCTCTGGGTCTCAAAGCCAGAGCTCTGCTCAGGCTTTCTTCTTGCAGGGCTGAGAGGGCTGCAGAAAAAAAAAAAAAAGACTTAAAATGAGTTAGTGAGTCAGCAGGTTTTTGACACATCTCACAGGCCGCTTTACGACCAGACAAGCGCATCGCAGCCACTGTTCTGGATCAAATCAATACTGGCCAATTAAGTTTAAAAACTCCTGGCAATATTTCAGATGAATATGATGCGGTGAAAAAGTATTTGCTCCCTTACAGATTTTCATCGTTTCTGCTTTTTTTTCCTGCAAAGACATTGTTTTAGATCACCAAAAATAAATCAGACAAAGATAACCCTAATCCTATTTTATACTACAGTTAAGATTAAGTGAAATAGCAATGCTGACCAACTTGCCCTATGTGAAAAAGTAATTGTGCCATTACCCTAATAACAGCGTTTGCCACTAGAGGGAGCATCTGTTACCATTGCTCATTTCTCCTGGGGCGAGGGACTTTGAAGGTGCACAGCCACGTCATTTGACTTTTTTACTTTTATTTATACGTCAGTAGCTCACTCTGGTTGCATACAAAGTGAAAGATGATCACGCCCTGCTGACGTATTAGATCAGCCTAATGTAAGCGCTGCCGCGTGTTTTTAAAAAGTACGCTCCACAGCTGCGTGACTCTGTGTTGCTCAATGGTCCAAGGCCCTATTTTCAGGTTGAAATAAACTTTGTATTTCCGTTGGAAATGAAGGTCCTGGAGTCTGGAGGAAGAGTGGAAGTCCAGTGAGAATCTTCCACAGTCAGTGATTATTTTTGGTGCCAAGTCATCTGCTGGTTCTGGTCCACTGGGTTTTCTGAAGTCAACAGTCAATGCTGCCACCTACCAGGACATTCTGGAGCACTTTATGCTTTTTTCTGCTGACAAGTTTCATTTTCCAGCAGGAAGTGGTGCTTCAACCAATTATTGCAGTAATGATGCAAAAGGATCCACAACCAGGCATGAAGTGCACACAAATGAAGATACTTTCCAAAACCCTGACATTTATACTTAGAATGTCTTCTTGTATTCATCTGATGTAATATTTGGATTTTCTTTCTGTTTTGTTTATTATTTTTGAGCCACAATCAAAATGTAAATAAAAAAAAAAGCTTGAAATAGTTCACTCTGTGTTATCATACTATATGGGTTTCACTTTTGGAATAGAGTGACACAAAATATAGAACTTCTCCAATCTATTTAAAGTTTTTGAGACATACCTGGTCTAGAGCCTAATAGAGTCCCATCAAAACTGCTGGTTTACTTTAGGAAAGTTTTGTCATGCTGGTTGAAGATGAGCCTCTAACCCAAGCATTGATTGTGGACAAAAGATGAAGGTTTACAGTCAGTTCCTCTTGGTTGTGGGACTGGATTCCAGGGCAGCACTAGAAGGAGAGATGAGTGGATGTCATTGTGTGTTGATTAGATGGAGTGAAATAAAGATCTATGCGGGGGTTAAATATGGATTTCACCGGTGCTGAAGTAAGCAGAGTTCCAGGAGAAGGTGCGTTTCTCCATATAAACCAAAGGTTGGCAGGGTGGATTAAATTATTGTCCTCATTTTCTCTCTCTTGCAGGACGTGTGAAGAACCAGTGACCCGTTGGGGAGTGGACAGACAGGTGAGTGAGCGTGGCACAAAGGTAAGGAGACCAGGCAGCAAGTTCAGGAAGAGTCTTTGTAGGAACCGTGGGGAGATTCGAGACAGGAGTCTGGGGGAGACTTTCCAAACCGACACAAGGATGAGAAAGCCAGTCTCTGGAGTCCAATCACTGAGCAGGGTGAGGGAAATGGATTACTGCCGAAGAAACACAACAAGAGGTCAGTTTCAGAACTCAAAGACAGCGAGAAAATGATCAGAAGCGAGCCTGATTGCCACTCGTCGGCAAAACAATCTGCCATCTGCCTCTAGGAACCAGCTCCTCCTGGTGAGCTTTAACAAGCTCAAGCATCAGGAACTGATCCTGCAGGAAGAAGAAGAAGAGACACACAACCCCAGCCTTCCCACAGCTCTCTACTGATCATGGCTAAAACACAGCTTGGATAAGATTCTCCTAATAAAGTCTTTGCCTGGCTTTTCTGACGCATCATTTACCTCTCCATTTTAGTCCGTCCGTCCGTCCGTCCGTCCGTCGTCTTCCGCTTATCCGGGGTCGGGTCGCGGGGGTAGCAGCTTTAGTAGGGAGGCCCAGACGTCCCTCTCCCCAGCCACTTGGGCCAGCTCCTCAGGAGGAATCCCAAGGCGTTCCCAGGCCAGCCGGGAGACATAGTCCCTCCAGCGTGTCCTGGGTCTTCCCCTGGGTCTCCTCCCGGTGGGACGTGCCCGGAACACCTCTCCAGGGAGGCGTCCAGGAGGCATCCTGACCAGATGCCCGAGCCACCTCAACTGGCTCCTCTGGACGTGGAGGAGCAGCGGCTCTACTCTGAGTCCTCCCCGGATGACTGAGCTCCTCACCCTATCTCTAAGGGAGAGCCCAGACACACTACGGAGAAAACTCATTTCAGCCGCTTGTATCCGGGATCTCGTTCTTTCGGTCACGACCCAAAGCTCGTGACCATAGATGAGGGTAGGAACGTAGATCGACCGGTAAATCGAGAGCTTCGCCTTTTGGCTCAGCTCTCTCTTCACCACAACGGATCGGTACAGCGCCCGCTTCACAGCAGACGCTGCACCAATCCGCCTGTCGATCTCCCGCTCCATCTTCCCCTCATTCGTGAACAAGACCCCAAGATACTTGAACTCCTCCACTAGGGGCAGCACATCCTCCCCAACCCGGAGAAGGCACTCTACCCTTTTCCGGTTCAAGACCATGGTCTCGGATTTGGAGGCACTGATTTTCATCCCGGCCGCTTCGCACTCGGCTGCGAACCGCTCCAGTGAGAGCTGTAGATCACGCCCTGATGAAGCCAATAGGACCACGTCATCCGCGAATAGCAGAGACGCAATCCTAAGGCCACCAAAGCGGATCCCCTCAACACCTTGGCTGCGCCTAGAAATTCTGTCCATAAAAGTTATGAACAGAATCGGTGACAAAGGGCAGCCTTGGCGGAGTCCAACTCTCACCGGAAACGAGTCCGACTTACTGCCGGCAATGCGGACCAGACTCTGACACCGGTCGTACAGAGACCTGACAGCCCTTATTAAAGGGTCCGGTACTCCATACTCCCGGAGTACCCCCCACAGGATCCCCCGGGGGACACGGTCGAATGCCTTCTCCAGATCCACAAAACACATGTAGACTGGTTGGGCAAACTCCCATGCCCCCTCCAGAATCCTGCTGAGGGTATAGAGCTGGTCCAGTGTTCCACGGCCAGGACGAAAACCACACTGCTCTTCCTGAATCCGAGATTCGACTATCCGACGGACCCTCCTTTCCAGAACCCCTGAATAGACCTTACCAGGGAGGCTTAAGAGTGTGATTCCTCTGTAGTTGGAACACACCCTCCGGTCCCCCTTTTTAAATAGGGGGACCACCACCCCAGTCTGCCAATCCAGGGGAACTGCCCCCGATGTCCACGCAATGTTGCAGAGCCGCGTTAACCAACACAGCCCCACAACATCCAGAGCCTTAAGGTACTCAGGGCGAATCTCATCCACCCCCGGAGCCTTGCCACCGAGGAGCTTTTTAACAACCTCGGCAACCTCAGCCCCAGAGATGGGAGAACCCGACCCAGAGTCCTCAGGCTCTGCTTCCTCAATAGAAGACGTGTTGCTGGGATTAAGGAGGTCTTCGAAGTATTCCGCCCACCGACGCATGACGTCCCGAGTCGAGGTCAGCAGCACACCACCCCCACTGTAAACAGTGTTGGTACTGCACTGCTTCCCCCTCTCCATTTTAGTGATTAACTTTTTTCGGCTCACAGTGGAATGTTAATGGAAACAGAATCAAGATGAAATAATAATAATATGTGGGGGGGGGGGAGCCATAAAAAAGCTTTGATGCTGCTGAGGTTTGTTGCACAATCAAAAATGGGCCTTTGCACCCGTATTATTAATATTTCAAAATCCAACCGACAGATGTATGCAACGATTTTTCAAATTTGAAGTAAAAATTTCCACTTGGAAAAGTATCTTTAAAAGTTTCAGTTATGACCACCAAGGACTCAGAGCTGAACTCAACACCTAAAGCAGAAGTTCTCTGTTTTTCTAAAGACCCCTTTACACTGGAACAGACCCTGCTCCTTCCAACAAAAAAGCCCAATTCACCATCATTTTTATTAGACTTCATTGGCTGTTGTGGCACTAGATGGAAGACACTTGTCCTTGCTGACATATAAATGTCTTTCTGACAGACACATTTCTAAAAGACACATTCTCCATGCGGAGGATCTACTATAGGACACGGAGAGGTTCAGAAGAAAACCTGCTGTTAAGACTTCTAACTCTAATTTGTCACAGACATGTTGTACAAAGTAGTACAGGAGTGAAATCCATTAGCATAAGGATCAAACTGAATATAGAAAATGTGAACATGTTAGTCGTATTTGGGCGCCCAGCTCATTAAAACTAACTCTTTTTTTGTCCACTTAGAAGTGCCTCCCGTTTGGTGTTTTCTGTACACCAGAATTTCACGTTTAGACTTTTCTTTATTCTGTGTAATGTGAAGACATTGAATTTCCTCGTCCGTCTAAGCTCCATTGCCTTCCTCTCCTCAGCTAATATGAAGAGACCAGAAGCAGCACCCAGGGTGGCAGATATCCACCTTTAGCACTGCTGGTAACGCCTATCGTTCTAAAAACAGTGACCTTTTAGGTAATCTAGTTTGGTCTACTCATTATGAGAAGTTATTGAGTCGTCAACGAATGCAAGCTGAAAGGCGTGATTAAGTTACTTCAATTAGCCATAAAGTGGCTGAATGGGCTCAGGTTTCAGGACAACCAGACGTCAGTTTTCTTTTAGCTGATGCCTTTTCATTTGTCATGCCACAGCGTAGATTTTGCTTTGTCATATATCACCAGGATTAACGCTGTGTGTGCTGGTTTCAGGCGTGTACCACATGTGTACTGATGTGGCTCGCTTCACACAGCAGACCTGCAGAACTTCTGTGCCAGAATATATTTCACAGGTTTGACAGAAACTCCGTTTTTACTGTGTCACTGATTGTGAAATTTCTCCAAAAACCCTCTATTTTTTTAAGTATTGTAAACTTCTTCACTTTTTATGGTTTTTATTACATATAAGGAGATTATGTTGTTAGTGAAATGATGAACTTCTTAGTCGAAGAGTATGGTGAAAATAATATTAACAATTTACTGTACTAAATACATTTCACATATGTTTGGATTATCCAATATTTTTTTCTTCTCTGATGTTACAAGTATTGCAAATGTATTGATATTTCAACATTTTCATATTTTGTGATATTTTGTGTAAAGTTTATTGTATCTTATTAGGATTTTACATGACAGATAAACGCAAATTAGAGCATAATTATTAAAAGGAAGGACAACATTAAATGGTTTTCCAAATGTTTTTCAGAAAATCTGAAAAGTGGGCCAGGTATTTCTCCTGAGTGAAGACCTGATAGAATCATATTGTCCAGTAGTTACAGCTTTGCACATTAAGAAGCTAACATTTCTGCCCATTCTTTCTTAGCTCAAGCTCAGTTAGATAGAATGGAGAGTTTTGGTAAACAACAATTATTTGAGCTTGGCAAAGATTCTCAGTCTGGACTTTGACTAGGCCATTCTAACGCATGACTATAATCTAAGCCAGGGGAGTCAAACTCCAGTCTTAGAGTTTTCTTGTGCTCCAGGTTCAAGATGCTCCGGATCCCGCCCCGCGGCGCTCCTTGGTCTCTGAAGATCCCTACGTTTTGTCCCGTTGAATCCTCCTTGCCTGATTTCCACCTGGCAGCCGGCCAGCAACGATCCCCCCGAGCCTCGCTTGTCGGACCCTGTTCACCCTCCATTGTCCGGCCTCCCAGCCTCGCAGCCACCTGCTTCCCCTGTGCCCTGACGATCCGCCCCTGTCCCGCAGAGGCTGCACACCCCCATCTCCCTGGCGGATTCCTGTCGTCTCTACCGTCTGAAGATCCACCTCCCAAGTCTAAATCTCTGTTCTAACCTTCTCTCTTTCGTCTCTAGTTTTATATTCTGCTCCATGCATGTTACCACAACCTCCAACCACCTTCCCTGATGAAGACAAACATTCCCCAGGATGATACTGCTCGTGTAAGTATGGCCATGGTGTGTTCAGGGTGCTGTGCTGTGTCCTGGTTGGTCTGCAGCTGGTCCATCCTGATGGATTGATCAGAGCTCTGGGAGATGTTGTAGAACCGGACTCTGCTTTAAACTGGACCAGAACTTTCTCCCTGACCCGTCTGCTGGGTTCTTCGGCCTTCATAAGGCTGTTTATTCTCTAATGTTCTCTAACAAAGCTCCTCGACCAACTGCTACTGAGATTAGATGCACAAAGGTGCAGTCTATTTACAAATTAGGTGATTTATGAAGGCATCGGTTGCACTGGGTTTTATTTACTGGTGTCAGAGTAAAGAAAGCTGAATTAAAATACACACAAAACTTTTCAGTTCCTTTTGTGTAAAACAAAACACTAAGAATTTTCCATCCAACATTGTGTTGCTTTGTCACATAAAATACCAGTTTAATATGTTTCAGGTTGTAACCTGACATAATATGGAAAAGTTCTAAACACACAAATACTTTTGCATGCTACTGTATAAAAATCCTAGATCAGTCCAGGGCTTGGCAAAGGTATAGTCTGACCTTTTCTGGAGATATGTGATGGCACCTGGGTGCCTGCTCTGGTTTTAAAGGTATCCCTTACAATTAAAACAGATCTTTTCAGATCGTTTGTGGCAGGAGGAGCCTACTAAATCAAAGCCACAGCCCATTAAAAGTGTAATCAGGCACACGGTGGTGAAACTTCAGGCCTGGTTTGACCCCATCAAGTCTTAATGAGGTCCACTGAGTCGTTGACCCGCACATTTAAATAACATGCATCAATATTAATAGGTTATTAATGACTCAAAGCAATTATGCATACAGAAAACTGGACGGAGACTGCCGAGTGGAGACGCTGAGAGCAGGACAGAGATTGAAGAGTGTGCGCTTATGCCTGTAGATAATTCGCTGTGTGAGGAAAAAAACTCTATTTTTGAATGAAAAGCTGTTATCTGTGGATAACCTCCAAATTTACACAGTGGTGAACTAACAAACTGTAGGTCTGACAAGTGCATTTATCCATCTGGGGCTCAATATTAGCTTCATGCCATGCCGTGGTTCTTTGCATTATATGAACTGTCATGTTAATGAACATATGGGCAAGAAAAAAGCAGAGAAACTGACGTCAGTCTGAGTTTCTAACTTTGTTTCAGCCTCTGAGACCGATACATCTTAGCCAGAAGCTTGGAGTGACTCACATAGAGTGATTAATTTCTGTTAACTTTTAATTGTGTTGGCTACACATTGTTGATTGCAATTCATGTTATGTTAATTTGTTATAAAACTGCTGTAAATAAAAAATAGCCTTGGCACCTGAGGAGAGGTATTCAGTCCGCAGCAGCTTCACGAAGATAAACAACGTAAATGCAAGAGATTTTTAAACAATTTTAAAACAACAACGTCTGAATCTCTTCAACAAAAGTGTTTTCTCTTTTGTCTGAATGTGGTTTTACTGAAAAATACAAGACAAAGTCATGGGAGCGGATCTGCTGTTTAAGTCTACCAAGCTGTAGGTTGAAATGAATAAAACATTTTAGCTTTAAATTCCCCCACTGAGGAAGTTTCAGTATTCCAGGGTCTTTTTCCTGAACAGAGATGGAATTGAGTATGAGAGGAAGCAGGGAGCGGTGGAACGCCTGTAAGGGTCTGCTGGAGGAAGCAAGGCTTCATCAAGGGACTTTTATTTATTTGTTTTGACATAAAAGCCTAGGTGTCACGTAAATGATATTTTCCTATGTGAATGGTCAACGCTTACATGCATGCCATGCTGCTCTGTTTACACGGCGCTGGAGGAGCTGCAGCTTAGCAACGGCTCGGTGTGTCATTGGCAGAGGAAAGTCGTGACATGTTGTCTCCAGTTTGCTGCTTATTCCTGCTGAGAAAAGCCCGGACTCGCTCCATCACATGATCATTTAGTCAGTTTTTAGTATCAAATTCCAAATTTTAACTCATAATACATTGCATAAAAAGCATTTTTCTTACCCAGACAAAAAAATTAATAAAGAGAACATCAGGCCAATAGCCATATATGTTAGGGTCCCCAGGGATTTAGTGGTTTCTTGTAGCTCCCCTGGGATCCTGCAGTCTGTGTTTTTCACCTCAAGCATTGTTAGTTTGGGATCATTGTTTCATCATTTTCTGTTTATTATATATTCGGGTATTAGATTAGTTCCTGTCTGGTAAGTTGTGGTTTATGATCATAGTAGTTCTGTTAGATTCTTATTTTTATGCCGGCCCTTCTTTAGTTTAGCTTCAGTTTTGTTATTTATATCACTAATTATGATATATTTAGTTATCTTCTTATTCATGTAGTTCTTTTATCTGTTCCTGCTTTACTAGTTCATTTCCTCATGTCTGACCCATTATCTTTTTCTCCATTTACATTCTGTTTCCCCTCTGCTCCTGCCAGCTCACTGCCCCTCCTTTCCTACACCTGATTGTTTCATTCAGTTCACCTGTGCCTAATTATCCACCCATTGTTTCCCTTTGTTTCTTCCCCACTAAATTCAGCCCTCTCTGTCACTCTGACAGATTATGTCCTCTGTCTTCATCTGTCATGATACTCTGGTCTTATCTCTGTCGTGTTCCTGGTTCCTGTAACTCTGTAAGCCCGTATTTTTCATTAAACTGTCTTCATATACAACATGCGACTCCTGAGCTCTGTGGTTCAGTCTAACCATCTCAACCATGACAATATATTGTGGTGGCAGGGTCATGATCTGCGGCTGTTTGTCGCTTCAGGGCCTGGCCTCCCCAACAGATCAAGCCATGATTTCAACTTTCTAGCAAGAAATCCTGAAGCAGAATCTCCAGCTACTGGTTTAACTAAAGAACTGCTGCACACCAGCAATTCTTAGGGTTTAAAAAAAACAATAAGGTTTCCGAGTGGCCTAATTAAAGGCCAGACTTAAATCTTTTTGACACAGTATATTGTTGTTGTTGTTTTTTTTATTTTTATTTTTTTTATATTGTGAATGTAATGTAACATGCTTCTTTATGTATCTATTTATTGTCTTATAATGGAATTTCTATAGTAGTGTTTTTATGTGTGAATGCGGTGTGACACATAGTTTGGACTGTGTAGAAACCAGAGTCTGTACCCAAATCAAATTTGCTTTGGGTCAATAAAGTTAATCTAATCTATCTATCTATCTATCTATCTATCTATCTATCTATCTATCTATCTATCTATCTATCTATCTATCTATCTATCTATCTATCTATATTGTGGCATGACATGAAACAGGTCCTTCTTGATCAAAAACCTACCGATGTGTCTGAATTAACAATTTGCCCCAAAGGCAATTTCACAGTTTCTTGGCATTTACCCATATTTAGTCCAGGCCTTAGGTTAACCAGTAGGTGAATATACCTATACAGTCTATGCAATGCAGAGCAGCTGGGGGAGAATCTAAGCAGGGAAGAACAATTTGCCCTGGAGCAACTAAATGGAAACACAGAGGCTCTAAATAACCAAAGCTGCCGAGTTATACAAGCAGAAGACACTAAACCAAAATGCACAGAGCAGGCCACAAAAAAGGAACTTATTACAAAGGAATTAAATAATATAGAGATAATAATAAAACTAAAATAAATACAAACACGAGAGAGAACCAAAAACAAACATGACTGTATCATCTCTTCTTTTCAGGAAGATGTTTCATTACATCCAAAACAGAAAGCAGGTGGGTAGATTATATTTTAAATAAAGAATCGTATCCAACGTCGCAAAAGATTATATATGTATAAAAATTAATTGACAGCAAAACAAAATCTGATTTTTTCTAGAATTTTTAAATATTGGCTTGTGAATCAATGGATATTGTAAATCTTCCTAATTTGAATGGGTGATCACCAGTCACAAATCAGTGCTGCAGCCACCTGATCATGTTCTTCACACACTAGTCCTGTTTCAGTCTAAGGTTTTATAAACAAGTAAAGAGCTGTATTTATGAGCTACAAAAAATGCCTTTTTTATTTTTAAAATTCAATTGATTAAACATTTTTAGACTAACTGATTTAACAGCTGAAAACTAGTTCTGTTGAAAGAAAATATATATTTTTATATAAATTAAAAAAAGTAATATTATTGTATCTGGAAATTAAATCAAGTTTATTTAAATAGTGCCAATCAACAAAAAATATCTTAACCGGGCATTTTACAAGACAAACACATTAAAATGTGTTTACAGATCAACAAATTAGTAATATATCAGTCTAAAATTTTCATCATCGACGCGTATAACTTACACTGGTAGTTTCAGGTTCAGTTTCAGCTTTCAGATAAAAAAGAAAATCAAAAAATGTTACTCAAAGGTCTAATTTTTAATGTTCTGTTCTGACTGAATACATTGGTTTTGGTCCACCTTGCAGAAGCCAAGATCTTAGAATGTGTTACCTTTAATCAGATCAAAGTAGATAGCATGCCGTCTGTAAGTTGACTTAAAACCCTCAAGTATGTCTGAAAAGACAGGATGACAGAAAGTCTCCTGTGATGTCGGAGGGGGGGGGGGGGGGGGGTATTTCTGATAACAGGTTCCAGTCTCAGCCATAGGTATTACATCCACCTTTTCATACTTAAAAGTAATATCCAGAGTTTATGAGATCCCAACACATCCTGAATAATGTGTTGACGTAATTTAGCGTGGATCCTGCTATAGGCTTAGGCTGCTGGAGGACATCAGGGTCTATTTCACTCACTCTACTGAGTTCCACTGTTCTCCAATTTGCACTGCTTGTCATCATTTCAGCTTTTAACTTTTTGTTCTCCCGCTTTTTTCTTCATAGTAGGTACACCTGGTCTGGCGTTCTGTTAACTGTGACATCATCCAGAGAAGACGGCTCACCCGCTACTACCATCTAATGTAGAACAGATTACTAGATCAATGTGTGCTTCTGTGCTTTTTTGTCTCTCTTGTTGTGTCTCTGCTCTGTCTTCTCTAAGCCCCAGTGGGTGGAGGCAGATGAGCGTTCATACCGAGCCTGGTTCTGGTTCTGCTGGAGGTTTTTCCTTCCCATTAATGGGGAGTTTTTCTCTCCACTGTCGCTTCATGCATGCTCAGTATGAGGGATTGCTGCAAAGCCATCAACAATGCAGACGACTGTCCACTGTGGCTCTACGCTCTTTCAGGAGGAGTGAATGCTGCTTGTCGGGACTTTGATGCAATCAACCGGGTTCCCTTATATAGGACAAAAGCTAGACAAAAATTTTTCAAAAATATATTTATCTTCTAAAAGTGGCTTAGTTGGTTAAAAATAAAATAGGCCTAAATTTGCATGTTCTCCCTGTCCATGCATGGGTTCTCTCCAGGTAGTCCAGCTTCCTCCCACAGTCCAAAAACATGACTGTAGGTTAACTGGTCTCTCCAAATTGCCCTTAGGTGTGAGTGTGTGCATGGTTGGTTGTCTGGTGTATCTCTGTGTGTCCCTGGGATGGACTGGAGACCTCTACCCCAAATGACCGCTGGTGATAGCCACCAGTCCCCCACCCCCACCCCACAGGAAGATGGTGCCTATTCATGTAACTGCATTTATACGCAGGTACAGACAATGAATGGATGGAGCATTTCAATGTGCATTTGCTGGTAAAAAAGAACCTGGAAGGTGTCATGTTATTTTGATTTAATTTGTTATACTTTCAGACTAGTAATGGGAAATGTAAGTTGGTAAACAGGAAACTATTAGGCCCCCATAAAGAATACTAATCCTGAGTCATTTGAGTTGGAGATAAAGGTCTGGTTCTCCGAGCAGTGAAGATAAATGGAGCCTGAGCATTATTCAACAGTTTTCTTTTTATGCTGTTTTTCTAACTCAGCGTAGCTTGATAGATGCTGATGGTGAGGTGAGAGAGTTTCACTTTCTGTGAACTCATTTGCTCGTGTCTGGGAGGCAGACAGCAGTCAGCCCATTCGTATGCAGGATCTTCACAGAATGACTGTGTTCGCAGCAGTCAAAATAGCCTTTCCTGCTGTAGCTGAGATGTGTGTTTCATAAACATTTTGTCTTCAGAGCATTGGCGTAAATATAAGAGTCCAGAACGACACACGCTGGCAAAAAGTTCAAGGAGGGTTGGGGTGAACAATTCAGAGACGACAACATAGCACAGAAGCCCCAAAAGCTGCTTCGAAGCGAAGACTTAATCCTTTCATGCGCGGCTTCTTTTCATGTTGTGTGTGACAGATGCATGTGTGAACATCTACTGTAAGCAAAGCCGTATTTATAATGACACTTGGAAGTTTACGAGCTCAACAAATCCCCATATATTTCCCCTTAAATGCATCCAAAAGCATCCTTAGATATTAAATAAATGAGATAACAACATAAACAAAAACTGGTCTGCAGATGCAGGGAATCTGCACATAGTGGGTGGGTACCCAAGGGTACTGTAGAGGAAAAGTAGAACATACTTACAAAGCACTAGTAGGGGCTGTATGGTGCAAAGTTTAATTTACCCTGTACATAGGCAGTACATACTATTATAATTTAAACCACATATTAAGGCATGCTTCCAAAAAGCACTATGAGAAAACCCAGCAAATATCTCAGTACCCTGCAGGTAGTGCTATACTCTTTTCAGTGACCAATAAAATATAAATACTGATAAATAGTGAAAACCTTTGGTATTCATATTCAGACTATATGCTCTGACTATTGTCCTAAAACTTTTTACCAGCAGTAACTGATGTTTAGTGCCACGCAGGATGTAAATGTAGTCCTTTTCTGATAGAGCAGCTTTAGGTGTGCATTTCTTTACATGAACTACTTTTTCAGGTTGCTCCTCACTGCTGAGCATATATATTGAATTATTTATTTTAGAATAAATTCCAAATGCGAAACAGTTCCTAATTCAAGAGTTGATCTCTTATGGCAATATCAATATATTATTTTACAAAGGGATTGAATAAAATACACTTGGCTGGTTTGGATTGTAACTGTTGAGCTGATTCCAGTGTGTATATAATATATTGTATGTGTCTGTGTGTGTGTGTGTATATATATATATATATATATATATATATATATATATATATATATATATATATATATATATATATACACAACAATTAGAAGTACAACAGGGCTTAGACCAGTATATATAGTCATATTCAGTAAATTAGACTATTATTAAAAGTTCCTTTAACTTCATTCACTAAGTAAAACACATTATATAGATTAATTACACAAACATGATTTTTTTTAGGATTTATTTCTGGCACTTATTGTTATTGAAAACATGACGTTAAAGATTACAATTGTACATCACATGAATAAAAAACATTTTTGTGGGCTTAATGAGAAATATCCCTAAAGGGTGTTGTTTCAAAAGGTAATCTGACAAACAAGTTTAAATCAGAACACATATTGTAATTTATAGAATTTGTCTGCATATGAGGTAAATATTGATTATTATCCTGCTGATGCATAGCTTTCTTTATCCTAAATTCTGATGAATCCAACTCAAAACAAGACAGAAGTTGTATTTTTTGGACCAGAGCGGCTGGAAAACAAGTTGATTAGTCTTTTACTGCTGGTGGCATTAAACTGGCCTCCAATTTTTTTATATATTCTTTTACCAGGGCGGTACAGACAAACTTCTAAGTTAATATTCTTCATGTATTAAGTACTTAAAGGCTGAAATATAGTAAAGCTTTAAAGTCAGAAAGTCCCTCAAAGTTGTTGTCTCACCAGTGAGAGACAGAGATGGAAGGGTTTACCCCGAATGGTTTGCTAGTCCCCTGCCAGCTTTGTTGTGTTCAGTAACTAAATGGTCTCTCTCTTCAATTTATAATCATTAAAAAATGTATTATTCCATTTACAAATGCATAAATGTGAAAGTTTGGATGACTTTCAAGAACAGCTTAACACATTGACAAAGCTGAGACATTATTAGGTTTGAAAAAATAAATTCAAGGTTTTTTTACAGCTCATGTCAAAGAAAAGGTTACAAAGTGCAGCAGCAATACAAGGCAGACAATAAAGTCAGACACGCGCATAAAAGAAATAACAAGGCGCCAGAAAAAATAAGCAGCCGAAGGTTGACATGGAGAGATGAGACACTATTTGATAAGCTGTGTTTGTTAATGCCGCTGTGAGAAAAGAGGCTTCCTCTTTGTACAAAGAAAACATGCAGCTGCCTGCATAGATTTAATTGAGATATGAGTAACAGGGACCTTTAGCAAAAGGCTCGGAGTCAAGTTGTTATTCTGACCAAGACTAGGATGTAATAATGCTGAAATTAGACCAGAACTTCGAGAAGTTATGAAAGTCAAAGAAAAAAAAAGATGTTTTTAGAATTTTACCACCGGCTTTCCGGATTCATATCCGCAAAGACATGGGAGGACTTTGACTCCATGAGACATTAACTGTGAAACTGAGTAAAGTAACCAGAAATTGTACTCAAATAAGAGTAGTGTTACTTCAATATAATTTATAAGTAAACGGTAATAAAAAAAAAACGTATTAAAGTGGGATTGAAAACCTACTGTATTTTCGGATTATCAGGCGCACTTAAAATCCTTAAAATGTCTCAAAAATTGATGGTGTGCCTTATATATGATTATAGTTGTGCTTACTGACTGATTCTATGTGGTACAATGCGCTCAAAAATCTGTTAAATATGTAAGTACGACTTTGGTTAGCAACAAAGCCGCTCCGCTCAGTGGATATTAGGAGCATTACGGTACACTCCTGCTAGGACCCCTGAGCTGTCTACAAAACTGCCTGACTGTAATGTCTGAACTAGAAGTGCATTCATGTAAGACAGCCGTGCCCAGGGTCCGCTAGGAATAATAAACCTGGTAAATTAATTAAATATAAAATTTAAAGTTTATTTTGGCCTTATGTTAGAAACAGGGCAGTGTAGTCCAGCTACTCTGTCCTCCTGACAGAGACGGATAGAGAGAGGTGGAGGTGAAGAGGAGGAGTGATATTACACACTTGGGAAGAATGTTCGATGCGCCTTATAGTCCGAAAAATATGTTTTTTTATTATAAAGGCTACCTATGTACTGTTTAATCATAAGATGTGATTTCAAGGAAAAGTATTTAAACACAACAAATGTCAACAGAAGAAACAAACTTTTACAAATAACATTTTCTCACCAAAAAAAGATCCTGAAACCAATAATTACAGTAGGAAATGGATTTAAGTTAGATCGGTGTAAATAATCAACTGTTTATTGTGTATTCACTTGACCTAAAGATGACACAGCAGGCTCAGCATATGGAATAAGAACAGTTCAAATGATATTGCATCCCCAAACATGAAGTGCATTCATGTCTGTGAAGAGTAGGTGCAAACTTATCATGAGAGCTGTGTGCCATGAAGGCACTTTACCAGCGTTATAAAGCACCTTTAGGGTCAGACACGGTTTAACAGGTATGGATGTATTGAAGTCCAGGCAGACATTTTCGATGTGACAAAGTGGAAACCCGTGGAGAGGGACCAGCCATAGAAATCAGCTTTATCTCACTGCACTCTGGATCAATGTTTCATTTACATGGCCTTTTTAAAAGAAATACAAAATGCAGAGATCTGACACTAATCTGATTTTCCTTGTAAATGTGCTTTAAGCCTTACAGAACACGAATGAAACTCTTTGTTCCTCCACTGCAGACAGAAATCCCCGACTTAAAAGGCCTCAGGACACTTTTCCTCTCTGAGAAGCAATTTCAGCACCACATAAATAAGCAAAACTGATTTTTAGGTTTCATTCAAATTTAAGTGATTTAGGGTTTTACTTATTTAAAGGTTGAAAGAACGCCGAGCATTTACTCCAGGTCTTACTTTGCACTTTACCTTAATCACAAACCACAATCCTTCTGTTTTTCTCACTGTCTAAGCTCTTTTAGAGACATGGAGAAGGTAACATATTTTCTGGCTATAAAAAGGTGTTTGTGGGGTGTGGATCAAAAATGTTTTTAATAAATTTTCACTAAACACTTATGGCAAAACAGATGAATCTATTAATAAGACATGTTAGGTAGAGGAGCCAGAGGAGCTTGATTTTTATAGACAGATTGTCCCATATTCACTGTCAGGATTTATTGACAGCTCTACCAAATGAGAAAAGGCCGTAGAACAAATATCATTATCAAAATTTACTGTAAGATTCACTAAATCTCCTTTTATGATACACACACACACACACACACACACACACACACACACACACACACACACACACACACACAGTTAAGCTGAAAATTAGTTATACTCGTGGCAGATTTAGTTTTAAACAAATATTTCATTTTCACCAACATGTGACTTCTGACTGGACTATTAATGCTGATGAGCGACCCAGTCAGAGCGCTAACTTGAATCTGATAGAGAATCTGTGGAGCGAGCTCTAGATTAGAGGGATGGCAAGGGAGTATTTCAACCTCAAAGACTTGGAGCTCATCAAAAAGAAAGAAAATCCTCAAAATACCAGTGAACCATGCATAAAGCTGCTCAGCAACTACAGAAAGGGTTTCATTGCTGCATCACCAGTAATGTTTTGTTTCCTCTGATTATAGAGAAGGGCATAAATAGTTTTTAACATATTTTTTAACTAAATGAAAATAAAAAAATTCTATACGATGTTTATATTGTCTTTACAGTGGTTTAATATATTTTTAGAAATCCCTAATTCACTATCAGAAACCAACTTCTGATGATATAGAATATATACCTTTTAATTAAGATGGATTTTCCAGCATCTGTTTAGATACAAATTAGGATCGATATTTTGTGTTTTAAAGCAGAGGAAATGTCAGTTAATTAATGGATTCTAAAGACATCAGACACGTCAACCTAAGAGGCGTGTATCTTCATTTACGGTTGGGTATCTGTCAGATTTGTGCAGGACTGAAAATTTAAAGATAAATACATCCATGCAACAAAACGTTGCCTCCTCATGGTGCAGTTATGCAACATCTTAATTAATACTCTGTGATAAACATGACATAACAGAAGGGTCACCAACTTTCTAAAACTGAGAGCTACTTCCTTGGCGTTGTGTCATACGAAGGGCTACCTGTACTGACCTTTAAACTAGAAGAGTCAGACTTCACCTTAACCTTAGGTAAAATAAACACATTGTTCATGCTTTGTCATAGATATTGTCATTTTAAATCTATGTTACTGCAAGTGTGAATAAACAGAAAGAGTAACGGAATAAAATAACATTTTAGATGCAGCTCACTGTTGGATTGTGCTTTTTTACAAAAAGGCTTGTGGTTATGACACTTTTAATGCAAAGTTGACATTGCTTAAAGGTGCATAGCCATGTTATTTGATTTTTATTTATTTATACATCAATAGCTCATTCTGGTTGCAAAGTTTTTATGAACAAAGATTTTATGAAAGATTATCATGTTCTGCCGGCGTATTAGTTGTTATTTCGGTGTTTTGTGATTTGTTTTTGCTCAGTTTGTTAGTAAATAAAGCCTTTTGTGTTTATTTACGATTTTAACGGAAGTATGTACTGCACATGGGCAGCAGGGTTTAAAACATGTAAACGGCTAACGGCCATTAGCATCTCCCAGTGAAACAATGATGAATGGTCCAAGATCTAGTTAAAAAAAAGCACAAAAAAAACTGATTCCAAGAGGGAAAAGCCTGGAATGTCTCTGGGAATCTAGTCTGAACGTTGGTGTTCACCGAATGGGACGCTAAACCTGCCGAGGCTCAGATGTGACGTAGATTTGACTGATGTGAGTAAATGTTCTGATATGAGGCTCTTAAAGTTGCAGTAGATCGGTTTATTTGATTAATAATGGTTGGTCTTCATTACGCTGAGCTGCTGCTTTACTGCGAGGCATTGCAGAGTGTCAGGCTTGGTCTGGCATTATTCAAAAGTGAATTATTAATTAAGCAAACCGGCATTATGGTAGTTCTGCGATACTGCCACTAGATGTCGCCAATGTCTGTTTATATCTGTTAATCGCGCCCAAGAGCAAATTATTTTCCAGCTCAAAAAGGAACATCAATATACTATCAAGACGGAGGGTTGGTATATATAACCTTATTTTATCAAGATCACATTGTTTTTTGTCTTTTTTATAAGCACATTACATGGGTAATGTCTTTGTTATGACAACTTGACCTTAACCATGTTATATTCAATTCAATTCAGTTTTATTTATATAGCACCAATCCACAAAACATGTTATCTCAAGGCAGTTTCCAAAGTCAAAATTAATCAAATCCTCCAGGTTGGTGAGAAAGTTTCCTCTTTAAGGAAACCCAGCAGGTTGCATCAAGTCTCTCCAAGCAGCATTCACTCCTCCTGAAAGAGCGTAGAGCCACAGTGGACAGTCGTCTGCATTGTTGATGGCTTTGCAGCAATCCCTCATACTGAGCATGCATGAAGCGACAGTGGAGAGGAAAACTCCCCTTTAACAGGGAGGGGAACCTCCAGCAGAACCAGAACCAGGCTCAGTGTGAACGCTCATCTGCCTCCACCCACTGGGGCTTAGAGAAGACAGAGCAAATCATAACCAATCATAAATATGCCATAACAAGTATAATTATAATCCTTTAAAAAGTTGTTTAGATGTATGTTTTAACATTACATTACACTTTAATGTAATGTGAGTCTCATAACCCCTTCAAGTAAAGTGTTACCGCAGTTTGCTGTGTCTATATGTTAATTGTCACATAGTGCCACAACAACAACACAAATCAAAGCCTTTTATGTGGAAGTGTTGTGTTGACCAACATAAAAGCAGCTCTGTTGCACTTATAATGGCAGAGAGAAATATATGGTCCTTGAATATTTAGTTTACATTTTCAAATGCAGATTTCTTGGAAGCATGAGGGAGCAGAGAGCTTTTACCATCATTATTTCCTCTGACTCATTGTCATTGGCACTTAAACTGTAGCTTCAAGCTCTGAAGGATATGGCATTAGTCAAGAGTAACTTTGCTCCTGAATTATGTCCGGACTCTAATTACTGCACACCTCCTCATGTTTAACAGCTGCAGTTACTTACCTAACACCCAAACATACTTACCATTATGTATGGACCTGGTTCTTTCAGCTCTTTATCATATTATCAGCTCTTTCTTCTGGTTCTCTTGGTGAGATTTTTCATAATCAAGTCTGAATATCAGGCCTTCTTCATCTATAATCTTCACTCCAACCATCACATTTTACGAAATATTGAAAAATGTTTTAAAAGGTAAAAAAAAAATGGTTCAATGATAATAAAAAAAAAAAAAACTTAAAATATATTCAAACCAGCCACTCAGCTGAACATTGGACTTGGGCTTGTCCTATAACTAAAAAAATAAAAATAAAAAAAAGAAAGCTTATAACTTGCTTATAAGTGAAAAACTGGGATGCAACATTACATTCAGCTGAAACATGACACTAACTATTTATATTTAAAAAAACTAACAATCCTCATTTAGCATCTCTCATGATCTGTAGTTTTTAAGCAAAATGTTGCCACCGTTTTAACAAATCTTTTAACAAAAATAGTTTTAAAGAATCTTTGTTGCTCACAAACTGTGTATGTTGTAAAATCTTTATAAAGCGAAGAAATATCCAGATGTTTATCAATCTTTTTTATTTCTTTGGATTGTTAACTAAACATGAATAAATGCAGTCCATATTCCCTAAAAAAAGAGTAAATTAGCCTTTAGTTTAGGGTCAAAATTGTCACTTTTTTAGTTGAGATTTGACCAACCATCCACTGTCGCCACTTAGTGGTTCGGGAGGAAGTTATTGCAGCAAAGTCAATTACCCTGTAGTTCCTTAGATATAAACCATTTGACCACCTGCCATGATAGACTAAATTTGACTGCATTGTGTTATACACTGACTACGGCACGGGTTACGGTTTTGATCCAGTGCACGTTTGCCACAAAACCCCACTCACACTTCTCCTAGGGAATCACCAGAAAGCTGCAAATCCAGCTGTGGATGTGGCGCTGGTGACAACAGAAGTTCATGTGGTGCTTCCTGTTGCTGTCCTTCATAAATTGTTAAACATCTAATTGTTTGCGTTTTCTCGTTATCCATAAATATCCTGTTTCATCCTCCAAAAGTCACACAGTTTCCTCGTGTTTCTGTGTCGCTGTTTTGTTTAGTCTCGCCAACCAGCAGCCTTCTTGCTTTCCCAAAGCTCTGATCACCAACCACACTAAGCTCCATATGATGTACTTCATCTTCATCTACAACATTATTTAATCCACTCACCTGTCTGTTCTCTCCTCCTCACAGCAGCAACGGACCACTGAGGAAAAGGCATAGACTATGTGTTTTTCCGATTTGAAACACTAGGTGTCACTATTACTTATTGTTCCTTTAAGTCCTCCCCAGATCCAGTTATTGTAATAAATAATTAAATAAATAATATGTTTATTAGCATCCTATCTTTTACATGTAGGTCAGGAAACTTCCTTACCCTATGGCAGGGTGATTACAAAAAAAAGTGTAATAATGTTTAAATGAGTCTGAACAAATGACATCTAGAATTTTAAGGTTCAAAAAAGTGTGTGATCATAAATGTTAATGGCTGCAGCTAATTCATTATAATAATAATGAATAATAATTCATTATTATTATTATTATTATTAGTTGAAGTAAGAGTTAAGAGGACTTACGTTTGCCATGTTGTACAAATTCCATAAAGAACTATTACCTCAGAAGTAAGGTACATACTGAGCCATGATTTATGTGTGCCTCTAGAGCTCTAGTAGTGAGTATTGTGTAGTTTTTAATAAAGGCGATGCTGAGGATTTTGGATCAGTCCTGCCCATGAAAAGCAAACATCACTTTCAGAAGTGGGGAGTCATATCCTGTCAAGTTTGCAGAATGTACAAACCAACTCTGAAACCAAAGAACCCTGTTTAACAGCATGTGCAGAGTTACACAAAGTTCACCCCAAGCCCGCCAGACCAATCATGTTGCTGCAAACCTGGGCATTGATTGCATCCAGAGCAGTTTCAGGAATTTTAAGAAATCTCATTTACCTCACACAGCGCCCCTGATTTAAAGCATGAACCGAGAGGTCCCAATAACACTGAATGAGCCTGAAATGTTCTTACAGAATCAGGGCGCTAACACATTAGTCAAATCAGTGAAAGTAATAAAAATATACAATATTAAGTTCCACTTTAAAGATGGTGTCGTCACTACAAAATATTAATATTCTAACTGCAGTCAACCTTTCCGGGAATTCTGACTTGCTCTATGGGAAGCCCACAGTGATCTAAGCTGTCAAGGGAAAGCCGTTTTCACAAATATGTTTAAAATCTGACTAACTGCCTGTGCTGCTGCTGCAGGAGGGAGAGCAAAGCAGGAAAAAAACAAAAAAAACAGCAGAGAAAATTAAAGCACCATATCGACTCTTACATAGTGAGAGAAAAAAGAAATGAGATGAGAAATATAAATAAATTGATGCATTGTTATTTAGCGAGGAGCAAACAATGCATTCTGAATATAAAAAGGTAAACACAACGTGCACCAGAGCCATAGCAGTCACAGTTATGGCTGCTTATAATCACTAAATATGATCTAATCATTTGGATGCTTCTGTACGCCTGGTGGGAGGTTAGTAACATCTACAGGTTGTCAGTTTGATTGATGGCTTCAGGGGTGGACCTGTGGAAACCATGGCAACAGTGGCCTCTCACACATGACTTTTCTTTTTTAATTGTGCACTAATAAGGACCACGAGGCACGATAAAGATTGTGAAGGAGGCGAAGAATCTGACCGAGAGGGGAGAACCATTACTGCTGACCAAAGTTGTCGTTTTCAACCTCAGCAGTCCATGTGGTAGAAGCAGAATCTGCTAATCATGCTCTTTCTGGCTGCTCTATTCTCATTCTCATGTTTTCACCCCAAAATAGTTCAGCTACAGTGTACAGGAGCATCTTACAAAGGTAGAATATAACTACAAAGGTATTTAATTCAGTTATGTAAGGCAAGGCAAAGCAAATTTACCTGTATAGCACATCTCAGTACAAAGACAATGCCTAAGTGCTTTAGATGATTAAAATATAGGGAAATAAAACAGGATGACAGCAAGTTGGAATAAAATGTAGAAACAAAATGAGATGAATTTTTTTAATGAGTTTTCCTCATTCTTTTCATTTTTACTTAGTAATTTAGTTGAATGTTGCTAAAACTACTAAAACTGAAATGTCTTATCTTCAATTTAAAGTATTTTATTAATAAATTCTGGAGAGATTTTGTTTGTGTCTATTCAGTATAAGTGTAGTACTCGCCATTTAAGAACGCCTGTGTGCAAATTCACTCCATTGTTCTTCAGCCCAATGAAGGACTGATATCTACAGAGTTTTTTTTCTGCCCTGTAGTTTCTTTGATTCTACAACCAATAAATTATTAAAGAACCTAAACGTATCAAACACATATTCAACAGTTGATCAAAAGAGGACACAGAACATTTAGCTTCAAACTCAATGTGTATACGAGTGGTTGTTGGCCAGAGCTTACAGTAAGTTCACAGAGAATGGGAGATCAATAATAATCTAAAATAACTTCTGTTTGATGTTACAATCAGTGCTCAGTTCATTGTTTGCATAAAAGACAGCCTTGTGTTTACTCTTATTTTGTACAAAAGCACTGCAGGTAAATCAGCTCTTTGTTTTCCAAAAGTTTTATCCGAGTTTCTGTTTAGGCCTTGATATAACAAAAAGCAGTAGAAACGTGTCAAAAGCCTTTCCCTCACTGTTGGGATCAACAGAAAAAAACTGCTTTGAGCTCCCAGTACCAGAATCAAATGAATGCATGCTTCAGCAGAAGCTGTTCAGGACTACGGTTTTATGTGCCAAGAACTACTTTAATGTATTTACTGACTGAGAAAATGTAGACCAATGTTAAAACTGCCGTTGTTCTTTCCTTTGCTTTCTCAGTGGTGACTGGATGGTAAATGGGCTGGAGTTGTATAACCCCAAGGCGCTTTATGATCAGTCATTCATGCATTCATACGTCCGTTCATGTCCACTGAGGGTGGTGAGCTACGTTGTAGCCACAGCTGTCTTAGGGCCGGCTCACAGAAGCGAGGCTGCCATACAATCGGGACTCTGACCATCGGCAGCAGGCAAAGCAGGTGAAGTGTTTTGACCAAAGACACAACAACTGAGACAGAGAAGGGTTGACCACCAGTTACAGGATGAACTCCAGGCTCCAGTGCCACTGTTGCCCTGAGGATGTTCAAGCTGAATCCATGTGGTCTCCATTCTTCCAAGATAAATCTTTCCTCCTGGCCACCATGCCAAGCTCAGCCCCCTCCAACAAGCTTCTCCATGACAGCCTTCTCTGGATGCTCCAGCTCCAGCGTGGAATCTGCATGCGTCTGAATCTGCATGTGGGTCAGGAAGCTTTTGCCAATGCGGTACCGCGCACGTGACGTCACCGTCTCAAGAGCAACGCCCCTTTTGCCGCTTAGGTAGGGCATACAGGAGAGAACGCATACAGGAGAGAACGCACGGATAACAGATATGACCGACTTTACAGCCGTTAAACTTTCCCAAGACGATGTCCCAGGCACACGGATTACTGGTCGCACTGTCGAAGAACACACCAACCTTCAGCTCAAACGATGGCTTGAGGTTCGAGGGCTTAAAAAGACTGGAAAACTGGCCGAGTTGATGAACGGTAAGCTTTGTTTTTTTTTCCTGCGCGGCGGTCATGGCAGCGTCGGCCGTTTTTTTTTTTTTGTTGTTGTTTGCAATCACCGTCCAGGAATGGGTATATGTTTAATGTTTGTCTCATTTGAAATGTTTTTGAGTAAGCCTGGTAGCAGGCTATCATGTTAGCGCCTGCTACCATGATAGCCTATATGCTGTCATGGTAGCAGGCGCTACTTTATTAACATGTTGGCCACCAAAATACTCTTACCTTGACTTGATTTCGCTGGAATTGGGTCAGGATGTTCTTCGGTTGTGCCCTTTCCTCCAACAAAATGCTTGCTACATATGTACTTGAATTTGGTAACTTTTTCCGGGTTGAACTGTTGTGTAGGCCGACCGCCCCGGTGTTCCAAGCACACACATTTCTCCTTGGCAGTCTTGAAGAAAACATCCTTCATATGCGGTCGATCAGCGTAACTCGAGTCGCTGTTGCACGTTCCATAGCAACAATGTTTAAAAACCATGGTCTTAGATTTGGAAAAAGCAGTCGTTTACCGAGTAAAACCTAGGCTAACGCACGTCTCTTGCAGCGAAACAACGGCGGCTTTTCCGGAGTTTGCCCCACTGCGTACCACGTGATGTGACGTCATCGTGACGTTGTGTTTCTAAAAATAGCTCGCGCGCGGTACCGCATTATGACAGTGCTGGCATCCCTTCAATCTTTTTGTGAAAAAGAATAGATGATAAGTCAATATTTACAATTTACTTCTCTATCCACCATCCCATCTTCATTTATGGTCATGAGATATGGATTGTGACTCCAAGGCGATCCAGATATAAGTGCCTAAAGAGAGGTTCTTAGGTCGAGCACCTGATCTGCTGCATCAAACCAAGTCAGTGCAGATGGTTCAATCATCTGGTGGGTGAAGGGTTGATAAAATGTTAAAGTACAAAACCTTGCAACACTGAAAGTGACATGTAACCTTGGCTACTGAAGGCCACAGTAGGCCAAGACAGAGAGACACCAAGCAGTCCCTTGTTTAGAGACAGGACCGAGATCGTGGGAGAAATGCAGGGCACCAAACCCCCAGACCCATCACTCAGTGCAGGTCAAGCATTAAAGTCACAACAGCAGAGAACTCCAACAGTTCCCGGGCAACTAGGAGGGTACCAGCCCATCACGGTAAATGGAGCTCAGAAGGAACAATGGAGGGATGGCACAGTGCCATCCCAGCTTCTGATATAGCCAAAGCAAAGTTAAGAGGAAGAAATTTCCACCAGAGCGCAAATTAGTCCCCCGAACAAATCCCCCAAAGTACCAGAAAGCTAGCTGGGAACCCACCACACTGTTACATTAACTAAGCGCCCACATAAACACCATCATACCACCAGTCCCAACTGAACCAGTGCGAGCACAGAGGCAGGAAAGAAAATGGCTACCTGAGCCTGGCTTCCTGCCATGCTTGTCCCTGATTTATGCATGTGTGCCTGTGTTGATGTGAAATGCTGCTGTGATTGCATGTATTTATGTCTAAAATGGATTATAATTTGTATATTTGTATATATATATATAGTATGTATATAACCTCTGGCCTAGGTCTGTTACGTGGTTTTCTTTGTTGTGAGTCTGCAGAGGGCAAGCTATAACAGTCCTGTATAGTCACTTTGAATTGAATTTATATCCATGTATTTATTCTCAGTGACAAAACAATATTGCTGAGGCTTTCCAGTCAAGTCCACCTTTAGGCAACATTACCAGTATAACCCCAATTTCCCCGTCGTGGGACAAGCAAGGAATTTCTCATCTCATCTAACAGTGATCACATCTTTCTTCAGGTTTGCATCTGGCTAGATGGTCACATCGTGTAATTGCCTGGCATAAAGGACAAACTCACAACAGGCTGCAGGATGACGTGTGTGTGGGTGCTCGCACAAACTCACTGGTTCCACCGTCAGGCCACTGTGTCTATTGTAAGGACAAATTAGAGCAACTAGATATCAGCTTTAAAGTTAGAAAATGTTAAGTTATCGATGTATTTAAATGTCAAGCCGTTTATACAAACTGTGTTGCCTTTCTGGAGTATCTGGGGCATCTATGAATGCCTCATATAACAGTCAGGCATAACATATGACCACTGAATAAGTGAAGTGAATAACTCTTCATCCTGGCACCTGTTGGGGGTTAATTAAGCAGAACGTGAATATTTTGTCCTCAAAGTGGAAGTGTCAGAAACCTTAAAAATTGGCATTTGTGGACAGGTGAGCAAGCTTCCCAAGGGCCAAATTGTGATGGACCACAAGGACCACAAGGTCTCCCAGTCTGCAGTTCTGCTTGGTTCTGGTCTGCATCTGTGGTCGGGATCTTCAGAAAGAGGTCCAACGAAGAGCCAGTGGTGAACCTGCAACCACTAAGGCCCACTGATGCACAGGAGGAGCAATAGCTGGCCACCGTGACCTCAACCTGCAGCGAGCCACCGTAGCTGGAACTGCTGAAGGTGTTAATTCTGGTTCTGATGGAAGGGTAGCACAATACACAATCTATCCCAGTTTATTATATGAGGCTGCAGAGCCACAGATAGCCATATGCTAGTCATTTTGCTACGCCTAATTGATAAACAATGTTGTTTATACATTCTGTCTGAAGATGTCAGGCTTGAATTTGAATTTTGCTGTGTAATCATTTCTGCTCTCTTGGTAATGCCTCATACTTTATTACTGTTATCATCATTATCATCATCCATTTATTTAACAGACTCAAGGACCACATAGACATAAAAACAGCAACAAAAACTCATAAAAGACTTGCATACCAGTGTTCCCACAAAGACGACGAGGAGCGCAGTGCACAGGCTGAAGGATGAGAAATCATTACAATAACACTGTTCTGGGAAATATCCAGATGACACATAAACTTCTGCCTGAAATGTCCTGCATCACAGAACATCTTGCACTACTGGACTTGGGTTTCTTAAGTAGTATTCTCAAGGTGTTACATTGACGCACAGTCTGCTGAGTGTATACAGCTTTCGTGTATATATCCTTTATTTCTTATTTTACTGTATTCCTATATTTTGTCTGCACCATCAATACCAAGTCAAATTCCTTGTAAGTGCAAACCTACTTGGCGATTAAACTTGATTCTGATTCTGGTGTCATTATAAGCGACCTTCTGCACACTCGTATTTTCTAATTTACACCAAATAGGGGCCGCGTACAGGGGCGTGCAGTAAGCTTTAAATAAGCAGGTCTTCTCATCGTCTGCACATGTGAAATTTCCTCACTAGAATGTTTACCTGAGCGTACAACATACAACTCTGCAGAAATGATGTCATCATCATAATCACAGAGCTGGTCTGTGATGCAGTGACCCAGATATTTAGTTTTTTTGCAAACATTTAACTTTTGCCCCTAGAGACAAAAGTTTGGAAAAAACAAAGTTATTTGTCCCCTTTATTATTGCGTATCAGCAAAACACTTTTCCTAGCATGCACATCATATCTGAGCCCATAGTCAGAGCAGACACTCAGAAACGGCTGAAAGCCAGCGCTGCCGGGAGATAGAACAGCCAGATCATCAGCAGACATGAAAGGAGCGTTGCTGTTCATACATCCACTTTTACAGTTGCTTAGTTGGTTTAACAATTAATCCATATACAGGGTAAAAAGGTCTGGTAAAAGAAAGCCCACCCTAACGCACACCATCACTCACACCAACAGAGGCAGCTATAGTATTGCTCCATTTTACATGTATTGACTAGGATTCTGACAATGCTGTCTGAACAGCTCTTTGTTTCAATTTAGCAAATAACTTAAAGTGGTTGACCCAGTCAAATATGTTAGGGATGTCAATAAACCCAATTAACACTGATGGGTTTTGCCTGTGCAGCCTCCTTTAGCTCATAAATACAAACATCAGTTCCTAACTGGGCTTTTAAACCAAGCTGATCATCGGCTGTACAAATGAGCCGATTAAGACAATCTAGCAGAATGTTCTCTTGCACTAGATATCACATTAGCTAATGCTATTGGCATGTAGTTATCCACACTTCCAGCCTAGGCAGTTTTTATCCTTGATTACAGGCACAACAGTGACAGACAATAAAGAACCAGGTAGCTGTCCGTCAGTCATAAACCCAGACAAACACATGGGTAACCGTACAGCAGCCTGTGACTGGAACACCGCAGATGTTCTGCTGCGATGCAATCTGAGCCTGTTGCCTTGTTATTAGACAACTTTGCTATTGCTTGCTGGAGTTTATTAGAGGGAGTTATCGCTGCATCTCTCTCAGCCATACCTCCCATGTTATAGGGATCCCTTTAAACAGAGTTAAGGCAGAATAGTGTGATCTCCAAAGCCCTGCTTTATTATCAAGCCCAGATACACCATTTATTACACTGGAGTAATGTGATAGACCTGTTTAAAGCTTTCACCTCTTTCCAAAGGCCAATATCATTATAACATAGCAATCTTTCAGCCATTGCATCCACTCTCACATTCTGTTCACATTTAACAATGTTTTGAACGGCATATTCATACTTTGCTCTGTTGAGTTTTTTAAAGTCCAGGACAAGCCCATCGCTGGCTCTACCTGCTTGCAGCTGCATCTGCTATGCCTGTTTAGCTTCTGCATGATTCGCTGCCACGTGGCTATGATGTCATACACAGCATGAAGATGTTTACAGTAATAAGTATCACGGAAATTGACATCTGAGCACATAAAAGCTTGTGGAGGATGACTTATGTTACTCAGGAGAACATTAGTTTTCATACAGTATGTTATCAGATCCTCTTTTGAAAGTTTGGACCATTGCGATTTAGCATCGGGGTCTCTAAAGCAATGCACCAGTCAATTCCAGTCCTGATAACATTTAGAACGGAGTCCAGCTTCTTGTGCCATAGCATGGCTCCTCCTCCTGCTATTCGTCCTCTCACTAAACCCACAGGAGATCCACAGGAGATCCATCAGCTCCACAGAAACAGTCATAAATAATACTCAGCTTACCCAAATCCTGCGTGGATGGGAAACATTTATGTAGACAGAATATCAGATTTTTGCAACATGTTATCAATATCCAGACGTCATGATGTATTTCCAACATGTAGTCCCTGACAGTGGCAGGATATAACGTGTAAAAGTTAATCTATGCTGCGGCTGCTCCAACCACTAGAAGCAGCCGTCTCAGACTCTTTAGATAGTTAACGCCTCATCATCAAATTCTGGGACAGTTCCAGTGGTAAAAACATTTATAAGATATTATGTCAGTAATAAATGGTGTTTCCCAGAGTATAAATATTAGAAATCAAGCTGTTCATCTCTGACTAAAATGTCTACTTGGTCTGTTGAAGTGGATTTTAACGGATCTGATTGGCTAGATACTTATTTTGTATTGATCACTATCACCATGTAGGTTTATTTTGTAATCAATTCCCAACAAGATGTCATTTGATGAAACCTGAGGGGCCCAGAGGCTGCCAAAGCTGCTTTCCCCGCACCAGTTGTTAAACTTCTCATTAACGACACGTTTCAGTATTCGTGTGAGGAACAAAAAAATAGTTTTTAATAAAAATCTGACACCCTTAAATAAAACTGCAGCCCTTAATTTTATCAGTTGCCCAGTTTTTTTTCTGCACTCTGCATCAAATCAAATGAAAAATGTCCAAAAGTGCTGCTACCAGGAATTCAGCCTTCAATCTTTACTTCTTAACTCTGAGCGGGAACTTTACCCCTGTGGCTCCCATGCGTCATGCAATACATTTTAGAGGCGCAGCAATAAAAATGCATTGTGTTAGGGAAGTAGCTGAGGCTGTTTAACTTAATGGGATCTGGAGGCAGAAGGAGTGTCTGCTCAGCAGCTTTGACTGATGGTGTCATCTCAGACAAGTCAGGCAGTTATGCCAGTTCTGGACAGAAAATAATTGACTACTCAAAACCAGTCATGAACTGCAGAGCACAGCAGAGCGGGAGAGTGGAACACTAAGGCTGCTGTAACAGTTAAACTGCAGGTTATTGTGTTGACTTCCTGTTTTGGTAAACTGCTCAGACTGCGTCTCACCTCGTTGCGTCTGTTTGTGCTGAAAACCTAATTTGTGTCCTCTGCATCCCTTTGGTAATGTGACCCTGAGAAAAGCAAACATGCAGAGGACGGCGCTTGCTTCAGTGCGTGTGTGTTTGTGTGCTTCAGTGTGCAAAATCATGTAATAGAGCAGAAAGATGATAGGGCTTCATGTTCCATTTCTGCTATCTTTCCCCTTTCATTTTCTCTGTGGTCGGAGTGAAAATTCAGCTCCAGTCCAATTCCCACCACATGGCAACCTGTCAACCTTTTCATGTCCATGTAGAGACATTTCATTTAGTTCCTCCCCCTCCATCAGTGGGTCTTCATGTTTCTGTCTGTTAATGCTCTCTCTTGCTGCATGCTTTTTCATCCTTATAGTCAATCAGTTCAGCAAATCTCTCTTAGAAAATGTTCCCGTTGAAGATCTAGTGGTCTAAACACACCGGCACTCAAGCTAAAATTGTTTCAGAGCATAGTCGTACAACTGTAATTTAAACAAAAATAAAGATCAGATATGAATGAAGAATGAAGAGAATGACTGAAGCTGTGAGAGGTACCAGCTAAAATCAGACTTCTATAGAAGAGCAGCAGATGGGGGGGGGACACCTTGGAAGAAAGTCATGCAGCCACCCTTGTGGTTTAAAAGCGGTACTAATGGAGTTTTGGCATTACCCTTTTACACTTCTGTCACATAGAAAGTACCCCTGAATCACTATTTTATTCATAAATCTGTGCCATCCTGTTTATAGTAATGCCATTTTTATAAGTCTGGACGGATCTTCAGTTTCATGCCTCCAAGCTATCCAGAAGGAAACAGCCAGATTTCTTAGACCTAGACTTCTTCTATTAAACGTTCTCGTATCTCCCCAGCAGGCCAGCTGACAGCTTTGCTAGGGTCCGAGACAACACAGTATTTTTGGGGCCACCCCTCTACACCAGCCACCACACACACACACACACACACATGCCAAAAAGAAAGTCAACTTAACTGTATACTTCATGCCCTGGAACTCTCTGTATTTTATACAACCCATTTCCAACCCATCTATTGAATTTAGTGCACTAGTTGATCTTTTCTTCATAAGAGAACAGCAGCACTGCAGCCACAATATGGCCTTTTTTGACCTGCTGTATATTAGCCAGTCCCTAACATTTTATTTCCCCTTCCATTGCAGGAAGTAGAATATGTTAGATACTTTGGGAATTCTCTGCCCTCTGAATCTCTGAGAAAGGCTTCCTTTTTGCCATTAAACGCACAACATTTATTCGATCAGAATCAGTCAGTTTTGTTGGCCATAACGCGGGATCATTGAAAATTAACGCTGTGATCCATCTCTGAGCGACTATGCTCAGATTATCCAATCGGGCAGTAAGCCCCCCCCCCCACCTGCACTGCTTCTGTTATCGCTAGGGATGGCTCTCTCTGTCTCCTCCTCAAACACATGCTGGGTCCCCCCCCCCCCCAGCTCCCAGCTAGAGGTGTGCGATACTGGGACCACTCTTATCTACTTGAAAGTTCTCTGGAGGACTGATACGCCTCAGTCAGTGATGTCAGTCTGTGGGTCTGGTCTGTCAGGGCAATCAGAGAAGTTTCGTCTCCTCACCGTTTCTGTCGCTCAACGTTTTCTTGCTCATGGTTTTTCATGTGCTTAGATAAATTTGTTGTGTTTCCATTGAATTTAACCGGCCTTTTACAAAACATACAGCTTGATTTCATTTACGGTATTAAAATAGAGCCAAACGGCGCTTCTTTCCCTCTTCATGTTTTTCCGCTCCTGCGGTTTCTCTCTTTCTCCGAGTCCCTATCTTGCTTACTTCTCTGCTCTTTTTGTGTGTATTCTTGTCTTCTCAGTCGGTCGTGGCAGATGACCGCCTCCCACTGAGCCTGGTTTTGGTTCTACTGGAGGTTTTCCTCCCTGTTAAAGGGGAGTTTTCCTCTCCACTGTCGCTACATGCATGCTCAGTATGAGGGATTGCTGCAAAGTCAACAACTCAACAGCAGCTGTCCACTGTGGCTCCATGTTCATCAAAGAAGAGTGAAAGCTGCACGTCAGTGACTGGATGCAACCTGCTGGCTTTCCTTGGGTAGAAAACTGTTTAACCAAGCTGTTTGGTTGATTTGATAGACATGGCTTTGCAGAGTGACTTGAGATGACATGTGCTGTGAATGTGCACCGTAGTATAAAAAAACCCTAATTGTATAACGACTAGTATCAAAACATTCTCCGGGAGCAAGTTCTGCCAACATCTCAGGAGCAGCTAGGCCACTGACTTGTCTACCATGAAGAAGCAAAATGCAAAAGGGCAAATGTAATAAAGTGCTTTTAAAATATCAGATTCCTGATAGCTTGTGCAGAAACGCCTAATGTCTAAACCGCAGTAAGGACATGTGGTAATTCCTCAAAAGGCAGGTAAGAAGATAACACTGAAGTCAAGTGGGATCAGATCCAAGCACTAAGAAGATAAGAAGGGGTCAAAATCTGTCCAGGTTTGCTTCAAAGGTTCATATCCATATCCTGCACATGAGTGAGTATTATGAAGAAAAGAAGATAAAACCCTAAACAATCACTCCTCGTGCAATTTTGATGTATATTCTGCTAAAACCTTCTGAAACCTATTTTTAGTTGTCCTTCACCCAGCCATGAAAGAAGTAAAAGTATCTAACACTGCTAAGCTGAACAAGCGCAGCAAAAACCCGGGAGGCTGTGACTGTAGATCTAAACCTTGAAAGCGACGTTAACTGTCCAGAATAAGAGGGATAATAAAATATAATTTTGTTTTGGAAGTGGGGGGTGAACAATCTAAAATGACAAAACAACTGTTTTTGGCAAAAGAGAAATTTGTGATATTGATGCAATCTGTTGCAAGCCTGTGGCTGTGTGAGGAAACCCACCAGCGATCCTGCGTGGTATCAGTCCAGCTGTGCATTTGAAACAATGATCCGCTCCAAGCACCCACAAGAGACTATGTCAATAAACACACTTTGTTAGATGAGAAACAATAAAATCCATTGGGATAAAAGTAATGTCACAACAAAAAAGGGATCCAAACCCTCACTTTGCAGCCACAGTTCTGAGCTGTCCTTTACCACCAGGAGCAGAAAATACCACAAAGCGTCATGCTTCACTATAGAATCACTGTGAGAAATAGAAATGTTATTATTTCACAATCTTCTAAACTCCACATCACTGTAAAAGTGACCTAATAAATTCTTCCGTATATAAGAATCAAATTTAAATGCATGAGTCGCTCTCATGATTACAGGGAACATCCCAAAACATGTCCTGATGAAATAAAAGTGACATTAAAGAGGTAAAAACCAGGAATAATTGTGTCATGTCATATTTAAATTAACACAGATATGAGGTCCAAAAAAAATTACCAAAATACTGAGGAGCAAAATGTCAAGTAGTGCTGCAAAACTAAAACCAGACTGCAGGAGGAAATAAATCAACTAAACTGAAATGCAGATGAGTTTAAATCAAGGGAAGATGAGAACCGTGAAGTGAATAAAACACATTTAATGCTTTCTAGCAGGAATAGTCAGCCCTGGACATTTTGCCTATAACTGGGCAACAGAGACACAAAGGAAAGCCAATTAACCACAAACACACTCATACTTGATGGCAATTTACATTAAGCAATTTACATTAAGCAATTTACATTAAGTAATTAACCAACTTTTTGGGGGGATCATGGAAGGAAGTCAAAGAACCTGAAGAGAACCTATACAAGCACAGGGAGGACATGCAAAAAAACAGGCCAGAAGAAATCCATGACCTTCTTGCTTCATGAAGAAAAAAATTATAAACCGTATAAATATATGATTTGCTCTGCCAATTTAAATGTATCAATAATGTTTTAATGTTCCCAAAAATGTATTTGTGACTGTTAGCATGAGATGTTGCGTTTCAGTGTTTTAGCAGTCTGACTTTAAACATTTCAAAGTGAAATTCTTTCCTGGTGTGAGCCAAGCAATAGGAACCAGGTGAGCCCAGTGAGCAGCCTGTTGAACAGCAGTGCAAGCAGAGAGGCTGAGGAGGGGAGACTGATTACACAGCGGGAGCCCGACCGAAATGCAAAGGGTCTGCAAGACCAAGAGTAACAGAATAACCTAAACACACAAACAGAACACCAGGACTGAGTAAGAAGCTTAACACAATGGAGTTAATCAGAATGACACAACCTAATCAACAATAAACACGAGAATGACTGAGATATGGAAAGACATAAATAACAATTAATGTAAACTCTGAAGGACACAGTGTCTGGCAATGTGGCATTAAGAATTGTTGTCTTAATGCCAAAGAGAGCCCAGCAGATTTGACTTTCACAAGTGGAGCCTTACTGTCTTCACCACAGTGATCTGCTTGATTTATATATAGAAGAAGCTTTAATATAATTTATTCTGGGACTATTTCATGTTCAATGGACACTGAAACGGGAAGAAGAGGAAAGAAAAGGAGAGAAGCAGAGGCGACAAATGCTAAAAGGCAGAAAAGGTGAAAGAGAAAGAGGAGAGGAAAGGGAGAGAGCAAGATCAATCCTTTTTCTAAACATGACATAAAAAAACACAAAACATCCTCCAGCCTTCATTCCTTCACCCACTAAAACTCTTTGAGAAATGTTGGAACACCAGATAACAAGTATTGACAGCAGTATTACCTTGACTGTAAGAATGAAAATGTTGCACTTGATGTATTTTATTTTTTACTATGAAACTTAAAGTGTCTGAAACTGAAAACTAAAAACATTTTGGCAATCTGAATTTTAGCATCTGCACGGGAGCAGCTCAGTCAGACCTTTAGATTAGAAATGTTTTTGCTCTAATTGATATGACAAACGTTTGGCTGGTTGGGTTAACGCTAACGCCCTGAGCCAAGTGTTCACCTGATGCAGAGTGGGGGTCTGTGCTCCCTCAGGGCAGGTTTTCTGATGAGTACGAGCCACGCAGTCAGAGCGCTATAAAGTCAAAATAACACAATCTTTATTCATTCTAGTGGAGCTTTGGTCAGATGATATTTTGCCAAAATAAAATCTGGATTTTCCTTTAGCTATAACATCGGTATCACAGTTCTAGTTTTTGGTTTAGTTCTGAATCTGATTTAAAACTTTTATTTATCTTCTGGCAACTGTGACAGAAAATATGTGTATAAAAACATCTTTCATATAATTCTACCCTCAAATAAGAATACATCGGCAAGCCCAAAAAATAAGAGTAAATCAAAAGCCTGGCTAGGATAATATATTTTTTAATTGAAGGCTGACATCACCTAAAAAACTTGACATTTTGAGTAATCAATAATGAAACTAAATAAAACCAGTTGAATTTAGAACAAAGTATTGCTTTTGTTTTTCTAGGTCAAAACATAAAACCTGGAACCAATGATACAGTTTTAATGTAAAAAATATTTGGTCTTTGTAAGGTTGCAAACTATTTAAATCAAGCTTTTTTTATTTCAAATAAACTCCACTGTGTTCTTTTCACTGAACACAGAACATTCAAAAAGGAAATTAGATACGTTTTAAAAACAAGGGAAACTTGCTCTTTATAATGACTGTAAAACTCATTCTTAAATGACTCACCAGGCAGTACATTAAGTGGATAAAATATGCGAAGGATCAATTCGGTGCTGCACATATACAACACAAAAATCACCATAAGATCACTGCAAAAACGGTTCTAAAAATAAGTAAAATATTCTTAAAGTTAGTGTATTTACCCTGGCTTTGAGCAGGTAAATAAGATTATCTGCCAATGCAATGAGTATTTTGACCCTTAAAATAAGATAATTAGACATCCTGCACTTCAAATAAGATGATGGAGATGAGTTGTTCTTAATTTAAGTGCAAAAATCTTGTTCCATTGGCAGATCATCTTATTTACCTGCTCAAATCAAGGACAGATACACTCATTTTGAGAAGATTTGACTTATTTCTAGTTCAGTTTTTGCAGTGATGATAAAGAAGCCACAGGGAGAATGTTGTGCAAAAGTATAGATTTGTAAAGACAAAAAGTCGGCACAAAAAGGAAAAACCCCTGAAAAGTCTTAAAGAAAAAGCTACAAAATAACCAAAGAGTTCGGGAACAGACAGAAAGTAAACACAAGCCACTCAAGAGAAACACAAAGAGATAAGAAAAGTACAAAGAGACATAAATCACACCTGTGTCACTCACCGTGGGCATGAGGTGCCGGGGGTAAACGCCCACGACTGCAGCTAAATCTGACGCTCGCATCAGGAGACTGCTGATGTAAAGCTACAGAGGAGAACACCGCTGGCTCCCTGCAGGACAAAAGTGATCGATGATGACCCAGAAAATAAATTAGAGAACCCACTGTAATGTCTGACAGAAAAGTATGATTCATTTGATTTACCTGGATACAGAAATAGGATTCGCTTTTGGCTTTTTTTTCTCCTTCCTGATTCTGCAGAGGTGATTGTAAGTAAACTGCCAGGCAGTTTGTGGAGTGCTGGATCTGATGTGTGGAGCCGCTGCCATCAGGAAAAGTGGTTCTTCTCACAACAACCCTTTGATCCTGGAAATAAAATCTTCCCCAAAGTGAATCTGGAATTTCAGCCAATTGTGGATCTGCGGGGCTTTTGCTGCTGTTAAACCTGCAATCTTTTCTTTTCCCTTGTGCCTTCAGTCGGTCTCCTGCTGTGGAAATCTGTTCTGTGGCTTTAAAAAACAGATGAACTGATCCAGAGGCTTTGCTTTCTGTTGGCTTTTATGTAAATATTCGCTGTCAAAGCAATTGTGAATAAAATTAAAGGGAACAGTGATGGCTGTTTCTAAGGAGACCAAGTGATGTTGATCGGTTGGTGCTTTGACCCATGTTGTCTTAAAGCCACATGATAAGACGTGAGTAAATATAACATGGGCAGGAAATCGGACCAGATTCAGTCCACAATAAATCATTTACAAGGCGAATTTTAGACACAAAAGCTTCTTGCCTCCTTTACTCTGGCTAAGAACCCGTTTCTGTTACCTTTTTCATCACTGACTCCACGGCAGGAGCCAATTATAAAACACTCATTTAAAGGTTTTAGATTAAGGAATCACAATTATCTTAGTCAGAGTGAGGTAAAACCACGTGTTGCGCTAACACTGACCAGCTCATTAAACGATCTTGAAACATTACCTTTTTATACGCCTACTGATACATTATCCCCGCTTATAAATGAAACCTTTACAAAACGCATCCTTTAAAGACTTTAACCCAGCATGCTACGCTGTGCAGCTGAACCAGGTTTTTGCCGTTCTGCAGCCTGAAGAAAAACCTGGACGTTCATTTAATTTAGTTTAAAGCATAAAACGTTGATGTGTTTTTTTTTAGGAAATGCTGCGTGATTACAGTGAGAGATCAGCACAACAAGGCTTTGAAATGTAACGAAGGACTTTTAGTCGAGACACTTGTTACATTTTCTTGTTGTCAAATTGTTTCTCAAACGGTGGTGATTGAGGTTGCTTCAAATCTCCGGAGTCAGACTCTTCAGGCGAGGGTAAACACAAACTGGTTAAATGCTCTGGACTGTTTGCATCCTCCCGTGTTAGAGGAGAATCTAAGAGAGCGTGTTGGAAATGGAAGGGGTGAGGCGTCGTAATGTGTTTGGGAGCGCTCCACTCTGTAACTGTTCCTCCTCTTCATCATCGCGCCCTGAGCTGAAACAGAGGGAAATGGATGAGATTGTGATTCAGACAGCAGTGGTGGCCCAATCAATTGCTTCTTCTTTTTTTTTTCAGACGCTGGCGTTACAGCCCAGGCATTTTAAATACCTGCCTCTGCCTCTGAGGGGTTTCTTTTTCATGAAACATGCCTTCCCCGCACGCCCTCTTTCTGCAGAATGATGCATCAATGGTGCCAAGGTGCCGTATGCAAAACAGCCGAGAGGCAAACTCAGATACAACAAATGGTTACCTCTTTATCTTGGGTGGAAGAAAATACAGATTACAGTCAAATTACCTTTAATCCATCATGACTCATCATAAAAATATGTTTCTAGAGCTTTATTAGCAGCTTCACAGCCAAGTCACTGCAATAGAAACCAGTAACTGACACGGCACCTTGTCGTTGGTGGAGGGGATGGAAGAAGTTGATTTGCACGCAGAATGAGGATTCCTGCATTATATATATACCTTTTTCTTCAGCTTTTATGTTTTATATAGACAGAGTAAATTTGCTGTAATCATGTGTGCTCATTAGAGTTCTTATGTGCTCCTGATACCCCTAACCCACAGTTTTCAGCTGAGGAAACAGAATTCAAGCTGCTTGAATTGATTTATCAGATAAAAAACAAATCTATTGCTTTTGGGGTAACATTTAAGTGTCTTCCTTCCTAAATCAGGATATGCAAAATGTATGTTTTTTTTCTGCCAACAGTATGAGTTTGTGTTCAGTTTTATCAACTTTGATGAGGTTTCTGAAAATACTTTTTTTGCCTGAGATCTGTGCCTTGGACACATTTTAATTTAAGAGAAAAAAAAGAAAACAATATCCAAATAGTTGTCTGTAGTGACACGGCAGTTTGTCTAATATGAGGGAATTCTGTTTGGATCAGCTAATCGTATCTGGATTTGCCCTCAGTGGGCAGGGTTCTTCTCCAGTTGAAGGTATTTTAACTGGCTTAGTGATGATTTCTGTAGCAGACAGAGCTGTCGCCGGTCATAGTGGTTTCAGACACTGAAAATCCCTGTGCAGTTCACAAAATGCTCTTTCAAGAGTAACAAGCCATAAACTATATGCTTCATTGTAGAGCTTATATAAAAGGTGCCAGATATCAGTTCTGGATTTATTCGTCATTTTCAAATTAGCAGCTAGAAACGATGATCTCCAGTATAAAAAAAACAAAACAGGACATTGTTTTAGGCTAACAATCCTGATGTTGCTTTTGGTAACATACTGATGCCTTATTGGCAGATATGACAGATTCTCCAGATAGACTGACTGATTTGGATTCAACAGTGCATGTATGGTGAGTGTAACTTTTTTTTTGGCCATAGTCATTTTACTACTTTTCTACTAGATCCAGTCTGTCTTTTTATCTGTGTGTTCCCAGTTTGATCGCATTAAAACATTTCTACTGTTTGTTTTCCTGTTGGTTCCCCAATAACGACTCAGTGTGTTATGCCGTGATAAGAGTATAAAGTTGACATTTGATTAAATTAAAATTAATTAATAATTAATTAAAATTAATAACATCATATCCTCTCCTTCACAGTTGGTACCTGCACAGGTAGGTGGGGGGTATGAATAGAAGAGAGGAGGAAGACACTTGTTTTTTTTTTTTTGTTTGTTGTTTTGTATGAAATAGTTTCTGCATATTGCAGCATATCAAGAGACTCAAGGTAAATTGAAAACTAGATTAGAATCGGGCATTAATAGAATAAATATTGAGTTTTGAAAGGATGCTAATGTCTGCTTTAAAGGGATAATTCATCAGGGAGAATTTATCGTAATACTATAAGTTTTTAATCCTTTGTCGGGGAAAAAAATAGATACAAACAAAGTCTTTGGTGTTTTTAGATCAATAGCTATGAATGTGTTTGATACAGTTTGCCAATAAAAAGCTATACACACACATTGTATGACTCGACATCTTAGGCTATTTCCTCACTTTCAATCAGCCAGACAAAAGAGAGACTATTAACGCTTTGAAGCTCCAAAGCTCTTTGAAAATTTAGACATGTCTGTAAAGACTCAGACAGCGAAGGGAAGGCTGAACACGGGCGGACGATATAATATGGTCATCATCAACCATGAAACATTCCACCGTCACACATGCAACACTGCGGCCATGCTTCCAGTTTGCAAAGCAGATTGTGTTTTTCAACATGTGACGGTGTTTCTGCGTGCACATATGCTCGTTTGTTTGCACATGTGAAAGTGTACAGGGGCATCTGGCCATCTCTGATGTTTCACATTTCCATTCAGGCCCAGAGCAGGCAGGCTGGCACCTAATGAGCCGATTACTGGAGGCAGCATATGGTGTGTTCGCTGTGGTTTCTCCGGGCTGCACCATTAGTGATGATGAGAGCCAGGAGAGATGTGGAGACAGGGCGGGTCATCTCATGGAGAAGACGCGAAGACGCACAAAGCAGCTTCTGCGACGATCCATTCTGCACACAAAAAAAAAGGGAGAAGTAGAGCAGTCCTCCACTTAATGTTACATCATTATCAAGTCAACTTTAGATGAAGTCAAATGTGCTTCAGAACTCAAAGAATCTCTTTTTAATCAGGGGAAACCTTATGTCGGTCCAGACTGTTGCATATTTACGGGATAAATTAAATGCAAAGCTGGTTGTGTTAAAAAAAATGTTGCTCATTAGAAATTACGACTAAACTTTTAATATCTTGCCATAAAATAACGGCTAATGTTAGACTAATTAAGGGGTATGCTGGGCTCAGGTAGAGTGCTCGTTGTGTATTAAAAATAGGGATTTATGCAAAGTGTTGCAGGGAATATTTCTAATGGATGACTCACCTGAGGGAACTCAAAGATCACATTAAAACAGCAGAACGGTGTTTAGAAACTTATCTGCTGCACATGAACTACTCCCCTGGAACTGGATCAAGTTAAAAACCTTTCAGGGGCTTTATGACTGTGACAAACAGAAATAAAAAGCCCTCAACTCTGTGGGTCACTTTAAAGTCTTTGACTTTCTTCTTGTTTCTGAGAACAGTGGGGGGTGCTTTATGAAACTGCAACAGTCTCTCTGATGTCAGCTCTGTGGATGTGTGGCTATTTTCCCTGATGAAAAAACGTTCCTCCTAAGAGTTATTTTCTTCCATGAAGACTCTATCAAGCTTTTGGGACATCTCATTTTCCATGAGGTGAGGTGAGAATTTTTGTTTTTGTCTTGTTTTGTTTTCTGTGCCTTTAAACTGACCTGAGGTCTGTTCAGCCAAGCAGGGAAAGTTTTACTCCTCATTCTTTCTATCAGAGCCCGGGAGGTTCCTAATGTCCTTTAAGTCTGATCACCGAGCATTTTCTGTCAATCAGACAAAAAAAATGCTTTATAAACATCAGTTTTAATATTGTCCCCTTTTAAAGCTTCAATTAATTTATTTCAGAACATCAATGCCAGATGATCATGATGATGTTTGTTTAAAATCAAACTACTAATCAAGGTCAACTCTGAGGTTATACTTTTTTTGTATTAGCAGTTTCTATTTATGTTCAAGTTATGTAAGGTAGCGTCGGTGTTGATTTTCTTGTAATTTTGTTAATCGATCACCTCTTTTTTTAGAATTGTCTGTCTCTGTCTGTCTGAAATAAATTCATTCAAATCAAATTCAAATCTAATTTTATTGTTGCAATTCTCATTTTTTTGCAATTTTCAACAGTCTAGCTATTAAATGAAATATTCTGGAGGTAGTTGTGCATCTACAACACGTGACGTTTCCTAGGTGACGTTTGTTTCTTGGTTAGTTCTCTCAGTCAATATTGATGTTAAATGGATTTCACCGTGGACTGTCACACTGGTGTCCCAGCATATTCCAGTTTAGGGTAAGCTTGACCCTTTTTGGTTCTGGTGCTGTCCTTGAACATCCTAAAGACGTTGCTTTCATGTAAGAGGGAACATTTTGGGCTAGATTGAAGAAAAAAAAATAGATTGGAAAAAGTTGGTTTTCTGAAAGGAAGGTGATCCAAAACCTCTTTTTGAAAAGTATCAAGCAACCTCTACATAAAGGAAGCAGAAACCAGAGCCCTCGTGCAACTCCTACGAGTAAAAAGCAGCTATCCACTGGTTCAGATATGTGAATGACACCTGGGATAAAATCCAAGCCAAAGAAGTGAAAGTCTTTGCCGAACATGTCAGCTAAGTCGATTGCATCAAGCCACTGAATTCTTCATCCTGAACAAGTATGTGGCAGCAACAAGCTGCACGGTGTTGTTAACTTTGAATAGAATAGAACAGAAAGGATTCATTGTTCAAATTGCTGATGTAAAGCAACATAAAAATAGTAACCTACACCTTCAGTTGTCTGTCATACTGTACAACATTAAAAAAAAGTCCATTATTATTAGTGGTATCTACAGGTATAAGTGTGTGTGTGTATGCGCATGGACATGGAGAATAAATGCACCCTGAGAGTTGTTGTCAGTTCAAGGGTTAAACACAGGGAGACAGTTCACTGGGCAGAAGTTTCCAGGAGGGCTCAGCGACAGGGCGACAGGGAAATCTGGGATCCAGGCGAGAGAATCGGTAACATGAGGAACACGCACCGTGCAGAGGTATCCAAGTGGGGCTGAGACAGGAGAAAGGTCCTAAGGTCCAGGCTTGGGTCGTACATGGCAAGAAGGAGAATCCGGAAAGGGGCGGAGCCAGACATTCTTGGTCGATGGGCAAGGCAGGAGGTCAGCGTCCAGAGATCAAAAGCCAACAGGAGACTCCGACAGGGGCAAGGCAGGCGGCAGCAAAACAGGAACAAGACAGGCCACTAACTGGAGATCAGAACAAGGAACACTGGGTGGTCTACTGACACAAAGGCTTTCAAGAATCTGGCGGTTACACACTGGGAGAGCCAGGAATATATTGTGCTCCTTCCAGGTGTGACAGTTCAGTACTTGGAGCTGCCAGAGGTGTAACCAGGCGGCACGGGGAACAGGGGACGACGTCATGGGAGTGCAACACAGGAGCTTCTCAGGCAGGAACAGAGAGGAATCATTACACAATTCAAAGTGTTGTGCATGAAAGAACATAGCAAAATAAAAACATTACAGAGAAAAGAACACGTCAGTGGAATAGTAGCAGCAGGTCAGGATATAAGACAATCTGGACAACAATCTTCAACATTAACAGTCAAAGGTAACTCTAAACACATAGGATTCTAATCTTGACTTTACAGTTTTCTGAGAGTTTGTTCCAGATCAGTGGAGCATAGGAACTAAATGCTGCTTCTCCATGTCTGGTTCTGGTTCTGGTTCTGCAGAGCAGGCTGGAGCCAGAAGACCTGAGTGGTCTGGAGGGTTGATGCCCTGATAACAAGTCTGTGATGGATTTAGGTGCTAATTCAGGGATTTATAGACTAACAGAAGGATTTTAAAGTCTATTCTCTGAGATCCAGGGAGCCATGGAAGGACTTCAGAACCGGGTCCATGTTCTCTACGTTTTTAGTCTTAGTAAGGACTTCAGAACCGGGTCCATGTTCTCTAGGTTCTTAGTCTTAGTGAGGACTTCAGAACCGGGTCCATGTTCTCTACGTTCTTAGTCTTAGTGGAAGGACTTCAGAACCGGGTCCATGTTCTCTACGTTCTTACTCTTAGTGAGGACTTCAGAACCGGGTCCATGTTCTCTACGTTCTTAGTCTTAGTGGAAGGACTTCAGAACCGGGTCCATGTTCTCTACGTTCTTACTCTTAGTGAGGACTTCAGAACCGGGTCCATGTTCTCTACGTTCTTAGTCTTAGTGGAAGGACTTCAGAACCGGGCCCATGTTCTCTACGTTCTTAGTCTTAGTGAGGACTTCAGAACCGGTCCATGTTCTCTACGTTCTTAGTCTTAGTGAGGACTTCAGAACCGGGTCCATGTTCTCTACATTTTTAGTGTTAGTGAGGACTTCAGAACCGGGTCCATGTTCTCTACGTTCTTAGTCTTAGTGGAAGGACTTCAGAACCAGGTCCATGTTCTCTACGTTCTTAGTGTTAGTGAAGACTTCAGAACCGGGTCCATGTTCTCTACGTTCTTAGTCTTAGTGGAAGGACTTCAGAACCGGGTCCATGTTCTCTACGTTCTTAGTCTTAGTGAGGACTTCAGAACCGGGTCCATGTTCTCTACGTTCTTAGTGTTAGTGAGGACTTCAGAACCGGGTCCATGTTCTCTACGTTCTTAGTCTTAGTGAAGACTTCACAACCGGGTCCATGTTCTCTACGTTCTTAGTCTTAGTGAGGACTTCAGAACCGGGTCCATGTTCTCTACGTTCTTAGTGTTAGTGAGGACTTCAGAACCGGGTCCATGTTCTCTACGTTCTTAGTCTTAGTGAAGACTTCAGAACCGGGTCCATGTTCTCTACGTTTTTAGTGTTAGTGAGGACTTCAGAACCGGGTCCATGTTCTCTACGTTCTTAGTCTTAGTGGAAGGACTTCAGAACCGGGTCCATGTTCTCTACGTTCTTAGTGTTAGTGAGGACTTCAGAACCGGGTCCATGTTCTCTACGTTCTTAGTCTTAGTGGAAGGACTTCAGAACCGGGTCCATGTTCTCTACGTTCTTAGTCTTAGTGAGGACTTCAGAACCGGGTCCATGTTCTCTACGTTCTTAGTCTTAGTGAAGACTTCACAACCGGGTCCATGTTCTCTACGTTCTTAGTGTTAGTGAGGACTTCAGAACCGGGTCCATGTTCTCTACGTTCTTAGTCTTAGTGAAGACTTCAGAACCAGGTTCATGTTCTCTACGTTCTTAGTCTTAGTGGAAGGACTTCAGAACCGGGTCCATGTTCTCTACGTTCTTAGTCTTAGTGAAGACTTCAGAACCGGGTCCATGTTCTCTACGTTTTTAGTGTTAGTGAGGACTTCAGAACCGGGTCCATGTTCTCTATGTTCTCAGTCTTAGTGAGGACTTCAGAACCGGGTCCATGTTCTCTACGTTCTTAGTCTTAGTGAGGACGTGGGCAGCAGCGTTCTGGATCAGGTACAGTTGTTGGGTAAGTAAAAATGTGTACACAGACATTGTAAATGTTCAGGTGTGTTACCTGGTCATCTGCCTCTCCCTGTGTTCTCTCTCTCTCTTTATGGTCGCTCATTTTCTTGGCTCACACACAGTGCGAGCCGCCAGAATTGACAAAGACTCCTGGATACGTGTCACAACGTTTTCAGAAAAACTGAGGGAAAGTCTGATGAAAGTCTGATTCGCGGGGCGACTGTGGCTTGGTGGGTTGAGTAGTCGTCTGGCAATCTGAGGGTTGTGGGTTCGATTCCAGCTTCCCCCTGCCACATGTCGATGTGCCCCTGGGCAAGGCACTTAACCCCAAGTTGCCTACCGAGCTGCGTCTCGGTGTATAAATGTGTGTGCGTTAGTGAGAGCGACTGGGTGAATGTGGCTATAGTGTACAGCGCTTTGGGTGGTCAACATGACTGGAAAAGCGCTATATAAGTTCAGTCCATTTACCATGATGAAGTCTGATGAACAGTCAAGCCTGTTTGCCAGTGGCAACATGTGTTTTTTTCTCACTGTACTTAACATGTTAGCAGAGTTTAAACTTTCAGCAGCAGATTATTGTTCAGGTAAGTGGCTTCAGGGAGAGAAGGAAGAGAGCGTCTCTATGATTGGAGCGCCGCGGTTGGAAATGCAACAAGTTGGGCAAATGTGGATGCGTCAGTTTATATTGATTTTGACACAAGTGAGTTTCCTAAATCACTTGTGTCAAAAAAACATCAATATTTCAGTATAGTTTATATGGATACAGTTGTTTTAATGACCCTGGTATTCAATAGAGTCTATGGCTGAATACTAGACATTCAACATGACAGCACATCTTGACTTTAACCATGGCATGTCACAGTTGGCACCATCTTTCAGCCATGACACTGTGAAACACAAAAGACCACACTCTTTGTAGAGTCTGACTCCTCACAATTACCAGCAATTCACTGAGTTTGTTCAGTTTACATTCCCTAATAACGACAAATGGCGGAGAAAGGCTTATACCCCCTAGCCCGCTGATTTGATTTGGTTTAATTTGGATAAATTTACAACATTGTAGCAACGGAAAGAATGTGAAAGACTATTTTATTAGCGTGTTTCCTGCTCTGCACCCACAGGGCCTTTTCCTCCGCCCTGCTGGGAAGTGATGTATGACTCTGTGACCAGATATTCGCGAAGCCAAAAGATCATCCCTCATGGACACCCCTTCACACAAAGCCATGCCTATCACAGCAGGGAAACACACAAACCGTTACTCAAACACAAACCTGCTGCAGTCCCAGTGGTGCAAACCAATAACCATCTGCTGTAGTCCAACATACTAAGGATACATGTGGCAACAGTAGCAGGGAGAACTCAACTCGTAACAGGAACTAGCGTAATTTCTACCTTCTGTGCCACAACAGGAAGCAGAACCTTTTGTTTTCACATTTAAAAGACAGAACTGACACATTTGGCTCTTTATGGATTGTTTCTTGAAGAAGTCATTGTTATATAAACCCTGCTGCTCTACAGATGATGAAGAAAAACCTCTAAGCACTAGTGAAGGACTCTCAATCTTAGCTCCAGGTTAGGTCTGCACTCCAGTTCACATCCTGACAAGATCAGAACCGGTCCTGACTTTTATCTGCATTAGGACAGCCTCAGTCCCAGCTTCCATGCTTGTGGTCAACCCCTCGGCTGTGACGGGTTCTTGCAGCAACAGCCCCGTATTGCAGCGCGTGCAGCATTGAGACCCGACCCACGGTTGGACTCAAACCTGCGGCAGCTGCATGAAGAGCTGAAACATTTCACTTTTATACCAAACAGTGTTAGATAACCATCACTGAACATTTTAGGATGAGACTTTAAAGCTAGACAGAATAAGCTCCTCACTGAAGTAACTGTGAAAATTGTAAAACATAATAGAATATGTTTGTTTTTTATTTTTTTCTTCTTTCTTTGTTTTTTTTTTAAACATTTTTAGATATGTCGTTTGTCTTTGGGTGCTCTCATGTTTGAAGTGAAACAGAAGGAGTTTACTTTGTATCTCGGTTAGAAATTACAGTTTGCTGCCTTTCTCACTTTGGTTGTCCAAACAACATGGCTGCATATTAGCTCACAAATGAAGAGGCATTTATTCATCCTCCAAAGCATTGTCATTATGTATAAACCAGCAGCCCAGTTCATCGTCTGTTACCTGTTTACAAGCAGGCTGCTGGTTCCAGAGCCTCTTGTTCAGACTCCGTCTCTCACATGCTAACGTCTCTTTGCACACTTTTAGTTTCTCGGGGATCTATGAGTGCGTTCTATGTGGGAGAAAAGTAAAAAGTTAATGGGTGTATTCTGGGAAAATTAAGAACTTTTTTATAAGACATTAAAAGTTATTAATTTTCCCAGATATCCGGCTACGTGTGGACTAGGCCCAAGTAAATTGTCAAGTTTAGGACTTCAACTTAATTATTTAGGTTTTGTTGTTGAGCTTTTCCGACTTTAACCTTTTTTTTGTAGCTGAGGACAGGCAGGCAACAAGAGGTAGGAATAACAATGGTGTACCGGAAAAAAAATTATGGAAGCCAGGCAGCTTTGAGGTCCTCAACCTCATTTTTCTTTTATTATCTCCAAAAACAATCCCAAGTGCAAAAATTGCAACATGAAGAGCATAATGAAGGTAAGTAAAAACAGCACAACACTAAAAACTTTTAAAACATGACATACACTACACGCTAACACCTAAAATATATTAATAAAATCATATATTGCACAAATGATTGCACATTTATAATTGTTGTTCCAAGTTACATCCTTAAAGCCAAAGTCAGTATCGTTGCACTTGTTCCACCAGAACATGACCCCAAGCCAAAAAAGGATGTTTTGCATTTTTTATGTCAAAATAAGAAAAGAAATACTGATTGAATCTAAATGCTCCATCAGGATGTTTAGTCCACAAAACAAACCTCACTGAAAACACAGCTGATGTAACAAAGCGCTCTCAACCTTACCTTCTAAAAAACATGAAATACAATTAAACGGGCTGAAAGTAAGACAAGAATACACATGAAAAGTTTCTGGCTAAGTATGAGGCATGAATCTGAGTCAGTTTTTAGGCTACTAACCAGGCAACCTCCATAGAGAAGCACTTTGCTCCACAAACGGAGAACTGCTAATCTCTACAGCTCTGAATGGGGGATTGACTGGAGTCCGGTGGTTTAACCCAGATGAGATACGGACTGAGTCACTCTGAAAAGATTTCAAAGTTCTTACCTGAAAATAAGAGATTTTAATACCCTTTATTTCTGTAATAGCGTACCTTTTGGAATTCAACTAAAAACTTGTTTAAAATGTTTGTTTCTACATTTGACATAAAAAACTATATTTTTTTTGCACCCTGTGCCATATAATCTAATTAAAAAATCATAGACTGATCTGTTAAATTAATATAATCATTTTAATTTCAAGACAAACTTATGAAAAAAGAAGAAAAAAAAATCAAGATCTTTATTCTATGACGTAAACATGGTCAGTTCCTTGGAAGAGGGCAGGTGTCCACATCCCATAACTAATCACTGGTGGAACAAGCGACAACAACATGCTGCAGGATTTTACAGCAGATATTTATCAACTTCCAAAAAGTCCCAGATCACCTTCACCTCTGGAAACCTCAGAACTGCCTTCAGCTGCTTTCGTCCTCACTTGGTTTTGATCATATCTGTCTGTGTTTGGTGAAAACAGCAGCATACAGTAACTGAAAAGCATTAGAGGGAGAGTGGAGATACACAAACACGAAGCTTTATACGGCCCACAAAAGCAACAATAGTGAAATTACTTTAAATATAACCGTAACAATATGTTTTGCTTCTTAAAATGATTTTGAAAAAGCACAATAAAAAAGTAAAAGTACTATGAAAAGCTGGAATAATGGCATGCTAAGCTCTATTCCACAATCTTTTGCACTTTCCTCACTTATTGGCTCCTCAGATAAATATGCATAAAAAGTCTCCAAATAAATCAATGTTTTATTACAGCAGTATGATCAGATACTGGAGAATCCAGAAAAATCCAGCCATTAATTTTACTACATTTACTCAGCGGGGTGAAAAAAGCAATATTGAGACATTTACCATTGAAAACATTTTTCCAGTGGCACTTAGTCTTCTCATATAACGTTTCATAAGGTTGGAGCACTCAGAGACAAGGACTGTTGACGATCCATCCAGATGTTCCAGAGTCATGTAGCCTTATAGGCTCTCTGCTGATGAAAGAAGTAAATGTATAAACTAAAAAGTATAAAAGGAATAAAAGAAGCGGACACTGATAGAAAATATATTGTGACATTTGTCAGGAAGGTAGGAATGAAAGACATTTTAAATGTACAGAAAAGGGATGTATAAGACATCAACAGCAGGAGAACATCAGCAGCCATGTTTCCATCTAACTGTCATGTGAATTTTTAAAATGTTGCAAAAAATAAAATGTGAAATAAGCATTTATATGTACTGGTTTGGAGAGTATAAACCAGACTATGTAGAGCGTAATTTTGTCAGAACTTAACGTTACGCATGGCTGTAATAAACACGGAGGAGAGTTTGCAGACTAGCTTAGACCACACGTCTAAGAAAAAAAAGGAGAGAGGTTTTCAGGAATGTGTTGCTTTCTGGCAAATTGTAATCATGTCAGCTAGTATTGGCGATGTCAGATGCAGTCCGGAGACGTAGAGAAAGAAATGCAATCCTATGTGTGATGGGAATGTCCAGGAAGACACTGGAAACACCTGATCAGTCATATGAGCTAAATCTTCGCTATGTCAGAACTTATTCTGCAAATGTGTTTCTATCCTCCATTTTGCACATTAACATGTTTCACAAAAATCCACAAACCACCGCAAGCGAGTGTAAAAACTTTTTTATGCGAAATAGAGGAAATTCTTTAGAATTTTGCCCTTTCCATCAACATTTTCCAATATAATACTCCAAAATGTGATTAAATAATCAGTTGATGGAAACATGGCTACAAAGAAGTGGACATCTTTCTGACTCTTACATTTGATTATTGAGTAAAGATCAGTGCACAAAGATCGGTTCACTTACTAAGCAAAACATTTCAGTAAGTAACACATATTCCCATCCCTGCATCCATCAGACTGAAGCATCAGCTGATGCTTCAGTCCAATCAGCCTTTTACCATTTTCATGTATTAAACGTGTCTTATCTATTCCCCTCTGTTTCTGTAAAGCACCTTACATGAGCCTGTGTAAGAATGCTGCTTTATAAGTAAATTTTTCTTACTTTTCTTTGCCTAATTTTTGTATAATGACTTGGTGCCCATCCTTGATGCAGTTTTTTCAAAAGAATTAGGGATATTTTCCCCCTCCCCCTTCCAGCCTCCTCACTCTGAATGATGGTGAGATAAACTTGGATCATGGTGAAAGTTTGGTTTAGACTTATTAAGATCAACACATCCCCACTTTTACTTTAATGACATGTTCTTCTGTCTTTCCCTTTTTAACCTCAAATTTATACCCTAGAGAAACAGGAAGGGATTGATTACTAAAGGTTTGGAGACAGTCTGATCAATTTAATTTAAACACTTGTTTCAGTTGCATTTATTTCATAGCAGTCATTAGTGCCACTTCTGTTTGTTTTTTATTATCCTCAATTTTTCTCCCTCAATGAATATTTAAAGCAAAATATTAATTTGTTTTAATGCTTTACTACCAGGGGTACTGGTAGGTGCAGAAAGCTTTTACACATTTAAAATTGTCAAAAAGATTTTCAATGTGACAGAAGTAGAAATGTATCATCAGTCTCTTGATGTTGGAGGAGTTAGTCTTTATTTTCCTCCAGTAGTACTTTGTTAAAAAAAAAAAATAATAATTAACAAAAAATATAAAAAGTTATTGACAAGAGTTGCATATTTGAAGTATACTTACAGATGTCATGTTGGAATGTGACGCGTATGTGTGATAGAGATCTACTGGTGAGTTTTATGTCTGAGGTCTAATTAGTCAAAGAAAGACGGCGACCGTTTCAACCTTTTATTGCTTATTGTATCAATCAGGGTCAAAGGCCTAAAGAGACTCTCTGACGGCACGGCGTTAAATCTGAGTAGGAAAAACATCCCGGGTTCTCATGTCAGACGCCGCAGCTACGAGTGTGGCTGTGTTTCTATTGTCAGCGTTTCCAGTCAAGATTCATTACCTAATTAAGCAATGATTTAAGCCTCAGGAAGGAGAACATCGGGAGCCTCGTCAACACGCTTATATTTGGCTCTGTGTAAAGACTCCGCATCACAAGCGCTCTGCTAATTGATGGGAATGTCTTGGGCTCTTGCCGTCTTCAAAGAGGAAAGCTCGCAGTCGGTCTTGCTCACAGTCGTATCTAAAATACGGGCGCACACCCACGCAGACAGAAAGCCAGAGGGAGGCCGGTTACAGTGACATTCAACATCAAAATCAACTCGTCTCCTTAACTCCGCTCAGCCTGTTGTGTCTGCGTGGCCGGGGCGCCCTTGGTCACCGGCTGGACCGGCATTGTGCGTGACAAATGCCCCCTCTAGTGTGTCACAACAGGAAAGTTGGTGGGGAAGGCCTTCAGGCTGGCTCTGTGTTTAATGAGCTTGGAAAGAGCCCAGACTCGGGTCTCTTTCATCCCTGTCACTGCTAATGCAACCAGTTAGCTGAGTAAAACACGAGCCCTCCCAAAGCTGTCCCATCTTCTTCACATCTCTGTCTTTCCTGAGCCTGGCTGCACCTCTCAGCCGCTTCTTCACCTGGTCCATTTGTTTCCTCTGTTGGATTCACTCCTCTGCCATCACTGATGCTCCTTGTGCCTACCGCCTCCTGCTTCATTACCCATGGAATAACAATGATAATTATTATTATTATATTTGTCATTGCAACATACATGCCAATGAAACTTGTCCTCTGCTTTAAACCCACCCTTCAGGGAGCGGTGGTTTGCCAATGTGCTGCGCCTGGGGAGCATTCTGGGGATTGCATCATCGCGTGATAGTAGTGTACTTGTAGGCTTTGCATAAAATTCAATTTGTCGTCTATAGAGTCAGGTATGAAGTGAGATCTGCAGGTGGAGCGGTGCTGGAGCTGCAGGTAACGGCCCATTGCCAAACATGTAGACTTTTACTTTTAACCTCAACCACTTTGCTTTTCATCAGCTGACTTCCAGCCTGAATGATGCGCTCTGCTTTAGTTTGTCGTTGAGTCGGCACGGCAAGCCGCTAAAATAGAACTTGAGTGAACGTAAAATAAAATAATGGCTAAACCTTGAGATTCCTCTGCTGTCCGAATTATCAAGGCTCTCCTGCATCGTTTTGTGGGTCTATCGCTGTCGGTCTGCTCCATCTGTGTGATGCATGGTGAAGACCGGCCCACCTTAAGCCTCCTCAGCCAACCTGTGGCATGTATGCCCCCCCACCACCACCCACAGAGGAGAGTTTGCTCTTAATAAAAGGTGCTCTAATGGATGGAGTTGTAGTAATATGCCATGTTACATTGTAAGTCGTAACGGTGTTCCTTAAGTGTGAAAAGTAATTTGTTAGATTGCACCATTAATAAAAAAAAGAAAGAAAAAAAAACGCTGTTACTAACGTTACTCCTAACACTGATTATGCAGGTTAATAAGATAAGATAGTCTTAATACACCCAACAACTAAATATTTTGGAGTTATCCACTTGTAGCTTTGCATTCATCAGCTTGGACTACAAAATCACAGCTAGAAATAAAAATGGTGGCTTTGCGATATAAGTAAGCCAGAAGACCATGACCTTGTTCAGCAGCTCTGCAGCAAATACTGTGATGCACTTATTCAAAAAACATAATAAAGAAAAGAGAAAACTGAACGTCTTGAAGCATGTGACCCAAACAGAATTAAGATATCTACACAACACCTGGACAGACTACTAACTTTACTTCACTTTGAGAGACTCCAAGTACACAACAAAATGTATTCAAGGACTGAAGAAGTGGATTTTTCATGATATGCCCACTTTAAATGAATCACTGAACAGAACCAACAACACTTCCTGTTTATGCCTGAAGTTTCAGGTCCTCTGTCTGGCTAATCACAGTCAGAGGCTGTGGCAGAAGTGTAAATCAGCCCCAGCTCATCTTTTGACACATCATCCCTATGATGAAACCTGGCGGTAGGAGCATAGAGCTTCTGGATGTTAGAAAATCTGCTACAGGCTGCAGAAAAAGTTGAAACGGCTGTAGAGGTTCAGCTTTAAGCAGGGCAACAACCTTTAGAACCAGTAAAGGCTATAATTGAATGGCTTAGATAAAAGCAAATGCATGTTTTACAATTATCCAATCAAAGTCCAGACCTAGATTAATCTAAAAATATGTGGCAAGACATGAAAACTAGCATCCATCAATCTGACCTGGAGCTTTTCTCACAAACAACTGACAACAAATTCAGAGTCTGTTCTGAGGTCTGCAACTCGCTTCCCGATGACTCTTAGTGACGTTGGCAAAGAAAGAAGATGAAATTATAGAAAGAAGATTTGTTTTTAAATACAAATAAAATAACAAATGCCGGTTTTAAGAGTTTTGCCCTTTTTGCATGAATTTATTGCCTTGAAGTTTCACCTCAGAATGAAACTAAAAGTCCCAGAAATATTTTTTTAAATCTTTGTTTTTGTTATTATTTAGGATTTTCACAAATGCTTTTCCTTCATTCAGTCATTCATTTTGTTCTTTTGATGGTAATGCATTTAAATGATCATTACACCAAACAAGGTCTCAGTTGTATAAAAAAAACATGCCATACCATGTAAGAACAGGAGTAGGTTGTAGAACACATGGAATGAAGCCTCCTCCATTCTCAGTTCATAATAAACAAAAACAGCACATTATGCCCTGAGCATGGGTTAGACAAACATAATAATACATTTTTAGATACTTTTACATTCCATTTCATACATTTTCATAATTTTCTTTCTTATATTTAAATTTAAATAGTGAAATGCTGGAACAGTCTTTAAGGTCATGTTCCAGTAAGCTCCACTGTTTTACACCAGCAACGAAAAACGAGTCATCTGTTTAAGCGTGGTTCTGGCAGATGGATGTTTAAAACCCAATCGTCTTCTGCTACTATCCTCATTCAGAGTAAACAGACCTTGCATGGCAGGTGGTAACTGATAATGTTTTGCCTTATGCATATTTTAAAGTCCAAAAAGGGAAAAAAAAAATGGTGGTTCTTTAGAAATAACAACACCCTCCCTGCATGCCTTGTAGATTTGTATCCAAAAACATAAGAAGTCTTTTTTTTCCCTAAAGGTCAGATAACATTTGAGGCTCTGTACGTGTTTAATGTAACTTGACTTTGGGCAAAAACTGCTCTTTGCATTGTAAAGGTCCATTACTTCTCATCCCAATAACGTACAGTGAAGTTAAAGAGAATACTTCTTCACAGTACTGTCAAAGGTTTTGAATTATTTCCAAAGCTACTGTATATTCAACACAGTGATATATATATATATATATATATATATGATTCCCTTACTGCAAATAAACAGATCACGGATGTAGCTGGAGGTAAAAAAAATAAAAAATAAAAAAAAAGTTGTAGACTGTAACATCAAAAGCTGGGTGCACTGAAATATTTAGCTTATTTGTTGTGCTTTTCCTTCTCTTTTTTCTTTCCTCAAATAAATTGTTCTGACATGTGATGCACTTTGCAAACATCTGGGAAAAGTGATGTAAGAGTGTGAGAGACGGAGGGGCTGCAGATCAAACAGAGAGTGGGAGGAAAGAGGGTGATTTTCCTCTGTCTAATAAGCCACAACCCTTCCACTTACATTCATCCGTCTTAAGGCAGCAGAGTGAGGAGGCTGGAGACAGAAAGGGACGTCGGTGCTGGACTGAAAGACGTTCTCACCAGCTCCACCGAAATCTTTCTACTCAAAGCTGGATTAGCTGGTTATAGTGTAAATGAAGTTTCACTTTTTTTTTTTTTTTTTTTTTTTCATAACTACAACCTGTAGGGGTGCAGGAATGACCAAAACCAATTAAATTGTAAACTTTGTGTTTTCTGGTTATCAGAATGTGGCCCATGAAAACTTCCCCCTCTCTTGTCACCTTCATCCCCAAAGTGTTTCAAACAATCCATCGAAATCCAACAAAGACATTATGAGAAGAAGACTAAGACAGAGTATGGAGGAATATTTGCATTTCTTGAAATTGTTCCTCATTTCATCATCAAAATATTTTATCATCTACCCATTCAAAGATACAAGTTTAATTGAATGTCCTACTTCTGGATGTTGGTAAAATTCCCATCAACAGTTTGATTTTGTCTGCCCAACAGAATTTTCCCACAATTGATGTCCTATATGTAGAGAGTAGTTTTAGTGAATTATGATTTATCTTAAAGAACTACAATACAATATAGGCAGAATTCCAGCAGAGTTTTATGAAAAATCCTGTAATATTCTGACACCAATGTTTCACAGAATGTTGCAACAAACTCAGGAAAATGTCAGATTCCCAGGAAATATGGAATCTGCCACCATTAGTTTCCTGCTTAAGCCAAGCAAAGATTATGTGTTTCCTACCAGCTATTGTCCCATATTCTTATTAATTAATGTTGATATTAAAATAATCTGTAAAGCCACAGCGCCAGACCTCTTAAAAATCTGCCACCAGGGTTAGACAGTCAGGAGTATTAAATGTTTGGGTATTAATGTGCCATCTAAATTGGCAGGTTTAGCTAAACTTAAACACATCCCTCTTTTAAAGAAGATAGATGATTTTGCCAGATGGAAATTTCTACCAATTGAATTTATAGGAAGGGTTGCTTCAATTAAAATGATAGTTTTACCCAGAATTAATTACTTATTCTAAATGATTCCCAGTAAACCATCATTCGACTGGTTTAAATCTCTGAATTCCTCTATTTCTACATTTCTTTGGAAAGATAACCCCCCACCCCCCCCCACCCCCTCAGCTTAAAGATGCTAAAGAAGACAAACGATAGGGGGGGACTAGAGCTGCCTAACTTCCATCACTACTACTTAGCAAATAGGCTACAAAACATCTCAAAATGGATTAAACATAATCCCTTAGATGAGCCCTGACTAGACAGAACAGAAAATATGTGATAATATCAAGATTTCTGATTTGCCATTTATTAGCTCAAATATAAAACGGCATACATGCTTTAAAATTATTAACATCAGCTCTTCTCTGACAGCATGGTGGGAGTTTCTTAAAATGACGAAGTCATCACTTATCCCATCTGGAATAATCCTGACACCCTATAAAAATTATATTATAAAATTTCCATACTGGAAGAATAAAAGGTACTGAATACCTGGAACATTTACATGAAGGAACTGAGTTTATCACATTTGATAGATTAAATATACAATATGGTATTAATAAAGAACTAAGCCATTTTCCTCATACATCAATGAATGAGCTGTGTGTCTGTGACTTCAGACAGAATATTCAGGGACAGTTTATTTTTAGCTTTTTAGAAAAATAGACCAGTTCACTAGTTCTGTTTTCCTTAAAATCTTGATTATTTTTAAGGTGAAAATCTGAAGGGAAGAAACAAGCATAAACATTTTGCAGGAGAATGCCAAGTATTACATTACAAAATGATATAGCGTATATAAATAGCTAAATATGCTCTATAATATACAATACAAACAATTATAAATAGCTATCTCATTTTAATAGCATAATAATAGACCAGTTGTAAACATTAACACTGCACCAAAGATGATGCTTCTGCGAATAATTCTGCTCTTTTCACCTGCGTGGAGAGTCTCACCTCTTTTTATATAGTTGTATCTTATAGAGAGTACCAGATGCTTTATTTAGATTTCATAATCAGCTTTATTAATAACGAGTTGTGACACCAGCCACAGCTGAAACAAAAAGCTGCTGAACATCAGGGACTAATAAAATGAGAGAAAACCACAAATAAAATGACAAAGCTATTCACACAATCTAAATAAATTTAAAACCCAATACATAGCAAAATAAAGCCAAGCAGCAAAACAGAACAAAATCAATACCTAAAAAAGTTGAGCGGTTCATGTATTAGCAGAGTTTTATAGCAGAGTTTTAATAAGTTTTAAGTTAGAATATTTGTTGTTGATTTTAAATAGCTTATTGTTTGGTTATTAAAAAGCAAACATGCCTCTGTTTAAGTCTGATTTTGCCTGGTATTCATTTATTTATTCAATCTGATATTAAAATTTCTGTGCAAGTGCTTGCTCTGTAGGCTGTTAGCGCTCATGCGGCTAAGCACAGCAAACAAAGCAAAATGCAATGAAACAAACACAATTTTAATTGGTCTGTCCTGAATTAATCCCCCCTGTCCAGATAAAATATCTTTCTGTGACCATTTTGGTGAACAGTGGAGGGTTAAGCGCGGCCATTGGGTCAGAGAGCCGTGTGGGTGGTGCTCCTGCAGCACAGGAAATGCGGTTTCAATCATATCTTCTTCAGGCATTATGGAAAAACTATTTCATTAATGTGATCAGGGACACTGGGTGTCCAAATTCAGAGGCTGCACCCATCGTAGGACCCGGCCCATGTAGACCGCGAAAAGACAAAGACCAGAAGAGACTGGCTGGGATTTTGGACGGTCTAGCCTTCACCGGCTGTCTCCACCCTTACCTCAGACAGCACAGCTGTGAAGCCACACAGTCTGACATCACCGTCTCCACTAAATACCTGCATGGCTTTAATTTTCCCCTTCACATATCCTGATGTTTTGTTTAACATCTTCTTGTTTTGTTAGTTTATTTTACTCTCATTCATCAAGTACTTTATGTGTTCGTACATATAAAAATATACCACCCAGTAAGAGGAATCACATGTCATTTTTGAAGTATTTTGGAATTTGATTATTAGTAATATGTTTAACTACTTAGACCCTAATCCTAATTTCTGAGCAAAGCCTATAACACTTTATTTGTAGAGAAAAATAATAAAGTAACCAAACTTTAACACAGGATCAGGGATGTCCAAACGTGCCCAAGCACTTTTAAAATTAAGCAATATGTCAACACACCGATCAAATATTTCAGGTTTCCACAACTAACTTCTCGTCTAAACAGTTTTTGAAAGTAAATTTCATGTCACAGAAACCATAATACATCCAACTTTATTCACAGCTTTCCTCTCCTCCCCACCATTGCTGTTTGTGGTTAAACAATCCTCCTCAAACTGAATCATGGGATAGAATTAACAGCAAAGGATACACCGCACCACCCTTCTATCTGGGGAAGGATCGAAGGAGCCTACGAATTTGGACAGCCTTCAGCACATCACTGTGACGTAACTGGCCTTCAACACTCAAAAACCTTGCAGGAGGTTAAACAACCTCTTATATTAGCATTTAGTATAGCTAGCACAGGTAACAGAAAACTAGTAAATATAGTAAATTAGCTGAGATTTGAAAAATACAGAGATTTGCACATCTATAATGCTGCCTGAATAAAGCACAATTTCTAGGAGTTCGGCAGCTGAACTTCGCGTGAAGTATAAAAAGACAGAGTCAAAATGTTCTACTTGTTCTTGCCAAACCGAGAACAAGAACTAATTCCTTGTTTCTTGCAGAATATGTAGCACGCTTACAGGTATAGTTGCAGATTTATCCGATAATTTAGGTAAGAAACACCTGAGTCCCTATTAGAATAACTGCGTACAAAACCGTCTTACCTGCTCTTCTGCTCCTCGGGGGGAATGGGTGAAAAAATCCTCCCAAATCCTCTCTAGTCTTATTTCTTTCTGTGCACAAAGACACATGGCTGGTATTCGAACCAACAACATGATGGTAGCAACAGTGCTTGGGTGAGAAAATATGTACCTGATATTTTCAAATATACCGTAGTTTCTGTGATGTCGTCTGGTCCATAAGGCCATTTAGCATGAAGGACAAAGTTCAACAAAGGCTTTTCGTCTTGTTAGAGAAGCCAAAGGGAATCTGCCAAACTGTTCTCCCACCAGTCCTGAGCTGTCACCCACTTAGGAGGAATAAAATGCATTTAAAAAGGGGTCAGATCTATTGAGCAGCCAAAATCCCTCATAAAGTACATGTGGGAAAACATGCTGCTTTGAAAACTGTAGCTGTAGTTCTTCTCAGTTCCCAAACACAAAGTGTTGTTAACAGCAGGGCTGACGCAACGAGCTGGTAAGCATGCCGCTGTCCAGAGATGTTAAAAAGATGCTGCTGGAATTAAAGTCAAAATGAGCAAATGTATTTTCCAAATTAGGTCCCAGTTTTAGGATTTCATAATAAAATAAATACAAACCGAATGCTTTCTGGTGAAAGAACACGAGTCCTTCATCTTTTTCTTTTTTACTAATTGAGCATCTTTGAGGATTTTTAGACAAAGAGAATTTTAAAAGTAAATCTTTTTTTAATTTTGATCTTGCGTGCAGTGACTTTCAAAAGTATTTATACACTTTGTGTCATGGTTGGGTAAGGCATGGTCCCAAACACAGAAGCAGATGAACATGGCGGTGTTTTAGTGGTAAGTAGGCCTACCAGCTGGAGAACCGCACATCGAGCAGATAGGACAAACCGGCCGGAACATACAGGAGGAACCAGAGACAAAAACATGAAACTAAACTACTGAAGTGCTGCAGGAGAAGGAGAGAGAAATGAGAGAGAAAGCAGGAGATCCAGGTGGAATTAGAGGATAATTACGGTAGACAGGTGAAAGCAATGAAGGTCCTTTGGGAGCGAAAGAGCAGAATGGGAGGAAGCACTGGGAGAATGAACAATAACTACAGAATCCAACAAAATCACAAGTTAAAAATAAGATAATATTAAAGAAGAAATCACTGAAGAAGACATGATCCAAAAATAATAAAATCTAAATATAATACTCAAGGATTCTGACATTAAACCTTTTACATGTTTTGTCACATTGCAACTATAAACCTTAATGTTTTTGTGGGTGATTTGAAAAAGTGGTAAATAATTGTGAGGTGGAAGGAAATTGATGTATGGTCTTTGAACTTTTTTAATAATGAAATATAGAAATGGATGCTGTACATTAATATTCAGTTTACTTTAATAACGGTAAATAAAATCCCGTGTAACCAATTGTTTTTAGAAGTCACCTAATAACTAGTAAATTGATAAATTGGTAAACTCAACATGTCTGTAGTTTATTCTTATTAGAACTGAAAGCATGAGAGGTTTGTTGGAGAACTTTAGAGAACAAACTATTATGAAGACCGAGGAACCCATTAGACGGGTCAGGGAGAAAGTTCTGGTTCAGTTTAAAGCAGGGTCCAGTTTTACAACAGCATCCCAAGCTTTGAATATCTCCCAGAGCATCTCTCATGTTCCATCATCTGAACATGGAGAGAAGATGGACCACCTGCAGACCTACCAGGACATGGAAAAGATGCCAATCCATGAACCCGGGAGCAGCTGCAGATATCCACAGCTAAGGCTGGAAAATCTCCTAGAAAGATAACGATTGGACACAAACTTCTCTATCTAACGTTTATGGAAGACTGGTAAGAAGACAGCCAGTGTTTATAACTAGACCCAATACGTCCTGTGGTTCACAGCAGACATGTGGCAGAAGGTAATCTGACCAGATGAAAAATAAATTTAACGTTCTTCATGGAATTGATTCCTGCACATCCCCCTGATACATCCCCCCTTTCATCAGCAAGGACCACGCCACAAAGATCGTTGTCCTTCCTGCAGGACTACGATCTCTAAATAGACCACCAGGGCTACAGTGGGATAGTTTAGATAAAAGAACATTCATATATTAAAGTAGCCCTGTCACGCTCCAGTCCTAAATCCAAATAAGAATCTCTGTCAAGACCTGAGAATTTATTTTTACAGACGGTCTATATCCAATCCGTCTACACTTGATGTTTGTGAAAGTCAAACTGTCCTGTCTGTGATGTTTGCAAAGAAACGAATCCCTCTTTGAGAAAAAAAAACAACTAAAACATCTTTGAGCCGAGCATCTACAGTAAAGTCTTTCTGCACTGCCTGAAGACACATCATCCAGGACTGAGTGAATGACAGGTGGCCACTGAGCGATGAAGGCATCTAATGAAGCAACATTTACAGATATATTGGAAGGTTACGCATGCAGAGGTCAAAAACATTATTTTTTCTGCCAAAATAAAGCTGGAAAATCTAATTCTGAGATTGTGATGGGATCGTTTGACACGTTTCGTGTTTAGTTTCTGGCATAACCAAAAGTCAGAACTTTTTTTGTCCATATTTTCATTTTTAAACCTGATGAGCAGAAGAAAATTAAATTAACAAGACTGCCTGACAATGCAAAGGAAGACAGATGAGAAAAGATCAAAAATTCAAATATTTCAGAACCACTGTAGCATCCACCGATGTCTGCCATGACTGTCTTACAGGATGACGGTCTGTGAGAATAAAAACCCTTTTTCACGGCTTCAGAATGATTCACAGACCAGTTAGCTTTGCTTTAAGGGACAGTCTAAGTGTGGGTACTGTTGGCGTTTTACAGCCACACAAGTGGAACCTGAACTGTGTAGCGCTCACTTTGGGGTTATCCACTTAGAGTGGAAGTGCTAGGAAATAACAAGAGCTTTCATGCAGAATGAGTAAAACCTGCTGATGGGGATGCTCTCTGACAGGACGGAAATTCAGAGCACGCTGGAAAGTCAGCCACATTGGGTTAAAAAGCAACAGGATAGTAAAGGGAGGAGGACGAAGGGAGATTTTCCTCCCATTTTATTGGACAGCTAAAGGAAAAAGTCTCAGACATTGCTCTCCTGCTGGAGGGTAATTGCTAAGTGAAGAATGAAATATGAGATGAGGGCATGGACTGACACTTGAAAAATTGGTAAGAAAGAGTTCAAAAGACGGAAATTATCTTTCTCTACAAGCAGGCCTGAAATGCCAATATCTGCACTTACTGACAAAAAACTGTTAATTACCCAGAAGAAATAGTCCGATTTGGATGTAAATTGGTATACATGCAGACCAGCAGTGGGAATGTTGGAGGGCTGCCAGAGGCCACCCTGAGTGGAGCAATAAAGGCTCCTGCTACAGGGTCAGTCAGTCAAAGTCGTGATAAAGGGCATATAACACAGAAAATACACAAGAAACTATTAACACCATCTGAGTTTAATAGAAATTGCATTGTTGATTAGCATGAAACCAGTTATTTATATAATACAATCCGCTGCCGTGTGGGGCTCACCCATCTGATTATCAGGGTTGTAACAATAAATCGATCCACATCAATATATAATTTAAATGATTATCGATCCAATTACATCGATGCAAAATAAAAATATAAATCAATATGGTCATTTTTAAGATGCACCTTTATTTGGTGTTTATTCTGTACCACACAGTGATGATGACGGTCAAGATGCTTTGAAATATGCTTTTTATTTTTATTTTATTGAGACTTGTGTCAGTCATATGAAACGTCCTTGATCTCTAGACATTTTAAATGTCATTGTGTTGTGGTGACCTTCAGGGTGATATTGTGTGACCAGGTGAGTTTTCCATATTACCAGAGAGGAATTTCATCCTTACTCTGGCCCTTCTATTGTTTAGGTGCTGAGTTGTTCTTTGTTTGTCTACACACTGGTCATTGTTGACATTATCAAACATCTCGTAACATCCCTGCTCAGGACTCTGGAGTTTTCTGTTGAGGATGCAAGATGGCTTTACGAAATTGAGAGTCCAATAGATAACACCCAGACAGCAGATGAATGGCTAATGAAGAATAGACTATAAAAGACTGGCTAGGCCATGCCGGTCTTTAGTTTAGACCTCCATCCTAAAGAAAATATGTGAAGGGAGCTGTAGCTCTAAGTTGCAAAGAAGCAGCTAGGAAACCTATTTGATTTAGATAGTTTCTACAAAGGAAAGTGGACCAAAATCACTTCTGAGATCACTCTAAATCCAGTGGAGAGCTCCATAAGGTATCTTACTGCTGGCTAGTGGAGTTTTGTATGTTTCCATGTCTGTACCTGACAGTAAAGATGAGGTGTTTGGGCCATAGTCAGAGTTTATCTTCCTCAAAGCTTAAGACAGATGTCACAGGGAGTTTCATACTGACAGTTACTGATAGTAATTGTGTGTTGTTATTTTCTTCGTTTGTTACCTCACCTCTTATCAAGCTTCATGATGGAGGTTGTGAGGCTTATCCCAGCCTTTTATCTCCGTGATGTCCTTTGGGAGCTTTTTGCTCGTGCCCATGGTGGTGGAAATGAAAAAAAAAATCAATTTGCAGAGTAGACGTTCTGGTTGCCTTAAAAAAAAAGTCATATCATCAAACAAATGTTCATGTTCAGCCAGAAACTTTAAGATTGGTACCCCATACATGGAGGCTACTAGTTTACCCATTCCAAATTTGACCCCGACTTCAGAGCCTCTGTTGAATTTATTGTCCCTTCTGTCTCTTTCCCTGCCATGTCGCAAACAGTGAGAATAAAGACTACTAGTGCCACAAAAATATCTTAAAAGAAGAAAAACGCTGATCCCCTTGTAATCTGTGCATCACCACAGGGACAGGTATGGGATGCATTAGAATAACACTACAAATCATCTTACAAAAGACATACAGTTATGCCACTATAGCTGTTCAGATTCTTGTTTCTGCATTACCATGAGTGGTCATTGTGCAGCACCAGATGGAGAAAAAACCTCACCTTCCTAGAAGTAGCGCCGTGGCAAAGCCTTTCAATAGGACAACGTTAATCTAAAAAAAGTAAGGCTCCTGTGTCCATTGGCTGCTCTGGTCATGGTGGGCTGGAGGGCCAGCCCCCATAAATTGAGTTAGATCCACTCAGGAATCCGCACCAACCATAACCCTAATCTGTTAAATTATCTGGGCCAGTACTGACATCTGAGGGCAAACATGTTGCACAGGAATGATTCTGTTGTGCTTTGATTTGGAACTTGTATCCAGACCTGAGGTCGCACCTCACCTTTCTGACAGGAGAACAATAGCATGCCTGCTCTGCCATCTCTGTCAGCCATTTCATTTGATGCTGCAGTCACTCCAATACTGTCCAATGACCTCTCAACATGTGCAGGTCATTTCATTTTCACTACTACTGGGTTCCATCAGAGGATTCTCATAGTTTGCAACATGTGAATGTGCACTGGCCCATGAGTTTACCATTTTTGTAATTATAAGAACGTTTGATTTTAACATGTCGTTCTACTCTCATACTGAGATAATGCAGTTTGCTTTTTATCCAAAGACACAATGAAGAGAAGAAAAACCTCAAGTCAGTAGAGCACAGAGCTCTTCTTGGTTGATCAGCTTTGATAAGCTGTTTCTTTAATGTAAAATTCCTTTCTTTTTGCTGCGTTTTCCCCCCTACTGACTCTTCAAAACCAAGTCAGCCAACCTCGTCTGCGGCAATCTCGTCTAAAGAAACGGTGAGACGGCTTTAAATTAAAGAGAAACAAAGCGAAAAATAGCTCATGGTTACCCACAGATCTGTCAATTGGGGAATGTGCTCCTTATAGAGTTTACAAGAACGATGTTCCTGTCTTGATTTTTTTTATTTTTTATCAGGAACATTTGGGAGGAACAGTCATCTCCTCTTGTCAACCTGATAGAGTTTTTCTGACCGCAACTAAAGTTTCTACTTAACTTTTTAAAAAATAATCCAGAATTTTAAAAGTAGGAAGCAAAGACAAACAAATTTAAAAATATGTTTCTATTCAAGTTGTATTTATTTATTTATGCATTTTCTGAAATTTGCAGTTGCCAGCTTGGGTCAGGCTGCAGTGTAATGTTTAATTGACTGTAAAGAGTCTGTAATTAATAGTTACACCACCAGAAATCAGCATGAAGCATTACTGCCGATGCATTAATTATGAGATGTTTGTAACATTAGTCAGGGGAAAACAAACTTCAACTAATACTCAGTTTAGACCCATTCTACTATTACACAAAGCTCTGGTTTAAAAGCTGATTGACCCCAGTGGATAAAGCTGCATTCCACAACAGCTGAAGAAAAACAGCATCAGTGGATTTACGGCGAGAGGTTCTGAGGCAGGGCGTAATCTCAAAACTAAACAGCAGATATGAGAGAGCGAGTGCTTATAGTAATGAATCAGGGGTGAGCATAAACGTCTTAAAAGGAACCTAAACTAATGAGATTTAAATAGCTTAAAGAGGACATTTTACGAAGAATATCCCTTAATGTCTGCTGGACAGGATTTGCTTTCAGGGTGAAATTAGCGAGCAGAAAAGAGATATTTCGGCATCTTGAACTGATCCCTGAGCATTTTACTTTCAGGGAAATATGGAAACGTCCGTTTAACGGCTCTATCTGAAAGCCTCCTTCCTAATTTTCTTGCATTAGGGACCTTCGCCGCTTCATCATTTCAGAGCAGTGGTTCTGAAGCTTTTCTAACACTAAATGACACTGGCAAACATTTATTATCAAAACTCTATAAACTGAGATAGATTAAAAGCCAATTAGAAAGAACAAATGGCCTAGTCTTGGTTCAGAGGTTCAACTTTAGTAACGTTGGGCTGGTTTCTTGCATCTTAGTGTATTTTTCAGTCAGAAGATTACTTTAGAAATCTGTATCTGAAGGAAAATGATTTAAACTTTGTCTAATGTTCATTTATATAAAACACCTGTAGCCTGATAATAATCTAATAGAAAACAAACTCCTGATTTAATGATGTAGCAGGGATGGGTTTATAAATAGGCTATACTCTTTTTTTATTTTTTATCTGGAAGTCATGGTTGTGACCACTGCTACCTGTTTTAAATGAAGAACCTATAGATTAATTATACTAAGGGTGCAAACGCAAACAGAGTGTAGGATCCCCAGGGAGCTACAAGAAGTAATCAACCCCCTGGGGATCCTGACATCCTTTGAGTAACCTGGCTCAACATATTCTGCACATTTAAAAATGTAATTACATATTGTGTAGCAATTGTGTGTAAGGTTACTGTGATGCTCCTTACATTTTTCACAAACTTTAAAAAAAAAATGATATTCAATTGTATTTATATAGCGCCAATTCACAACACACATCATCTCAAGGCTCTTTCCAAAGTCAGACTCCATCAGATCCTCCAGGTTGGTGAGAAAGTTTCCTCTCTAAGGAAACCCAGCAGGTTGCATCAAGTCTCTCCAAGCAGCATTCACTCCTCCTGAAAGAGCGTAGAGCCACAGTGGACAGTCGTCTGCATTGTTGATGGCTTTGCAGCAATCCCTCATACTGAGCATGCATGAAGCCACAGTGGAGAGGAAAACTCCCCTTTAACAGGGAGGAGAACCTCCAGCAGAACCAGAACCAGGCTCAGTGTGAACGCTCATCTGCCTCCACCCACTGGGGCTTAGAGAAGACAGAGCAGTGACACAGAAAGCTCAGAAGCTCACATTGACCCAGGAGTACTTTCTATGTTAGATGGTAATAGAGGATGATCTGCCTCCCCTGATGATGTCACAGCTAACAGAACACCAGACCAGGTGTACTTACTTTTAGTTAATGTCAACCTAAATAAAAAAAAGTTCCTAACAGAGCACTTCACTCTCAGACTGCAGGTCTGCTGGTGGTTCCTAGAGTCTCTAAAAGTAGAATGGGAGGCAGATCCTTTAGCTATCAGGCTCCTTTCCTAGGTAGGCCACTTCATGTAATACATAAATTACCCCCTACTTCACTTTTTTATGTGGCACATTTGCATTGGATAACCGAAGCCTGAGATCTGCTGAAATTTACGGATATCTCTACTGCTCTATACGATGTGAGCGTCCTGTTTAAACATGCGCCAAGGTTGTTCCTTTTGTCTAATCCGGTAGGTTTGTGAGCACGGTTCATGGGCTGATTTGCTTTAACAGAACCCATCTCCTGTGATCTCGCTGTTAAACAAGAGCTAGCTGCTCGTGTTTTGTACAGGGAAGCAGAGAAGGCGGTCCCATAGAATACGGTTCTGTGCTGCACAGCACTTCAGCCCCATCCTCCACATGCACACGCAGTAAGTTAGTAAGTTAATCGGAAAAAGTGTTTAAAAGGACGCTGATCGGATTATGCATTGGCATAAACTATCCCTCTCCATCGGAAAACAATTTCATCCTGATGGTACTATTTGGTTGATTTAAGCTTTAAGATTTGATTTGCTAACAAACTTGGAGTGAAGGTCTGTATGGAAGCGAGGAGAAGTGCTCTAAACTAGCTTTCTAATTTTCTAACTTTCAAAAATTAAGAGTCTTTTTTGATGTTATGTAACCATAATGAAATTTTGGTGAGACACCAAATGATCACAGAATGATAAGAGACAGACCCAAATTAAAAACACAGAAAAATGAGAAATAGACATTGCTAAAGGACACCCTCAAAAATGTAAAACCCTCAGAAGAAATAAAAAAGTATTAAATATCTAACACCCTATATGTCTATTCATAGAATGATTAGAAAAAAAATTTAGAATAAAGAAAAATATGTAGCATGTAGTATTTACATATAATGCAGCTTGTGCTGAAATAAGTCAATGAAATGGCTGGTGGTTAATTTGATTATCAGAAGTGGTGTTTTGTATTGCTTGTTATGCCCGATTATTTTCCCCCTAGGTGCTCTAGCACAAGGGTGAGGTTCATTCAAACTGCATTGACACCAGTTTTACAGCTTCATTTGTGTTAAATCATTGTTTATATAGACAACAATGATTTTTAAATGAATGACTAACAATATAATAAACATAAACTTATTTATTTCAAACAAAATTATTTATTACCTAATATTGTTGCAACAGAACACTTAAGAATCAACTTTTTTTGTGTGTTTATTTGCTCTGTCAGTCCAAGTCAGTCTAAGTGCTCTATTTTAGAAAAGGAGAGGTGGAAATTTTTGTCCAATTCAGCGATTATTCTTAAAAATAATCGACCAATTAATCGATTAATAAAATAATTGTTAGTTGCAGGCAGCCCTAGGTGCAACTGAAAGTTGACGTAATGAGGAAAGCAGAAAGGAACAGAAGGGAAGAAACATTTATTTCAAGACTTAGATTTGAACATACTGGATTAAATGACCCACTATTGAAAGTAGGAAACATTTTTTTAGGTAGATGTCAATACTGTGGACAAGAAGAATCATTAGAACATCTAATGAAGTACTTCTAGCAGTATGAAGAAGAAAGAAGGCGTTCGCAAACAATCTTATTACGGAGAAAGTTAAATTTAACCTGGTGACTCTCTTCCAGAAGAAATGAAAAAAATTACGTTTCATATACTATATAAGCATCTTTTGAAGTGGTATTGCGATTATGTCGCATACTCCTCCCCCGTTGGTGGCGGTAATGCACACCGAGCTGTTTGCTAACCGCCAATAAACTCAAAAAGAAGAAGTTTGTCAGAGTTAACTGGAGATGGCGGCGTCACAGGTAAAGTAACTTTGAGTGTCCATTTTAATATCCAGCTAGAATCATTAGCGAACCGCGAGCGAGCTATTTTTAGAAACGTAACGTCACGATGACGTCACATCACGTGGTACGCAGTAGGGCAAGCTTGCATAGTCCGTCGCTGTTTCGCTGTAAAAGAGACGTGCGTTACCCTTGGTTTTACTCGGTAAACGACTGCTTTTCCCAAATCTAAGACCATGGTTTTTAAACATTGTTGCTATGGAACGTGCAACAGCGACTCGAGGTACGCTGATCGGCCGCATATAAAGGATGTTTTCTTCAAGACTGCCAAGGAGAAATGTGTGCGCTGGGTACACCGGTGCGGTCAGCCTACACAACAGTTCAACCCAGAAAAAGTTACCAAATTCAAGTACACATGTAGCAAGCATTTTGTTGGAGGAAAGGGCCCAACCGAAGAACATCCTGACCCAATTCCAGCGACATCAAGTAGTGAACAGGTAAGAGTATTTTGGTGGCCGACATGTTAATATTGAAGCGCCTGCTACCATCATAGCATATAGGCTATCATGGTAGCAGGCGCTAACATGATACCCTGCTACCAGGATAGCTTACTCAAAAACATTTCAAATAAGACAAACATTAAACATATACCGATCCCTGGACGGTGATTACAAACAAAAAAAACGGTCGATGACGCCATGAACGCCGCGCAGGAAAAAAAACAAAGCTTACCGTTCGATCAACTCGGCCCGTTTTCCGGTCTTTTTAAGCCCTCGACACTCAAGCCATCGTTTGAGCTGAAGGTTGGTGTGTTCTTCGACAGTGCGACCAGTAAACCGTGTGCCTGGGACATCGTCTTGTGAAAGTTTAACGGCTGCAAAGTCGGTCATATCGCTGGTTCTGTTGTGCGTGTAATAGCTGGTTGCTACGGGCGTTCTCTACCTGTATGCCCTACCTAAGCAGCAAAAGGGGCGTTGCTCTTGAGATGGTGACGTCACGTGCGCGGTACGCTATTAAATTAGCTAACAGACTGGATAGCTTTTAACATTACATCTAAAATGTAACGTATACCTTGGTTTGATCCATAAATTTGCATTTGAAGAAACATCAGTGTTTGCTTTCTTTTAAGCCAATACCAAATGTTAGCCACCAAGAGCATGGACATTTTTCTATGTTTTCTCACCTTGTAAATATTAGTGTGTGTGGGAAAAAACAGGCAGGTTTATTTTTAATACATTTTCTGATGAAAGTGCTGGTTTGTGGGTGGTAAATGAAGAAATTATTAAATTATTAAATTAATTTAAATGATCACAGGCTAAATTGAATCATATTACCATATGAGAAAGCCTGTCCAAGAGTAATTAACTGTAATAAAACAAAGCTTGATCCATTTTTGATGGCAGACTGATTTTCCTATTTTGCTCATTCAGTTCCACCACAGCATTACCCACCACTGCCGATGAGATGCACAGAGTGCTGTTCACACTGTCCTCTTTGCCCTGCAGGCATGTACAAGCCACGGTCAAATGCTGTGGTTTTTCAGCACTTGGAGTTGCAGAAGAAAAATGCACTCCAACTTGAAGTTAAATTCCCCTCTATCAGGTTTTTGCTCTGCCATTATCACTTGTGCACTTCTCACCACTGCTGCAAAGCAAGTCTTGCCTTATTTCAGCGGGAAAGCACATAATCTTCTAAAAGGTTTCTACATAACAAAATGCTGTCATGCCTGCAGGCCTGGGAACAGTGGCCATTTCCTCTGCCCTTACTGCAGTAGAACTACGGTTAAAAGGCAGGATGCAGAGAGCCACTCTGAAATCTGCTGACCACTGTCTGTGTTGGTCTGGACATACATGTGTTTGTCAGAAATTATGTGAATTGAATGTTTTGCCAATAACTCTCTGACACAGTTTGCTCCTTTTTAACACTATTCAATTTTATTTTTAAATCATTTTGATATTTCAGACTGCAAAAGTCAGAGTAATTATGGTCTCTACTTTGCATGCTATTCATTGAAAATATTTTTGCATATTTTACCCAAAGGCATTAAAGATTATAAGAATAAAAATTTTTAAATGTAGTATTTGACATTCATAATTAGTATTGATATTAATCCAAAACAATAATTGATTGTGGAAAACTATATTGTATTCTATTGTATCTTGTTTTAGAAGAAGGACCTCTGGATACAGCACCCAGTGATCCTATCCTTTACATACAGGAGGATCCATCTACTGGCGACTGCAGGAAAGAACCCACGTCACCTTTGGAAGCAACGGTGACCCTAGTCTGGACAATCCTCTGTGCAGGGTGATCGGAGCAAAGCAGAGATCTCTTCTATGACTCATTGTTATAAGAGACATTAATACTTCTTTGTATTTGGATGCAAAATGCATAGATGAGAGGAATGGCATATACGCTGTGAAAAAAATCCTTTATTGGACCATCTGTGCCTCTTCATGTGCAAAGAAAAGAATTTAGGGGAAATGAGATCAAATCAAGTAAAGGGACTGTGACTTTGCTGTAAGGAGTGGTTGAAGGACTTTTTAATGCCATCATGTCTTTTCTTCTGATTACTGTTCAGAAAATGCCATCCAGACTGCACTTCATGAAAAACCATTAAGCAACATGGTTACCAACAATTGGTTTGGAGCAAACAAAAAACAGCAGCGTCTGAAACTGCAGTCTGGGGCAGCCGGTCACAGTTGATGTCCCCATGAAGTCTGAACATAAATGTTATATGTCAGTCTATGAACCTAATTCAAGCTACTACAGCTGACTTAGGAGAGTCATGTCCATCTGTATTACATGGTATTACACATATATTTATATTTTCCCTGAACCCCCACAGGTGGATGCAGTGCATACACTTAAAGAATGTGGTGTTGACTGTAAAGGTTCAAAGATGGATCTCATTCTGTGCCTTAGGAGTGAAATGCAAAATAGACAGGCCTATGAACAAGTATAAGAGAAGATCTGAGGACCATCAAGTTAAAGCTTTGCTCTTTTTTACTTGGTCATTTCTATCCTGTCAGTGGTCAATCCTGGGGAAAACCTGATATTCTTAATTATTTAAGTCTTTTTCTCTCTGTCAAGGTGGTTTGGCTGTCAACATGTGTCCATGTGGTACGGTGTATAGCATGAAGTTCAGCATCAGAGCCGACGGCCTGAGAGACTTTGCTGACATGCTGCTCTCATCCACCGAATATATCAGTGTATGACTTTGCAAGAGGCCTTGTAATGGGCCACCAAGGGGAAAACTTTCACCATCTCAGCACATTTCTCTCATGACAGTTCACAATTTTGATAAGTATTGCTACTTCTCCAGAAGAAACAAAGATGAATTCTACGTCATTGACTATGTAGACAACTGCACTCAATGCAACTCAACCTTCAAAAGCTGCATGCCAGGGATTGAGACAGTGCTTTTGACAGAATTCACAAGTAACAATAACTAACATCATTCTCTTAACTAGTATATAATATGATATACTACATTGCCTGGCCAAAAAACAAAAGTTGCCACTAAAAAAATGGTCACACAGACACAATCTGCAAACACGAGAGGGAAAAGGCGGGACTACAGCAGAGGAAGGCGTGGCTACAGCAAAAGAAGGCGGGACTACAGCAGATGAAGGCGTGGCTACAGCAAAAGAAGGCAGGACTTACAGCAGAAGAAGGCAGGGCTACAGCAGAGGAAGGCGGGGCTACAGCAGAAGAAGGTAGGAATACAGCAGAAGAAGGCGGGGCTACAGCAGGGAAAGGCGGAGTTTTCTGAAACCCTGAGAAGAGAAGAGAGAGAGGAAGGTGTGCACATACAGAGGCTACACGCTGTAATCATGAGTGAAAGGACACATTTTAAGGTGAGGCAAGTTTATTTATAAATCTATATTAAAACAATTCAAAGTGATGTACATAAACAAAGAGCAAACAACGAGGAAAGAAAGCATTACAGAGACAGGAAAAACAGAGGTGATCATATTGCTGTGGAATAGTAGCAGTAGGTCAGCTACGTATGTAAGACCAGTGAGACTACAAACTTCAACATTAACAGTTAAAGGCAATTCTAAAGAGGTTTTTAACCTTCATTTAAAGGAACTCAGGGTTCTGGTTCTGCAGAGTCATCTTGAAGACATATGTGGTCTGGAGGGTTGATGTACTGTAACAACACAAACAGTTCAAGGTCAGAGTGTGGACTGTGCAAAGTAAAAAAAATTTACCAAGCAGGGTCTACCAACACCCACCCAAAAAATAAAGTAATTCATACATCCATTTAAGCATCTTTAGTTACTTTAACATGATTGTTTCATGTCCTAGCCTGGACATAAACGGAAACAGGGACACAGCATTAAGGTAAGAACAAACCAATCAATGGATCTATGTATAATGTTTGTGCTTAAGACTGTAGAGGCTGAGAAGCGCATTGCTATCACTATTATCACAGTATTAATAAAGACGTTTGTGAACGTCAATCAACTCTGCGGTCACATTTGAGCAACTGGTAGCTTTAGCTTCTGCTTCAGTAAACACCAACATTCATACAGTATTCCCAGCGACATTCCAGTCTTTTCCCTCTTGGAATCATGTTTTGTTTTTGTTTTTTTACTGGACCTTGGTCTTTTCTTCATTCTTTCCACAGTTTGCTGGGAGATGCTAATAGCCATTAGCTGCTTCCTGGTTATTGCCCTGCTGCACTTTTGTTTCTACACATATAGGAAAGCCCCTCACAAAGCAACACCTATGGCACTGGATCACTATGGTTTATGAGACCAGAGGCAGTGCGCCCCCTGTAGGACTGCGGGCACACTCCACTCAGGGAATGGCCCCGTCCTGGGCAATTTTTCAGGGAATAACTGAGGAGAACATATGTTTTGCAAAGCTGCATGTGAATAACTGACTAAACTTATGGAGCAATGTCCTCCAGACAGACGGGACTAAAATCTCACCTACATTATGTTCGGCTGTGATGCAAAGCACCATATTAAGAGAGAACGTGGGGCAGTGTATTAGTACATCCCTCAGAATCGTTCTGGATGATGGTGGTGGAGGATTGATGACCTGGATGTGGTTTGGAGCCACAGGATCTTGCAGTGACATAGTTGGCCGTAGTCAATATGGAGTCAAATGTGAGACCATCTGTGCCACCAGACAATGATCCCAAACACAACAGAGTGTTTTAGTGGCCCAGTCAAAGTCAAGAACCTGAATGCTGTGGTGTAACTTTAGAATAGCTGTGCAGAGACAGATATCTGTGAATTATCATATACTGGAGCATCACTGGAAAGAATAATGGACTAAAATTCTTCCACAACAATGTCAGAGATGATATATTATTTTTAATTTCCTGCTGAAATGTAAACATTTTTAAACTGGTACATTAGAGGAAATATTTATACTGTAAATATTCAAGATTTTACATGGGTGCCATTTTCCTTCTGCTGGGAAACATCAATTTGCTAAAGACATGTCATTTATAGATTGAAACAGCTTATAGAACTGAGCTGAAATATACTCACCTTTTTCATGAGTCCAAACACAATATCTGTCTCAGCTGCCAGACCAGTGATGAGAATCAGATGACTTTTATTGTTTTATTAAAATTAAGAGGGTATTCTTAGTTCTTTACTATAACCCAGAATCAGAACCGTCTTAATCATCGGACAGAAAGGGACTAAACTGTGATTGGAAAGAACAGAAACATCAGCAGTAAAAGTGAGATTTTATTCCTCAGATTAAACATCCTGAAGATAAAACAGATCAATGATTCCACACATGAAAACAGAGGACAGGCTCATCCAGGATAAACAGCGTCAGGCCCATCAGCAAATCAACAAACCGAGTCAGAATTCAAATGAATTTATCTGCATTAGCATGAAAACGTTTGCAGGAGCAGCAATCTATAACAGTATCAGAGGACTGAGGTTGCTTTTAATTCAGCACAAGCATCAAAGAGATAAAGACTAAAAAGACAAGATTAATGGAAAACTTCAAGGTTCTATCTGCATTTAGGAAAAAAAAGAAAACTAAAGTTTCAGAATCACTGAAGACGCCTCTGGTTTACATGCTTTATCAGCCTTGTCAAAAAGTTTTGCATGAAACTTGCTTGTGGGAACAAAGAAGGTGCCTGACTCACATAAAGGTGTACCGTAAAAAGGTCCTGCAGCCGTTGAATGGATTCATCCCATGTAGTCCACTGTAACGCGTCCAGAGCTGCTATTCACACTTTGGAAAAGCTTTCAGACACAGATAAGATGTGCGGCATGAATTATGTACTCAGATGGAAATTTACAGTTCACAAGGCTCGAAGTCTGTCGAACGCACAAAAACAGTGGAGTGTTCACACATCTTTTTACACATTTGCTCACTCAGTGGTGACAAGGTGATGAGAGACGCTTTACAGCGGTCTCTGGCTGGAGAGTGACTGGCCTCAGGAGAGCGTCGCTGCTGGTTTCATGTCCTGAGAGCAGGAGCTGATAACGCCAGAGCCGCGGTTTATCAGTAGCTGAGGGCTCCAGCAGCACACTCTCAGGTTAAAGGCTTGCTTCTGGCCTCCTCTGGTTCACTTTCTGTGAGTGGACCCTGACTGCGCCCTAAAGCACGCTGGGTTAAAGCTGAAGGCTAGCTGTACATTTAGTGCACCGGCATAGTTAAGATCACAGAGAGAAGTGGGGCTGACGACATGGTGCAGCTTTGCTTCCATCACCAGGTGTAGAGCTGCAGGTATTATTGCAGCTGGGAGCATTTCTCTTCCTTTGACTCTCAGTCTCTCCCACTGACTTATCCCAAGGTCTTCCACGGAGGTCAAAGAAGGCTCGTCTTTCCTAATGACCGTTCCTGAGACCTCTGAGGGAGTCGAGCTTGGCTCACCTCCTCAGGAGATAGTTCTTCAGTACTGAGTGGTCCAGTGAATGTTCCTGATCACCCTTAGCTGGTCCCGGATGGGACCCACACCCTGTGAGAAGTGGACTGGCTCACTATCCAGCGTGCCAACCTGGCCTCCTCCAGAGAGCGTCCCTATTATCAGGTTCTGTTGGGTCTGTGACCTGAAACCTACAGAACTTGAGTCAGCTGAAGTATTTTTACCAAGGAAAACTTTTTTTAACCCGTTTCCCTGATGTGGGAGTTGTTGAACATATGAAACATATTCACTAACAACCCAAACTTTTACTTCAAAGGTCAAAGATGAAGCTGCGAGGAGTCACAGTCCTCAGTGGGGTTTTTGCTTTAATCCATGTGAAGCAGGGGAGTTTTTTATTGATCATTTATCACACTGATTGCAGGTCTTCCAGAAAGCTCTTTCAACATTTCAACATTAAATCTGGGTTCAAAGTGTTTCCAAATATTCGTCCCCTTAGGACAAGAGGCTCAGAGTGTTCAGGTGGAACCACTGCAGAGCCTCCAAGTGAAGTTTTTCAACTATCAACCCAAACTACCACACAAAGACCTGAGTAAGCCATTGTGGGTGTGTGGGAACATAATCTATAAGTAGCTCTGCAGAAAGATCAGACACAGCATTGCACTAACTGAAGTATACAGTGAGTTCACTTGTTAACGCTGTTCTTGTTTTGCAAAATGCAAACAAGCCCACATGAGGAGGTGAAACATTTGTCTATCTGGACTTTGGTAGCAGCATCAAATCTATGTTTGCAGATATTACATATTTAGTTTTACTCAAGCCTTCCAAATTAGGCACTTTTTAAACGTATTTTAAATAAACATTGTATATTTGTATATGTAGTTTTTTTTATTCCCCACATTTTTAATTATTGCACCACATATCAATTATGTTTGCATTGAAACTTTGGTGTTACAATGAAAAGTATCCAACCGAAAATAACATGTTATGAAACAATAACTTTTTTAATCAATAGAACACCCTCCACAACTTTACTCTTGTAAAGGTTTTGTAAAAAGTCAATACTTAGGCGCATAGTTTTACATAAAAGCATTTCAACTTTTAAGCTGAGAACATTTAAGTGACAAAAACTCCATCGGAAAATAGTTTTTATTTTTTATTTTTTGTAAAAAGCTAATATACATGTTAATTTATGTATTTTCTAATCCTTATTTTCCAACAGTACAACATTCCTGGAGGCTCCTGGTGGGATATTTCAGCTGCCAGAGAGAGAGAGATCACTGATCAGTCTCCTTTGCTGAATCTCTTGAGATGTAGATGTGTCTTAAGTCGTCTCTGGGGCTACAAATCCTAGATTTACGCTAACTTAAGCCACGCCCACATCTCGTCAACCGCCTGTCCCTGTGAAACTTTATGGCCCCAATGTAGCTCCTTAGCAGAGCGCTCCCATGAGCTCGACCATTCAACTCTTTCTGTATGTGCGTAACATTTTGTGTTCCGTTAACTTGAGACAATACCAAGCAAATATGGCAGCAAGCCTGTGTTTGGATAAAGGGTAAAAAATAAAAGGTCAGAATGAGCTCTGTTTAAATCATGTTTCTTCTAAAAATGACAAAACATAAATTTAAAGACATTTTCAGAAGGATAGTATATGTAAAATACCAGATTATGACTCATTTAAAGTTTAGAAACCTCCAATGTTCATAGAGATATTTCTCTATTCGTATGGGTTTGTAGCCTAAAGGTGTCTGAGCTAAAGAAATGTCCCCACTGCCTTTCAGGGTTTGTCAAGCCAGCCAACATTAATCAAACTCACATGCATTTAACCTCTAACATGGTACACACTTTGGGTAAAAGTCAAGAAACATAAAGATGTATGATCAACCCACCCATCTGGACAGTGAAGTAAATCTGTGATGACCGCTTCGTATCTGGGATATTAGGAACGTGGCTGTTCAGCTCAGGCCAAAACCAAAGCAGCCACGTTGGCCCATTAACTGCGAGGCCATCAGCAGGAGTGTCAGACGAGTCTGGGAGTAAATGTTTGCAGCCTTGTTTAGTTCAGTCTTTATAAAATGTAATTTTTCTCTGGAGGCAGAATCTACCATCTGTCGGGTCGTACAAGTCCAATGAAGTAGGGTAAAACAGGCCTGTAATTGTAGCCCATTCTGTTCTGTCGCTTAACTCAGCCATTCACCTTCAGCAAGCTAAACTTCTGCTATTAAAATGAACATTTACCCTGTGGAGGTCACATAACGCAGGATTTCTCACAGTCTTGGTACAAAACGTTTTACATTTCCTGAGGAGGCTGAGCAGAAGAATCCTTTTTTTTATCGATAGTTAAAACCATCTTTCACATTGACCTTTGGAAATCTGAATCTTGTCTCACCATATTTTCAGCTCACTGTTACAGTTTTATCTAAAATCAGAAACAGATTTAATCCGCTCTGTGATTGGATGTTAGCTGTCATGTGACTCAGCTGCACAGAGAGGCAACAGCTACAGCAAGTGACGGCAAGAAAAAAGTCTCGTGGATGTATTGTTATTTTTTTTTTTATCTAACTCACTTCATTTATATGAACCCAAATCACAACAAGTGTAATTTCAGGACAAAATATAGAAAAACACACAACAAACATCTCACTAATACCTAAAACAAACCGACCATCTGAAAAACACCTGGCAGAGACGCAGAAAATGAAAGAACCTCCCCAGACGGAGACAAATATCACTGACACAATGTGGACAGAGAGGAAAACAAATAAAAGCAGTTCTTATTGTGGTGAAGCCCCATCTGGGACTTCAAGGTGTTTAGAGAAAGCCCCAAGTGGTCCCAGAAATTAAACACTAAAAATAATTAATGAAAAAAATATAATATAATGACACCAGTTTAAAAATAAATTAAAACTTACCAGAGGTATAATGACATTTAGAGTAACTTTTTAAGTAATAAGCCAGTCAGAAACTGTTTTCCACTTCAGCCGCTGTGCAAAACATTGTGACTGCAGCTAGACCTGTAAATCTAATAGGAACCCCCAAATATTTTCACACCTAGCAGATAAAAAACAACTAAAATCCTCCTCCTCTGTTCACTGATGGCTTTTCTCTTTTGACCAAGATGGCTTCTTTCATCCCTCTTTCAAACCGTCTGTTCTCCCTGTCCAACATCTGGACATCATTGTCATCAAAAGTGTCTTCTTTGTTCTTGAGGTGCAAGTGGACTGCTGAATCTTGCTTTCTTAACTAATTAATTATTAAACCAAACAACTAAGAATAAAGCGTAACATGTGTGGAGCCCACTACTCCTAAAATACTGATGCTCACTTATTAAAAAAAAATCCAATTGTGGGAAGAAAAAAAGAATTTGAGATTATGTGTTGGTTATGCATTTAGCAGAAAAATGTTGACCAACGACAACAGAAAGCAAAGATATAACTTCTGAATGCACTAAAAATGTATGTAAATCTATATTTTATGGGATTCTCTGCTTTGTATATTCGTAATCAACGATAGAAGCTTCTCAGTTAGGTTAAAATTAACATATTGGACATGTTAAAAATATACTTTAGATTTAGATGTAATCCAGCCCATAAGCAGACCAATTATGGGTTCTCATTGACACATTAGGCAGCGATACCTACAGCAATACCTGCAACATTACCTGCAGACAAAAGTTTGATGGAGGTCAACTTTAGTCACTTGCATGAGGCTTTTCTACATAACAACGTTAACGGTGTTTTAAGTGTGACTCTCTTCATAAATCCATTCCTAAACACAGTACTGGGTTCTAAATGTCACTTGATAGTTCTTTATGTGGCTCATACTGGGAAGACAATTTGTAAGTAAATTATAATCATGTGATTAAGTCTGAATAGCAGTAAATTATTTGACTCTGCTTTGAATTCTAATGCTATAGATGTTTGTCAGAGTTTCTGCCTGCTGGGAGAGAAAATGCAGAATTATTTCAGCTATTACACAGATAATAGGTTTCTCTCTGCATGATTATTTTAGGGCAGTGTACCACTAAGAATAGTAAAGAGCTCAGCGAGTGTCATCAGGAAAAAATAAAATAAAGCAGGGTTAAATCCGTGCTCACGCTTTACTAAACCGTGTGCTCGGTTTTGCATCCTATGTGCATCGTTTGATAAACTGTGGGCTGCGTTTTACAATCCGTTCACACAGATTACTCAGTGACATCAGTGGTTGAGACCTCAGACACCTTTAAACGCCTCATCTCACTCGCTGCTCAGCCCGTACCAGGCCGGTTGGGCTAGTGCCAAGAAAGCGGCTGCACTCCCTCTCCTTTGTGGCGCTTCTGCACAGCCTGCCTCTGGTGTGGCTGCCCTCTGGGCCGTCCTCATATAGGGTCTATGAAGGCTGCACCATGACGGACCAACAGCGCTCGCTAAGCGCTCAGCTTTCTCCTGCAAAAAGCTGAATGAAAGATCACAAACAGCCTTGTTCTGTGGTGGCTGCCTGGCTGACATAAAGACTGTTCTGCTTTGGGTCCAGTCCAAGGAAAGGTCCGTTTTGGCCAGCTAACTGATACAGTAGTACACCTCCCAGTGCTGCTTGCCTTTCCAGACAGTGGGAATAGAAGTTGATTTGAATCCGGGGGGCAGTTTTGTAGAATCCAGATGATGGAGGCTCCTACTGTGTCATATTTCTCATGGATATCAGTCTGGTATACTGAGATGGATACCGTCAGGTATCTGTATTCCTCATGGCTGAGGCACAACAGCACTATTTTAAAGCTGCATGAATAACCCAAAACTAAAATCACTCATACTACGCCATGCATGTGCTCCATCTATTCAAAAGAAGAGCGATTTATCTTGAAGTGACCAGGTCACATGGTGGCAATTACCGGCTCCTTTTAGAGCATTGACCCCAAAGTCCTAGATGGTCAGGCAATCGTCGCAAAAAATCATTCTGTCCCTAAACATAACCGTTTTTACGTGCCTTGGTGCTCTCTCCAGCAGACCGTATGTGAAAGGCGGGGTCAGCTCTGCACCCAGTGGACAGGTCACCCGTCCATCACATGGCAACACAAAGACACACAGGAAGGTAACTACACGCTCACTCCTAAGGGTAATCTAGACAGACCAGCTACCCTGTCATGACTTCTTTTAGACAATGAGAGGAAGCTACAGCACCCCTCCATGCACAGGGAAAACATGCAAACTCCATGTAGAAAGACCCAAGGACAGGATTGAAACCCGGAACGTCTTGTTGTCAGGCAATAGGGCTAAGAACTTTGCCACATGCAGTCAGCTAGGTGGAGCACAAGGGTGATGGGAGCAGAATTATGATGTGGGGACCATTATTATAACCCTCTTGGTTTTGCTGCTGCCATATAAAGTATATTGCATCCCGTGACTACTCTGGGCACAGCTAACAGCATTGTACCTCCCAGCACTGAGCTCAAGATGGCCAATCAATGCTCTCCACAAGCAAAAGAAATACCTCATCATGCTCAGCTACTTTATTTTCCCTTTGGATGCAAAAATAAATTCTGCACATCGTGTGAATATCATGGTCTGTTGCAGACATTATACCCATGGCTGGAGCCTCATGCTGGTTTGTTGAGACCGTCTTGTGTGCAGCTGCATCCTGGACCAATCTGAGCGAGCCACTCCATGGCAGGACCCCGGGGAATGGTGCAATCATGGAGATATGAGATAGGGTAGATGGGGGAAGGTGTTACTGATGAAGAGGGCAAGAGCGCAAGTGAGTGTTTCATGCATCTCGCTGTGATCCCGGCACATTTCAAGAGGTCGTGTTGTTCGTGGTGAGAGAAATGAGGTCTTCTTCCTCGGTAAGCGGAGCCGTGAAGAGGAGCTTATCCAAAAGGCACAAGAGCGACAGCAATGACATAACTCCTTTAGCAAAGCAAAAGAAATAAAACAGAAGACATTGCCTGATTGGTAAACTTTTCTGATGGTGAAAAACAAACCTCCCTTATCAGTAAGCAGTGTATTAGCAGTGCCACAAGTTGGCAGCACAGCAAAACGGTTTTAAAACAGTAAAATAGATAAAACAGCTCCTCTGTGTAACATGTAACAGGTGCTATTTAATTTAATCACTCTTTATTTAGTAGTAGTACTATTAATTTAGCTCTAAAATAAAGAGTTTTTGGTACTGTAAGTTTATTACTTTATGCGTTTGTGCTTCACTTCAAAGCATCAAATGCAAATTATGACTCCACCAGCCTGAAAAGCTGTCAGCATTAACCCCAAAATATTACAATGCATGAATAAAATTGTCTAACTAAAGAAGATCTGTATTTATTTATTGCAAAGGGTGAGAAACATTTTGGAGTTAAAAAGAAAAAAACAGATCAGATATTTGAATCAGGGAAGAGGCTTGACACTCAATCCAGTCTAACCTAATTAATTTTCTCCTTTACCGTGCTGCTTGTCAAGCACTTTTTGATTAGCTTTTTAATGTGTTTTGTTTTGTCAACTACTAATGAGTGGAACCGCGCGGCTTAGGGGCCGCGCTCCTTATGGGGATTCAGAGCTCCAGCCCCAGCGGATCTCTGCCACTCACTAATTATTTCATCCTGCCTCTGCCTGAGCTTCTTTTGATGAAAATCATATTTATTACTTTCACATTTTCTCCGTCAGTGGTAGCAGTTTTCTCTCACCCGCCGTAGATAAACGAATGATGGATGTACACAGTGAGTCCTGGACTTTCTGCTAATGCAGCCAATGACGCTGTGTCACTCCATTTGGACTGAAACTAATTTTACTGGTTGGTGGCACTTTTCTATGATGTGCTCAGACACATTATAATTACTGTTTCATAATCAGAGCCTGCTGTTTGACAGCCAGAACACGATAAACATAAAAAAATAATAGAGAAAAGGCAAAATAAACTCTCCAGATGACTGGTTCCTGCGTCCTGTGGCTCACCCCAAAGTGGTGGAACCAGCCATGATTATCAGCGCTTTGCTTCCGGTGCGCCCCCCCCCCAAACCCATCTGTTTAGACCTTCAGAGCCTGGGAGCTCTGCACTGGCACCACTCTGCTGTTGGGCCAACACACTTCCCAGTTTGGCCGGCGGATCGCTTCAGTTGCACTGATGCTCACACAAGCAGGTTAAGGAGAAGCAGGTTCATGTAGAGGATACTGTCAGCGAGGACAAACCATTTCTCTCTCTAAAGCAACATGCTTGAAAACCAGAGAATACACGATCATGATAACCATGAGTTATTACTTCAAGATGAGAAAAGTAAATTATTTAACAATCTGAGCATACAGATTAAATGTATTATGTGAAAATAATTCCACCCAGATGGCAATACTGAAACACACTTATGCTAATCTAAGGCTAAATCCATTTGTCCCTAACCCCACCTCTAGATTTGTGCCTCAGATGTCTGAACTTTAATCTGACGTTACCTAAATATCAATCCAATCATTTCCTAGATGCTCGTAAATCTTGCATAGTTGTGTGGTTCTGGTTCTTGTCTCCAGGTTGTTGATGGGTGGAAAGTAAGGTACAACCTGGACAGCTTGTAAATTCTCAAGTTAATTTTATATCAGCAGTGCAATAGTTCACAGAAAAAAAATATATATATTAAATCACTTTACAATGCATACCTGTGAGGAATGTGGGTTTGTGCTGCCTGTGTTCTCCTGACTCTCAGGTTCAGTTGGTGGGCGGAGCGGAGCTGCTGCTGGCAGCACACGTCTGGGAACCATCAGGCTCGTTATGCAGAGCAAAAGGCGTTCATCGCCTGAGTGTCAACCTTCATGGTACCTCTGGCCTGCCGTGTTCTTCACCCTCTGGTTTATTCTCCTGGTCTTCCTGAGCTCTAACCCTGCTTGCTTTCACCTCGTTAAGGTTACCTCAACTTGTCCTCCCTGGTCATTCCCCGAGGACTCAGCTCAAACTCCTGGACTCCAAGTCCTCTGTATTTCAATTTCTGGAAATTCATCCACAATCAGCAGTGTAACCCTCAAAACCTTTTCACCCTCCATCAAACACATCACAGCACACCATCCCAGGCAGCCACCCCAGGACCCGCTAAGCCTCATCCAGATTCAACACACCTCTCTCTGACAGTAAGCCCCTAACTTTTCTCTTCTCTGGAACATAACTTGCCATTTCATACTCTCTTCCTCTACAGAGACCGTTCCCCGGACGGGCAGCTGCCATCAGATCACCCTCCAGAATCTAACCTTTACAATAAACTACTTAATTAATTACTGTCTCCGGAGTTTTTATGCATGTTTGGGCAAGAACATTTCTCAGACAATGACAGCACCTCAGTTTTAGTGAAGTGAAATGTTTGGGTGTGAAAGTAGAACCAAGAATGTTTACAGTTTCTGACAATAAGATGGATTGATGGGTTGGGACTTTGTCTGCAGAAACTTTGTTTCCAGGCCAGAGCTGAAGCAAAAAAAGAAAGCTCTTGATTTACTGGTCCGTCAACAATTCAACCTTTACCTGTGGTCATGAGGTATGGATCTGGAACAAAGGAACCCGACACAAGCAGCCAAAATACTCTTCTTCCACAGGGTGGCTTTGACTCAGCCTTAGAGATGTTGCGAGGACCTCCATCATCCAGGGAGAGCTTAATGTAGAGCTGCTTCTTTACCTTAAAAGGAGTCAATGGAGGTGGTTCAGACATCTGATCAAGATTCCCCCAACACCCCGCAACCTCATCTCAGATACGCAGAAGACGATGGACAGAGTTGTTTTGATGTATTAGCAATCCGTTGTGGGAGATGTACTTGAAGGCACACTATATGCAAACCTGGGGAAGTACCAATGGCAGGACAGACTGCTTGGAGCTTGAAGGTTCTTTGTAGGATCCTAACTATTCCTAAGATAGCACTCTTCTGGATTGAGATCCACAAGCCATCCCCAATACTTCCTTCTGCAATTCCCAGCTTAAAAGTAGAAGAAACAGATAAAACCCCAAAGAACCCTTGCCACTGAGCAGGGTTGTGTCATGGAATAATCTGTTGTCATAATTTGACTCAGGGTGACGGCTTTCGAGCTTTCTGAAACAGAAAAGCCAGGGCATGCACGAATTTACCCCAGAACTTACTTAGATACCCACCAACCCGACTTTGTCAAGCGGGGTCCAGGAGTCTTTGTCATTCTGGTGGCCCACCATTGAGCAACCTGTGCTATTGCTTGATGTGAGTGGAGCCTCTAACGACCGAGGACAGTCACAGGTGGGTTTGATTTGCATCTGATTTGAGAGTTGCCTCCATGTGCTTAAAAACAGCAGCACATTTAATACCTGGGTCCCAGGTATTAAATGTTTACTTATATATAGAAAGGCTATAATTTAATTACTTTCTTTTACTTTTTTTTTAGGTATCACATTACACATGTCAGCTTAAATAATAATACATATGATTTAGCAATGGTATCAAGATGTTACACGATTGTATCTGTTGCTTTATGTCTGTTGGTTGTGCTGTTCTTTTTGTGTCTCTTTCCAGGTGATGGAGCAGACAGAGGAAGTTTTATCATTCTCTTCCTTTTATCTCTTCTTTCTTTCACCTCTTCTTTCTCTTTTTTTTCCTCTTCTTGTTTTTCTTTTACTCTCCTACTTTCCCATTGTAGTGTCCATATAATTTGAAATTCTCCCTGCAGGAATCACAATAAAGCTTTTTACATGCATAAATCAAGAGGAGCATTATGGCGAAAGCTGTTTGCTCCACTTGTGAAAGTAAAATCTGTCGAGCTCTATTTGGCATTAAGATATCAATTTTTATTGCCACATTGCTAGACAGGACACTGGAAAAAAAAAAAAAAAAAAAAAAAAAAAAAAAAAAAAAAAAAAAAAAAAAAAAAAAAAAAACAGCAGCGCTCCAACTGCAGGATGCTCAGTACGAGCCGCCAGAATGGACAAAGACTCCTGGATAGGTGTCCAAAGGTTTTCAGAAAAGTCCGGTTGCCTCCTATATAAGTTTGCTGTTGCCGTGAGTCGGGTAACTGAGAATTTGCACATGACGTCCTCACAATGCAAAGCTTTGCTTGGCCTTGCAATTCTATGTTATTTCAGCCATGAATGCTTTCACAACCACAGTTGAGGGTCAGAATATATTGTGCTTTGATTTTCTTCACCTCACAAGGCAACTTGCATTTTACTGCAGACAAAGCCATCTCTCACTCCATCCAACTATCACTTACAAACAAAACACCCAGATAGCTAAACTCTTCCATGTGAGAATGGCCTCTGATCTGCAAAGAGCAATCCACTTTTCTCCAGTCTAGTATTTAATCACTTTTTTTCTGCTCACCATAGCTAATTTTTATAGTTTTTGAGTGATTTTTGGTTGGTTTCAGAATTTTTTTGCAGCTTTTTGTGCATTGATAGATGTTGACCTGTCTTCCCCGGTCTCATGAACACAAACACTGAACCTTATTTAAGTATCATTGCAGTAATCATTCACAAGAGCAACGAGGATCATTAATGTGCTGCTGAGAAATAACTCTTAACAAGTGCTCCATTTCCTGCAGTCTGAGGAATGTTTGCAGGGCCATTATAGCTTCCACTCAGCCCAAATAACTCCAGGATTAGACTGCCATCAGCGTGTTCTGCACATTTTCTTTCCATCTAGTGATAATGAGATATTGATGACCTAAATACGGTTTTTCATCTCCACCCGTTTAAACTGCGCTGACGAAGAATCCAGACTTTGACTTAAAGTCCCAGTGTGCCGTTTGTTATGGTTGATGTGAATGTGTGTCCCAGACAGTTTAGCCACTTGACACATTTTTGGGAAGTTGACTCATGAAACGGTTCTCATGCATTATATTGATCGGCTGCATTGCGGAGGTCCCTGCTCGGAGCTCCATACCTGTCTGGGTTATTAAAACTCAACCAGCTGTCATTTTCACATTGATTCGGAGGCTGATGTCCTTAGTGCTCTGCTAAGATTAAGATATCAGTGTTTTGTTCCCGTTAGGATGTGAAATTTGATATCAAATTTTGCAGAAATCTGGGAACCTTTTGAATTGACGTTTTTGCTTGTTCCCACTGCTGCACTCTGCACTAATTCCAAAGTTTTGAAGTAAAACTTTTTTTTACATGTCTGCAAATTTAATAAAAATAAAATATGCACGTAAATGATTTAATTATGTACTCCATACTTGTTAAAGCACCCTTAGCACCAATTCCAGTCTCAAGTCTTCTTGGATTGGTGTTTCCAAGCTCATCACGCCTGTTTTGGGTACACTGGAGAGAACGGGCACCGGATGGGTGACTTTAGTAACTGCTATGTATAAATGTCTGTGTGTTTGTGAGTGTGACTGGTCGCATGTGGCTAAAGTGCTTCAATTGTTTGGTGTTACTATCCTTCCATTCATCCATCCTTCGTTTTTATCCACTCATATGTACGGGGGGGGGGGGGTCTGATTATAACTTACCAGCCTGTCTTGATTACCATTACTCATCCCTGCAATAAACTTTTTAAAGAAAAACTTAACTCTGTGTGTCTGGCTGAATATTAGGTTCACCAGTTCTATCCATTACAAAACTGGGAGTTAGTTCCACAGGAGAGGAGCCTGATAGCTAAAGGATCTGCCTCCCATTCTACTTTTAGAGACTCTAGGAACCACCAGCAGACCTGCAGTCTGAGTCTGAGAGCGAAGTGCTCTGTTAGGAACATACGGGGTAATCAGAGCTCTGATATATGATGGAGCTTGATTATTAAGGGCTTTATATGTGAGAACGAGAATTTTAAATTATATTCTTGATTTAACAGGAAGCCATCCTGATAGTAAAGAATTACAATAGTCCAGCCTTGAAATAACAAATGCATGGACTAGTTTTTCAGCATCACCCCTGGACAGAATATTTCTAATTTTGGCAATATTCCGGAAACCAGGAAGTAAACTCGAGCTACACTCTGCACTGAAGAAGTTTCAGGACCATACCTCTATCTTCAAAAAGAGAAAAATTTAAATTAAGATATTGTTGATGGAGAGGAACGATTGTTTATAGGAAATGTTACTTCCATCCTGAGTGACATGTTGTTGGTTAATTTTACAGTAAGTTTCTAACTTATTGCTCCTTTAAATAGAAAACAGCAAAACAAGTTGCTCTCAGATGCACCTCAGAAAGAGGGGCAACAATAACGAAGAATAAAAATCTTTATTAATCTCCCTTGAGAGAAATTTACCTTGGATACAAGGATCAGCTGCACTGCACTATATATTATTAAAAGGAGACTCAGTAAAATAATAAATAAATATACAATAGTAACAACAGTTCATAAATCACAGCTCGACTAAAACGATCATATTAAAATTGTGCAAATCAACCTTTAAAAATAGAATAATTTCAAACACCACTGCCCTCCCAGTTTGTTGCTGTAAATCATAAGAGACCATAAATGTTGCTACCTACGTGTCCTTGCCCTTCTCTTGTTAATCTTCTCATTCCAAAACATGTAATCAATAAAACGTTTTAGAGACAATGGGATGAATGAATGTTTAAATCTGTTACTGTAATGAATGGTGTGTAGTAGAACCTGGAATTCAGCCAAAACAATGTTTTCCTTTGCTGGATTTTATTGAAGAACAAATGAACAAAAACCAGATCAGAAAGGGGGTAAGGCAGACATCAAAAACACTTGACAGGAACAGAACTGGGCAGAAATAAACAGAAACAGGTTAACCAAAACAGGATCAAGATGCTGGAGCTCTTACCAAAACAGACAAGGAGGAACAGACGCATGGGCATGAAGTGTGACAAACCGACAAATAACTGAGGAGGGAGTGAGGCTTAAATAGACAGATAAACAGGTGAGCGGAGTGAACCAATTAGCTATAGGCAGGTGAAAGCAATAATGACGCTGACAGAAGAAAAAACCTAAGACTGAGGATAACACAAAGCACAGAGCAAAAATAAGAACTAATACAAAGACCGGATAACTTAGAGCAATACACAGACTAAACCGGAACCTAAAACAAGACATAACCTACAATAGAAATAAACCCAGAGGCAGGAGAGAACTAATTTAACCAAACAATAAACCTAAACCACAACAGAACATTACAGTTACCTGCATAAGGCATAAGGATGTCCTATACCTTCTTCCGGAGTTCAGTAGCACAAATTCAAAGTGAAGCACATGAGAGGAGTCGCATAAAATCTCATCTGCCTGTCTAAGAATGGCCTGCTCAAAAAGTTCCTGTGGAGACAGAGGAGGAGCCATTCCCATTATTTTACTTGCTATATTTACTAAGTTTGAGATCTGGGTCTTTGTTTTTACTGTCAAATTACTAAACCAGCTGGTGATGCCATATCTTAGTAGAGACTTTATGGTAGCTCTGTAGAAAATTAACATTATGTTGGTCAACCACAACTGAATGATTTAAATATGAAAAGGAGAGCATTAAAAACATGATGTCCTTTTAAACATTAAGCCAGTCTGATCAATTTAACAATGTATGATATAAACAATTTAAAAACCTTTGTTACTTTTATTCCTAAGAAATTTTTGCCGGTGCCTTTAATAGTGACACTGGCGATTTTTTCCCCCCTTCAAAGAAATGTTCTCCAGTTCAAGGTCGGATTTTTCTAAACGCTTCAGATTATGCTGCTGCAAGAAAGGATGAACTTACTTCCAGGTATTTTCTACCAGGAATGTCACTAAATGTGGGCAGCACTATGTTTGCCTGGCCACCACACGCATCAGGAGATGGAGCTATTAGGTTGTATCAGGACAGGACAGACTGCCATTTAATAATTACTGGCATAACCGTGTTGGGAAAAAATGTGGCAAACTTGCTGCAATTGTCAGATGAAGGCGTTTCAGGAAACAATGGAGGCTGAAGCTTTAGTCTTCTGTCTAAACTCCGTCAGAGACATCAAGCTAAAGGTAAGACTGTTAAGCGAATCAAAAGGAAGCTTTGATTCAAACGGCATCACAACCCCTCTCTGATATACCATTTTGTCACATAAAAGCCTTTCACAGTCCACCCTCCTCTGGTTCACTGTCGCCCATGTGGAGCATTACAACTAGCAGCCTCTGCTGGCAAGGCCCATTTGTACTGGAGCAGCGCTTTAATGGGGATGACACAAACACACATTACCAGTTAATGGGCTTGGTTACAGAGTATAAATGACCTGAACGAGGTGAGATTTTATTCCTCCAAGGAACATCTTTACAGACATATAAAGATTCTACATGTCTCTATTGTAAACACAGGGGCCCAAAAAAACAAACAAATTTTGCCTCACTCCCGTTGCATGTAAGCATATTTTAGAATATTATTGATTGGTTTAAAAAGTTATTTTGTAAATTTGAGCGTTATAAACTCCAGGGAAAAGCTTCAACTGCTTTATGTGCAAATGTTTCTCATTAAAAAAAAATAATTCTTGGCCTGTATGCATTTCACCAACTAGCAAGTTCAGATGCTTTGATGCAGAAATGGGGAGACGATTGTAAAGCTTTCTTCTTCTGCTGGTTTCCACCCAGAAGGATAACTCCATGAACAGCCCAGACCTGAAAAATACAACTCAGCTGTTTTAAGTGCAATGCTGGTTCAGGGCTGTGCATTCACTGAACCATTAGTAATTACAGCATTTTTTAACAAGTAGTTGCAGGTTAGTGAAGCTGGAGCTCCTGACCTGAAGCACCACAAGCATCGTGTTGTGGTTTTGTGATGGACTGACCGCATAATTGCTTAAATAAGCCGACATTCAGACATGAACTCTTATTAAAGGGCTTGTTGCGTTAGTTGATGCTCATCCTCCATGCCCGTGCACATCAGCGGAGTCTATCAGCCCCACCTGACAGATTCTCACAACCACGTTTTTTAAAAGGCATCTTTTTTTTTTTCTTTTTCCTGATCCTGTCAGATTTCTACCGTGTTGACATCGCTGGAGGGGAAGAGCAGTTGTAAACCAACAGTGCTGACAACCTCAGTAAGCCTAACTGCTCCTGCTGCTGTTGGTTGACTTACAGGTGGAACGGAAAAGGCTGCTTTTAAGAGCTCAGGTTTATTTCAATTTGTTTGAGTTCAACGGAGCTCTCACGCTGACTGTTCTCTGTTTTTTTTAACACCTGTACTTCTGTCCAGCACAAAGTAAGATAAGAAACCACACTCTCCAAAGCATTGACAATCAAATTAGATTTCTGGGATGTATCACAGCGCTTCCTGGCCATAGGTCTGCTAATCCAATCATGGAGTGCAAAGACTCTCTCGCCCCACTCCAAGATAACGTGCCCATAATGAAATGTTTTTATATCAGACAGATATATGAATGAAGCAATCACACAAAAGTCCCTGGTCCTGTTTGCTACAATCACTTCCCAGTAACATTATGCAATATTTTTTATAACCTTTCCTTTTCAATTGTGTCTAGGCTTGCAGCTCACAATAGTTGTCACTATTATGTGCAAAACTCAAGGAATGTGTCAAACATAAATGAAATTGTGCTCAAAGCTGCCAAGAACATGATAAAAGGAAAGGATGAGCAATCGGGCTATGGTTGGAATGCTAGACTTGGGGATCAGTGAATGACACATGTTGTGCAATTAAATGTCAGTAGAGTTATTTAATATTTAATAAAATAACCCTTGGCCTGTCAGGAATTGTCCTGTGAATACTGGCTTTGATATTAAGACAATAGGTAAAAGAGAGATTCAAGCTCTGACATTCTCTGACAGCAAACTCTGCACACATATGGAACAAATGACAAATATAAGAATTTGTTATATTTGTTATTTGTTTTTATTGTGATTTTATTGTGATTAAGATCTTTTTATTATTTCGTTTTAATTGTTGTTCATTGGTTCTCTGTACAGGAATTTGGGATTGCTTTGTCTGTGAAAGACACTTAGGAAATATACTTCACTTAGTTAAAAGAAATAATTCAACTTCAAGTTAAACATGTTTCACTCAAGAAACATTTACTGAGCTAGTGAAACTTAACTAAAACTACTAACCAAACTAAGTAACTATGTACACACAAAAGAACGAAAAGGATAAATACAATTGGTGGAAAACCATTACCATACAAATGGTTCAATGATTTTAAAGCAAGGTACAAAATAGAAGGCCATATTCCTGCTCTCAGACTATTCTTTTTTTGTGTCACCAATAAGTGGTCAGGCATTCATTTGCTAAATACCCATTAATAAAATGGGTGTCTGGTTCTAAAATGTGATAATATATAAGATTGAAAAGTAAATAGGGGTAGAGAGGGGTCCATGAGCATGCTCAGTGTCTGATTTAGGCTTTTCTCAAATATGAAGTTTATACATAAATTCAAACAGAAGACTCGCGACAGCCTCTCCTGCAATCCTCTGTCGTCTTATCATGCACCTGTTCTCCAGCCAATCTGCATCAAGTCCTCATCCTACTTCAGCCAATCATCCTGCAGGTCTTTGCTTATAAAGCTCTTCATCCGTGGGTTCTCCTGCTCTCCAGCTGAGCTTCCACTCATCTCCTCCTCCATGCTCTCAAGCTCCTCCTGGCTTCCTTCTCTCCTCTGGCCTCCACCACCAATGTCCGGACCCCGGGGGGAAGTCTTCACTAATTCTAATCCTAAAATGATCATAGCAGCTTTCACATATTCTACTGAGGTCCGAGCACCAAATAACCTTTACTGGTTTAAATCTCTCTAATTGTGTCTTCTGTCTGTGTGAGTCTTTCCAGGTTGAATTGGCTTGTCTGCAGAGCTGGACGAGGTTATTCCTGTGTATTGTTCCTTTTAATTCAAAAGAGATCAATAAAAAGCATTATGAAATACTTGTTCAGCTGCTTCGGAAAAAGAAAAGGACTTCAGCATTCGTCTGACTTTTTCGCCATGCAGCTGACCGCCCCATGCGATAAAGAAATGGGAATTAATACTGCTAAGAAATGATTGATTAAAGGAGCAACACTGGATTAAAATCAATAACTGCACTGCAGAGCTCAAGTAGAATTTTATTGTTTTAACTACATTCACCGCCCCCCAGCTACAGTTTGGGATTGATTTATTGAGCACCCTTTTGTGCATTGAAGCCAGATTTATAAGCAAAGGAAATATTCATGAATGCTTCTCTGTTTCAGTGACTCAAGCAGCTCGTCCGAGGTAAAGAAACAATGAGAAAACAACTTGGAGGTTGGTTGCTCAATCCTGCGAGGTGCTTTATGACGGCATCCGTTGTGGCAGCTCAGAGTTGTAGGAGATGTTTTTCACCACCCTCAGCACGGTATCGCTTTAATGGCCAACATGGGAATAACGCCAGGCGGTTTAAAAGTTCACACATAAAATATAGTTGTAATTTTTTTTCCCCCTCTTTTTTAGCTCCAGTCAAAAGTGACACTTTAAAAACAGCCAGAAGTTTGCATGGTAATGTGCAGTGACATAAGCAGGAGGCAGTATGTGAGGAGCAGACAGAGTTAAGAATCAAAGGGAAAGTTTGGCAGGAAGCGGAGGAGAACGTCGACTTTTGATACCACATCTGGAGATTGAAACAGGAGAAAAATACGGCACTGAGACGATATTCCTAACAAAGAAAGAGCAGCTCTGCTCAGGTAACGCCGCAGTAAAAATAGGGGGAGGAAAAACACACTTTGAGGGTTTTTTTTTTCACTCTGAAAGCTGCAGAGATGAGTGCCACTACGGAAAAGTTCATTGTATTGTTTCTTTTCTTTTATCATGCCAGACAATGACACAGAGGATAAAAATGATGAAGCACAGTAACACTGGTCCTGGATATAATTAGTGCATATTGACAGCTGTACAGTTTCCATTAGAAAGGACAGAGCTGCTCTGTGTCATGAGGAATTAATGCACAGGGTTGTAAAGCTGCCTGTTACTGCTGTGCTTTACTACAAAGCCTTTCTGCAGGCTGCTGCTTGGCTGAGCGCCGTTTGATAGTGCTCTGCTTTCTACTTGAAAGACTTTTTTTTTCTCTCCTGTAAAGGTGGATGCATATACACACTCACAGCTAAGCACCCTGACAGAATGGTCTGATTTTGTTAACATGTAGACCAGAACAGGGGATGTAGATGATTCTGTTCACAAGAAGCTGACATGTCCAGAAAGGAACCAGAGGGCAACAACGATGCTGGGAGTGGCCGTGTAGCTGGGTCATCTGACGGTCAGTTAAAACAACAAGTGAAGATCAGCCGATTCAGGCCTAGTCCGCACATAGAAGGCTTTAAAAAAATATATCCCCTACACCGTTTTTATAATACCATACACACGGGAGGTTTATTAGAAAGGTTTTCATCCACATCAACCCGCCAGACGCATGGGGGAGGGGGGGGAGCTTCTTTTAAATGCCATTTTAGAATGTAAAGTTAAAGGTTTATAACCACGTAAGACCAAAATCCGTTTGATCTTGATAAAAAAAAGGTTATATGCACCAAGCCTCCGTCTTGATAGTGTTTTAATGGTCCCTTTTGAGCCGAAAGATAATTTGCTCTCAGCCGCGATTAGCAAATAAAAACAGATGTGGCGCCATCTAGTGACAGTATCACAGAACTATCATAATGCCGGTTTTCTTAGTTAATTAATCAAAATGAATAAATGCCAGCCCAGCATGACCCTCTGCTAAAAGCAGCAGCTCAGCGTGATTGAAGACCAACGGTAATAATTAAATAAACCAATCTACAGCAACTTTAAGAGCCTCATATCAGAACATTTACTCCCATCAGTCAACCCTGCGTCACATCTGAGCCTCGGCAGGTTTACCGTCCACTTCAGTGAACACCAACGTTCAGACTGTAATCCTAGAGACATTTCAGGCTTTTCCCTCTTGGAATCATATATTTTTGAGTTTTTTTCACTAAATCTTGAACCATACTTCAATGTTTAGCTGGGAGATGTTAATAGCTGTTAGCTACTTCCTCGTTTTAACCCCTGCTGTGCATGCGCAGTACGTACTTCCGTTAAAATCGTAAATAAAAACGAAAAGCTTTTTTTACTAACAAACTGAGAAAAAACAGCATTAAACACCAAAATAACAACTAATACACCAGAGTGAGCTATTGACATATACATTTAAAACAGTCAAATAAGTTAATTTTTAACTCCACCATATGGCCTAATGTATCAGCAGTGGTCGCACATGTGGTACGCAGTATTCATATATATTTATCACAGACGCGCCAGACATTAATATGCATCTTTTCATGTCCACTCGCAGGCTCAAAACCGGAGCATTTATAAATTTCGGCTTTGGCCTGAGTTCATAGGGTAATTTTAGACAGACCTTGCAATTTTAGCAGCAGCTACAGAGGGCATAAATGGTGGGTTTGCTTGAGGCACATATAATCTTTCAAGTACTGAGATGCTGTGATTCAGGACCATGAAATAAATCGGCTCAGACCAATCGCCACTGAAAGAGGGAAAAAAATACAGTGAAGGCAGCAATGTCATCTGTTTCACCAGTCACTGTAGGGCTGTGGAAATATTGATGACCAGTAGATTATTGAATTAAGACAAACATGAATGAGAGCAGAGAATATTGTATTGCAGAAAAATGTCTATACCAACACGTCTATTAACCAAGTAAAACCTTTTGATCGACTGTTTCATGATGCAGCAGCATCTGTAATTTCCCTCAAGGGATTATTAAAGTATTTCTGACTCTGATTCTAATTCTAAAGCCCAAGGAAAACACCAGACAGGTCAGGATAAAGTTGTGGAGAAGTTTAAAGCAGCTCAGGCTAAGATTTCCCAAACTTTGAACATCTCATGGATCATTGTTAAGTTCATCAAACATGGAACGATTATGGCACAGCTGTAAACCCACCAAGACAAACGGTTCACCTAAACTTACAGGCCAACAGGGAGAGCTCTGATCAGAGATGCAGCCAAGAGCCGCATGGTGACTCTGGAGGAACTGCAGAGATCCACAGCTCAGGTGGGGGAATCTCTCCACAGGACGACTATTAGTTGTGCACACATGTGGTCTTTATGTAAGAGAGGAAAGAAGAAAGCTGTCGTTGAAAGAAAAACAAAATACAGGGCAATCTGGGAAGAAAACCTGTTGGAGTCTGCAGAAGACTTGAGACTGGGGCGGAGGTTTGCCTTCCAGCAGGACAACGACCCTAAACATAAAACAATGGTTTAAAACAAACCATATTCATGTGTTATAACGGCCCAGTCAAAGTCCAGACCTAAAACCAATCAAGAATCTGTGGCAAGATCTGAAAACTGCTGTTCACAATGCTCTCTATCTGACTGAGCTGTTTTGCAAAGAAAACTGGGCAGAAATTTCAGTCACTAGACGTGCAAAGCTGGTAGAGACAAACCCTAGAAGACATGCAGCTGTAATTGCAATTGAGATGGTTTCATAAAGTATTGTTATGGAGGGGGAATAGTTTTGCAGAATGCCGTTCTCAGTTTTTTATTTGTAAAAATATAAAAGAATCATGTATAATTCTCTTTCTACTTCACAATGATCAATCACTTTGTGTTGGTCTTTCACATAAAACTCCAATAAAATATATTTGTTTGTAATGTGACAATAGGTGGGAAAGTTTAAGGGGTATGAATACTTTTGCAAGCCACTGTACAAGAAAGATGCTTTGAAAGGAGGGAGTAGGACAAAAGTCTACAGGTAGATGTGAAAGCAACACTTTGCGTGATATCTACCGAGAACATCACAGAGACTGAAAAGCTGGGAGACGCTGAAGATATCAGGATCTTTGAGTCATACGGAGCATACCTCCAGGTTAGAGGCTGGTAAGACAACACAGAGAAGATTACCAGCTAATTAGTGCACAGAAGAAAGAACATGCAGCGCATTGCCGGAGGTCTGGACACCAGAACAGAGGAGGCTGTGAGTCTGGCATGTCAGACGAGATGTGGTAGATCTTGTTTGGCATAAATGGCGCTGTAACAGTCGTGATAACTGGTTGATTGAAGTTGGCCAAAACATCTCTCCTTCTGTTGTACTAGAGGTTCCACAGTGAAAGTGGGAGATACAAGGGGGGGAGGGGAGGCAGAGTAAGGATCATGTGGTACCTCCAGTTCTGGACTGATTTGTGGTGAACAAAGTAGAAAAGAATGGAGTAGTGATAAAACAAGCAACCTAAACAAAGTCTATGTCAGAAACAAAGGATCCTGGGTAGACTCAGAGAGGGATGAGAGAAGATGAGTAAAGTCAAGATTTTATTGGTGCTAGATCATCGAAGCTCAGGACTGTAATTCATTATCTGGACCAGCAGCTGTAGCCGTCCAGGTGGATAGGGTGAGTGTTTTTAGTTTTCTAATGCCCTACACATTCCCTGCTGGCAAAGCTGTTTAAAAAAAGCTTTAAATACATGATTTAATCTTTGTTGCAATAGTAAATTGAGGGACTGTGGACCTGATGGGTAAAGCAGCGCACTTCTGGGTGCCTGAGCAAGATCCTTAGCCCCACAGCACCCTAACGCAGGGGTGTCCAAACTTTTTGAGACATGGAACAAAATTGTCAAGTCAAAGGAACTCGAGTACCAAAAAAATGGAAAAAAAAATATTTAAACCAAAAAAATTATGTAATTTTTTTTTACCTGTTCTACAAAATATGATAATTTTAAATAAATGAGTCAGATTTTTTTTTGGTAGGAAATGAATGTGTAAACTATTGTAGATCCAAAGGTTAAAAAAAAGGGTCTCGCTCATTTGCCATATTAAAAGTAGGTCATCCAGTTAGCAAATTATTTTGAAGATTTTATTGAGCCTCATTAACAATAATGAACTGAACTCTTTTTGGTCTAGCAATATAAGAACAGTATTTGGGTCAATTGTTCTGTGAAAACACTTGCTGTAATTAGCCAATTTTACTAATTTGAATTCAAAACAGATTTTAATGCACCAAAGTCTGCATTTGAATAATTATGTTGTTGGATAAATGTTACTATGAACTTAAAGAGAATGTCAAAAGTGTGGTTTATTAGAAGATGAGTACTTCCTACACTTTTCAATTGTAGGATTTGAACTTTTCTGTAATATTTTTGCCCTGATTAAAAACTAAAATATTCTATCTGCATCAGCCAAATCTTTCTTGAAATGCAGTTGGGTGGCTGCCCAAAATCAGCACAGGGGCCACAAATGGCCCCCGTGCCACACTTTGGACATGCCTGACCTAAGGGATGGGTTAAACACAGAGACAACATTTCCCCTAATTTCCACTAGAAAGGGTCAGGCGAGGCAGATGAGCGTTCACACTGAGCCTGGTTCTGGTTTTGCTGGAGGTTCTCCTCCCTGTTAAAGGGGAGTTTTCCTCTCCACTGTCGCTTCATGCATGCTCAGTATGAGGGATTGCTGCAAAGCCATCAACAATGCAGACGACTGTCCACTGTGGCTCTACGCTCTTTCAGGAGGAGTGAATGCTGCTTGGAGAGACTTGATGCAACCTGCTGGGTTTCCTTAGAGAGGAAACTTTCTCACCAACCTGGACGATCTGATGGAGTCTGACTTTGGAAAGAGCCTTGAGATGATATGACGTGAATTGGTGCTATAGAAATAAAATTGAATTGAAATGATCTCATAATTCAATTCTGTTGCTACCAACTGTAATTTCTAGGAGGAAGGAAATCCTTAGATCCTGCTACCATATGAGCCTGACAGATACCACAAATGTACAACACATTTCTACTATCTTTAACTCTGTGTCAAGCAATTATATGTCCGGTTTAGATGAATCCACAAATCTCATTAATTGTACATGTAAGGACATCTTGGTCCCCACTGAATCCCCCCTTCCCGGCAGAAGGAAGTACTTTCTGATGTAAATGCAGAGTGTGAAAAGAGGAAATAGAAATTTTATCTAAATACCAAAACCTCAAAACTTGGAAAATTGCTTAATCATCAAATGTGATTTTATATAACAACCTGAGTCTAACTGTTTAACATTGTTAAAACATTTTTTATCCCTGCAATGTTACTCATGATACTGATTCTCCTGCATTGTGTGAAAAGTTTCAGCAGGTTATTTCAGAGATAAAATGTGGCTGAGACCCTTTTGGATCTCCTTCATGCTCCTCCTTCCTGGAAAAGTTTTAGCCGTTAACATTTTCTCCTTTGAAGCACATTGTTCGTCTAATGGGGCTTTCTAACTCACCCATGGACATAATTCCCTCTTGTCTATTAAAAGGGATTTTTCACACTAAGGATCTAACTATTGTAAATCGCTCCAAAATGTCTCATTCATCAGGATGTGTGCCAGCAGCCGCTTATGGAAAAAAAGGTACTGACCCAAGAGTGCTTTATTACTATGGATCCATCTTTAAACTAATCTTTGTTTTAAGGAATTTAGAGAAACCAGTTTGATTCAACTTCAATATATTTTTAAGATCCAACATCCCCAATTTAAAAATTCCAGACACAGACCTGACATTTTTCCTGTTAATTCAGCGGACTGAGCTGTTTTAGCGCTTGTGGAACTCCTTAAACCATATTTAGTCAACAGGAGTATTTCTTTTCTTGGACACTAACCCTCCTCTGATACCTCCTACTGCATGTGTGGTACCGCAGGAATCGAGTCTGGTTCCGGTACTTTTTGAGCTGTATAATACACAAAACATTCAAATAACTTACATTTTTTGAATCACTTATAATATAAACATATGTCAAACAAAAAGTAATTTTTTTGCTAAGTTCTTCGTTTGTTTTGGACAGTGAAACCCAAAAATCGTCTGAGGTAATTATGTCAATATTTGCTTAAACCTTTTATTTTCTGTATATTTGTCAATCATAAAATCATTCAGTCATCCCAGTGTGGTTTATCAGAAAACCGTAACACCAACTTAATCATCTCATCTATTGCCGTGTGTTCTCTTGCCCACTAACTTTGATGGCTGACTTAAAAAAAGATTAATGCTGCAACAAAGGAAATATTTACCATTTTTAACTATATAGTTTTTGAAAAATTAACTTTGTTATGTCAACTTATATTTATTTATTTACAATAAAACATTGAGAAAAAAGGTTTTAAATTAGGTAATATTTGTTTTTCAAAATGTAATTTGTTTTTCTAAAATGTTAATTTACTAACATGTTTATTTATTGAACTGTGTTACCATACGGAGGACCAATCCTGCCAAAATTAAGAATATATACAGAAATAAACAAATTACTTATTTAAGTAATTACTGGGCCAAAAAGTAGAAAAAAAATTGGTATGTCATTAAATACAACATAATAATAAAAATTAGGTATTTATTTTATTCATTTTATTTATTTTATTCATTTATTTTATGCAAGAGCATTTCTTGCCATTTTATTTTTCCATGTTTGAGCTAGATTTTGATGCATTAATCCAATTCTGCATTTGCAAAATCGTAATAATTGAAAACTAAGATGATTTGACAGGAATTACATGATGAAACAGTAGTGTCCATTATAGAGACATGTAAAGTTACTATATAACTGTACATGTTACATTTCAACAGTAGAGGAAGATGCAGTAATACTAATTAAGCTGGCTAAGTAAGATGGTAGGTAGGATGATGTCAACTTCCTGTCTACATTTTGCAAAACACGAGTAATATAGCATATGGAGCAGAAAACAAATTGGATAAATACAGTCATGGTAAGGAAGAAAATGCACCTCATGAATCATTATTTAGCAAAAGTCTTGATGGAAGTGGAATCTCTTTTCTACACGCTGAACCTGGTGGAAAGATTGTACCAGTTACTTCAACCGAGGATAAATTCACCTTAAATTTCCTCTGAAAATGTCACATCCCGTAAAAGTCCCAGTAAATGTTATTTTGCCTGTAGGTGTAATTAATTGTGAACTTGTACCAGTGTCTTCTGCCAGAATTCCTGTGAGCTGATTCAGACACATTGACGCTCCATGAGCTGATCAGCTGAGTCAAAAGTGACAAGCAGAGGATAAGAGTCTGTTTTTCCCCATAATCTAAACAAAGTGCCATCAACCAGCCAGGAGTCACTGATGATGAATCGCTGCATTTAAATCAAGCTGCCTCCTCGCTTTTTTTTTTCTGCCTTGTCCACAACATGTGTAAATATTTTATGTTCACTCCTCCTACATGTTACAATTTATGGAGCACATCATTGCACCGTATGTCGGCGAGTGAAATGAATTCTAATGTGAAGACTGTTCTGTGAGAGCGCACACGCTGAATGATAAACTAAATTCATAAATCCAAGAGGCCATTCCTCCCGTTTACTGCAGGTGATAAATGCCAAGTCTGATATAAGATTTAACTTCTGAAAATCTGCACGTAAAATAAAAATGGATGCACAGAGAGTGGCAGAAACAATTATTCCAAAAACATTTAAATTCACATCAGGTTTTTCTGGCGCAGTCCTTCTTATTTTCTTCCTTTTAGATCTTGTTAAAGAGGAGGGTTTTTTAGGTTGGAAACACTGTTTCAGAGCTTGTGGTACACATAAGCTGCAGCCTGTTTGGTGACAGATGGAGGATTTCAGCCATATGGGTCAATGTTAGCCCAGAAGAGAAGAACACAGTAACATGGAAAAGAATAACTCTGCTGTCACAATTATTCTTGGATGCTGCAGAACACATATGAAATCTGAAAATGATTTTTATTTTGCATGAGGTTGTGTAAAAGTGATGTAAGAGCTGGGCCTTTCTCATGCGCCCGTAAGCTCCAACAGTCTTTAGGTGATTAAATGTGAGCATGTTCCTTCAGCTGCTCGACTCATTTTAAAGCTCCGATGTGAGCAGATGTCAGAGATGAAACATCTACTGGAGAATCTGATGAAACTACCAAAACCAGACACCTCCCATTTGACTCAGCAGGTGGTTCTGAAGTGAAGGTCATAGTTTAAACTTTATTTAACCAGGTAAATGTCTCAGAACATTTCAGTTCTCCTTCACAGCCCTGACTGGGCCAAGAGGCCCTGGGTCAGGGGTCTGCAACCTTTACAGACTAAAGAGCCATTTTGCCTCCAGTCCACTTGAATTAAACTCGTTCAGAGCCCCAAATGTTGCCTGGCCTTTTTTTAAAAATAAAAAGACAAGTTATAATTTTTGATAAAGATCTAATGTAGGAAATATGTTTTCATTGTTAAATAAACGCCATTTTATGTCTATTTTGAGGTTTAAAAAAAGAGGATGGATAGGATGTTGTTATTTATGGATATTGATGTAAAATAATATCATAGTTTCCAAAATAATTAAACAATATTGGTTTAAAATGAAATATTACTGGCACTTTATCATCATTCTGTTGTGAAAATTAAATTATTCCATGAAAAAACTGCTAAAACCTGCATTTATTATCATTATTACATCTAAACACCATAATGAAAATAGGATTTGTAGCCAAAGTTATTAAGAGACACTGTGGAAGGTCCAAAGAACCACAGGCTGCAGAGTCCTGCCCTCTGCACAGCGTCTCACAAAAACACCTTAATAATCCAGGAACTTGTGCACATTTTGTCATATTATAACCACCAACTTAAATATCTTTCATTTGGATTGTATTTGAGAAATCAACACAAAGTAGTTCAGAATGGTGAAGATGGAAAAAAATTATGCAAGAAAATGTTTCTATAAAATTCTGAGAAGTGTCCTCTGCCTTTGTACACGCGCCGCCTTGCCGGGCGTATGTCTCCACCAGCGTTTCACATCTGGAGATTTAAGTCTTTCCTCACTTTTCAAATAAACGCTCAAGCTCTGTCGGATTAAGCAGAGAACATCGAGGACATCGAGGATCTACCGATGATTTAGCTCTGGACTTTGACTAGGCCATTCTCACCCATCGCTGTTTTGGGTTTTTCCCTGTAGGACGCATGTTTTGGGTATTTGTCGCATATGAGCAGAGCACCTTCTTCCACGTCTATTCTGTCCTCTTTGTGGTTTGTGGCGAACCTCAAGCAGGATGTCACGATGCTGTTTGTTCTCAAATGTTCTCCAACTAACCTCTGAGGCCTGGAACAGAACAGCTGCATCTGTATGGATAACAAATCAAACCTGGTTGGACTCTATATACAGATAGGTGTCCTCTAAGTGAAGGGTTAGGGTCTGAATCTAAATCTGCACCACACCTTTCAGGTTAATGCATCATTTTCTTTTGACTTTAGTTACGCAGCAGTCTTCTCAGATGGCCGCGCTTCAACCCAGAAACAACACGGTTAGTGTTTCGATCTGAACTCGAGAGGATCTGGGAGATCTGAAGGTCCTGTTCTCAGCTCAGATCGGTTCCACTTCATTAACAGGTGAATCTGTTTTGAAAGAAATCTCATTATGTGTGTCCATGTGCAGGATCATTTCAACATTCACATGATCCTTCATCTCTCAGCAACCCGTTCAGCGTCGCAACACTGCCTGAGCCAATTAAATATGAATGGCCACTTATCGCCTACTACACAACAACGATACAATATTTAGCACTTGATGATCTGCGCCAGGAGGGCTCTCCTTTGCCTTGCTCGTCTCATTGAGAGCCTTGAAGGGCAATTAGGGCTCTTTTCACCAAGAAGGGGAGAGACAGCTGGGACTTTTAAGAGCGGTGTTGTGGATGTACTTCAGATCAAAGTCTGCCACCAACTGAGCTATTTTTTGGAACCCAGCTTGTTTCTTGTCAATAAAAACTAGGCCACACTTGCTGTACGTCTGCAGTCACTGTATGTCTTCACCATGAACAGAGAAAGCGTCTTTATTGTCACAGCAATGCTGACGGGAAAATTAGAGGCAGTTTTATCTTCGGCATTCAGCTCTCGGTGACTTGTGGAGAGTTATTTTCTAAATGTGTTTGTCCGTATTTTCTGTACGCACAAAAAACGATGAAGCAGATAGAAATTGTCCACGATTCTGACCATTACAGTTATAAAAGTCCTTCAGATGACATTATATTGATCTAAATAATCCCCTAATCCACATAGTGGCCAGATGCAGTGGTTAGGATTATGAAATCGCTCTGATAGATTGGTACTGAGATGCATGCGCAGATATGTCGAAATAATGCTCTTATAAGTTAAAGGTCAGAAGTCTAAGCTTTGTCTCTTTAAAGTGAAAGCAGAAGAGCTGCCTTCTTCAGCCAGTCACATCCTGGTATCCTTATCAAGGCTTAATATGGAATTTAATCTCTATGAAAAGGTAAAGACAATTATTTAAATTAAATATATTCTCTGTCTGCCTGGGTAGGATAACATCTTCAGAAAACACAAAGATGGACGAACGAGCCGGTACACAGAGCCGAGAAGTTAAAGTTTAGAAGAAGTTTGATCCACCTGTTTAAAATTCACTTGTATTGTTTTGTTTTATTTTTCTGCGTAATATAATTTAATCTTTTCAGCAAATCTTTTCTAATTGGTCAGAACTCCAGAGAGAGAAACCACCCAGACGTCCAGACTGCGTCAAACGGCCAAAAGCTCCAGAGCCTCAAAGTGACCTGAGGCGGCAGCTGTTGGAGCCAAGATGGCCGTTCGGTCCAGCGAAGAAAGACAGAGCTGAGAGAGTGGAGAGAACCTGGAGCAGAAGCCAAACGGGCTCAAAGAAAGGAAACAGCACCTCCCTCAGCTGGAGGTACTTTTTTCCTTCCAGTCGTTGTGTTCTGGCATCAGGAGCCGAACCTACAGGGTTTTTATTTTACCCCTCCCCTGTATTCTTCTAAGGTTTGCTAAAGTTAAAACAGGTATTTACAAAATCCAATCTATCCCTGAAAAACCTTGATTTAGCTTTGTTAAATTTTTAAACAGCCAAAGATAATTTAAGCATTTGTTCTGAATCCCATTCAGAATTCCCCCTCATAGATTTGATGTTTGCATATCTGTCTTGTTTAATAAATATCCTCCCTTCCATTTTTTATACCGCTTGTTCTTGCAGCGCCGCAGGGGTCCCTCCATCCATCCATCCATCCATCCATCCATCCAACTATTGGCATAGCTGTTATGAACCTCCTGTGATGGAGGAACAAAAACAATCATGGTCGTGCTATAACTGCTGTGCATCGATCCTCACTGCTATCACCATGGATACTGGATGCAGACTGCTGGACCGACCTTCATCATTGACCAAGGAGTCGCAGGATTTCTTACACGTTTTTGCTATATTACCAAATCCTTACCCCAAACAGTGGACTAAATTACACTGATAATTTCATTTTAGATGCCTATTGTACAAATAAACTAAGATGATGAGTTAATCCAGCCTGAAGAGGAAGCTTGAACATGTTTTGACCACAGGAAGAGAAAACTTATGCCTAAAAAAAGAAAACAAGTGTAAATGCCAACATCTCATGCATCAAGTAGTTGTTGCTCTTCAAAGAAAAGCAAATTTATGTGACCTCAACAAAGTGTGTCAGATAAATCTCCCAACACTTCCCAGCACTTGAATAAATTCTGTCTTCTTCCTGAAAAACACATTTCACGCCACGCTGCTGGCACGACTCTGTGCATGAGAAGACAGGTACGTCTGGTTGTGGAGCAGCAGTTACATCACGTAGCCGCAGGACTTGTGACCTTTACAGTGAAACCAGAATGGTCTTCAAGTTAGCTGCAACGCAGAGAGGTAAATGGAAGTGACAAGCTGAGATATGTTGCTCCGTGGACTTCAGTAGCCCGCGGAGCAACTCAGAGCTGCCTCAGCGCCTCCTGGGCTGCTTTCTCTGCAGGCCTCCACTTTGCACAGAAAGCATGACAGGAAGTTTGTACTGCAGTCACAACAACTCGCCCTGGCACATTTTCCTAATTCTTTCTCCTCCTTGCTGATGCTGTGAGTCAAACATTCATAATGAGCCGAAACGCACGAGGAAAACCATGATAAAACGCGGTCCAAATTAGAGCCAACGCTAAGGGACAAAGGGCAGGAGAGACGGATAGGAAAAGGGAAATCAGCCCCAAGAGGTCTGGTCTTTAAAACCTACAGAGACCAGCGAACATCTCTAAGTGCATCCAGTGTCAGAAAGCATGAGCATTCGGGACGTCATCAGAAATGGGCATTTCGTGTTTTCCCTTTGGTCGCAGCGCAGCGGATGGTGTCTGCTGACCCCCTGTCAGGTCCTGGGCTTCGCTCCATCAGGGAGACGTATTAATGTGGCAGCGTGTGCGATCCCAGCCAGATGAGGTGAAGGCGCACACGCAGCCGTCTTGTCGGGCGGCGTTCATGTTTGCACACTGGAGAGAGCGTCCACATGCTCAATGTCTTGGGGGTCAGATGTGAGGCTGCAGGGAGAAACAGGAAGTAGAATCTGACTTCCTGACAGACCCGGGGGCTGAGATTCGGATGGACGAGCTTCCTCTGGAACGAAGAGAAAAACTCCTGCTTGATCAAAGGAACTGGATGGTGGAAGATAGAAACCTCATTCAGCTCTGATATTTAAATATATAGTTTATTCACTAATGTGATCCTTTGTTTATTTCTACTTAAGAAGATTTCCATTTAAGTTTTTTTAAGGGGTTTTATGTGATATCTATTTTTGTTCTGTTTAGTTTGATTCAATATTTCATATTTAGTGTTTTAAGTAGTTTCCTACAGTTAACGTTTTACTTTGGAATTTCTTTCACTTTAATTTTTTATGCAATTCTATAGATTGATTTTACTTTTTTACATATAGTACCCCATTTTGCCTTTAGCATATCATTTTTCATTTAAACTGTTTTATAATGTGTATACTGCATTTTTATTGTATTTGTATTGTATTTCAATATAAAATAAATAGGAGGCAATGGGCGGCCTCATTCCCTACCGTATTTACGCTGGTTAATGAGCTTTTCTATTTGAACCAGGTCCTTGAGGGCAGACGTTCAACATTTACTGACGGTTCCACGGACAAAGTCTAAGCGTTGGGGTGATGGAGCTTCTTCTGTGGCTGCACCTTGACTCTTACAATTCAATTAAATTTTATTTATATAGCCCCAAGTCACAACATGTCACCTCAAAGCTCTTTCCAAAGTCAGATTCCATCAGATCCTCCAGGTTGGTCAGAAAGTTTCCTCTCTAAGGAAACCCAGCAGGTTGCATCAAGTCTCTCCAAGCAGCATTCACTCCTCCTGAAAGAGCGTAGAGCCACAGTGGACAGTCGTCTGCATTGTTGATGGCTTTGCAGCAATCCCTCATACTGAGCATGCATGAAGCGACAGTGGAGAGGAAAACTCCCCTTTAACAGGGAGGAGAACCTCCAGCAGAACCTGAACCACGGATTTGGATGCACTGATTCTCATTCCGGCTGCAAACCGCTCTAGTGAGTAATATGATCTTCCATGAGATTTTGTTATTTTTACATGTTCTTATTCAGTTGTTTTTTTTCTAATAAATTATTGTATTTTAAATTACTTTCTATTTTTGACTTTGTATTTTTCCTTTTACTTTTAATATGAAAATGTTTATGAAACCACAGACAATTAATTTACACGAGCACTTTTTCTTTTTTAATGGCTTAATTACATCAGCCAAGGTTAAAGTGTCTTTCAGTTCAGCTTTGAACAATGAACGTGAGAAGAAACTATTTTTAAGCAAATTGAAAGCTTACTTTTTTAAAGAACTTTTGGTGTTTAAAGTCTGATAATCATCAGCGTCAGACAGGGAAGGACATCCTAGAAGGAGAAGGAATAAAGCTGAAATGGCTGAAGAGATGGGGAGCTGTCAGAATCTGGAGGCAGGAAGAACATAATTATATAAAACAAAGAAAATGTGGAATAAATGTAATAATAATCAAACATTAAATGTTGAGAAGGAGCTGGGGGAAATTAAATTCTGTTGAACCCAGATTTGAAAATGCAACAAAGTTTACTATTTTATCAGTTCAGCTCCCATTTATGATTTATAGGACTTGACAGTAATTCAGCAATTAATTTAAAGTTTGATTAAAGTGTTTGAAGAATGTTAAAGTAGTTAATAATAAAATTAGAATTGATCTGATGTTGTGTTAATTGATTTCCTTGGAAAAAAAACTAGCCGGGCGATGTCTCTAAGAGCAAAGCTGACGGTGACTCTCAGTTTGGAGAAACTTCTCGATCAAAAACGTCTCCAATGTTTTTGTTGCTTGGGAATTTTACCTTTTCTATTTTCTTAAAGCACCTGGATGTAAATCTAGTGACAAGTTGCAGAAATTCCAGTTCAGTTTTGTTGCAAACAGATATCACATTCAGGTGTATCTAGAAAAAAAAAAACAGTAAACCCATGTAATATAGGATTATTACACATGGAGTGAGAATATTTCAGGCCTTTATTTCTTGTAATTTTAATGATTCTGAGTTTCATATGATGGCAACCCAAAATTCAGTGCCCCAGAAAATTAGAACATTGCGTAAAATAATTAAAAAGGGATAATTTAAACAGAAATGTCAGGCTTCTGGAGAGTACGTTTGCATCTATTCACTTAATACTCCTCTTGCATGAATTACGGCACCAATGCACCGTGGCATACAGGAGATCAGCCTGTGGCACGGCACAGATGTAATAGAAGCCCAGATTGCTTTGATAGCAGCCTTCAGGTCATCTGCCTCGTTGGGTCTGGTGTCTCTCGTCTTCCTCTTGACAACAGCCCTAAGACTTTCCATGGGCTTCAGGTAAGGGGAGTTTTCTGGCCAGTCAAGAACAGGAACACCATTGGACCAGCTTTTGGTGCCTTTGGCATTGTTGGCAGGTGCCAAGTTCTGCTGGAAAATAAAATCAGCATCTCCATGCAGCTTGTCTGCAGACGGAAGCATGAAGTGCTCTAAAATGTCCTGGTAGATACCTGCATCGACTGTTTACCTCAGAAAACGCAGTGCACAAACACCAGCAGATGGTGTGGTACCATCACTGACAGGACCTCAAGCAACATGGATTCTGTGCCTCTTCATTCCTTTAGACTCTGGGACCTTGATTTCCTTGTGAAATAAAGAATTTGCATAAATCTGAAAACAGGACTTTGGACCATTGAATAACAGTCTGGTTTTCTTTCTCCTTAGTCCAGGTAAGACGTTGTAGCCCATGTGTAGGATTTGTCTGTACCTAGTAACTCTGGATGCACCGACTCCAGCCTCGGTTAGTTCAGTCTTTGAATAATTTTGCTTGACAATTTAGAACAAAAGTAATAGAATAGAATATTTTATTTGAATATCTTATTTGTCAAATTTCTCTTTCGCTACTCTGGTCCACATTACAGTTCACATTGCACATAATGAAGGCAAAAACTGACAAACAAACATGCAATGAAAAAGAGTTAAATTATTTTATTTAGCGTTCAGGAAAGTCCCATATAACAGACATGAGGTAGTAGGGTGCTTATTGAACAGTGATGATCTGAGGCTTTATCTACAGCAATGTGCATTTAGATATTCAGAGATGATAGTGTGCAGTAGCCTATAACATTAAGGCGATTTTAAAGTATCATGGGCTGGTAACAGTGGAGTGATTTTAAAGCGTTGGACTGCAGTCTCCCATCAGGGGGTGATTGCCCTCACAGCTCTGGGGAAGAAGCTGTTTCTAAGTTTATTTGTTTTGGCTTTGAAGCTTCTGAAGTGTTTAGCTGATGGAAGAGGGGAAAACAGGGCATTGCCTGGGATCAGTGGAGATGTTTCTGGCCCTTCTTTAGACTCGTTCTGCATAAATTGAGTCTAGATCCTGCAGACGGCATCCCACAATCCCCTGCTCTGTTCTCACCACCTCTGCTAGGTCATTCCTCTCCTGTATCGTGCAGCATCCTTACCACACAGTTATGCTGAGGCACAAAACTCTCTATGGAAGCTCTATAGATGTTCTTTAGCAGCTTAGTGGGAAGTCCAGACCTTTTCAGGTTCCTGAGGAAGAAGAGCCATTATTGGGCCTTCTTCACCAGGTGGGAGGTGTTTATGGTCCAGGTATAGGTCAGAGGAAATGTGAATGACCAGGAACATGATGCTGTCCACGCCTCCTCCACCTCCACCTGTAGAGAGGAGGTGTTCAGTCCTCCTGGACCTCCTGTAGTCTATCATCACCTCCTTGGTCTGACTGGTGTTCAGGATCAGGTTGTTCCTGGAGCTCCACTGTGTCAGATTGCTGACCTCCTCCCTGTAGTGGGACTCATCACTGGTGGAGATGAGACCCACTACAGTGGAGTCGTCCACAATCTTCACCACTGTTTCTGTGGGGTGGACAGCAGAACAGTCCTGGGTGAAAAGGTGAAGAAAGCTTCGACTGAGGACACAGCCCTGTGGTGTTCCTGAGGATCAGTGGAGCAGATGTTCCCCATCCTCACCACCTGGGTCTGCTGGTGAGGAAGTCACTGATCCAGGAGCAGAGAGGTGGAGAATCCATGCTGTGGAGCTTCAGAGCCAGCATATCTGGTAGCATGGTGTTGAATGCTGAGCTGAAGTCCATGAAGAGCATCCTAACAGGTGTTGTTCTGCTGCAGGTGAGTCAGAGCTGAGTGCTAACGAGACAGCGTCCTCTGTGGAGACGTTCTCCCTGTAGGCAAACTGCAGGCTGTCCAAACCAGCAGGGATGGCGTCCTTGATGGACTTTAAGAGGATCCTGTGGAAGCTCTTCATGATGACGGGGTCAGAGTAACAGACAGGAGATGATTGTTTTTTTGGGGACAGAAACGATAACGGAGGATTTAAGATAGGCACACTGCAAAAATGGATCTAAAAATAAGTAAAATGTTCATAAAGTTAGTATATTTGTCCTTGATTTGAGCAAATAAATAAGATGATCTGCCAATGGAATAAGATTTTTGCACTTAAAATAGAAACAACTCATCTCCATCGCCTTATTTCAAGTGCAGGATGTCTAATTATCTTATTTTAGGGGTTAAAATACTCTTTCCATTGGCAGATACTATTATTTACCTGCTCAAATCAAGGACAAATACATTAACTTTAAGAACATTTTACTTATTTTTAGATCCATTTTTGCAGTGCAGGAACTGTGGAGAGGTGCAGGGAAGGTTGACGATGTCCAGAAAGACCCCTGCTAGCTGGTCAGCACACGATTTAAGCGTCAAACCTGACACAATGGATCCAGCCATGGACCCCAGGGCCCCGAGGCCCCGAGGCCCCGAGGCCCCGAGGGGCGACCCCACCCCAGGCGGGGGCCCTGACCAAGCCACGGTCTCTCCATCCCAACAACAGTCCCTGATCTGCATGGGGTGATGCTTCTTTCTGCAGCACCTGGAGCCAATAAGAAAAGGTCTGTTTAAACCATTTAACCTGACAGATCATCTGACACACAAGTGGACTTCCTTTCACTAATTCTGGGACTTTTGAGGGCATTTGTTTTTTTACCAGGGGTTGCACAGTGGTGCAGTTGGTAGCACTGTTGTTGTTTTTTTTTCTTTTTACATATATTTTTCTCATTTCACTACACCAACTTCAATCATTTTTTGCTCATCCGTCAAATAAATAAGACTAAAAAACATTAACATTACATGTTGGAATATAACATAATAGGTAAAAAGGCAAGGGGGTGAATACTTTTTGCGAGGTTACTGGACCTGTAGAAACTAAAGAGTACAGGTGAACAACAAATGATTTCTTTAGACACGTAGTTGTCTGACAGGCCTATCAGAAACCCATTCCTGTTGACTTAAACTGTATCAAACAGCGCCACTGTTCCACTGATTGTGTTCCTGATTTTATCCCACACAGACAGATCATTCCCAAACCTTTAAACGTGACTGTCAGTCATATTGAATCCCTGTTGATGTTTGACAGTGAAGCCAAACTGAATGTATCAAACCTGATGTTAAATAAGCGAAGGATTTACAGCCATAAGTGACAATAAATCAATGCTGACTCATCTAAAACAGTGATGATGGAAAGTTAATTATATTATAGTTGACGGGTTTAAAATATCTGCTTTTGAAGCTGATCCAAAGCAAAATGCAGCATGGATTGTTTTGGCTGAGGGGGTGTCTGAGTGTTGTGTATCAGTGATTTCTCACTATGAAACCCAGAACGTGAGGTCTTATGGTTCTTTTAGAACCCTACATGCATTCAGCTGCAAGAAACCCGTAAATCTGCTCGCATGAGAGGAAACATCATATGTGCAATGTCCTGAATGCTTTGTTGTTCAAATGTCCCAAATAATCAGGAAAAGCCTCAGATTAAAAAAAAAAAACTGCACCAGATCTCTGTTGTCCAAACTTGTACTTCCTGCAGATTTTCACTCTGTTCTTGCCAGGTTTTTTGCAGCACTCACACCCAACTACTGCCAATGTCCACCAAGCTCTGCACTGGTGGTAACGTTGCTTGACCAGAGGGAGCTGATGGTCCAAAGGTCTTCGGGCTTTATTGTTGTTGTTTTTTGCAGATGATGCCGTCGTTGCATCCATCTGTAGTCATCCCATTATGAGGGATCCCCAGAAGGAATATGTAGCGCCTACAGTGTTCAAACAAGACCCCCAGGTACTTGAACGCCTCCCTTTGAGGCAGAGAAGGACGCTGGAACTGGAGTGAGCAATCCACCTGTTTTCCTCTTCACAAATGTCTGTACAAAATTTACATTAGCAAATATTCCAAATATTACAAAACAGAAACGCTGTGCTTTTGCAAACCTTTTGATTGTAATCGATGGATAAATATTCATTGAATTTCCTCCTTGGTGTAAGTTGTTGGTGTGTGTGGTTGTCCTGTGTGCCTGTATGTAGTAAACAGGGTTTACCCTGATTCCTGGCCAGGGACGGACAGATGGACGGACGGATGGATGGATGGATGGATGGATGGATGGATGGATGGATGGATGGATGGATGGATGGATGGATGATGGATGGATGGATGATGGATGGATGGATGATGGATGGATGGATGGATGGATGGATGGATGGATGGATGGATCTGTAGCTTCCTTGTTTTATTCAACATTTCTACATATGGATATAAAGGTAAAGCTGTTATAAATAAGACATTTCAGAATAGATATTTCAGATCTTCTATGTTGTGTTAGGATCTCAGCCTTTAAGACAAACTACTGACGATCTGAGTGACGGTCTCTGTGTTTTGTTTCTGCCCTCCAACATCAATGCGACTGTGGTGTTTACTTGTGACATCACCAGCCGGCTGACCTTTGTCAGATTTGTGTTTTCCAGGAAGCAGCAGCAGATGTCAGAGGAGCTCCTTGTTGTGAACCACAGAGTCTGGTAGCGGTGGCGCTCTGGTTAGATTCTCTCCCCCTTAAAATCACATGAGATCAGCAAGAAAAGCACACGATTGTTCTGTTTCTAAAATGATTTGCTGAGGAACGGCGGTGCTTGTGTGCGTTGACAGATCTACCCCCCCCCACCACCACCACCACCCCGCCTGTCTTCAACTTTGTTAGATTTGTTGTCCATTTTGTACTTCCTTCAGAGGAAATGACTAAAATCCAGTAGCAGCTTGAACAGAGCAACCAAAGTGAAATCAGAATGCACATCAGGTGGTGGCACATCAAAAAGCACTTTAGGTCCTTCAGCACACCTGAAACATTACGGCTGCTCGGATATTTCCACCGGCTGATGTATCCAGATGAAATTTAAGCTAAATTGCAAATTTTTCAGATGAGAAATGATTTTCCGTCTTCTGACTGAGGAATGCATGAGCAGAGGAAGGACTGGTGGTCTAATGTATTCAAACAGTGCCCCCTTGTGGCCGCTCTGGAAGTAAATATCTGATGATGAAGAAGCGTTTAGAGATTAAGAGGTGAGAAACAGATTATGTTCAAACTTAATTGCATTAGTTTTGTTGGAGTGAAACCCTGAGAATGCTTCAAAGCTCAGGAGCCAGAACTAAAAATGGTTGTAGATGAGAAATCAGAGGAAGTTCTGCTGTTTGGACGCAAAGGCTGCAGCTAAACATGAATCACAGTTATTTAAAGCTCCACATGGTGCAAGCGCACAGAGCCGCATGTCGATGCAAGACCCTGAATGCCAAACAAAAGTCCTTTTTTCTTCCCCCCTCAGGCTCATCAAGGATTTTTTTTACCTCCATTCAAGGTGGGTTGATATTTTTTTTTACCCCAATGAGGAATAAAATTACAGTGGAGCTTTCCAAAAAGGTCATGCACTGCTCAGTTCCTGCCTGGCTGACGGGGGAGGAGAGGCGGAGCTGGACTCTCAGGACTGCTTAGCTGTTTGAGATGAGAGCGCCGTTAAAGGCTTTCATCAGCACAGCGGGAATCTGCTCTCAGATCTGCTCCTTTTTGCCTCTCCAGCTCCTGCATCCATGAGCATGGATGTGTGCACAGGGAGCATCAGGCGCCCGGGTTGGTGGTGGGGGGGGATCCTCTGCTACCATGTGTTCTTTGAGTAGGTTTTACCTGCAGGGTCATCTGCTGACATGCCAGAGAGAACAGCTCACTGGTCCACTGTAGATTCAAGTCAGGTACGGAGCAAGCAAGAGGCGAATTAAACGAAGAGCGTTTTCAACAGTCAGCTCAGCTGTGCCTGCTTGTAAAATGTCACTTCAAGCTGTGGCAAACTGTAAATGTCAACAGCAAGAACAACAACGACAAAAAAAAAAAAAAAAAAAAAGGAATGGACTCCGGCTGACTGAGTCTGCTTGTGAGCTTCCAAACGATGGCGGCGACAGCTGAGCGTTTATCACCCCTCCTGCCAGCGACACTTTGGATTGGCACGGCGAGAATGCTTGGCTGGGCTGCACCTCACCGCTGCCACGGGAACAGGCGAGGTGGGGGGGGGGGGGGGCATCATTGGTGGGATGGAGAGGGAGAGAACTGGGGGACAAACTGTGCTATCAGAGCGTGTCCGGCTGCCTGTTGTTGTCTGAGCTGAGCAGCAGAGTCGTTTCCTCTGCTTCTGATCTCACCTGTGTGTGCTGACCACTGGAGACGGTTTAAAGGGTTAATTAATCCCTCTGTTAATTAAGCCAGGTGTCTAGAGACAGCTTGTGCCTGTCTCACTCTGAAGGCGTGCTATGTTTCGGGTTTAAACCGCAGCTGACTGACAGCTCCGTAACAGCAGCTCTCTCTCTCTGTTTTCATTTTTCTTACAAGACACATTCGGCCCGATGAATCCGTGGAAGAGTGATTCCTCCCCCACGAGTCATTATGATCCTGAACGTTGCTACGATTGCTGCAACAAAATAACGTTCCCGTCACCTATGCATATAACACCTTAGCACACACGGTTTCATCATCAGCTGAGCGAGATTTATTTGGACTTGTGTGAAAATTGCGCTGCATGAATGCTGCCACTCTTGTGTTTACATCACAGTTATAGATTCAATGCAAATGAGACTGAAAAACAGCCACAACAACCCACTAAAAAGCACTATTATGTAATTTACCACTATGCCACGAAGGTTTCTCAGTAATCTTGGGATGCTTGAAACCGAAACTGATTTCTTTACTTAAAAGTAAAAAGTAGCTGACCTCCTAGAGGGATCATTGAGCATTAAAATGTTGTTCCCATACGGTCAAACTTAGGTTCCATGAAACTGATGGGAGGAAAGAAAAAAAGACATGATGTCACAGGAAGTTAGGGACCCGGTCATGACGCAGCAGAAAACTGTGACCTATACTAACCTCAGCATTCTGCCTCTATTCAGCATTCATCAACTGTCGGACATACTTCACACACGTGACAGGACTTGATGTTACCTTCATTTCTTACGCTTTAAGCTTGTTTTACAGCTACAGGAACAGTGATGGGAATAAAAGCGTGACAGGAGCTTGTGTGTTAGATTGTGTTCACTGCTTAGGTCTCTGATCACTCCTTCACTGTCTTCATCCTCTGTCAGCTCCTCCATCATGCTTCCCACACCGCTGCAGTACTTTTACTTAATTACACCCACCTGTTCTTTCAATTAGTCCCTGCTGGATTCTGCTGTTGTTCCTTTTTGGTTTACTTTCTGTTTTCTTTTGCAAAGTCTTTATTTAATTCCATTGATAAATAACCTCAAATGGATCCCATCCGGCTCCTCGATCCTTTTGGTGGTTAGCGATTGCAAAACACGACGCCGATAAAGCCGTCGTTAACAGCGTACTGTTGTCTGGAATACAAAGCACTCCTGGACCGGTGCCTAATTCCTTTCTCTCCAGTTTTCTCACCTCTGAATCACTCAGTTGGTCCACTGGGCCTGGGATTTTGCACGAACGTTGCTAAAAAGTTCTGCGAGCAAAATGTTGCGTGTGGTGGAAACTGTGCCGTGCTGAATGGAGCTGGAGGTTTTGAGAACTTTGAACCGAACCATGCTGTGTGTTTAATGAGAAACTTCAGGTGAGTGTAGCTCATTGCTCTGGGGTGAACTAAAGGTTTACGCTGCATTTTGTTTAGGGGTGAATTTTGGATATTGGAAGAAGGAACAGTTGCAGTTGTCCCTCGAGGTGTGACTGCTAAATGTTTGTGTGCACATTGGGGAGAGAGCTGCTGTTCTGCTGTAGTAGACTTTCTGAAGACGTATGTTGGTAAAGTAGGTCTTCCCTACTTTAAATCATGCTGCCTCAGGATGTAGTTCAAAACCTTCACATCAAACTGAGTTTTTTTGCTCCCTGACTTTATTATTTAAGAATCAGAGATCCGGCAAAGATGAGTAACTTCAACCCTCCGTATCTGGAAGGTTTTCTGTATTAATGTGGCTATTCTTCATCATTGTTATCCAGACAACAACAGTAGAAAGTAAGTTAGACTGAATTTTGCTTCTATATTCAGACTGACTATTAGACCCAGACTCACCCAATCACATTCAAACTCAGGGTTTAGTGCCTTGCCAAGAGGAACAACAACAGGTGACCGGGGAGGCAAGGATTGAACCCACAACCCTTCCAATAGCAAGATAACTACTCTACCTACTGTGCCACCTTTGTCCCAAAGCAGATCATGCCACATCTCATCTGTGCAGAAATAATGCTCATAAGTGGGTTAAAAGCCACTAATTACAAACTTTTTAGTCCAAATGATTCATCTTGTTTTCTGACACTGAAAGTTAAAAGTTATTTAAATGCTGCAATGGCTTAATCAATATTCTAATTTCTGAGCGACATCCACTTTAAATGAGATAATTGACAAAGAGCTGGAGTTGAAGCTGTGATCTCAGTCCAGAATGCTGGGAACAGAGAACATAAATTCATTTAAACCTGACAAAAGAAAGATGAAAACAGCGATTCTGGGATAAAAAAAAATGTGTTAGAGGCAGCAAAAGACTTGAGACAGGGGTGAAAGTTTCCCAGAACAACAATACTGGGTTAAAGTGGTTCCACACAGCATCCAAGGAGAGCTGAATATAAATGCACAGCGTGTTTTAAACATTTTAATAAAAAATGTTGAAAAACGTATTATTTTGCTCTCACTTCAAAGTGAGCTCAGCGCTCCAGTAGGGAGGTGGGAATCCTGACAACCTGGTGCTCCACCAACCATCTCATCCTGAAGAGCAGGAAAAAAAACAAGGAGACGGTGGTGAAGTCCAGGAGATCAGCTTTTGAGTTTCTTAGTGTCCACATGGTGAAAGACCTCAACATGGCTGCAGACTCTTCATTCTTATTCCTGTTGGGTTTTTAATCTGATACTTATTCATAATCACTTTATTATTATTTTTGTCTTTGTTCGTTTTATCACTCTGTCTGGGAGTCAGTACAGTTTTACTGTTATGCTGACAACAGTGTGCATTGAGAGGTAGACTCCTTATCCTAGCAGGTCTCAGTGTCTGTCACATGAAATCCCAGAAAATAACGTTGAAGTTGTAAAGCGACACGATGTGAAAAAAGATCACAGGTGTGAACATCATATGGTGCTCCGTGTTGGTAAATCTGTGTTTAGATGTGTTCAGGGCTCAGATAACGGAGATGAGCACTGCCCAGGAAGAGGTGGTCGCATCCAGGGAATCTGACTTTGGTGGACGGAGGGAGGCTGTGGTATTGCTGTCTTTATTTCCTTTTTCCAGGAATGGCGTTAGGTGGAGTGGAGAGCGTTGGAGGTGGGACAGACAGGTGAGCGTCAGGTAGGTACCTGAGGAATCCAACCGGCTGATACACGGCTCTGCAACCTGTGGCTCTTTGGACCTTCCACAGTGGCTCTTAAGAAGTTTGGCAACAAGTTATATTTTTATTATGGTATTTAAATGTTATAATGATAACAAATGTAGGTTTTGCTGTTATTTTTGGAATAAAAGCTTTTAGTTTTCACAACTGAATGATGCTAAAAGTGCCAATAATATTTAATTTTAAATAAATATTTTTTCATTATGCTGGAAACTATGATTTATTTTTTTCCTACAGTAGAAAAAAAGTATAACTTGTCTTTTTTTTGCAAAAGGCCAGGCAACATTTGCGGCTCTGAACAAGTTTAATTCAAGTGGACTGGAGGCAAAATGGCTCTTTAGACTATAAAGGTTGCAGACCCCTGGGCTGATACCAGAATTCAAAGAAGAGAACTTCACAGGAACGTAGGAACTGATGACGACTCTGCTATCTGCCTCTGAGGATGAGTCAGGAGGAACTCGTTAAGTTCCTCCTGATTAGTCCTGGTGTGCTGCAGCTGCAGAGCCACAACCTGCCAATCACATCCTGCAGAGAAGAGGTAGGAGAGACACACACATACACCTCAGATCTGAAGATATGACAGGATGAACCGCAGCTAAATTCAGAACCACAGAACAATGGAAGGCAGGCGTACATCTCCCCGGCTGCTGGAGGTATTCCTGTGTCTGGGTGGACCTGAAGCTCACCTCTCTCCCCCCAGCTCAGCTTTTAGCTTCTCCGCTCCTGCATTCAGCAGTTACTCATGTCCAAGGCAACATTTCCTTTATTGATCTCAGCGGTTTGTTTAGCAGAAAGCCCACTGGCCTTTTCTTTTATGTACCTCTTTAAAAAAGACAATAAAGCCAAGGTGAGCATGGGAGTGAAGGTAGAGCAGAAATGTGACTCAGTGTTTCTAACACGCGGCTGGGGGTTCAGGCTCGTCTCGCTGTGCTGCCGCGATAAAAGGCCTGCAGCCCAGAGCTTCATTTAACTCTCAGAGTCAACCAGAATGTACGCTTATTCTCTGCCTCTTGTCAGGAGTATTTTGAGTAAAGAGGAGCTCTGGCCTCAGGTGATGTCATTTTACGTCATCGTGTCGGTTTGAGCTTTTAATACCTTCGGCTGACGAGTCCGCGTTGTGATGTGAGAGGCGTCTACTTGATGAAAAGGAGAACACTTCAGAGAAACACATCAGCTAGCTGCTCTCTGAGCGCTACTTTAGGTGTCTAGCATGGTCGGTGTGTAAAGACGGATAAAACAGTTCATGGGTTACAGCGACGACGTCTCATTGGCTGAAACGTTCTTACATGTTCTACGTTTCTGTTTCTCATTGTGTGGCTTTGTTGCAGCGCTGCTTTGTTCCTCTTCATGAACCGTGGCGCTGCCTGTCAGAGGCGTTGCACAGTTCTGGAAAAAAATATTTTTATCCCCTTAAACGTTTTCCTGTTTGTTTTATTGTTAATCGACACTATAATCACAAACGTATTCAATGTATTTGATAGTGTTTTGTCAGCTTTACCAGGCGTCTCCAACCTGCAGCTCTGCAGCCACAAGCACATACATTTTACCTTAACTGACAATGAACCAAATAATGATTTTAAAGATAGATATAATATCAAATGCAGGTTTTAGCTGTTTTTTAGGGTTTTGGATTGAATTCCCAGGATAAAATTACAATTAAAGTCCCAGCAACACTTTTTTCAGATCTTTTTTTTTTTTGTCATTGGGTTGCATAATTTTCCAGAAATATCCCCATCCCATTGAAGCAAATATTTTATCTAGTTTATTATTATTATTATTATTATTATTATTATTTTATTATTATTATATTGAACCTAACTATAGAAATAAATTGGTGGTTCTTAAAAGATAAAACAAATGTCCCACAGTAGATATTAACCAGAAATTTAAGGTTGTCTTTTCCAAAAGGTTGGTGACCCCTGGGTCATACTGACACAAAGTAGTACAAAAATGATACAAATATAAAATTTTAAAACTGTGCCATGCATTTGTGTGCAGCCTACTTGAACAAGTGTTTTGCTGAACCACTTTTACTGCAAAAACAGCTAAAAGTCTTTTAGGTATGTCTTTTGTTGGATGGAGAGCATCTGCAAACACCTTTTAGGTTATGCTGCTGATTCTCTTGTGGATTTAGGTCTGAATTTGTGACATTAGAAGGACCCCATATGAATTTTGAGGCATAATGGATTCAGAAATGAATAAAAAAGGTCCAGTGCATAAAGAGAGGAAATAACCTGAGAGAAGCAGAAATAATGGGTGCCCAGCAGAAGAATCCAGTAAGGAGTGACAGAAAGTGCTTCCATTCAGTGGAGGGGAGCTGTGAGGCGAGCTGGAGCTGAAAAAACTAGAAAATAGTACCAACCAGAACACGACCAGACACAAAACTGAAGACCAGACAAAAGCCGATTAAAAAAATAAGAAACAAAACTACAAGGGAAACACGAAGTGAACACATAGCAAATAATAAAATTATAGCAAGAATAAAAAATTAAATGCTTAAACTGAACATAAGTCCAGGAATCTGAAACCAAAGGATGAACCCAAAATGGACTGAAGGATGTGTCAAAACCACATAAAATGTCCAAAGGATCATGAGAAATGTATTTTTTTTATCTAAATAAATGTATTTTAGCTGAGGCTGTATGTTTACGGTGGTTGTCCTGCTGGGAGGTGAACCTCCACCCTAGTCTCAGGTCTTCTGAGGCCTCAAACAGGTTTTCATCCAGGGTTGTAAACTATTTAGCTCCATCCATCTTCACGTCAACTCTGATCAGCGTCCCTGTCCCAGCTGAAAAACAACATCCCACAGCAGGATGCTGTCACCAAATTGTCTCCTCTGGGGGTTTGGATGTTGGCCAGAAACTCTGATTTCAGGGTCTTCTCTGACCAGAGCATGTGATTTTATTTAAAGGGGTGAATAAAAAAGCCGACCACACTTTCACATTTTTATTTGTCCAGCAATCTAAGACACGTGGTCTTTTATTATAATTTTTTTGTGAAGGAACGTCTCAACGTGCAGCGCCTCCTTTTAGACAGCAGGAAGGATCTGGAAACACTGAACATCCAAATAAAAAAGACCCAACAATTTGACTTACATTTACAGTTAGAAACAGCTAAGCATTCAGTGTGGATATAATTTGGTCCGCATTAAGACCCGAGACAGGTTTGTTTAGGATTGGATTTTTAAGCAGCTGAAATGTCTTTAACAAGACATTTGTTGCTGTCTTGCCTGTAGCTTGTAAAAGGATATAACCCAGCAGGTGGAACCATGGTGACCCTTTCAAAAGTTCCATAAATGCAAAGATCTGCTTCACCTTCCAAAATCCAGAAGCAATGAGACAGTCAGCAGCTTCTTCCTTTCCAACATGCCTGTATAAACACTTCCAGGCTGATTAACATGTGGTCAATTCCCACTTTACTGTTTTTCTGCCCGATCATCACATTCTCCACAAGAAAAACCTGCACCAACCTGATTTTCCTGCACAAACCTTGGTGTTCTCAAGTTACACTGAGTGAATATTGAGAGGAACATTTTCTCCTTCCTCAGACTGGGAGCTAAAAGGAAACTCTCTGAGCTTCAACCTGAAAAACCTGCGCCGTGCAACGCTCTTCCTGCAGCCTCCAGCTTTTCCCTGGATTGTTGGGCTTTGAACCCCACAATTCAATTCAATTCAATTTATATAGCGCCAATTCATGAAACATGTCATCTCAAGACACTTTCCAAAGTCAGACTCCATCAGATCCTCCAGGTTGGTGAGAAAGTTTCCTCTCTAAGGAAACCCAGCAGGTTGCATCAAGTCTCTCCAAGCAGCATTCACTCCTCCTGAAAGAGCGTAGAGCCACAGTGGACAGTCGTCTGCATTGTTGATGGCTTTGCAGCAATCCCTCATACTGAGCATGCATGAAGTGACAGTGGAGAGGAAAACTCCCCTTTAACAGGGAGGAGAACCTCCAGCAGAACCAGAACCAGGCTCAGTATGAACCCCACAAAGCAGACACTGTGGACACGTCATGAGAGGAGACGACCTTCTGAGGGGGAAAAAATCACAGAAATCTACATCTGGAGATTAAGGCGCATAAGAGCCGCACTCAGTTAGCCCTGAATTTTTAACATGAGCGTCAAAATAAAAGCCTGAAGACAAAAAAAAATTATTTTACCAGTTTCAGCGCATTGTTTTACTGAGACTAAAGGCTTTTCATTATCAGTAAAACACTTTATAATAAGGCAACATATAGCATGAATTCATACAGTAGACGCCTGATTTTACTGCTGTGGCTGAGTGAGTCAGAGCTGTTTGAGTTCATCATGGAAGGAAAAAAGGCAACAATAATCTACGACACGTTAAGCCAATTCAACAAACCAGGAATGACAACTGATTTAAACCCCATGGAGAATCGAAGTGGACTAAGTTTTTATTGATATTCTAATTTATTTAGCTGATCTAAAATGATGTTACCTGCTCCTGCTCAGTCTGCCCCTGACTTCAGCTGCTCTCCCTGCAGGGAGTGGGGCCTGTAAAGGTGCTTTTGGTGGATTTCTCTGGCTTAGATTCGTCAATATCTGGGAGCAAAGGCTCAAAAACCTGCTTTCCTTCTTCCAGAAAAAGTGACCTGTTTTTTTTTCCTGTCAGGAACTTGATCTGTCCCTGCCCTGAGGCCAGCTTACTGTGGGAGATCCTACAGGGAAAAACAGCCCCAATAATCAAGTTCTTTCAAAATGGCCGTGGTTGTGCACAGACCGCTGGATGAGTCTGAGTTTATAGTTCTCAGCTGGAAAAAAGGAGGACTGCTCCCTCTGGGTTGGGAGTGAGTCTCTGCCTGAAAATGAAGGAGTTCAGGTGCCTCGGCATCTTGTTCCCAAATGATGGCAGGGTGGAGAGGGTGATGGACAAACGGACCAGCGCTTAGAGTAATGAGAGCTTTATTTTTGGAACCAGGAACTGAGCTGAAAGCTGAAGCTCTGGATTTACTGATCCATCTATATTGCAAGCTTTACCTGCACTCATGAGTTATGGTGTATGACAGGAAGAATGAGATCTTGGTTATAAGCAGAGATAGGGCAGCCAGGCAGCTCTGTTCATACAAGTCACAGCTCTACATACACAAACTGCACTTCAGCATTTTAATTTTCATTTCTTTACATTTTTTTTTTCATTATTTAACTTTTTGTAAAGCTGCATATTTGTATCTAATTAAATTCCACTTGCAATATTTTAGATTTTAACACAGACACGTAATTCAGTGTTGATTTTTATGGTTTAAATTGTCTTTATCTGTTAAATCTGCCTCAAATTATTTGATTTGTCTGGTGTTTATCTTTCTTTACTTAATTTCAAATTTTTGTGTGCCTCTCTGTTAGTTCAGCTGTAGAACACTTTGCACTGATTGATTTATTGCTTGCTTGATTGATTGATTGATTGATTGATTGATTGATTGATTGATTGATTGATTTTTAAACATTTTTGAATCATTCATTAGGTGCCTGATCTAAAATACATCCAATGGATGGATGGATGAATGGATGGATGGATGGATGGATGGATGGATGGATGGATGGATGGATGGATGGATGGATGGATGGATGGATGGATGGATGGATGGATGGATGGATGGATGGATGGATGGATGGATGGATGGATGGATGGATGGATGCAAAGATCGATCATAGAAGGTTTATAATAAATTAGATGCATTGTTTTCATCAGCTGAGGGGATCTCCCACACTGTCAGAGCTGGTGTGGATCACCTAGTCTGGCCCCATGAGGGAATAATAATTTACATCCACTATGCAGATGTAAAAAGCTGCTGGAATTATTGAAAGGAGAGAAACGTGTTGAGATGATACAGATGTGTTTAAATAAAGTGATGATGATGACTGTGGACTGAAATAAACACCATTCTAAATGATTAGTAGGTTTGACTCATATTTGGAGGAAAAAGCTTTGTCGCTCTGAGGCTCATAGATCCTGCTGAGAGATGGACAACAGGAAAATAAAACAACCTAATTCCAAAGGAATTGGAAATGTTGTCCTGAGAGGGGAATAAAAACAAATGGGCTGTGGCTGTGATTGGTTCCCGCTGTTTCCATGTTGATTTACACTAGATGGCAGCTTCACACAATCAGTGGATCACGTTTAAAGTGTGTTTGGCTCTTTACTCCAACGTGCCTGTGGGATAAAGGGCTTCTTCCAGCTGCGAGGTGAAAGAGCACACCTGTCCTGTGAAATACGTTGACAATAAATCCATCTCTCCAAACGGAACCTTCTAACTGGGTTAATAAGCAACATAAACGTGCAACAGTTTATTGAACATGTTTGAGTTTAAAACTGCTGAGCTGCTTTCAGTGCAATCATGTCCTAAACCGGACCTAGCCTCCGCTCCCTGCAGCGGATTATAGAGCCATCAAATCTCCCTGATGAAAGTCAAATCTGCTCTCGGCTTCTCTGCTCGTGTCATCCGCCCAGACGGCGCACACCTGTGCGTCTCTTCCGCTCCTGTGGTTGGGTGAACACAGAACGGCGTCATTTTGAACACGGCTGCACGTTCAAGGGGAGAGTTCATGGTTTTACTTGTGCCACCATCAACCAGATCGTCAACAGGGAGTTTTTCCACCGTCCTGCAATGGGGAACAACGTGTCGGGGATATCGGCGCTGCAGAGATCCCAGCAGCAGGGCTTTCACAGACTCCGGAACTCCCAGAAAGGTCAGTAACTAAAGGCTGAGGCTCGGCCAGCTAGCAGCGGTTTATGTTTTCTGGGGGTGTAGTCATAATACGGGTATTCAAAGCTCAGCGCGGATATTTATGGCTGAACCATTCCGTTGTGTTCCCTCCGCTCTGGGATGGGGACAGCGGTGGTGCTGAAGAACAGCTCCCAGACCGGCCTGCAGGAGGCGGAGCTTGTGCTGGGTCAGAAAGAAGTGTTGGATCACTTGGAGACATTTTTGTTTTTTTATTACACATTAAATCTATCTTTGTAAATTTTGAAAATGCTTTCTACAGAAATATAAAAGGTGCAGAGACATCTGAATGAAGATATTTGTATGTCAAGGATGGGAAGGCCTGTACTCTGGGAGTGCAGGGGGGAATGCTACTGTTGAAGAAGCGGGGTGGAAGATATATCTCATTAAAGCTTTTCAAAAAGATTAAAACCAAGTATTTTGGCCCAGAGGTAGTGATCCAACCAAACCATAAACACCATCATTAGTGCTTTGCTACACAACCAATAGGAGGGGGTCCAGGATGGATGGACCCAACTTTGCAGCAGTTATTTTGGTAATTATTGGTTGATTTACAAACTGTCTTTTCTTAGTAAATTATTGGGAATAGCTAAAGAAAGACATGTTCAGATCTCCACTATGCAAGTTATGGATTTCTTTACCATTTTCAGCCTCTGTAACAGATTAACACGCAGACACAACAAAGCATAATCTTTCCACATGTTTTTTATACACCTCAAATAAGTTAATGGTACTGACCAACAGCACTTTCTGAGAACCTTAAAGCATGAAAATACTCCTTAGCAATATAAGACAGCAGTCTCTTTACAGGTGATACAGATGACTGAGCAGCTGCATGAATGTATCACACCAAAGCTCATTTTCATATATACAAAGTTCTTGAACTGTGCAATTAGCATGGATGTCCAAACAGACATTCCCTGAGAAACTAATCTGTGCAGATAGACATTAGAATGTGAGAAACAGATCCAGAAAATGGGGAACCCGCAGTGTATCATGTACTGAGATGGTGGTTTATTGATTCTCAGCAGGGGGCGATAGCCTTCACAGCCTTTGTAAAGAAGCTGTTTTTAAGTCTCTTAGGTTTGTTTAAAATGTTTATGAATCATTTGACGGAAGTGGGGCTAACCTGCATTGCTTAACGGCTTCTGATGCTGGGACTTGTTCCATATCAAATTTACTTGATCTCATTGCATACCATTGATACCATTGCTACCAGTAACTATAACATGACTGAAAATGTTGTTTTAGCTGGTATCTCTGGTTCTGCACCAGATTGTTGTTTTTTTATTTAATTATCTGGGAGGACATTTTAAGGTATGGCAAACAAGTTCACTTCTAAGATTGCCTCTCTAACCTGTGGCGTTCAGCAGGGGTCGGTTTTGGGTCCATTATTATTGGCTTTTTCATGCTTTCTTTAGTTGAGATCAAAATCATTCTCACTTTAATGCAGATAATGTTCAACTGTATGTGGCTTTTAAGCCTCATCAGGACGTCCACCTTATTTCACTGTGTATCTAAGATTAGTGACCGGCCTTCCAGGAATGACCTTGTTTTAAACACCAAAAAGACTGAGACCATGATTAAAAACCATGAACAAAAATCAATCAGTTGTTTCTTTTTGTCCAACTCCTAAATCCAGCATTTAAAATCTTGGTTTAATGTTAAATTGTTCTCTGGGCTTTGACTCTCATGTAAAATCTCAGTCTCATTGTTGTTTCTTTCATTTCTAAACTGCTACACATGGCCCCTTCAGCTGCACTAACAAAAATAATCCATACACTTGTCTCATTGCATTTAAATGATTGCAAAATCCAAATAATCCCTCTTTTTTGTGGTCCAAACCACAAAATATTACACAGACATGGGGAGAAATTAGGTTTTAAAAAATGACCAAAAAAAAACTGTAACCCTCATTTAAGCCTAAACATTTTTGGTTTATAAATTATATTGATATTCTCCTTTCAGTTCACTTTCACAGTAATAGGAATATGATAACGCCTTCTGGCCCACTGGCATGTTGTTCTAATAAATCTGGAGCAACTGGATCTCTAAAATTTTTATTATTTCCTCTTTTTCTCATATTTGTACAACTAAAGTCGAATGCTTCTTGTGTAGCTCTAAACATGTTTTGAGTTGGTTAGAGGTGATACTTCCTTCAACTATTTAGTGTTTCCCTGAATTTTTGATAAAAAATAATCTAATCAAATTTTATTCCGCAATCACAAACCCCATTTAAAAAATCTTGGTTTTAAAAATAGCATTGAGGGATTCCCTCAAAAGTGTAAGTGTCTCAGCAGCTGCTGAGGAAAAAAAGGAGGATTTCTCTTTCCCTCGCCAGGTTTTTTGTTTGCTTAATGTTCTTTTTTTGAGGGGGGGGGGCAACATAAATTAAATAAACCTTTTAGATTGAATATAAACAACGCTAAAAAGGTTCATAAAACCTAGATCCATCTGTAAACTTGTGTAAAGATTCATGCAGTTGAGGTGGACTTCACTTGTAGTAAAGTTGAAATGTGAAAAAAAAACAAGCTGTTGCTGCAGACAGGAATCGCTTATTAAGGCCAACATGTTGGTTTTAAGTTTGAATGACTGAAAAATGTAAAACTTTTCTGACTGATATGTTACATAACTGAGTATTTCCAAGAAATACATTTTGATATAAACTAGCAGGAAGACCAAGGATTTGCAAACAATAAGGTCGTGCCAGCGGTGCAGAAATGGAACGCAGCCCTGCTTTTACATCAAAACGTTAAATGTGTCACCAGCTGGTGATCGGTCACCGTGTCCAGAATCCAGATACCGTTTCTACGGCATAAGGTCACTGTGATTACTTTGTAACATGCTTCAAATCCACATGAGGAGAAATAATGACGTAAAAGAGGTGTGTACGACTACAAGGAAAATGGTAAAAAGAAACTGTTTATCAGAACGCTTTGTTTAAAAGCTGCCTGACGTATTACCCTTTACTCAGATCACACAGAAAAACAGACCAAAAATCCACCTCCACTTTCCCCGTCTTTACCCAGCTGTCACATCTGGCGGAGGGCAGCGAGGCCTTGGAGTAGCATTTTAAATCTGAGCTGTCACTGGAATGATCAGCGTAAGTGCACAGCTTGCCCTTTTACATCCTCCCAACGAGCAAGAACGCAGCACAGGAACAAGGGTGTAAGGCGGGAGGAGGCACACGAGACGAGAGGCACGATTATTCAACCACGTTGCCTTGACGACCACTTGTAATGTGTGCAACAGTTGCCATGGTGATGGTTGCCATGATGGAGAGAGCCGTCAGCAGGTCGTGACGAGGACCAGCTGACGTCACCGGCAGCAGCGTGGCGATGAAAAGACGAGGATGTGGTTCCGTGTCAGTCTCTGCTGATGGCGCGCAGTGATTGGCTGGATCTGGGACAGGAGACGTGTGGCTTCAGGCAGCCGCTAACCGGGCCTTGTGATTGGAGCAACTGTCAGAGAGATCCAAATTTTTCCTCAAATGAACTTTGCACATTTATTGCAACCTTTTAGCTTGTACCACATGTTGAATCGGTTAAATAAATTAGAATATCAACAAAAACTTAGTCCACTTTGATTCTCCATGGTGTTTAAATCAGGTGAGTTTTCTGTCTGATCGAGCACAGAGATACCCATCCATCCGTTTTCTAATACGCCTATCCCTCATGGGGTCACGAGGGCTGCTGGTGTACCTCCAGCTGTCAATGGGTGAGAGGTTCACCTGGACAGGTCGCCAGTCTATCGCAGCGCAACACAGAGACAAACGGGTGAATTTAGGGAGGCCATCTAACCTGACAGTCATGTTTTCTGACTTTGGGAGGAATCCAGAGTACCCGCAGAGAACCCACACATGCACAGGGAGAACATGCAAACTCCATGCAGAAAGACCATCTTGCTGCATGGCTACGGTGCTACCCACTGTTCCACTGTGCAGCCCCACAGAGATACCATGGAGAACAAATCCTTCCACTCAATTTTCTACTAACATGCTATATACCACAGCGTTGTTGTGAAGGGTGTCAGTTGTCTGCTGGACAGCTCTGCAGTCAGCTCCATTATTTTGTAGGCCTCAACATGATCATAACAACACACTTCTTTATGGAAATAATAAATTATTGGTCTCTTCTTATATTCAAAGCTTCTGAGAAACTGAATTAGCTGTAAGAGAGAACCATCAGATAGTTCCTTTTATTATGGAACTGAAGCTTTTCTACTACCTGTCATTATTTTTGATGTCTAAGAGAACATAGATACCATATTGGAATCATTCATTGTATCCCAACATCAAGAACTCCAAGCAGACCACCCGTATACACCCCTCATCCATTTCAGAACAGTAAACCCTACCGATTCTATTTATTTGTTTGTCTTTCAGGGCCCGATCACCTCATAGTCCATTTCATCCATAACATGTTTATAGTGTCTTTGGTAAGCCGTGCCTTCACTCCTGCTTTAAGGGCTAAAAGAAAGGCAAGAAAATTTCAAATTTCCAAGATTTTCAGAGGGAAATTTTCTGTCGGAGCAAGAAATAAAATAGAAATCTAACATTACCAATAGACTTATCTGCAAAAAAAATGTAACGCTTTAATCATTGTGGAGCTGAGTGTGCCAACAACAAAACGTAATTTAACATGATGGATAGCTGTGGTCAGTATGACAAAGACTAGGGTCCGATCTCGCAGAAACACTCCACATAAACCAAAAATTGGAGAATGGAAACTGATCAAAAGGAGATAAATAAATCAAAAGCAAGGGGAAAATCAAGTAATGAGCGGTTAAATATTGGCTCGGCCTCCTGTTAGACATCAGGTTGATTGTGTACAGGACGTGCCTGCTCAGTATCAACAGAGGTAACGGTGAAACAAAAAGCAGCCCGCCTGAGGACTGAACGATCATTCATTCTCTAACTTGGGATGTTGAACTGAAGAAAAGTTCACCAGTGAAAACGTAATCTCTTCATGGTGCTCCGCTTCCCGGTGGGTAAAAGTTTTATCATTTCGGCTCAAAATTTAACAAAGAAAAAAACAAAACCAACATTTAAGTTATGAGTAAAACTTTTAAGGAGAAGGATATTTATTTTACATTTTCCCAACTAAAGGAATGACTGCGCTGCCACCTACCCCAATAACACCAAAGACAGTGGGCCAAGCTTATCAAATGTCAATGTTAATGCACATTAATGATAAGATAAGATAGGCTTTATTGATCTCACATTGGAGAAATTTACTTGAGATCAATAAAGCCTATCTTATAGGCCTAAGGTAGAGACTTATGACGTCTCTACTTTAAGATTTACAGAGGCTGAAGCAGTGAGGCTTTCTGTCCCACTTTTGTTGAACACATCTTCAACACGACATGTTTATTTTAAAATGTGCTGATCAGTCTCGATGATTGCCATACGAAGAAACTAGAACTGGTTAAACATGCAAACTGACTTTAAATGGAAACATATACAGCAATAAATTCAAACATATGCGTTCAATGTAAGATTGAAGACAAAGTGACATCTTTTAATTTTTCCCATTAAAAGAGAAGCTCCATCTGGTGAAAAGAAACGGTCAAACTGCTGAGAATGTCCTATTTGTTTTTTATTTATGCTATATGAGCTTATTTCTAGATTCATTTAGCAAGATAAATGACCAGGACTTTACCATATACCTTGCCAAAATATTTCTTTTAAAAAATATGTTGCTCTGTTATAGAGAATTAAATAGCATCATAAATCTTAACTAGAAAGTTAGCTAGTTAGGATTCATAATGTCCAGTCAGCATATGTAGTGTAACTTTTTTTGTTTTTGTTTTTTTTTGCAGTTTTATAGTATAGATCTACCGCAGCATCATTTAGTGTTAAATGTATAGTTTTCCTTATATTTCACTGTTCTGTGGCAAAGAAGCGCCTATTCCTCTTATTCAGCTCGGCTTTTTCGTTTTGACTTAGCATTTCTGTTAAGCCGTCAATCCGCTGTTGTCAGTATCAGAAAATGGCGAAAACAGCATGGGAAGAAATAAATATGTCGCTGAAAGAGCTCCCAGGGAACATGTCTGCCTCATCCATGGACAGGGCTCTCAACTCTCACACAATGATCATGAGACACGCATTCCCCTGACTTCACACACACATTACATTCATCATGGAGAAAACTAAAGCTCATGATGATTGGGCAGTGGACAATCCGTTCACAGCACTGTCCGTTCAGAGCTCAGTTAAACCGTCTTCTCCTGAGCTGTTTCGGCTTCTTTCACAGCTTGTGAGTATCATTCATTGCTGCTGCAGTTAGCGGAACAGTTAAGGCTGGAACAAAGCCTGGAGTTTGATAAAACTGTCAAACTGTAGCGTTGTGATATGACGACCTGTTCAGAGTGTACCTGCATCATTATACGCTGGAGATAGGCACCAGCGCAACCCTCTACTGTTTTAAGTTTGAGTTGTTTTATTTTACGAGCATCCTGGCGTGCAGCGGCTCATCAGGTGGGACGCTGCTGCATCTTTTTATCGACAGTCGATGCAGCTCTCATTGGTGGTGACTGCAGCTTTGCCTTCTTTCTTTCAGAAAAGCACACGTGGAACAAGTTTTTGACTTATTCTGAATCTGACACCGTCATATTTGGGGCATTGTTTCAGTTTGTGGGACACCAGGACAGGTGTGAGAACAGCACAGTCCAGTTCAGTTGAGGAACAAGTTCAGCATCTTCTTCTTCTGTCATCGCATCCTCCTTTGACACAAAACTTCTCTGTTACACCTCAGATATAAGACACTTTTCTGTCTCTAGAAGTCAGGTGAAGCTGGAGAGACTGAACCAGAATAAGGCTGCAGGTCCAGATGGTGTCTACACCACAGTCCTGAAGGTCAGAGCAGCTCTCTGGGATTCTACAGCACATCTTCAACCTTAGCATGACCAAGGAGAAGGTCCCAGTGTTGTGGAAGACTTCCTGCATTGTTGCCCTGACATCCCACATCATGAAGGTCCTAGAGAGACTCCTGTTGGCCCACCTGAGTACACAGACAAGCAGTTATCAGAACCTCCTGGGGTTTGCTTATCACCGGGGAGTTGGAGATGCCATCATACACCTGCTTCAACAAACCCACTGTCATTTAGACAAGGCAGGCAGCCACACAGTGAGGATCACGTTCTTTGATTTCTCCAGAATATTTAACATAATTCAGCCAGATGTGCTTTGTCAGAAACTCTAGAAGACTCAGGTGGAGGCCTCAACAGTCGCCTGGATCAGAGACTACCTGACAAACAGACCACAGTTTGTGAGACTGATGGACTGTGAGTCTAACCAGGTATTCAGCAGCACAGGAGCACCACAGGGGACTGTGCTCTCACCTTTCCTTTTCAACCTTTACGCCTCAGACTTCCAGGACAAGACAGACTCCTGTCACCTGCAGAAATACTCAGATGACTCTGCAGTCCTTGGATGCATCGAAGATGGACAGGAAGTTGAGACCAGGGAGCTGGTGGGTCGCTTTGTGGCGTGGTGTGGAAACAATCGTCTCATTCTGAATGTGGATAAAACAAAGGAGATGCTTTAGATTTCAGGAGAAATAGAGCCAACACTGTTACCATGCTGGGAGAAGATGTAGAGGTGGTGGAGGAGTAAAAATACCCGGACAACAAACTGTGAGACGCAACTCTGAAGCCGTCTACAAGAAGGGACAGAGCAGACTGGACTTCCTGAGGAAGCTCAGGTCCTTCAGGGGTTGCAGCAATATGCTACAGATCTTCTATAAATCTGTAGTGAGTCTCATCTCCGTCGCCATCATCTGTTGGGGCAGCAGCATCAGAACAACTGAGTAGAAGACGCTCTAGCTGATAAAGAAGGCCGGCCCTGTTCTGGGGACCCTTCCAGAACCTCAGGAGATGACTTTGCAAAGAGGGACTCTTCATAAAATGGGCAACCCTAAACATCCTCTTCCTCAGACTGTTGTACAACAGCAGAGTGTTTTCAGCCAGAAGCTTCTCCAGATCTGCAGTAAGGCAGACGCTACATGAGAACCTTCCTGCCTTCTGTCATCAGCATCTACAACGTGTTGAGGAAACTCCTGTAACATAAATTACAACAACATTTCATTTCCCTATCAGATTAATTAAGCATTTTTTAATCAAATTGAATTCGGGACATCTGGTCACCCTGTGTTGGTGATAGCTGGAGTTTACTGGTGGATACAATGGGATGCTCCTGTGTCGCAGGGTCCGGATGTTCTTGCAGATGTGTTTTGAATAAAACATGACTTGATACTACAAGTATTATGTCAGCTAGGCCACATTGCTCTCAATAAGCAGTAGACCCCGTTTTGTGGTTTCCTGTTTAGTAACAAAGGTTAAGGTGCTTAGAAGCCCAAGTTTTTCTCAGCACACTACTTTGAAAATGGTCAACTTATGCCTCGTTCTGAAGCTTAAATCCCATAAATGCCAGGTGCTTAATTGATTTTAAAAGTTGCTAATTTACTTCACCACAAGAGAGAGAAGGAACCAAGGCTAGCACTATTAGCAAAAAAGTCAAACTGGCTAACCTTCCTGAATGAGGTGAAAAGCTCAGACAATAAAGACAAGGCCTGAGGCTTGAATGCTTAAAAATACATATTATCTATGCTCATAGCTCTCAACTCTCACGCATTGACCGTGTGACACACGCATTTCATGAATTGCACACGCTCACACGCATTACTTTGAAAATCTCAATCTTACAATGAAAATCTCACTCTTGAAACGCACGCGTACGGACGCTTCGCGTCATGGCGGAACCAATTTGCGGTACAATGGTTTCCGCACGTCCAGTAGTAGAGGTAACACAGCTGCAAGGACCGCCGCCGCGCAAACAAGTTTCCCTCATGCAAAGTGAAACACTTGTACGGTCCGTGTTGTGTGCGAATTAAATGGTAAGTCGTCATGTGTTATTACAAACTGTAACATGAAAGCAAAGTCCGTCTAAAATAGTGACCGTCTTGAATCGACCAACAGCACCCCCCCCCCCCCCCCCCCCTCCCCGTCAACAATCTCACTCTCAACAGTCGTCAAAAGTTGAGAGGTATGTCTATGCTCAACTCCTGAGCCTGTCCACAGTTTTACTATTACAACTAAAATGAGAAATGGGACAAGAGTCAAAGCCAATGAGTTTGAGTAACAACCATAACTTCATGAATGGAAAGTTGTCCGGTTGCTTTTCAGTGAAACCCTCTCATGGCACCAATGTCATGCAGAAAATGTAGATGTGAAGCGTTTTATCTGTCACGGGGGGGTTTCTTCATTGCATTGTGACACAGCTCATTTAGACTGAGACGTGAGTGAGGAGCCAGTCTCAGCTGTACATCATCACGTTTTCATTAGTGCGGGCCGGCGGTAGATTTCAGCCTGGGATAGTACTGCGAGGGCATCACAAGGGCATGCAGTCTCTTCACAGCACCACAGACTCCTGCATATGAACAAATCATAAACTTAACACTCAAAGATGAAGTTAGTTAGACAGGGAGACTTAAAATTCATGCTAATTGTATAGAAAACAAGAAAAATTCTTATTAAAGAGCAATACTTTGTTGGGTTTATATATAGAATATATTATGAAAAGAGCAACAATGGTGATTCTAGCTACCTACTCTTGATTGTCCTGCAGCTGTAGCCGTTTTTAAATCAATTATTATATTTATTTATTTATTTTTGCCTTGTACAAAGCTGTATTTCCGGTAACTGGAAGTTTTTTCTTCAGTTATATTATATATTTTTTATCCTTCTCATATTTATCTTAAAGGCAAAATCAATATTTTTTTTGCTGATCATCCAAAAATGTTGTTCCATAAATTACAGTACAATGCAAACTTGTTTCATCCTTCTTTTTTACATTAGGTTTACTTGATCTACTGTCAAATTATGTTATTGCTCACAAATGATTTGTCACTGTCAGACATTTTTAAATTATTATTTCATTATAATGTATTAATGTAAATATAGTGAGATGCACTGTTAAAAACCTGAAGTTATCCCATAACCTTTGAGACGACATAAACCTGCAGTCGTCGTCTTAATGTCAGGGAATGAAACTAATTGTTTTGCAGACTATGCCTTTAAAGTTGTTTCTAAGCTCTAAATAGAGGAGAGCTGTTCGGTATACAACACATGCATCTAAAATAAGAGCTCATCGAGAATTTTAAGGTAAAATGTTCATGTGCAGTGACGAAGGCTTCCAGGTGTCTAAGCGTGACCAGCAAGCTTCAACAGCATCCTTTCTTAAGGACGGCGCTACAGAACTGATACAGAAACCCATACTTGCTCAACCCGGGCAGCATGAGACTGTGACTGCAGCTCTGTACATCATGAGGTTAAGACTTTTAGACAGCAAAGAAGCCACTTATGCTTAGCAGAATTATAAAGGCCAGGCTGAAACTCTATAGAAAGTATAAGGATAGCAGCAGAAGGCTTGTGGAGACTTATTTTCTCAGATTAAACCTACTTCTGATTGATCATTTGTCTAGAGAAGAAATGCTGACAGCTGCCATGAGTCTGGTGCAAAGTCAACACAGAAGCCTCCTGATTTGATCCGAGATCAACTCCAAAGTCTGTCATGTTTCAGGATAATTTCCTGACTCACGTGTAGAATCATTCACAGGATGCGTATGTAAAATGCTCAGAGAATCACAGACAGCAAAGATAAATGTGCACACCGAGGCGGGTTTCTGAGTCCGAGCCTCTGGAAGGGGGAGAGGAGCAGTTAGACGGGGCAAGAGATATCCAAGATGATGAATTATAGGCAAAAGACGAGGAATGAGACTGCTGACTGTTCCGTAACGTCGACCTTAGGGGAGCAGAGAAGTACGCAGTGTGAGCTGAGCAGAAATAAGCTGCTCACAAGACTAACTTTTCTCAGAGAGAAACTCAAAACAGACACAAGGAATGATGCGTAGAGGCTTTGGCTCCAAAAGTGCATCAGCGGTAGGCACGGTAAGTGCTGTCCGAATAGTGCAGTCAGGGAGGAAGGAGGTAAGGGCCTGTATGCTTCCTACCGCGGCTAATTTAGCATAGGAACCTCACGATGTCCCTTACTGGCACTGAGGAGCTATAAGGAATCGGCACAGCAGTCTGAAGTTCCTTTCCTCCCCACAATAGAGTTCTTGCCATGAGGTGATGGCAGAGGTGATGGCAGACAGGTGTGTAGTCTGCAGCAGGCCAGCAAAGATCCTTTATTCTGCAGGGCTCAAATTATCCACAAACACATACAGTCTCCAGGATCACGACAATGTGAGTTCTCCAAACTCTGCCAAGAATAAAGAGTTGGTTCAAACATCTTCTAAGGGCAACATTAGCTTGTCAGAGTAAAGTTATAAAAAACAAGGCTCATCGCAGTAAATAGTGGCTCTGCACAATTTGCTGTTAATCAGAGGCCTTGAAATTAATGAAATGCATTTGTTATATAATATGTAATTGAATGAAATATATGACCATGCTGAATACTGTGATTAAGAGCATTTCCAGCTCTCAGGCCATTTTTAAGGACAATATCTAAAGTCCAAGTGGGAACACCTGAATTAAGTTCATAATTGGCCTTATGGTAAATGCCAGACATCTAATCATTTGTGCCAAAAGGCAATTTAATCATTTAGGTTAAATGGAGCAAAATGCAATGCCATTGGGCCATTTTCTCTTGACGAGATTAATAATATGGGTTAAATTAATGATCTTCAGAGTTTTTGCGTCAGAGGAAACTTTTAGTCATATGAACTTGAGACATGGCCTAATGAGAACTAAGCACATGCATCCTTTGGGGATCATTAAATGAAATTAGACTGTTGGTTTTGAAATTAGGGGACTGTAGACCATATTTCACCGGCTGGCTGTCAGAGTGAAGTCGTATTTGAAAGTATTTCTCCCATTTTCTCCACCTCTCTGACCTCTGCGTCCTTCCTCTTATGTAAGCGGAGAACGGCGTTGCAGCTGCCTGCTCCAGCATCTTTACACCTGCCTAGATAACAAACACGGAGACGAGGCTCGGCGTTGCTCCTGCGAGAATTCAGAGTCCTCAGGCAACGCAGCGCAGCGCTCTGCTCAGTCTGTGCGAACATAAAAAAAAACCCAGACAGTCGTCTTTGCTTCATGAGCTCATCAGGTTAGACGATGTGTCATTTTCATATAAAACGACTCAAAGGTGAGCAGCTATCACAGCATTGTTATTGATGCGATGCGACTAGCTTAAGGGTGTCTTAGTGATGATGATGCATTGTTGTGCTCTTGAAAACAACCTGTTATATTAAAAGTTTGTCTAAGAAGTATTCGATGACATTGATAAAGTACAGCATTTTATTCCTGCAGCAGTGAAATGCTGATAAATGTATTTGTTTCTTGTTTTGGGGACAGAATTTGTCTTCTTTCCCTTTCTTGACGGTAACCAGGAGAGAATCCGAGCACCTTCTTTATCTCAGCTATTCCAGCTGTCATACAGGCTCATGAATATATTGACTTTCCCTCTATAAAGTGGGGGAATATTGCCTGTTTGTGCACACAGTGATAGATGTATGTTTTAATGGGGCGTTACGGCTGGAGCAAGCAGCCTGGCTTGTGTTCTCAGCAGCTCCAAAAACTGGAAGTGGAACAAAAAAAGCCTGTTTGGATTGTAATTGTGTTTTTGTACATGCACAGCTAGCTCCGTCTTCCAAGGTGAATCATGCAAATGCCCGAAAATCATGTTTCTGACTCTTGTTGTTCTTCAAGTTCAAATGGAGGACACAGTTTTTTTCGTGTTTGGACATTCTGGGCTTTCGAATGCAGGTTCTACATGAGTCGTCTACAATGATGGGTTTCAAACGTCTTTTAAATCACATCTGTGATGGTTGTATTCTTCCACTGCTGACGATTAAACCAGGTAATCGTTCAAAGAAAGAAACTTCAGTCGGCAGCGTCGCCACATGCGGCCCTTTTTATAACAAAAGATGCTTTCACATCCCAGCTTTTCTGTGTCTTCGCCTCACTCTTTGTGTCACCAGCATGTCTCCAAAAGGGTTCTAACACGTATATCCATGAAATCTGTCATCCTTGCACCACAGCAGGATGTAGCACAAAAAGAAAGCATGCCACACAGGCAGGAAAGGTAAGGCCACAGCTATTGAGCTAGGATCCCAGTAAAAATGGGAGGTTTCTCTGTCGTTTTCAGGCGGCCGTGGTGGGAAAATGACATTTCATTCGGAGCCTGTTTAAGGTTAAGCAAACTGACCCCAAACCAGCAAGGGGGCCACCAACAGCAATCCACTTATCACACATAAGAATGATCTTATGTTTGCTTTATTAAAAAAAGGCAATTTAAGCAATTATGTTACATTTTATGCAGTCTCCAGTTGCACTAAATCTAAATAAATAATATAAATTTTACTTAATTGGATAAGATTTGAAACTAAACGCCAAACACATAATGTGGTACAGCCAGTTTTATGAACAGTATTGGTGGCCCTCCTGTTCTTTTAAATGCACAGATTACAGATAAATGCAGCATGGGCAATATCAATTAAATGACAATAGTCTTTATGTGGGCAGAGCACTCATACATCAGGAGGTTTAATCAGAATGAATCTGGACATGAGAACTGATTGTTGAGACCCTGAAGCCAGGATTATTTATTTGTTATTTTTGTTGAGTTGTCTTGCAACAATCACATCGTGCTCTCCAAAGCATGAATAAGCATGGTAGCTGTTGTAATTCAGTCCCATCAGCTGAACCAGTTTCTAATGATGTGATGAACCCCTGTTAGCCACTGGTTGCCTTCTTAGCTTCTCACTCCTCACTTGTCATCAGTAGATCAGCAGCTTTCCTTTGCAAGCCTGAAAAGTAAATTGCAGAGCAATAACTCATTACAGCATGGGGGCAATTTGGAGGTGTGTGTTGTCCCTCTCCCCTACCAGTAGCATCAATCTAATTTTGATCCCAACACATACAGATTGTATTGTACAAGCTGTCGGTTGCATTTTTCATTTGTATTAGAAGACCCATCCATAAACTGGCTGAAGTTTTAAGTGGAAGGAAACAACACTGGAGGCTTAGCAAGTTGACCTCAGGTGCATTTCCTACCTGGGGCCAACACTATGCTAACAGAGAACATCAACGTCTTTCTTTCTTGTGGATTATCAAATTAATAATCAAATCCACCATTTTTACATCACACATCCCAAAGTTGAATGGTCTCATAACATGCATAGGACTGAAACAATGTTTTAGCGAGTTCTGATACCAGCTTAATTTGCATGGATTAAATAGTGTTACTCACAAAGGACTTAATTAAATAAAGCATAAGGGAATTCTGCGGTGAGCTGGTCAGCAGAGTGAAACTGTTGTGGTTGGAAAACAAATGGACACAACAAAGACCTTGTCCTTATACAACCCGAATTTAGATATCAGGATGAAACAAGAACAGAGTGGTTTCATTTCTGTTTTATGTTTTGTGCAGACCACCAAGAAATGAGCCTTTTTGGGTTCTTGTGGATCAAACGGAGCCTGTGAGACATATTTATAGCTTAGAATAAAAAAAGGGAAGCCGGTGGAATGAAAGTCATAAATGTTGGCAGGACAGAAAGTCAATCAGCATGAAAGGCTTTGTTGCATGCAAACACTGGCAACACCGTGACAAGGTGGTGATTATTTTCAAATTAAATGAGTATGTCGTGTGCTGTAAAAAGTTAGCTATTATGTTAAAAGTAAAAAATTAAAATATAAAGCTAACACATACAAGCAAAAAAGTTTTTAAAAGTTTATAACTGCATTGTCACACAGTAGGCAAAGGGATTATTTTCCTTCTTATAATGTCAATCAGTAAAAAGGGAATCAGTGGATTGCCTTAAATCTTCACAGTAATAAAATCCCTCATTCTAAACAGACATGGAGACATGGTGGAAAAAGTTGCTGTAACAAATGCTTGATGGCAGTTGTTGATGCAAATGTGGCACGGCCAGTTTTTAGCTTACCGGATTTTTTGGACTATAAGGCACACATAAAATCCTTAAATCTTCTCAGAAACTGATGGTGTGCCTTTTTTTTGATCACCGTTGTGTTTACTGACTGATTTTATGTGTTACAATGAACTAAAAAATCTGTTTAAATGTTTAAGTATGTTTTTGGTTAGCAACAAAGCCGCTCCGCTCAATGGATATTAAGAGCATTACGGTACACTCTGTCACTACCTGATAGGACCCTTGAGCTGTCTACCAGACTGCCTGACTGTAATGTCTAAACTAGAAGTGCATTCATGTAAGGCAGCCCAGACTACGAGCTAGCAACAATAAACCTATTAAGTTAATTCAATATAAATGTTACGTTTATTTTGGCCTTATGTTAGAAACAGGCAGTGTAGTCCAGCTACTCTGTCCTCCCCACAGAGACAGAGAAGTGGAAGTGAAGGGAAGGAGTGATATTACACACTTGGGAAGAATATTTAGTGCATTTTATAATCTGGTGATGATAATCTATGAAGCCAGATTGGATCAGAAAGCCTTTTTTTCCTGAAGTCATCAACATTTAAGAAATCCAGTTGTAATTTCCCAAGTTATCTTTTTCTGACATAAAGATTTCTTTGATAATCTCAAACATTAAGTGTGACAATAACGCAAACACACCATCAGCACAGTATAACATGATGGGGGCAGCATCATGCTGTGGGGATGATTCTGCTTTGGTGGAATGGTTTTGGATCAAAGCAAACTAAACACCCCAGTCCAAGTCCAGAACTAAATCCAACCAAGAGTCTGGGGTAGGATTTGAACTTGGACGTTCACAGATGAACTGGGTCTGAGCTGTTTAGGGAAAGAGGACAGAATCCGGTCTGTAGATGAGCAAAGCAGGAAAACTCAAAGCTGTTATTGAAGTGAAAAGTGGTTCTGCAAGGTATTAACTGAGTAGGCCCGAAATGTGGGCCACATTTTTCAGATTTATATTTGAAAAACATATTTTTTAATTATTAAGAATGCTGTATCTTTCTTTCTCCCACAAAATATTTATTTGATACTTTTTATTCAGATAAAATCCAAATAAAACACAGTAAAGTTTGTTATAATTTGACAAAATCTGAAAAAAAATCAAAGTCACTGTAATTAAATCCTGTTAAACGGCTGTGTGGCTGACTTTATTGGTCCTTTATCAGCATTTATCAGAAACATTATGGATGAAAGCATAATTTGCAATATGTTCTGTCTGAATCTGCAGCTTTTATTTAGTATATGTAATGCAGAACATGTTTTCTCTTGAGCTCACTTAAAATCTGTTTAGAATGTCTTGCAACAACTTTGATCAAATTTTCAAAAAAAAATAAAATGGTATGTGATTTATAGGCGACTGGTGTTGGTTGCACATTAAAAGCAGAACTACACCAGTGAGAACAAACATACTTTGACACAGAGTTTTAGGTTTGGACTCTTATGTTGTGATAAACAAGCTAGACCCTTCATTGCCCCTGAATCTGTGATCATTTGAGACGGTGAGGTGACCTTTCCCACTTCCTCTCGTGTTACAACCTCTAAACAAACAGAGGGAAGTTAGTTCCTCTTTCACAGAACGAGGCCATCAAACTAAACGTGTCACTGTGGTTAACACACAAGCAGATGATGCTACTTCTCCAGCTGGTAAAGGTGAATACAGATTTTGAACTTCAGCTGCAAAATCCCCAAACAGGCAGCAGCCTATACGAAGCCAGCCCTATTATTATCTGTTATTATAACATACCGTGCGTGTTATCTATGAAAGCTTGAAGGATGAGTAAATGCATTAGGCTGATATCTAAAGTGTATCACGCCGCTCAAACACACACGTTTGAGTAATTTCACCATCCCACAGAGGGAGGACCCTCCCTGCAGAGCCTGCTGAGCTGCAGAGCTGCTGTTCGCCGTCCGATGGGATAATCTAAGTGTTGTGCTCAGGTCCATGTGAGGAAGGGATTACATATTTATTTGGGCGAGTTTTCATCCCTTCTTCGCCATCTGCCACTAGCAGCGTGACCTCAGCCCAGTCATTTGGCCTTTCCAGAGATGTTGTGGGTGGAGAGTGGATGTGAGAAAGATTAAGTTAGAGAACAAAAGCTAAGAAATGAAAAAGTAAGCGTTTAGTATTTTTGCTTTCCTGGCATGTTTTATTTCAATACACTATATATAATCTTATTAACCACTTTCTTGTTTTTAGTCTTCTTCAGAAGTAAAACATTATAAATGTCTGCTATTGGTTGATAACTGTTAGATGTAGTTTTAACTGCTGCATTTGCAGCCAAAATCAGCTTTGAATAAATAGAAATGTTTGTTATTTTTTCTCACTGCCTGACATGAAATCAGAATAAACTTTTCCTGTTTTAGTACTGTCGGGATTAACAAAATTACAATCTGAGATTTTTTAGACCATCTTATTTAAACTCTTTAAATTTAAATATCTACACACATTGCATTAGTACTTGGTCAAGGTAATCTGTCTTTTTTGTTAATTTTGGACTAATGGCTTCTTCCTCGCTGAGTGGATCTCAGCCTCGTTGGTACAGAACTCGTTTCACCGTCGACAATGACTCTTTCTTAGCAGCTTCAGCAGCATCTTTAAAGCGTCTTTGGTTTTGGTTCTGTGGTTCTAATTACACCTCGCACAAAAGCACTGAACAGAACCTGTGTCCTTCCTGTTCGGTTTGATTGTTGGAGGACTCCACAATTCTCCTCCTGATATTTTAGCTGATGTTTTGAACTTGTCTCATAGAAGGAAGCTGCTTGTTTGAGGAGAAATAAAAAATTATCCAAAGGTATGCCTATGGTTTACTCAAATTTAGGTAATTAACCAATAGGTCATGACATCGTCACCTGGGATCTCCAAAATCATGTAAAGCCAAAATCTTAATGTATGTAAACTGCAGACTTTAAAAGAAGCAAAGTAAAATTGACCTCAAAATGATTTCCCCCATTCTTCAAGCCTTTGGCAAATAGCAATAAGCTCAGGTTCTCTACCAGAGGCCTGGGAGCTTGATGGTTTTTCATAGTATCTTAGCTGTTCCTAAGATATATATATATATATATATATATATATATATATATATATATATATATATATATATATATATATATATATATATATATGTGTGTGTATATATATATATATATATATATATATATATTATATATATATATATATGATGAGCTCTTATTCAATAAATTAGAAAACAGTTGAAAAGTAAATTTATTAACTCAATTCAATACGAAAAACATTATCATCATAATGACTTTAATATGTCCATATTAACATGAACATTTAAATAAAAAATACTATTAAAATAATCACAAATGTTATAAATATTATATAAACACTGACTGCTGATGTTTTAAAGCCTTTCGTTTCTGTTAATTAAGTTTTCTTCCACCTCCTGCTAATTAAAGCACAGCATTTAAGGTCAGAATTTTGCATTTTTCATGCAGAAATGGGGGCAGGTGTAACGCCGGTTTACAGGTTGTTGCATTTAAAGGTACTTTTACACTGACCAACAAGCCTCTTAATGCATACTGTAACTTATTGGATATGACTGCATATATAAATAGATATAAATTCCTTTCCCTGGTCCAGGATGTAGCGATACATTTGGTGATTAACCAAAACAGGATAGTGACTCCGATCCCATCAACTAATAAACTGAATCTTGTTTTCTCAGCTCCTATCAACAATGCTCCGTAGAAGTTTCATCATAAAGTTTAAAGAAGCCTCTAAAAAGTTTCCCTGCACTGTAATCTGACACAATTTACTTTAACTTATAGCCCTAAACAATGAACACTTTTTAGAGCTCCTTCTGACTTCTTGTTCTCGCTCTCTTGTTTCCCTTTATGTGGGAAGTAGATGTCAGCCACCAGGATGCAGTTCATTTTCAGTTGTCGTGTATGTTTCTGTGTGCTTGTTTTTTGTCTGCAGCATGTATTTCATCTTCTTCTCAGACATTTCCTAAATGTCTTCCTGCTCATTAGCGCTGCTGCCATCAGCAGCTCGACTTCTCTCCAGGAAGTGCTGCAGGAAATCAGCCGGGGAAATGGAAACAAGATAATCTGCTGTGTCTTCTGATCGTCCTTGAACAACCTGATTATTTCCAGGGAGGCTGTGTGAGAACAGCTCCAGGCATCAGTGTGGAGACTTTGTTTTTTGTCAGAAAAAAATGACTTTTTTATTCCAAAGATTTGTGTTTTACAGAACTTTTTTAAAATTAATTTAAAAAAAGATTCATGCGCTTATCTGCAGATTAATAATTTGTTCTGTAAGCGTGTTACTACTGCAGAACGGACTTATACAGGGAATGTTGCTGCTTCTGTGTGTAACAGAGCTTCCATTCCACCGTTCTGGTTCTTCAGCCGATTTCCTCCTTGTCGTGTTTTCCTCAGCACTGTCACCCCGTGCTTGATCAAGTTTAGGCAATTTATTCAGTTAGGTTGAGTTCTGGACTTTGACTTGCCCACTACTAGTCTTTGATTTTTTTCTAGAGATGCGAGATGGGGAAGCCATCAGGTCAACAAGAGCTGGCACGAACCAAACGCTCAGAGACGGCGATCTGCTGTCCCTTCTTGAACACTCAGCAACTTTTGGCAAGGCATAAAATCAGTCACAGACTATAAACCCCTCAGTGTGACAACAACTTACAGTAGACTGGGACACACTACAATCTGCTGTCCCAACCGCCCCACCGAGGTCCCTGTGTCCAACACATTGCATCTTTGCCCATATGCTGTTTGTAGACTTCAGTTCTGCTTTTAAATCAATCCCCAAACACCTAGAGAGAACCTGGGTCAGCCCGGTCCGAGGTTCCCAGGGTCCTTGGCTGCAGAGCTGTCCAAATTATCAGCCGTCCACCAACGAGCTTGAATGCTAAGATTCTGTTCATTGTGGCCAAACCAACCAGCCCAAAGACCTGAAAGTCTTGCTCTGAACTCAGAAGTGACTTTGGAAACATAACTTGTGCTGCAATATGAGAAGTGGGGTTCTTCTTCAACCCTTTCCACAAAAGTCATACCCAATCTTTTCTGATCTTTCCTGTCTTGAAAACATCTAATATGCTAACTGAGACCTGAAGAGTCACAGACTCTCAGAGCATTGTGTGCTCTGACCTATAGAGTTTTTCTGCATGTATGAGCAAAAATGCAAGGTTTAAACGCTTTCCACTGATATTTTTTGAACATTGCTCTTATTTGATTTTGTTTCAATCTTTTCACTGCAAAAAAGGAATTATCCATCCATCCATCCATCTTCTAACATGTCTATCCCTTGTGGGGTCGCGAGGGGTGCTGGTGCCTATCTCTAGCTGTCAATGGGCGAGAGGCGAAGTATGACCCTGGACAGGTTGCCAGTCTATCGCAGAAACGGGAACTAAAAGTAAGTAAAATGTTCTTGAAATTAGTGTATTTGCCCTTGATTTGAGCAGATAAATAATATGATTTGCCAGTGGAATAAGAGTTTTGCACTTAAAATAGGAAACAACTCATCTCCATCATCTTATTTCAAGTGAATATGTCTAATTATCTTATTTTTGGAGTATAAATACTCATTCCGTTGGCATTTGATCTTATTTAAACTGCACAAATCAAGTATAAATAAACTCAAATCAAGAAGATTTTACTTACTTTTAGCTCCCTTTTGCAGTGGCTCCATGGCATCCTATTTCCTCCCTTCCAGTCCTGCAGAACAAAGAATAAGACGTCTTCATGTGATTTTTTTTTTAATGGCAAAAAACTGACACACGTGTCAGAGCTCTGGCAGAAGGGGAAAAACGTGTCCCCTCAAAAGAAAGTATCTAAATCTGCTTATCTCTGTTATGCTCCCAAATGAGCAGATCAAACAGATTAGCTACAGTTAATATCTCTGCTGGCCTCTCCTGTGCCTAATTTAAAAAAAAAACTTGTTTTGGAGAGCACGGAGTAGGAGTTTAAGGTGATTTTCATCTGTGTTGTGTCTGTTTCTTTGGAACAGAGCTGTTAAGAACTTTAGTTTCCTTTAATCTCATTTCAGGGCCTTGAAGATCTAAACGCAACATAAAACTCCAGACCAGCACAGATTGTAAGTGTGATAAATGAGAGGAATGAGAGGTGAGAGCCACAAAAAAAAAGGGATAAAAGAAAGCTCCAGTGATCGGTCTTTTCTTTTGTCTGAAGGTGTTCTGCTGGCAAACGTGACAGGAACCAATGAGAGCCAAGAAGGATTCACTGTACCCACAGGCTGGGCTTCATAAACCACTTAGGCTGCAGAGCCGCTGATTGATGGCGACAAAAATCCATGCAAACGGATTCATTTGTTTTCCCACGCAACAGCTGCCCCAGATAAATCTAATGTAACGAACAATAAACACCCATCATGAACGGAATTGCAGTTTAAAAGTCTCAGAGAATCTGCTCCGGGAGGAATTACAACCATATGTACTCCTGCCTGTAAGAGAGGGCTGAGCTACAGGAAACAATGACTTTGCTCATAAAATGTTTCTTGGACACATGTTTTCAGTCACTTTGTGGCTGCAGAATGAAACGGTGCGCCACGTTGGTACAGACTTCAACCTCCTAACTATTTTTATACATTCTGAGCATGTTTTGTGTAACGTTGGCCCTACAGATGCCGATGATCACACGAGCATCCCCTCAACTGTGTCGGGATGAGGTCAGCTTCGTGAAACGACTTGATGCAGGGAAAAACACCAGTCCGGGTCATGAGTAACAAGTTCCCATCACTGGCTAACAAAGACAGCTGTACTGCTGATTTCCTGAAAAACACAATCAGCAGGGGGCCGATGCCGTAAATGCATCAACGGGCCACCTGACAGTTACGATAACTCAACTAACGGCAAGTTGTTCTGCAAGTAATAACAAGAATTACCAATCCAGGTTGGATGCTGGCAGGATGCTGCTCTGAAGCATGTGCTAAAAAAGTGCAAAAGTTGCAAAACATCGCAGAAAGCAATGCAAAAAAAGGGTATGAGATTTAAAAAAAAGTTAAAATTAGCCAGTGAAAATCACTCACTGGCAATAGCCTTTCATAACTGTGGTTTCTAAGGTATAGCACATTTTCTAAGATACCTGAAAGCAGGACGTAGGAGCAACACGTTAAAAAGTTCTGCAGAAACCTCCATATCTTCCCTTTCATCAGCTTCCTTCTCCAGCTCATCTCGGGGGGGGGGGGGAAATGTGAGACATTCACCAAACCAAGTTTGACCTAAAATCTCTCTAGCATGTTGCGAGGCCTCCTCACAGTGGATATGTCCAAAACACATTCCTAGGACGGTGTCCAGAAGGCGTCCATATGATGTCGATTCAACTGACTCCTTGTGAGACAAAGAAGCAGGAGCTCCAGTCTTCTTCTAAATAGCCCAACTGGCTCAGATTGGGACTTCATCAAGTTTCTCAGAGACCCAGAAGCTGAGTTTTGGCACAGTTGTGTGTCTGATAGGGTGTTCTGTTGCAAATTCTCCATTTATTAGTGTTCTGCCCTTTAACCAGGATCAGACCATGAGGGCAACACCTTAAAAAGGAGATGCCCACATCTAGGCAGTTGCCTGCAACAGTTCCTCTGGAGGGACTACTAAGATCCCTGAGCCAGCCAGTCTGAGCCACTCT